>NC_067118.1:10784177-11407583 GCF_021347895.1 Acanthochromis polyacanthus
CCGTCCCCGATCAGGTTGAAAATTTAGGTCTCGTTCCTTGAATAGCTGAAGGGGGGATTTGAAAGTATAATTTTGCCGTGCAGGCTCCTCCTACATGGTGCTGCCATAATTACATCTGATGAAGATGGCGAGAGGGAGATGAAGAGAAGGAGATAGGGAGGAAAAGGGAAAGGGAAAGAAAGGGGGGAGAGAGCTGGTTTTAATGAGTCCCTGTCTACTCCTTTTGCTTTATAAGCCTCATCACAAGAGACACTTGGAGGAATGAGGGATGCAGCGAGGGATGGAGGGATGTGGGGAAAAGAGCAGCAAGGAAGATACAGAGCGAGCAAACAGTGGAGGAGAAAGGAGTCAGCAGTTTTTTAATCCGGGCAGCTCTTCGGCTCTCATCATGTCAAGCTTAATCAACGGCATGGCAGCACAGAAAACCAGCCTCAGTGTGGTCACAGTCAGTTTACCCAAATAGCACTGTAACAGGTGGAGGAGGAAGGAGAAGGAATCAAATGGCTGATTCTAGGCTTTTATGACCTAGTTAAGCTAGTTAGCCATATGTTGCTTTTTATGTGCTCGAAGCCATATTATGAGTGAAATAAGTGCCACTTTCAGCATTTCTAGTCTGAAAAACACAGTCCTAGTGACAAACTCAAGGACAAAATCCTTTCAACTTGCAGAGTTGGGATTTCTGCAACATTATTCTTCATAAGAATCCGTTTCAAGTTCAAATGTGTGGCTGACTGACTTCAATATTACAACCTGCCATTATATATTGCCATTTTACATTATTTTCTTTTAAATCATTGCTTAAAACACATTTTTACAGGCTTGCTTTTATGTGATGTTGTTTGTTTTTATTTTTATCTTTTTATTAATGGAATAGTCTAAATTTATTGTCTGCTTTTTTAAACTTTCAATCTCTTTTACCATTCGTTAATTTCTGTACTTACGTATTTTATCATTATTATTATTATTATTATTATTATTATTAACCATGCCTGACGTACGTCAGCGGGGTTACTGCATTCGCTTCGGTGTCTGGCTGGGTAAGTATGTATGTGGGTATGTATGTGTGTGTGTGTGTGTGTGTGTGTGTATGTATGTCCGGTCAGATATCTCTGCAAGTGCTAAAGTCAGGATAATCAAACTTGGCACTGAAGATCAGTCTAAGGTCCCCTGCTCGGTTGTGGAGTTAGAGGTCAGCAGATCAAGTAGGAAGGGATATACGTAGGATGATCAAAATTGAAAGCTACATGTGTGATGGTAGGGGCTGCACAGTGGCAGCAAGTAGATGGCGTGGTTCTGCCATCTACTGAGGGCTTGTCTAGTTATTATTACCTCCGCCAAGGAGGTTATGTGACACCCGACATTTGTGTGTCTGTCTGTCTGTCTGTCTGTCTGTCTGTCTGTTAGCAAGATAACTCAAAAACGCCTGGGCAGATTCACATGAAATTTTGAGGGGATGTAGACTATGGTAAGAGGAAGAGCTGATTTAATTTTGGTGGCAATCCGAAAAGGATCCTGGATCACTTTGAATTTTTTAGTATGTTTTAGTATGTGGTCCAAAATATGACAAAAACATCATAGGTTAGCATGTCGTCCAACAAATTGGAACACGGTGTCCAGAGAGCTCAACTGGTTAAGAAGGTGATTCGTAAACAGAACTGTGTCAGAGACGCAGGTTTGATTTCAGCTCATGATCCTTTACTGCATGGGTTTCCTGTTTTCCTCTCTATCCTTGGTGGAGGTCTGCACTCTCTGAGTGCTTTTCTAGTCATTATTATTATTATCTTTTTGCCATTACAGTTTGCCATTATGAAACCAGTCCACCTATGTATTCTGTGGCAGAAAACAGTTAACAAAACGCAAGTTAAACTAAAAATTCTAAACATAAATAAAAACTTTTTTGTCATTAGGGAGAGCAAACCCTTTTATGCATCTGCAAGCAACCTCTTGTTTGCATCCAGTGCAGGTTTCTCTACTAGATGTGTTTGCAGTATTTATTACGGTGTCTCTTGTTTTTGAACTGAAGTAAGAACTTAAAAAATAGGTGACACACATCATGGCTCATATTATATATGGCAACACATTTACACTACCTAGTTAACTGGAGAGACTTTCAAGTTGGCTGCAGCCATATGAAGTGGAAGAATGGAGGGCTTAAATGTGGATTTTATATTTTAATTGTTCATTTACAGTTTGCTTAATTGTTTTCTAAGCCATGAGAAGTTTATTTTTTTAGGAAGGAACTCAGAATAATGGCTAATGTATTACATAAATGTATATTTTAGGTCAGTGAACGTTACATAATGAGCCCTATTTTAGTCATGCAAGGGCAACAACAAGTGCAAACAACAACAGGTTTCACAGAATGTGTGGGCGTCTCCACAGCCTCACCTGCTATTCCGGTTCATATAGGGACATTCATGCAAACTGGAGGAATTTAAATGTGATGGTGATTAAGAAGCACACTGTAAGCCAATCACATCACTGGTCCCATCACTCTGAAACAGCTGCAGCAGTCACGGAAAAGCACAACGAAAGTAGTTCAACAAATGGGAAAACAATTAATTTAGTTGTGCGGTGCATAAAACAGATGAAATCTGCATCCAGAGACAGATGGTGTGGATATTTTTATGGGCAATTAGTGTAATGATGATTAATATCAAGAAAAAAGTTAATATAATTTCACATGGTAGCAAAGTGCAACACAAAATGACAAAATACAATCCGGTGGTATTACATGAGCACAAAGACAGACCAACAGCAGGAAGCAAAACTTTGATTTAGAGTTTTTTTCCAGCCATTTCTCACTTAACCTTTAACTGAAGAAGTCCAATTGAGGTGAAAAATACCTTTTTCAGCAGAACACTGCAGGAGACGGCAGGTAGCAACGGAAAACGCAACAACTGACAGGTATTGCAATAACTAACGAAGAATAGTCCAGGTGAGATGTAGAACAATTATTACTTTTTGATGAAAGCACAACATTTTGATACAGTTTGGGGTCTTAAATATCACAAAAAGGGCTAGTGTTGGCCATGGTGTCCAACATACTGTCCATATTAACCAAATTATATAATTTAGCACCAGATCTCCTGAAAACAGAAAAAAAAAACTAGAAAAGCACTCAGAGAGTGCAGACCTCCGCCAAGGATAGAGAGGAAAACAGGAAACCCATGCAGTAAAGGATCATGAGCTGGAATCAAACCTGCGTCTCTGACACAGTTCTTTTTACGAATCACCTTCTTAAGCAGTTGAGCTCTCTGGACACCTTGCTCCAATTTGTTGGACGACATGCTAACCTATGATGTTTTTGTCATATTTTGGACCACATACTAAAACATACTAAAAAATTCAAAGTGATCCAGGATCCTTTCCGGATTGCCACCAAAATGAAATCAGCTCTTCCTCTTACCATAGTCTACATCCCCTCAAAATTTCATGTGAATCTGCCCAGGCGTTTTTGAGTTATCTTGCTAACAGACAGACAGACAGACAGACAGACAGACAGACACACAAACGCTGGGTGTCACATAACCTCCTTGGCGGAGGTAACTAGATCCATGTACATGTTTTGATTGTTTTGACTGTATTTTTTTAAAACAATTTCTGCTCAGCTATCTCTCATTTGCCTTTTATAGCATGCATTTTGGATAGTTAAAAGATGTATGTAAAATTTTAGAGTGATATATCAATTACCTTCAGAAATATGTATTTTTTAAAAAACTGCCCACTGACCCACTTTCAGCTGTTTTACTTACACTTTGAAATTTCAGGCTATTTTTGAATGGCATCTCAACAACTATTAAAACAAAATTATTTATTATTTCTCATCACTTCATTGATTCTTAATTTGTGATATTATTGGTGGTATTTTTCTAGTGGGAAATTTCCATGCCTTGACATATGTACCATATGATGTACACTGTTGTTCAAAAGTGTGGGGTCACATCACTTAGAAATGTCCTTTTTCTAAATAAAATCATTTATGCTGTATATATATATATATATATATACATGTGTGTGTGTGTGTGTGTGTGTGTTGTCAAACGATTAAAATTTGTAATCGCGTTAATCACAGGGTTGCTGTGGATTAATTTCGATTATCACGATAAAATATAATCTCAATTAATCGCATTTCATTTTGCACACGTGAACAGACTCAAGAAAGAAGAGAACATACTTCAAACTTCACACTTATGGTGTTTAATAAACACCTTTAAAGGTTCATGTTAGAATCCCAGACTAACACATACTCGAGTTAATGTGGGGCTTTCAGCTGGAAGTGCTTCGGTGAAAGATGGAAATTAGCTTAGAGCTAACTCTGGTGCAATACATCAAATGGACACATTTATGTTTAATATTGTTCATGGTCCCTTTGTAAATAAACTGACAACAATAATAATAATAAAAAGAAAACCTCTTCCTGCAGAGTGTGCATATTACTGTGTGTTGGTCAATTGTTCCGTCTTGGGGTCTTTTTGTATTCAAATGTCCCACTGAGAGGGCCAACGTGCGATTTAGTAGGGCCCAACCGACATGGATTTTGTTTGGAGGCCAATGTCGATTCCAATATTCAGCAGAAAAAAATTTTGAGAACTGATTAACCAACTGATGAACTTTGAAAGTATATAATGAATAAAATAACTTCTTTTTAGTCCCTTAACGCTTACAAAGACAAAGATATTAATTATAGGCAGAGCATTTTACTGTTTATACCAGTTTGTCCTTTAGTATTTGTTGAACTTTACAACAGCGAGGAATTTTCAAGTAAGCCAACAAAGACATGCAACAAAGCATCAAACTTCAGGGAAATTATATATATACAGTAAATGGTCTGTATTTATATAGCGCTTTATTATGCATAAAAGATACCCAAAGCGCTTTACATTATACGTCACATTCACCCATTCACACATACGACAGAAGCTGCCATGCAAGGCGCTAACCATGACCCATCAGGAGCAATTAGGGTTTGGTGTCTTGCTCAGGGACACCTCGACATGAGCTCTCCAGGCCAAGGATCGAAGATGGCCACCCTACCCACTGAGCCATCCCGCCCCATATATATCATTTAAATCATGTATATACAGTGGGTACGGAAAGTATTCAGCCCCCTCGAATTTTTTCACTCTGTCATTGCAGCCATTTGCCAAAATCAAAAAAGTTCATTTTATTTCTCATTAATGTACACTCAGCACCCCATCTTGACAGAGAAATGTAGAAACAAACACAGAAATGTAGAATTTTTTTCCAATTTTATTAAAAAAGAAAAACTGAAATATCACTTGGTCAGAAGTATTCAGGCCCTTTGCAGCGACATTCATATTTAACTCACATGCTGTCCATTTCTTCTGATCCTCCTCGAGATGGTTCTGCTTTTTTATTGGAGTGCAGCTGTGTTTAATTAAACTGATTGGAATTGATTAGGAAAGGCACACACCTGTCTATATAAGACCTTACAGCTCACAGTGCATGTCAGAGCAAATGAGAATCATGAGGTGGAAGGAACTGCCCAAGGAGCTCAGAGACAGAATTGTGGCAAGGCACAGATCTGGTCAAGGTTACAAAAGAATTTCTGTAGCACTCAAGGTTCCTGAGAGCCCAGTGGCCTCCATAATCCTCAAATGGAAGAAGTTTGAGACGACCACAACTCTTCCTAGATCTGGCCGTCCAGCCAAACTGAGCAATGGTGGGAGAAGAGCCTTGGTGAGAGAAGTAAAGAAGAACCCAAAGATCACTGTGGCTGAGCTCCAGAGATGCAGTCAGGAGATAGGAGAAAGTTCCACAAAGTCAACTATCACTGCAGCCCTCCACCAGTCGGGGCTTTATGGCAGAGTGACCCGACGGAAGCCTCTCCTCAGTGCAAGACACATGAAAGCCCACATAGTTTCCCAAAAAACACATGAAGGACTCCCAGACTATGAGAAATAAGATTCTCTGGTCTGATGAGACCTTTCTGGTGTTAGGTTTCTGGGAACTTTCTGGTGTTAATTCTAAGCCATATGTGTGGAGAAAACCAGGCACTGCTCATCACCTGCCCAATACAATCCCTACAGTGAAACATGGTGGTGGGAGCATCATGTTGTGGGGGTGTTTTTCAGCTGCAGGGACAGGACGACTGGTTGCAATTGAAGGAAGGATGAATGAGGCCAAGTACAGAGATATCCTGGAGGAAAACCTCTTCCAGAGTGCTCAGGACCTCAGACTGGGCCGAAGGTTCACCTTTCAACAGGACAATGACCCTAAGCACACAGCTAAAATAACAAAGGAGTGGCTTCAGAACAACTCTGTGACCGTTCTTGACTGGCCCAGCCAGAGCCCTGACCTAAACCCAATTGAGCATCTCTGGAGAGACCTCAAAATGGCTGTCCACCAACGTTCACCATCCAACCTGACAGAACTGGAGAGGATCTGCAAGGAAGAATGGCAGAGGATCCCCAAATCCAGGTGTGAAAAACTTGTTGTGTCATTCCCAAGAAGACTCATGGCTGTACTAGCTGAAAAGGGTGCTTCTACTCAATACATGACCATGTGATATTTCAGTTTTTCTTTTTTAATAAATTTGCAAACATTTCTGCATTTCTGTTTTTTTCTGTCAAGATGGGGTGCTGAGTGTACATTAATGAGAAATAAAATGAACTTTTTTGATTTTGGCAAATGGCTGCAATGACACAGAGAGTGAAAAATCTCAAGGGGTCTGAACACTTTCCGTACCCACTGTATATATGTGTGTATATATATATATATATATGTGTGTGTATATATATATATATATATATATATATATATATATATATATACACATATATAATACATGGCCCATGTACCATCACATACCACACTAGACTACATATCAATCACAGCAAAAGGATTTTCTATACTAAACTATTAAAAATTGCAAAAGTATTAGTTGTTCTTGAATGGACAGAATTGCACATTCAAGGTTTATATGTGTTTTACATTTTGTTGTTCTTTTTTATATCCTGTAGGTGCTTCTTTTCTACAACCAGCTAACAGAAAAAAAACTTTAAATTTTTTTTCAAGAAAAGCATTTTCACTCCATCAACCATCACTCCTGTGTTCTAATGCTACATTGTGCTAGCTAATCGTGCTGAAAGGTTAACTGATGATTAAAAAACCCTTGTGCAATTATGTTAACACATGAATAAAAGTGTGAGTTTCCACGGAAAACATGAAAGTGTCCAGGTGACCCCAAATTGTTGAACGGTAGTGTATACATATTTGTTGCTTATTTGTTGATTTTCTCCTGGTATTTCTTAAATGTTTGCACTATCCTCTTTGCAATGCAATGAGATTAATAAAGGTTTATTGCATTGTATTGTGTAAAATTTGTCTAAAATGCCAATTTTGTTGTGTTTTTCCAACTGAAAACCTCTCTGTGCTGTTGACAAACATGTGAGAAACTATGCATGAAATAGAAAATAAATTCATTTTAAGCATATTTTCAGCACATGAAGAAATCATAACTTAAAATGAAAGGTTTCTTTTTAAAGTGGCTCATATTAGCGTCAGAAATATGAATAACGAGCATGATGGGACCACCTATGGATACGCTCGGGTTGTTTCAAGGTAAGGACACATAAGGTCACAAACACACACTTGAAATGATGCCACACAGGCACAGGATACTGCTTTGTCAACACACACATATACACACAATCTGGTCTGCCATTCTCGTTGGGACTTACCATTGACTACCATTCATATCTAACTCCTAACCCTTACCCTTACCCTAACCTTAACCCAGACCAAAACGATGCCTAACCCTAAAGAAACGTTTTTGCACTTTTACTTTTTCCAGTAACAACAACATGGCCAAGAAAACACTGTTTAAACTTGTGGGGACCGAAATGAGGTCCCCACAAGTGATATTGTTTTCGGTTTTCCTACAGTTGTGGGGACATTTGGTCCCCACAAGTATAGCCAGCACCTGAGCACACACACGGCCATCATTGCAGCCTCTCATCTCCAGAAGCTCGGCACTTCTCAAACCCGCAGGACTTTTAATTTCCTCGATCACATTTGTGGTTCCTTTTTCTTTCTTGCTGTCGCTCTTATTTCTCTGCAGCGCACTCACACGGAGGTCTGAGTTCCTCTTGTAACAATCATTAACCTGGAGGTCAGGTCTATCTATTCAAGAGGCTGAACTCTGTCAGTATTGTGTCTCACTGCACACACACACACACACACACCCACTCAGTCAGTGGACACAACTGGACTCATTTCAGCAGAGCTCGAGGTGTTAAACAGCATTTGATGACGAGAAAAATTCAAAGACATATTGCAGCAGGTGATAAATGACAACAATCACATTACATTGAAACAGGCGTTTGGATGCATTTTCAGGAGAGCAATGAATAAAAAGGGCACTTGATTTAAGGAAAACACTACTGCAATTGCATCCTTTAATGCTGAAATCATAGTAGGTGGTCGTGCTAAGTAAAATCACTTAGAAATGCATGCAGAAAGCCAAAAGAATTAACAGTATTGGTGGTGAATTTGTTGCTTGTTTACTGTATTTTGCATTTGCACATGTGTAAGGTTCTGCGATTGTCGGTGCACCGCTGCAAATGCTATATTCTGCACTTTGTAGAGCAGGGTTGTCAAATTCAGATTAATTCAGGGGTCACATACAGCCCAATTTGATGTCAATTGATCAGTAAAATCAGAGCATCATAACCAATAAGTCACTATAACCACAATTTTTTTTATTTGTTCTTGTGCCAAAAAAGCACATTCTGAAATTGTTCATATTTAAAGAACTATCGTTTTACAAAACATTAGAAATGACCTGGAATCTCTTCAGAAAAATAAGTGCAATTTCAATAACACAACACCTCATATTATCATCCACACTGTACAATTTACAGATCACAGAGTATCTACAATAGGAATAAAACATTTAGTCACAGATATCTGGAACTGAGCAATATAGTATTTTAATTCACGATCAAAACAATTTTTAAGATCTAGAGATGATTTTAAATTTCCAGTTTTACTAATTTACAATTTGCAGTTAATGTCTTCTGTGTAACTTCTACACAGGTCATCCCCAGGGCCAAATTGGACCCTCTGGCGGGCCGGTTTTGGCCCACAAGTCGTATGTTTGACATCCTTATTCTAGAGGGTCTGTCTACTTTTTTTAACAACTTTGTCAAGAAAAAGTGAACAGAACTCTTGAAGGGCAGCAGATTTTTTGTTAAATGTAAAACTGAATTAGAAGTGGGTGGTTTATTTACTATGAAATGGCATCAATTTGTCTAAAATCAGGGTTTTTGCCATAACTCAACATTACATACACTATGAGAGAGGATTTTCTCACCCACATATCAAATTCTAATCTATAAATACTGAATCTTTTGTATTTGAAACTACAATTGCGTGACATTTTCCTCCCAAACAAAATTTCACCTTTGCGATGAAGAAGTTGTTTTTTTGTGGAGCTTTGTGGCGACAGCGCTAACACGACATTATGAGGATAAACCACGCCGCTTAGTCTGTCCTGGAGGCAGCAGCAGCAGAAAAACAACAAAAAGCAAATTTGAAAGATTAAATAACCTGCTAATTGCTTGATTCACTGCACTGTTAAATCGACTGGCTTTACAGATTAGCAGAGCGGAGAGTCGCACAGTTAAACGGATGTAATTGTATGCCGACTGCAGTAACCGTCCGAACAGTTGGAACATGATGCAAGCAAGCTCTAGAGTTCGTTGCAACTTTAATTTGTTATTAAGGAGCTCGGAGACACATGAAGAGGAGAGTGGGAATAGGTGGGAGGATGGAGATCCAATCCAAGAGCTAAAACAGCAGCAAGGAGGAAATCTCGGCTGTCACAACTTCCCCGCCTCCCTCATTATCTCACCTCTCTGTTGGTTTTCTGCTAATATTCTACAATTCAAAAACAGCTCATGAGAAGTTGACTGACTTTTACTTAACGTATCAGAGTGTTTTCATGTTCAGTACCTAAATTACAGTGCTCTATATGTGGAACCCAACATAATAACATAAATAATGTGAAACAAAAGAAGAAATATGGCCGCTGTGGCTGTGCAAGTGGATAAAACCTTCATCTTCACATTATCTTAAGTAAACCCTTTCAGTCCCAAACAAACATACACTAACCTTTGCTAAGAAGTAACCGTTTAGCCATCAAAAGAGAGAGAATAAAATAAACTTAAGGCCTTGACCAGGGGAGCAGCTTCTTCCTGTGGCTTTTTGGGGCGATATCAACACATTTTGTACTTTCAAAAATATTGTGCAATATAATTTTTTTCTATGTATTCCAGAATCTGTGGAATATTGACAAATTCTGTGCAATATTAGCACTTCTTTATGAGTATTTCTTCTCATAAAGTAATCTGTACAATACAAATGACATTTGCAATATTGTTATTTTCACATCCAGATCAATTTGGACAATCTGAACTACTACTTACGTGTATTTTTGGTTTATCTTTTGCTTTTTTGGAAGATGGAGATCCAATCAAAGAGCTAAAGCAGCAGAGAGAAGGAAACTTAGGAGGTCGTAACTTCCCCTGCCTCCCTCATTACAACATGTTTCTGCTAATATTTTACAATTCAAAAACAGTTCATGAGAAATTGACTGACCTTGAATTGAACATATGAGTGTGTTTTTCTGTTCCGTGGTCTAAATGACACAGAATACAGTACTCTATATATGGAAACCAACATAATAACATATAAATAGTGTGGAATAAAAGAAGAAAAATGGCCGCTGTGGCTGTGCAGGTGGATAATAACTTCATCTTCACATATTATCTCATGTAAACCCCAAACAAACACACACTAACCTTTGCAAAGAAGCCACCATTTAGGCATCAGGAGAGAGAAAATAAAAGAAGCTTAAGGACTTGATGAGCGAAGAAACTACTTCCTGTGGCTGCCGCATGTAAAGTGGATATAAACCCAGTTGTATGCAGTAACACACACACACATGTACACAGCAACCAGCTGTCATCATAAAATATTCATACGACAGACCTCCAAACACTACGAGCACAGAACAGGTGTCTCACAGAGAAAGCCTGAAGTAAGATCCAGAACGTCGTCTGCAACAGACATTTCGAGTTTTGCATTTTACTCAAACAGCTACAAACTATATCCCCGATAAAAGTTGTTTGATGCAGCGCTGGTGTTAGCCTCACCATCCTGCAACACACTCACATATAACCTGGAGTCTTTCCAGTGCAACCAGTCACAGTTGCTTTACTGCTGGCAGCTGTTGGAGCGTTTAGATGACAAGTGCCTTCTTCAAGGGCAGCTCAGCGGATTTAATGGAGCCTCATGTGCAGAAGCTCGACCACCTTGCAATCCTCCTACAGTTATAGGACTTCTTCCTTCTTTGAAAGTTTTGAAGTCGCATTTTTACTGCTACAAAGGTATATTTTCAAAAGCTTATTGCATCTTTAGCATCACTGAATCACATGCGTCGTTTTCTACAATAAGACAATCATGCATTTTTTTTTTTTTTAGAGATTTATCCTGGGTCTTCTGGAAATCTGCTGGGTCAAAAACATACATACAGAAATGCTAATATTTGGTACACTTATATTAGAATGATTATACTTATGTTGATTTGAGGTTATCATTGAGTGACTATGAAGAAATGAGGACTACCATCAGCATTCTAAGTTGTGACCTGCATGTTCTCTGAAGTAACAACGTAAAGAACAAAGCTGACTTGTTCCTATAGTGAGCTGACTCGCTCTTATGATAAGATCATGCAAGTAACACATGTTCTGTCTTTGTACTGCTCTGATATCTTATGACTGACGTATGATGACTCCTCTGTATCGTATGACTGTGTGAGAAGGAAATAAAGAGACAAGGGGAGAGGCAGGCTCTCCAGAGCTTGTGAGTCTGTAGCGATGCATACTGCAGAGCTGTGGTCTCTATCTCTCTCCTTGTGCGCAAGTAAAAGACCGGAGCTCGTGAGTGCTGTCCTTTCTTCCTGTGCTGTTTGTGTATTCTTCAGGTTTGAACCTAACAATTACAGTTCACAATTTCTTGATAGGTTTAAGTCAGAACTTTGGGGAGACCAGTCTAAAACTTTAATTCGAGCCTGATTTAACCATTTCTTTACCACTTTTGATGTGTATTTGAAATCATTTTCTTGCTGAAACATCCAAATGTGTTCAAGATCAACCTTGACCTTAGGTTTTCCTGAAGAATGTGGAGGTAATGCTCCTTTAATATTACATTTACTTTGTGTAAGGTTCCAATTCCACAGAGCATGATACTTCCACCACCATGCTTGATGGTAGGTTTGCTGTTCTTGGGCTTAAAGTCCTTAACTTGTCTCCTCCAAACATATTTCTGCTCAGTTTTTGTTTCATCTGAACACAGAATTTTCCTCCAGAAGGTCTTTTCTTTGTCCATGTGATCAGCAGCAAACTTCAGTGGAGCTTTAAAGTTCTGCTTCCTGAGAAAGAACTTCTTTCTTCATGGTCCCTCTCAGCTCATGTTGATGTAAAGCACTGTGGACACTGACACCTGTGTTCCAGAAGCTTTTAAATAGTTGCAGACCAACATTTTGGTTCTTGGATGACTTTTGACCATCCTGACCAATTGAGTATCAGCAGCAGGTGATCGTTTGTGTTTTCTTACTGATCATGGCAGCAACACAATTGTATCATCAACTTTGTATGAAATGAAATACAATGTGAAATATACATGTGTAGAAGCAAGAAAGATTCTGCTGCAGTGGAGCATCTTCTGATTTGTCATGCCTGCCTGAAGGACGGCAGAATATTTAGTTGGAGGAGGACTGAACATGAAGATAGATTAGTGGTGGGTGATTTGTACTGTGAGACAGCATAAATTTGTTCACCATTAGGGTTTTTTTCCTTAATTTAACATTACATACACCGTGGGAGACTTACACCCTCCACTTCTGGCGCTGCATAGCAGCAGGCTCTCTCTCCCTCTTTTCCTCTCTCCCTGTTGGTGGGTGTGAACATGGTGTGTGGCGGCACTAGGCAGGTGCTGTCTATTGATAATCCAGGACTGATTACTGCCAGGTGGGGATGATCTGCAGCAACTACTCTTCTTCTACATAAAAGCCAGATGCAGTCACCACTCTTCGTTGGACCGTTAAACAGTCAAGTTTAGTGTTGACTCTTCTTACAGCTGGCTCCTGGGAAAACCATTGCTCTAGTCGTGTTTTTGTGTCACTGTTCTGGATCCCTGCATTGTCTGCAAAAGTCTGCCCCTGGAAATTCCTCGCCTGCCCCGTTCATCGTCTGGACCACCGGAAAGACCCACACCAAGCTTCCTCCAGCCACAGCATCTGTCTCGTCTCCTCCATCACGCCAGCCACATTCCACCTCGGCCCACCTCGCCTTCCCTCATTACTACCAGAACTCTCCACCAGTTAAGTTCCCCATTCTGTCGCCTAGTGTTGATGTTAGTGTCGTGAACTTTCTGTGTCATTCTGTTTCGCCGTATCGGTGTACTGATTCTATTGTATTGTTGTTAGCATCACCTTCTGCTGCCGCAGTCAGCACGCGTTTAGTTTCGGTTTCATATCGGAGTCAGTGTTTCCTCCAGGATTTTTTCAGCAGCAGCGGCATGCTCTCCAGGAGTAGCCTATCCGCGGTAGACCCATGTTCTGAAGGCACAAGGGTCTAGGGCCGCTCGACAGGGAGGGAGGCGGGCTTAAAGGTTGTCTTTCAAATCACTCTGCAGCAATTGGGTAGGTATACACCAATCAGCGCAACGAATAGGCTGACAGAGTTCCTAGAGCCCCAGCGGATTGTGGCTAAGTCCCATTAGCTTCCCAACCAGCGGAGCCAGCTGGTATATTAAGGATTTGCCATATCCCGTCGGCATAAGTCCAAATACGTCTTTCTTCTCAATGAAACATTTCAGTGCCGTCCTTTGTTTATCTTTCAAGTTGAATTTTAGCTTCAAATCCTTAAGGGCCATGGCCAAAGCCGAGTCGAAAGATAACTGTTTATTGTGCGCCGGTTGTTTCTGTCAGAATCGTCGCGCCTCTGTCGCCACTTAGTTACGCCCGCCTTCTGATTCTACACTTCATGGTGATTCGTCCAGCCAGTTTTAGGAGAATCCAGCCTCGAGCCTTATGGAGGGTAACTCGACCCACCCTGGCAGAGAATTAAATTCGTTGTCGTGGGTTGTCTAGCGCGGCTAGGCTACTCCAGGAGCAGTGGCGATGTAAACAAATGACACTTGACTGCAGATTTTACTTCTACAACCTATTTATTGAATAGTCAATCACTTTTTAAAGGCTGAATTTAAAAGAAAATATGTGAACAAGCTCATCTAAAAATGCATTCAGCAGTTACATCATGGAGTGCAGATATTAGCTTAATGCTATCACGTAGTTTACTCACGTTAGCAACACTGAGTTGGCACCAGGCCCAATTAGCTGGAGCTACCGATATGTAATGTAACGTTAGCTGGCCATTAATATTTTTTGTGAATTTCTGTTGGACTTGTAAAATCTATTATGAGTTATCTAAAGGTCATCATTTTTCTCCGGTAAGTCACTGACCTATTGACACTCCTCTGACTCTCTAACCTGCTGCCTGGTGATGTGATGTCACTTTCAAGGCCGTGCTCTCACGATATTACCGTCATTTTAACCCAACGTATCAAAGAGTAGGCAGTGAATAAGAGCGTCATCTGTAGTTTATCTTAGTACTGGTACAGTGCAGAACTCTGCTGTCAAGTTGGAGACATGCGGCAGTGGTGTATTTGCGACAACTGCAAAAAAAAGAAATTTGAAGGAGCGGCAGCTAGGATTCAGCAGCGGCGGGCCACTGCTCCTAAATGAATGTAGAGGAAACACTGAGAGTAGTGCCCACCGTTCTGGCATGTAGATTCCTGTTTTTTTTCCTCTGTTAGCTCTCCTGTCCTGGTCGTACTAGGTAGAGGTTAGCCCTGTCTGGATAGTTTTGTGATTCAGTTGGTTATAGTATTCTGCAACCACTCCTAGCAGCTCTTCTGTTCCTGTTTGGCTGTGCTTCATGGTATTAGCATTCTGAATTTATTCTTGGGTTCACTGTGAATTAAAATAAAACTCATTACCTGCTCTCTAGCTGTCCTGTTCTTACTGTCCTGCATGTGAGTCTCTGTACCGGCATAACTAGGGTGACAAAGTGTCCCGCTTTGTGCAGAACTGCACAGCATTTTCATCCCTTTTTTCACGTCCCACCGATTGAGACGCTGTCTGCATTTTGATTGGTAGCTATAATTTTCAAAAGTTAAAACTCTAAAGGACAGATGCTGGGAGTTTTTTTTATGTGGCTTTTTCTATGTTAGTCAAACAGCGCAGATGTGCGGTCACGACCATATTAACCAGTCAGTGTCTTGCTGCCGCACCTTGTTGTCAATTGCCATAAATTATGCCAGTCGCGACTGGTCGTGACACACCACAAAGCAGACACAAACACTAAACTATGGATTTTGGCGGAGATAATGGAAAGTACTGCAAAGAAGAGGTGATGCAGATTCAACAAAGACTGGGAAGCTACATATCACTGGGTGAAGTCAGTGCAAGGTGATTCTCAGAGAGTTTTCTGTGAAGTTTGCCAGAGTTCGTTTTCCATTTCACACGGTGGGTAATATGACGTGAAGCGACACAGTACATGCAAGACCCACAAGAAACGTGCAGCCCAAAAGGAGATGTGCCGATCAATGGACGTATTTTTTTCTGAAACCCAAAGATGACTGCCAGACAGACAAGGTAATGGCAGCTGAAATAACCAGCGTTTATCACACTGTGCAGCACTCTCAGTCATATCGCTCAGCAGACTGTGGAAGTAAACTAGCGCCTGTTACCTCGTCTATGGTTCTACCAGAGTCTGTGGTTTAGTATGGTGTTTGGAAAGCACAGTTATACCATGGGTTCTCATCTTTTGCTGGTGAAAATGGTTTTTTAAATGTTATATGAATAAAAAAGTAATTTATTCTCCATCAAAGTTTATTTTTTAAAGTTAGATAGACATTTTATATATATATATATATATGACCCCCTTCTCAGCTTTGGTAAGGTGTCCCACACAAACATGCTCTTTGTGCCACAATGGGTTTATTGAGATCTGGTCACCCTAGGCATAACGGGGAGAGGATTTGCCCACCCACATGGTGAATTATAATCTAAAAATACTGATTTTTAATTTAAAACTACAATTACATGACACTTACTTCCCAAACAATAATTTCGTCCTTTTTGTTCAGAATACTGAGGCATCGCAAGAACTAATGGGCCTCTACGTCGAAGCTGTTGTCTTTGCAGAAGTATCAGCAAAACTGTACCAGCTCTAGAAAACAGTGGGGGATGAAACAGCACAGCACGAGCTCGAGCAGAATACGGTGGTTGCTTCCAAGAAGACAGCAGCTGAGATTTTTCATTGCTCAATTTCACTCTGCAGAGAAAACAGTGGAAGGTCTATTATGGAAGTGCAGCATTGTTGGGCTTCAGGTTGAATTTATTACATAAAATGAGCTAGAATTAATTTGCAATGAGGCGGAATTGCGCTCTGGAAATGTCACATGTAATGTCAAAGTAAATAAGGTCTACCTCCGGCATTGAAGGCCATTTGTGGTTTGGCCTAGGCTGCTCACTTTCCTTGTCGTGGGGATTCATTACAGCAAACACACACATTAAGGCTTACACACAAACCCAATACACACACACCCTAAACACCCACATGAGGGACATTATATATATATATATATACACACACAGCTTTTTAATAGATCTGTCAATCAGCGAGGTGTGCAGCCTTTCAGGTCAAGGTGGAAGAAGGAAAGGAAGGAAATAAACCAGAGCAGAAATGCAACGTAAGACTGGATACGACTTTTTGTTAGGATATTTTGCCATTTTTAACTTGACTAAAACAGCATACCCCAACTGCACCTATGTGGTATACTCCCTAACCGTTTGGCTTTCGGGTCGCCCTCAAGATTGATTTAACTTAATATCCTGAATACTAGTATTAAATATGGGAGTAATACTATAATTATCTCTTAGAAAAAATACTATTAAGTGGTGCCCTATTTGTTGTAATTTTAATTAACTTTGCTTAATGTTTCAACCATTTATTGGCAGAAACTGTGAAGCCTGATAAACTCTCATTTTAGTCAATTGTTTTGTTGTGCCATAATAAATTAACGCCAAGAGACATGTCTGTGTCCTGCTGACGATATTTGTGAGCTGCTTGCTAGGAGCAGTTAATTAGAAATATGTGATTTTAATAGTTGTTATCCATGTAGATTGACTAATTTATCAAGCACTTTTCAGAATTCAAATTACAAAGTGTTTCCCAAATTAGACATTTTGGTACGAGTGCCTTCAACGGACACAGCTACTGACCACAACATGAGTAGTTTTCTTTCCATTGTGGGAATTTATATTGGAGAAAATCTTTGATTTCTGTGAGGAAACTAATATAAGTGCAGGAGTTTGTTTTTTTTGAATAGCACACATGAGACCAGATCTGAAATCAAGCAAATAATTCAGGATCACACACAGTACAGTATATTAACATCATGATAAAGTTGCATTGGAAGCTGATACAAAAAAGCGAATAAAAATTATAAAACTACCCAAAAAATTGGAAAATTTAGAACCCAATTGTTATATTGTCAATGAAATGCATAATATTTTATTATCATCTCATTCACGGGTGCAATATTGCATTTTTATGTGGTACATTCCTTTTTACGATGGTATAATTGTCAGCAGTATTTCTTCCTGTTCCATCTAGTCTTATTTTCTTATTTCATTTTGGAAATGAATCTTATCTCTATCTTAATGTGTCTATTTAGGCACTTTATTTTTAATGTAAAGTCATTTTTTGTTGTTTTTGTTCCTGAGCAATGGAATTTTCTTCAGGATTAATAAAGCCTAAATCTTATATACTGGTTGGCTGATATTATTTACCATTACTGACAAATGTATCAGTATCACATATATATCATATGTTTTAAGAATATAATGCAGAATAGATGCCTTAGGGTTTTAAGAAAACCTTAAAAAAAATTGTCCTCATGTATAGTTTGTCCAGCAGACCAGCTATGACTCCATAGTTACTCTGCCAAGGAGGCGGAGAATCAGCAGAGTTATGTGATGATCGGCATTGGTTTGTCTGTCTGTCTGTTAGCAACATTATTCAAAAACAGACTAACAGATTTAGATGAAATTTTCAGGGAAGGTCAGAAATGACACAAGGACAAAGTGATTAGATTTCAGCATTGATGCAGCTTACAGTCTAGATCCACAGCACAGCGTCACTGTAACTTTGACTACAAATGAACACTGCGTCAGCTGCCTGTTGACGATTACATGATCACTATTTGACTACAAATCGACTGCTGCAGACTTATCAGGACTTATCCATCGGAAATGATAAAAGGAACAATTGATAGAATTGTGGGAGTGTTTCCGAGTCCCATCAATTTCACTGCCGGCTACATATTTAGGTTACGCAATTCGGTATCTGTACATAACGTACATAACGCATGCAGCAGAGTATGTATCAGAGTCAAGCGGTGTCATTGCTGCAAAATGAATTAACCGTGACCCCATCATTTTTCCTTTACGCTAAAAGAATATTGGCTAATATATAAATAGTTTTTTAATCAATAAAAATCGATAACATCATTGAAATTCAAGTATCATTCGAGCTCTAGAACAAATGTCACATTAAATGTATTTCAAACAATCGTGACCACAGTACATAAGAAGGTCAGCATCTGAAATGTAGTCTTATATGGTCTCAACGGACAGGCTGCACCTCATTATTATTCTGCTTTATGGGAAAAACACCCTAGTTTGTATGTATTTCTTTAAACACATTTATCTTGGCTGGTGCTACGCCCATATTCGCTACTGCAAAATACTGCTGGTGAGGAGCAATTGCACACAAAATTGCTAATTCACGATCCAAATCTGCTGCAAAACTTGACTTTTCCATTCTGCAGGTTGCTGTTAGAGGTTGTTTCCTGTAGTGATGAAGATTTTCAAGCGGTAACACAAATGTAACACTAACAACACATGGACACACCGTACGTTCTATGTTTATCTTGAACTGGTCTTTGAATGGAGTCTCTTATGCAGAGTCTGACTGGTGCTTACAGTCATGGCAGCAGACTAATGTTCTAATCAATATTCCATACTGAGAGAGGACATTCCAGGAAGTATTCCCAAGATGGAGCACTGAGATTCTACAGCTAATTAAACACTGACACACACACACACACACACACACGCACACACTGGTATTTCTACTACATACACACGTGGACAAAATTGTTGGTACCCCTCAGTTAAAGAAGGAAAAACCCACAATTCTCACTGAAATCACTTGAAACTCAAAAGTAACAATAAATAAAAATTTATTGAAAATTAAATAATCAAAATCAGCCATCACTTTTGAATTGTTGATTAACATAATTATTTAAAAAAAAAAAACTAATGAAATAGGGCTGGACAAAAATGATGGTATCCATAACTTAATATTTTGTTGCACAACTTTTTGAGGCAATCACTGCAATTAAACGATTTCTGTATTTGTCAATGAACGTTCTGCAGCTGTCAACAGGTATTTTGGCCCACTCCTCATGAGCAAACAGCTCCAGTTGTCTCAGGTTTGATGGGTGTCTTCTCCAAATGGCATGTTTCAGCTCCTTCCACATATGTTCAATGGGATTCAGATCTGGGCTCATAGAAGGCCACTTTAGAATAGTCCAACGCTTTTCTCTCAGCCATTCTTGGGTGTTTTTGGCTGTGTGTTTTGAATCGTTGTCCTGTTGGAAGACCCATGACCTGCGACTGAGACCAAGCTTTCTGACACTAGGCAGCACATTTCTCTCCAGAATGCCTTGATAGTCTTCAGATTTCATCGTACCTTGCACACTTTCAAGACACCCTGTGCCAGATGCAGCAAAGCAGCCCCAAAACATTACTGAGCCTCCTCCATGTTTCACCGTAGGGACAGTGTTCTTTTCTTCGTATGCTTGGTTTTTGAGTCTATGAACATAGAGTTGATGTGCCTTACCAAAAAGCTCCAGTTTGGTCTCATCTGTCCAAAGGACATTCTCCCAGAAGCTTTGTGGCTTGTCAACATGCATTTTTGCAAATTCCAGTCTCGCTTTTTTATGAGTTTTTTTCAGCAGTGGTGTCCTCCTTGGTCGTCTCCCATGAAGTCCACTTTGGCTCAAACAACGACGAATGGTGCGATCTGACACTGATGTACCTTGGCCTTGGAGTTCACCTTTAATTTCTTTGGAGGTTGCTCTGGGCTCTTTGGATACAATTCCAACGATCCGTCTCTTCAATTTGTCATCAATTTTCCTCTTGCGGCCACGTCCAGGGAGGTTGGCTACTGTCCCGTGGGTCTTGAACTTCTGAATAATATGAGCTACTGTTGTCACAGGAACTTCAAGCTGTTTAGAGATGGTCTTATAGCCTTTACCTTTAAGATGTTTGTCTATAATTTTTTTCGGATGTCCTGGGACAATTCTCTCCTTCGCTTTCTGTTGTCCATGTTCAGTGTGGTACACACCTTTTCACCAAACAGCAGGGTGACTACTTGTCTCCCTTTAAATAGGCAGACTGACTGATTATGAGTTTGGAAACACCTGTGATGTCAATTAAATGACACACCTGAGTTAATCATGTCACTCTGGTCAAATAGTTTTCAATCTTTTATAGAGGTACCATCATTTTTGTCCAGGCCTGTTTCATTAGTTTGTTTTTTTAAATAATTATGTTAATTAACAATTCAAAAGTAATGGCTGTTTTTGATTATTGAATTTTCAATAAATTTTTATTTATTGTTACTTTTGTGAGTTTCAAGTGATTTCAGTGAGAATTGTGGGTTTTTCCTTCTTTAACTGAAGGGTACCAACAATTTTGTCCACATGTGTACATATCAGCACACTCACTGACATAATGCTGGACTAACTATAACCTTGACATCCACAGCTACATCTATGTTTTAATGTTAACATCCACCAAAATACCCTGTTTTTACTAAATAGGTCCAGACTCTAAAGGTCTAAAACTCACACACAAATGCAAACGCACACATCCATTGTGTTCCCTCAAGTGTGCAGACAATTTTACACAAATTTAATCTAGTTAAACAAGATTAGTTAAAGTCAAAAACAACAGAAGAAGAAGAAGATGGATTGTCAGTAGACATGTTAAGCACCCTGCATATTTATTCAATAAGATGCAGTTAATAAAAAAACAAAGAAAAGATTACTGTATTATTATTGCATGATTATTGAAATAGAAATAACAAAAGGCTCTCTTTAACCATACAGAAATAAAGAGTACTGTGAAGCTCAACTAAATTGGCAAGAATGAGATTAAGGACATTATATACAGTTATATTACAAGAAATAAGTGTCTTATGTAGATATTAAATATTACTAAATTAGGTCATGCCTATTTGCATTTTTTAGGCACAACATGGAGAGATGGTGCTGATTTTGTTGTACATTTTTCTGTGTACAGTGACAGTAAAGGCTATTCTATTCTAACTGACTTTTGCATTAGTATTATTCTTTTTTTTTAATATGAGCTAAAAAAAATGGGACTTTTGATGACAGCTTCCATTTTTTCATATTTCAATTTATCAATAATCAGATTTCTCGATCTACTTGTCCAGCATTGTCTGAGTCTGACACTCTGAATTTATCACATAATGAGAAGTAACAGTGACAATTTAAAGCTTTTAATTTTAATAGTTCCTCATATACTGTGGCCAGGGACGGCTGGTATAAATGTGCTAACAGGGCTAAGCCCTCCCAGGCCAACACAAAAAAGATGAGAAAATTATTTTTTAAATAACTTACAACAGATTGTTTTAAGTTTAGGTGAAACCAAAGGTAGCAACAGCACCAATCAGTCAAAAGAAAAACATAGAATATCTCTAAATGGGCTTATTTTTTACAGCCCCAGCAGATACAGTCCGCTTTCATTCATTTCGTTCTTGTAAGTGATTGACAGGTGTCATGTCCCGCCCCCGTGATTTACTGATCATTTGGGCTAACTTCAGCCAGCCCACAGGCCTTGACTTTGCGGGCGTTAGCATGTACGAGGTGGGACACTGAAATTAACACAAATAGCCATCACAACTTCGATGACATCGGCAGAGTCAGAGAGATGTTTCAGTACGCTCAAGAGGATTAAATCGTTTCTCCGAAGTACGATGGGGCAGGACAGATTGAACGCACTTGCGATGCTGTCTATCGAGAAGGACTTCATCCAAAAATTACCAGACTTCAATGACATGGTGATTAACCTGTTTGCATCCCAGAAAGGCCGTCGATGTAAGCTTCTTTTCCAATAAGGTAGGCCCACGTTGACCTGTTAAAGGACTGTGACACCTTGTTTTTGCTGAGGTCATCTGTTGTGCTGAAGGCGTGTTTTGCACTACATGTCGCCAAACAGTTGTAATAAGACAGTTGCAGCAGGCTATCTGTGGGCAGTCGTTGCAGTTGGAACACGTTTCGTAGTGGTGTGTGTGTGTTTGTGTGTGTGTGAGTGAGAGAGTGAGTGAGTGAGAGAGAGTGTTGATGTAGAGCACTAAAAAAGTATAGTGTACCTGTAATTGATGTAACTGTGTGTATCATAGCTGATGTTGCTTTTGCAGCTGTGTTAACCATTTAATCGGTACTATGCATTTGTTAGCCCACCCAACAAATTTCACCACCAGCCGACACTGACTGTGGCTCAAACGGCCTTAAATTTGCATGAATCGCATGAAAAAAACTCGCTGAAAGTGAGTCGACAATCAATTTAAAAACTATGTGCTTTGGAAAGCATTTGCTTTATCAAGCTATAATTTCACAGATATCTTAATTAACATTCATATTTTATGCTGTAATAATTCCAGGCAAATCAGAGATGGTCGAGCAGAAATGTGAAAGATTTAAGATGGAATGACGAACCTGGAAAAGAAGCTACGAGAACACAGAGGCACAGTTTGAAATGTAACATCTGAAGACACAGAGAGAGAAAGAGAGAGACTACTCCTTCATTCAAGACCTAATAGCACTGCAGGTGACAGTTCATTCTCTGCTTTGTCCTGATGAATGGATGACACACACACACACACAGGTCTATCTCAGCATGATTACCATCGCTGAGCTTCTGGCCAAGAGAAAGTCATGAAACACTCACATTTTCCCTTCTGAGGTATAAACACACACATGCACACACAAACACGCACACAGAGTAATGTCCTTTCGAAATTCATAACTCACGTTCTCATCATGCCATCTCAGTGCACACCACCTCACTATCCTCTGCACAAACACACAGAAACACACACACAGGCTAACACACAGAAACACACTGACACACACACACACCTCCTGTACCATTCATCCATCACCTCCCCTCCCTGAATAACCTCAAGTGGTCGATACTATTGACCACTATCACACCATAATGCATGTTTCGTAATTAAAACCTGCCTCAGCACTTTGATTCAATATGATCTCAGCCACTGTGAACTCTAACTGACGGTTGATGCACAAAGATGGTCGTTCTTAAAGTCAGAATCAGTTTAAGGTAGATTTTAACATGTATTTGCATCTATACAGTATGTGTGCATATAAACGCACAACTTTGTGATTAAAAACTGGAGCCTCTGCTGTTAGATCAATACCCGATTTGAGTCCGAGAGGAAAAACAACGCCATGAGGCAGAGCGATGGACGGGCACAAGAACTCATAAAGCATTTGGGAGCTTTAGAAAATAGGAATACAAATGGTTGGAGTGAGTGAGGGAAGGTATTGAATTAGAGGAGGATTAGAGAGAAGAAGACAACAACAGGAAGAAAGAGGAAAACAACACAGAGAGAAACAAGAAAGCAGATAAAATAGAAGCTGCATGAAAGATTTCAATGCATTTATAATGAAACCTAAACAAAGTTATGTCTCCTGTTTGTTAGCAGTGCAGATATTACACAAACGTGATCATTTCATGTCTGCTTTCATTGTCACATGTATGCTGTTTTTTGTTCTGCAGGCTGAAAAAACTACAAACTGCTCACATCTGTACTCACAAGAAGCTATTTTGCTGATTTCACTTAATGTGTAGATGGGAATATAGATAGATATTGCAACAGAGGCATTATTTCACAAAAATTACGTGTCAGAAAAATGCAATTTATAGCATATTTACAGAACTTTTCAGTCGATAGTTCTGCCTTCTGTTTTATAGAAAAAAAAAAACAATAACGATTTTAGGCCTGTTGTTGTTATGGTCATACTTGTGAGCCATTTTTATTCCACAAAATTTCGATGTATGCTTTTCTTGTTAGAGAAAGACTTTAAAACAGACTTTAGGTCATGGTTGTAAAAAAAAAAAAAAAGAGAATATTTAAAATGCTTTTACATTGAATAAATAACTCTTTGAGTTTTGAAAATAGTATCAAGTTTGAAAATATTGAAATACTCAAAATATTTTATCTTTTTATTTAAATCTATTTTTATACTATAGTAATACTTGCTTGCTTTGTGTATACCCTTAAATTAACATTTATTGTGCTATTTTTACATTAGGAAAAGACTTTGATACAAAGTTTTGATCACATGGTGCAAATAAAAAAATAAAAGTTTTTATGTACAAAATTGCTATTTATTAATTTTGTAAACACAGAAATATTAAAGCTGGATTTAAAGATAGTATATGATATTTAAATATATTGTTTACTGTTTGTTATATGGATGTCTTTAAATTCCCATTAATTTTCCATAAAATCACAATTTATTATTTTATTCTTGTCTGACTTTGAACATATTAAATTTAGTTTTGGAGCTTGTATAATAATAATAATAATTATTATTATTATTATTTTTAATATAAATCACAATTTATTATGCTATTCTTCTTAGGGAAAGACTTAAATGGCACAAATAATAAAACAAAAATTAAATATTTACATTGAAAAGAGCTTTTGCACAGAATAAAAGAAAACATTATACTGTATAAAGAAAATTCTCGATAACAGTATTATTATATGAAAAATAGCAATATTCATATAAAAGTTAGAGATAGTTTTAAAGTTAGTATGGAAAATCTAAATGTATTATGTTTTTAAAACTGGAAATGAATTCACTCAGTTACTATGGCCCTTCCAAGCATCTAAGTAAGACTAGCAAACAGTAGCAGTAAGTGATGTTACACAACAAGGCATATATTTTTATTTTAGCATGGCCTGATACAACCTAACTGACATCTTCAAACACCAAGTACTAAATAAATGTGTCATTCACAAAGAAACCTCCTAAAAAAATGTTTTATTCTTTGTCTCCACGGACAATTATCCACAAACTGAGTCACAGCAGAAGAGATGTGTCTCGACCAAAAGCAGCACGAAGAGGAATGTTTTATTTAAGATGTTCGCAAAATCTGCCCAAAGCAGCAGATGGTCAGAGCACAGCTGTAGCCTTTCTCCCTTCAAGAAGATGTAAAATATACTTTTAGACTAATGAGTACGAAAAAAAAAAACCTAGAGGAGGAGGAGAGCGAGATGAGTCAGGGCTAACTTTGACTTGGCAATTATTCATTACAGAGAACTGGAAAAGTTAAAGAGGTTCAAAGTTGATTTTAGAGTCTGGAGAAAAGTCGTCCTGCAGCGATTCATATTCAGAGATGATCTAGATTTTACAGGAAAGGCCTCTGAAAGGCAACATTAAGACTAGCATTTACTGTGTTACATTATGATAAACCTTAATTAATCCCACAGTGGGCAAATTAGCATTAAAACAGCAGCAAAGGGTATTGTGCAAATACTAAAGAAACATTTGCAGAAAAATAAAAAATAAACCAGAAATATGCAAAAGTACCAATTCAGATTGTCCAAATTCCACCAGATGTGAAAATAACAGTATTGCACACAGCAATAGTATTGCACAAGTGGAAATACTGATAGAGAAGTATTAATATTGATAACTGGAAATATAATTGACATAATATAACCGTTATACTTGAAATATCAGTAGGAATATAAAAAAATACATCAAAAATATACATGAAAAGTAGTTCAGATTGTCCAAATTCACCTCGATAAATAAATACTAAATTCAAATAGAACAAAATAATACTTTATTCATCCTTTTCAGGAAGTTGCTTGTAACAGCAGGATGTAAATACGCAGACAGCCCACAAACCCGTCAGAACACCAAGACTTATATTTCATTACATTGCATTATATTATATTTATTGGTGTAATGCGATTAAAAAAAGAACTTACCAAATAGCAATATTTGACACAGTAAGAAATGATTTTCAATTCAAATAAATTTTGGTTGATGACTCGATCGGTTGATGATGAATCGATGAATAGACTTATACGTAAACTTAAACTACAAAAATGTTTGTTTCATTTATATTTATCTGTGCATTTTTCGCCATCTACTATATTCACAGATTACTGCAAACTCAGCATGGAATTATAGCAATCATATTCAACATTTTCAGAGTTTTTGTAAACTCAAGCACTTTCAGTGTCTGAAAAATGGTCTATTGTGGGTTACACCATCTGCAGACACCAGGACTGTCGTAGCTAATCCTATGCAGTGCGTCCACGTAAAACTCACCGCATTGCATGCTGGTTAAGTTGCAGTGTGTTTCGAGCTGTGTTTCGATGTGTCTCCCCGTAGCTTATTTGCATAAAGTAGACTTGATTTCTACTTTATGCAAATTTGGTGTGAACAGTGGAGGTCCGACACATCGCAAAATATTTGTTGAACATCTAAACTAGCCATTGCTGAACTAAAACGAGGTCAGATTCAACAACTGCACAGCTTGTTTCTCAGCTCAAAAGCTTTCAGAAATACTTTTTGCTGAAGTGTTTGTGTAATAAAAGAGAAAGTTTGTGGCCAAGCTACCCTATTGGTCTGACATTTCTACCGGATTGAAGCTAAAGCGCTGTCATGTGACCAGCCAGTGGTCCACTGCAGTGCGTCGTTTGCATCTTCTTCATGGCTGGCAAACAGACGTTAGGTTCATTACCGCCATCTACCGGGCTGGAGGGTGCATCAGTGTTATCGGTGTGCAAGAAATTAGGGAACTGAGAAAGGTGCAATTAATGCACTATTATTTTGAAACACATTATTTTTTTGTAATCAATTAATTGAAATTAACATGTTAATGTCCTAACCCTAATGATATGATATGATATGATATGACATGACATGACATTGCACATATCATTGGTTTTGCACAGATTTGTCTGCAAGCAGAAAATAACAAAACTGCACAATTTCTAGTATATAAAGAAAACAAATGATATTGCACAGATTTTCTTTAAAAACTTGGGGATGTGGAGTTCTTCATCTTGTTTCACAGAGATGTCATGTATCAGTGTTTCATCGCTGTTCAGTTCTAACTTATGACTTTCTTTTTCAGTTTCCTAAATCTTAACCACAGCAGTAAGAGCCGATTAAAAATGCTGCCATTGTGGAATATGTATTGTTGTTTAAGGAGTTGTTGGATGTAAAGACTAAAAGAAACATCGGACAGACTTCTCAGATTCTTCTCCGAGGGGACGAGTGACCAGCTAACGAAGTTTGATTAATTGGTTTAACATTTTAATCTTCTGCTTTGATTAGATTCCTTTGATGACTCCGCAGCCCCATGAGGCAGACATAATAATATTGAGGACATAGCACCTCAGAATGTCTGCAGTCTATGAGGGGAAAAAAAAGAAGGGAACCGATAAGACATCTGTCCTCACAGGAAGCCGTCCAGACAGTGCAGACCTGTTTGCAGGGGAATGAGAATGTGAACGAGTCGCATCACCTCCACCTCAAACAGCCTTATCATGCAGGGACAGCATCTAACCAGCCTTTTAAAAATCTCCTACGGCCCCAAACTCTCCCTCTCCATCAACCACTGCTCAGCCTCCTCCTGTCCTTTCATCCATGACCTACCTTCCGGTGTGTGCATGCGTGATAGGAGTTGACATCAACAACGTCTGCATGTGTTTGTTCTGGAGAATGAGGACGATCAGAAGTGTGCAGACAGATATATTTGTGTGACATCAGTGACACAGAGTGAAACAGAAGATTATAACTGTGTCCTCAGATAACCTCATCTCAGGCAGCAATGAAGAGACCGGCCTCCCAAAAGAGAAAAACAACAAACCAAAATGGAAAAATGGAAAATCTCCAGAGGGAGGACGCTGGGGTGGATGGATGGGATATTAACTTGTTAGATTTTAAGAAATTCTCCATCACCAGAGAAAATAACAACTTCCAAGCAGCAAACTACTGCAGTCTGTCAACTGTCATTTTGACGTATTTATCCTAAATTACAACATGGATGTGGTAAAAACATCCAAATTCAAAATCGTGTTTTGTTTTCTGATTTTATTTATTTGTCTCTCAGTGACACAACATGGAGCAGACGTTTCAGAAGATTCCAACTGTGTCCTCGTAAAAACGTCATCTCAGGCAGCAATGAAGAGACTGGCTTTCCAAAAAAAGAAAAACAACAAACCGACATGAAAAAATGGAAAATCTGCAGAGGGAGGACGCTGGGGTGGATGGATGGACCATTAACAAGCTGGACTTTAACTAATTCTCCATCACCAAAGGAAACATCTTCCAAGCAGAAAAAAGTGACATTCTAGAGGACATATTTTGTAATTTAACATTGTCAGCTGCCATTTTAACTTACTCATTCTGAACCACAATATCTCTGTGGTAAAGATTAATAGCATCCAACTTCAAAATCGTGTTTTGTTTTCTGATTTTCTTTTCTTTTTCAGGAACACAAAATGGAGCTGAAGTTTCAGAAGATTGCAACTGTGTCCTCATAACAACCTCATCTCAGGCAGCTCTGAAGCAACTGGCCTCCCAAAAGAGAAAAACGGCAAACTGAAATGAAAAACAGAAAATCTGCAGAGGGAGGAGGTTGTGGTGGGTGGATAGGTAATTAACATGTTGGACTTTAACACAGTTTCCGTCACCAGAGGAAACAACAACAACGTCCAAGCAGCAAACTACCACAGAAGAGAAAAATGAAACGAAAAAATTAAAAGTCTGCAAAGGGAGAAGGTTGGGGTGGATGGATGGGTCAACAACATGACATTACCACAGATAGTCTGACTCACTGGATGGAGATTTTGTGTATAAGTCACACATTTTATGCAGGTTGTTTCCTTCCCCTTTTGATAATTGCAACAATTCAAAATCTACCAAAAACTGCCACATTCGAAATCAAATTCTAATGAACATATTTTGTCATATAATTTGGTAGACTTGTTTATCATCTCATGGTCAAATTGTTCTTTATTATGAACATATACCTTCATCATAAAGAACATAAAGAAGATAACATCCAGTGGATATATTTTTTCATTTAATTTGGTGTACTTGTTAATTGTCTTAAGGTGAAATTTGGTGTACTACTTTATTTCTTGTGTCGTGACAGATTTCAGTATAATTTGTCTTATGAACTCTGATGTTGACTTAATCTGAGCTGTAATATCTCTGTTGTTCAGACTGATCACACCTAACCAGTGACTGGGTTTTTTTTGTTTTTGTGTTTTAGTGACACAAACCTAGCAGTGCTTCAGAGGATTACAACTCAGACAACTCCATCTCAGGCAGTTCTGAAAAGACTGACCTCTCAAAACAGAAAAATATCAGAACAAAATGAAATGAAAAACAAAGTCTGCAGCGGTAGGAAGCTGGGGCAGTGTCATTAACATGGTTTTAACGCTGATAGTTTGACGTATTGGATGCATATTTCTTTTCCCACCTCTGCTGTCTGTTTTCAAAATCCCCTTCACTGCAGTAAACAACAAGCAGCAACCTAGTGAACTTCATCAAATTTGAAAATGGCAAGTTTGCTAAAGATTTCAAATCATGCAATAACACAACCCTGCTCGGACCTTTCAGGGAATTAGCCTTTTTAATGACAGCCCTTGCCTCCTTATATGTGAATGCTCAACCAAAACAATCCTCCTTTGGACTATTTTGCAGGGGCACCATTGTTGCGTCCTGGGTTTAGCACCAACCAAGACAAACATATCTCTTTGCACCAATGACAAACAAGCAAGAGAGTTTTTTTCCACTATAGCAAAACAATAATGTGGTGCAGTCAGACCATTCTACAGTTCTGACACATTACTGTGGAGACACAGTAGCCTGTGCTTTTCAAAACTACAGCATTAAAGACCCAACAGACTAGTGGTCAATGCTTTTTTCACCATGAATACAAAGGTCCCCCTAACTTTTAGTTTTACCCAAATCACAAAGTTTTTCTGAACCTAATCAAGATCAAACCTGGTTTTGAAGAGCAAAGACAAATAATATCATACAATTTTTCTTTGAAGTCTGTTGCCGGAAAGCCTTTTACAGCTGGATGGCTTATTCCAATTCTTCCACTATACAGACACAACCATAGTGCACTTCACTGCACTGCAATTTCAGACTATAAAGAAAGCAAAGTGTTCACTGCAAAATAAATAAATGCATAAATAAACAAGATCTTCTCAGATGAATATTATCCTCAATGACACCAGAGAAATTAAAGCCTATGAAGTAAAGGGGCGAAGAGAAACAAAACAATGGAGCAACTATAGGCAACCAATGTCAAATCAATTGATAATAAAATAATTAAATAAATAATTAAATAAATAAATAATTAATTACAATAATTAAAGCAGCAATTAAAGATACATTGATAAAACAGAATCAGTTCTTTGTGCCAAGTGAGTTTTCATATACAAGGAATCTGACTTGGTGTTTTAGTGCAAAACAGCAAACACTAACTTATAGATTAACAAAATAAGAGTTAAAAACAAATAGTAAGCAAATGCTACAAGTCAAATTAACAACAAGTGTAATCAAGGAAATATAAGTCCTAAAATGTACTTAAAGCATTCAGAAATGTGCAAATATATTATCTGACAATGTGCAAGGTCACATAATATATAAACAACTTTAAATGCGCAAAAGGATAATAATGAGACTATTTAAAAGCTGTGCGAATTTAACACACATAGTCAGTGTCTATGGTGGAATATTACATTGATTTTGAATCTTAAGTCTCAAATTCAGAAATAAAAAATGACCACATCTGCCTTATTTCTATTTTTTTCCATTCTCAGAGTTTTTTTCTGTCTGCAGGCATTTGTGAGTGCCAGCAAAAGGTATTAATCATTTAAAGCAGCTCATTTCAAATTCTTGCTAACTCCTCGGCTTGCAGCAGGTTTACATGTGCGTGAGTCCGTGTGTTTGTAGCGTTAGCAGTCCGGAGGTTGCAGGTGTCTGGATGCTGACATGTTTGTTTTTCTGACCGCTGTGCTAAAGCAGCTCGTATGTCCAGCTTTATGCTGTTGTCCTGAGGCTTCCCTTTCCTCTGATGCTGCGTTCTCATGGTTAATGCATGTGGAGAGAGAACCTTCGTCCCTCCAGCTTCTCCCCCAAGAATAGATCCGCAGATGCTCACCATACATGAAGAACTCGCGGTTCTTCTCTTTATATCTCCCAGTGCACGCCTCAGAGGAAGAGTTTGGAAAGCATGCAGAGAAGGAGATAAGGTGAGAGAGAAAGGGCAAGAAGATAAGAAATGGGAGAAACAGGGAGGACGGGGTGATAAGGAGAGATGAGGGCATATATTAAAAGTAAGATGAGGAGTACAAAAAGGTACAACAAAGAGGAGAAAAGCCATATATATATATATATATATATATATATATATATATACAGATAGATAGATAGATAGACAGACAGATTAAGTGGGAAGAGAAACTCCCTCATCCATTCTTCTGTCTAGATCCCGACAGTTCGCATATATACAAACCTTCTTCAATTATCTCTCTACAGCAAAACTGTATGAAGAACTGGACGTTCTGCAGAGGGAGGAGGTTGGGGTAGATGAATAGGACATCAACATGTTTCCAACTCAATTTTGTCATGTAATTTGGTGGACTTTTTTTATCATCACTCAGACAAATTAGGATTTTGCTCTTTTCGCCAATATAATTTATTCAATGTATATATTATTATTATTATTCTTTATATATTATTAACTGTAAGGTTAACTTACTGATTCTGAGTCACATTATCTTTATTCTTTATTCTTTATTCGGATCCCCATTAGCGACCACTAATCATACAAATAAAAACTGATGTCGTCAGGATAAAAACTACATTACATTAATATACCTATCTCTGTTAGAATTCAAAAACAAACAAACAAACAACAAAATACAAACATACAAAGATTGATTATTCTAATTGTACTAATTGTGTGGTCTCACTCATAAATATTTTTTTAATAGATTGTTTAAATAAGTATTGGCTTTTAATTCTTTTCATATTTTCAGGTAGTAAATTCCATTGCTGGATAGCTCTATAAAAAACTTTTTTTTTTTTAAGCAATTCTGAATTTGGTTTTGGAAGTTTCAAATACCCCAAACTTATTTGTCTAGTTTTATGACTATGTTTAAGACCTGCATTTAATAATCGATCATTAAAAAAATTGGCATCCCTTCCATAATTGTATTTCAAGAAAACTTTATGATACTTGATGTTAACTTGGCCTCTACAGGTACCCATGCCAAACTGTGATGCATCCTTGCCACACTGGTTTTAAATGAGCAATTGAGTACTAATCTAGCGGCTCTATTTTGAACTAATTGTAGTTTTTTTACGTTCATTTTAGCAGCAGAGGACCACACAACCATACAGTACTCCAAATGTGAGAGAACTAATGCCTGCATTACCTGCTTTCTAATTAATGGTGTAATATAAGGAGAACATCTGCGCGTGACTGCAATGCCCTGCCCCATTTTTACAACAATAGCATCAATATGATCTGACCATGTCAAGCGCTCATCAACTGTGACTCCTAGTAACTTAATTTTGTTAACTTGCTGTATTGAGGTGCCTGCCATAGACAGACTCAATCTGGAATCTCTGGCCAGCATATCTCTAGTACCCAAGACAATGCACTTTGACTTGGACACATTCAAGATTAATTTATTTTCTTTGACCCAATTTGACACTAATTGTAATTCACTAGATAGTACTTCATTTAGTGTGTTACACGGAGTAGCAGCATAGAACATGGCTGAGTCATCAGCATACATTATCATATTGGCTTTCTCCAGAACATAAGGCAAATCATTAATAAAAATGGAAAATAAAAGAGGGCCTAAACAGCTTCCCTGAGGGACACCACATATAATATCCTTACTTGTGGATAGACTACCATTAAAAAACACTCTTTGCCTCCTCCCAGAGAGATAACTGTCCATCCAAAAGAGAGCCTTCAGTTTGGACCTTATCAGTTCATGATGAATGACATCAAACGCCGCACTAAAAATCAAGCATGACTGTTCCAACCATTTTCTTGTTGTCCAATTCCTCCAGCCATTTGTCAGTCATATAAACAATAGCACAGTTAGTTGAGTGACCAGCCCTGTATGCATGTTGAAATTGTGTAATTAACTGATTACTTAAAAAATATTGCTGAATTTGATTAAAAACTATCCTCTCCAATATTTTGCTGAGTACTGGTAGTAGACTTATAGGCCTACTGTTAGCCCCACAAAATGACGCTTTTTTGTCTTTGAGCAGTGGTATTAGTTTTGCTTCTTTCCACAATGAAGGACACAAGGAACTGGCCAGACATCTGTTAAAGATATGACATATAGGAATAGCTAATTCTTTAGCTGACACTTTGAGAAATTTACTATCCAAATTGTCAATACCTGGAGATGTATCATCAGAAAGTTGCAACATTTTCTCAACCATAAAGACATCAACCAGCCTAAACTCAAAAGCGCAATCTTTCTCTTTCATAATTTCTTTTTTTATTATATTATCTGACATAAGACTAGTTGATGAAGGCATGTTCTCTTTTAATTTTACTATTTTGTTGGTGAAAAAATTATTAAAATAATCAACAATTTCAGGAGGTTTTGTAATATAAATACCGTCACAGTCAATATAATTGGAACTTAACTTAAATTTCCTACCCATAATTTCATTTAATGTTTTCCACATTTTCTTGCTATCATTCTTAGCATTACTGATTTTCTGTTGATAATATTATGTTGATAATAATATCTCTGTAGTAAAGGAAAAATAACACAATGCTTCAAGATCAAGTTCAGTTTTTCTGTTTCTATTTATTTCTCTTCCTCTGGTAGCTGTCTCTGCCAGGCCGGCTCGGTTTAATCCAGTGCCAGGTTAAAGAGGCAGAACAGGCCACACAAACATGACCATCACTGTGATACTTCCGCTGGGCTATATTAGGAGATAATCCTGAGCTGGCCTTACAGTGACACACACCAACACTGTTTCCCACAACCCCTATATGCTATGTCGAGGAAAATGTATTCAACTACAATGAAAAGGACAGTCGGTATGTACAGTGGTGGTTGCTGTAATGATTTCCCTCTTGGGCACTTAATGCTTGGGAAACATAAAGAGAAAAAAAGCCATTTGGCTGATTCTTTCCTCCCACTCTGCCTTGACATGGCCCAGTAGACAACAAACCAAGTGTGTCTGAGTGTAGGTTTTTTATATATAAAATAAATAAACACATTTTTCCAAAAACCGGTTGCAATGTAGTTTTCATTTCTATCATCAAAATATCTTCCTGCTGAATGGATGTAGTGCAGTGTGGGGGTTTGGCTCAGAACTGCCTTACGAATGCCCTGGCCCTCATACGGCTGCAGGGTTTGGCTTGATTTTTGTGAATGCAGATTGCTGTGTATTTGGACAATTGGAACCTATGAAACAGAAATCAGGCAAGCTTTGGAGCCAGTAATCAACCCAAGAGATTTGGACCAAACCCTTCTGATTAACAACACAGATAATTCACAACACAGTAATCAGAGTCGACATGTTGATCTGTAAAGACAATGAGTAAAATGATACCAGATTCAACGCAAAGCATTGACTGGCACAACAAAACATATCAATTTTGTAGCATGAGGCGGCAAAAAGTTTGCCTCTGACTGACACCATGCTCTACACTTTAAAGCTTCAACTGGTGGCAATCACAGGATAAATATCAGCATCTTAGGATAATAAATAAAGGTTCAATGTTGATGGAATGTCAGAGTAGAAAAAAAATGCAAATTTTTTGGCCAAATTTGCACCATCCTATAACAGGTTCCTATTATTCAATCAAAACAGAATTGTACCATTGAATACTATATCTGCATATCAATGAAACTGTAAAATTTCAGGACTTTTGCTGTATTATTTCTCAAGTTAAAGCTCTTCAAATACTGATCCACAAATTGGCACAAAGACAACAATGTTATAATTGACACTCAAACGTTGTGACCAAAAATTTTCCATGTTTTACTTGATACCTGATGTATGCTCAGAAAAGATTTAGATGAACATGAAATGTTCAGGTGTTACCTTTAAAAAATAAATAAAAAATAAGGAATTGAGTTGGTGATGGATTGACCCACAATACTTTTTGACTTTAAAAGATTAAGTTCCCAAAACATAAACAGTTTTTCATTGCAGGTATGGTAATAGATGGATTAGTGGTAGTAACTAGGTATTAGATCCTCCAAAATGAATTTATGCATTTAGTTCATACATATCTATAATTAAGATTTTAAAAGTCCAAAAGCCTCACTTAACATCCAGACTTGAACTGGTAGTAAAAACAAAAATGTTGAGCAGAAGTGAACCCAGTAAGAGGTACTGCTTTATTGCTAAACACATGTATTACCTTATATTTCACAAGTTAGTAGCTTTTTGCTAACGACACAGAGGGAAAACCAAAGGAAAATTTGGATTTCTCGGTTTATCTGGTTGTAGTGTCGGTCCTGATGTGACGCTAACTATTAGTCAACCACTTCTGATTTTTACACTGCAAATGGAATTCAGTTGGTTTGTTGACAGCAGCAAAAGTTAGATTATTTGTTTATGATATTGTCTAGTTATATGCAGTAAATATAAATAGTTTGATCAAGAAACAGTGAAATCTAAAGCACCTGTCTGCATTCTATATTCTCAGCTACAAACGATACTGCTAATTTACAGAGGCCTAAAACTACAGCCTTAATAAACAGAATTTGAATATAACTGAAACAACTCACTAATGACGCTCAAAAAGAACAGAGAGCTTTGTCAGCCTGCTCTTGTTTCTTTTGGATTTTACAGTTTGTTGTGTCTGCAGCTTTTGAGGTATTCCTGGAAACAGCAACAGAAAGCAATCATTTCTAGGAACTGCCATTTGTATGCACAGCGCCTTAAAACAACAGACTCGATGACTAGACAGAAGTAAACAACATAGAGAGCAAGCTTTGAGACAGAAAACTAAGAGATCAAAGACAATAGAAAGAAAAGCTCTTGTTGTTCATGCTAGTTGTGTTTACCTGGAGTTGTGTTACTGTACATGCCTGCTTGTATCTGTGTGTGCACGTACAGTGTTTACCCTCCGGTGGATCAGATCATGCTGTTGCCATCACAGTCGCTCCCAGCAGATTTCTCTGTCATAATGTCCCAACATGCCCTCATAGTGTCCCATATGGAAACACAACAGCATCACCTGCCATCTCAGCACACACACTCGCACACACACACACTCCAACATGCATCATAGATACAGTGACCTTCACCACGGGCGACCTGGTTTCCATGGAGAGACTCATGTTCACCTGTCAAGTTGTGCACGAAATGCGAGACCTTGGAGTGAAGCTATGGAAGACAAAGGGGAGCAGAAAGAGGACAGTATGTTTCTTGAGTGAAAAGAACAGAGCAGAACTGGCTGGGTTAGAGGTGTTATTCCCACCGGGGGACACTTACGGTCACAAAGAGGCTGGTAAATATTAGCATGCCCTACAAAACCGCATAAAGAATACTTAATATTCCTCTGCATCAGGGGTTTGTGATCCTTTCAGTTACTAGTATGGGGCGCCTAATCAATTATAAAAACGAGTAGGGGAGAGTGAGGTAAGATGAGCCTGTGGGTTCATTATATTGAGCCATCCCTTGTTTCGGCAAAACCATGGTAGAAATTGGCCATGTGAGCAAATATTTCTGAAGAGGCATCCGTTCTACTTTCCTGGTGAAGAGAAGAACCACAAGGAGTCAGAGACCAGCACATTTTAGTTAACAAAACAGTCAGTTTTTTGCTGTTCAAAGTACATTTTTCATGTTTATGGCTTAATGATTGTTGTGTGTGAACAGCTATTGAGACGTCCAGAGACTATTTCACAAGTGTTAGTGTATTAGTAAACTATAATGTGCAGGATGTAATCCTGAAAGTAGTCACTCACTTCAGGAGGCTTTCTGGGACTTTTAAAATCCACTTTGCGTTGAGGAACAACAACAACCTGGTGATGGCTGGAAACCCAGACCAACAAGAAGACAATCTGGATGACCAGTACCAGAAGGAAGACGAGGCCCAGGAAGACATAGCTGGTGTGCAGAAGAGAGAGGAGGTGGAAGAGGAAGGACAGGCCCATATAAGAGAACAGGATGAAGCAAAACACCAGGAAGGACCAAAAAAGGAGGGAGGTCACAGAAATGACATGAACAATAATGAGGGAGAGAATTGTGAGGATGAAGAAGAAGAGGTAGAGGAGGATACAGCTGGTTGAGACAAGGGAACCAAACGGATGGCAAAAATGTTGGACGGCCACGAACACTGGCTGGCTGCAGTGTCTTTTTTGGCTGCCTGTAGAGCCAGAAAGGTCTTGGTTTCTCTGGATTCACAAGGGCATTAAAAACCAGCCATTCATTCAGAATTCAAGTTCGGAAAATTGGAGTCTCATGCTTGGAAAACGGGAATGCTATTCCAGGCACTGTGGGGTTGGAATGGATCAGTTTATACTGTGGAAAGGACACAACTTGAAAGGCCCTACAGGTACAGCAAAATGAATCAGGTTTTGTGGGGGATTTAGAACTGGTAGTCAGGCAGCCCTATCCATCAGTTCTTGCCTCTCTGCATGCAAATGTTTCACCACAACATCCCCAATTGTCACTATTTTGAGGGAATACCGAAGCCACATCCTTGGCTTAGCTCCACCCACAACAACTGTAATTGGGTTAAAGAAAAGCAAACAAGCATCATTTTTAACCCTACCAGAACAAAGTGACCTGTCTGACTGGTTAAACTGTTTCTCAAACGGCAAAAACACCAGAATTTTTGTAAATAGCTTAGCAAAATGTGAGCTATGTGAGAACAACAGGAAGGCAAAAGGCTGATTCCCAGTGATTTTTCCATTGTTAGCTTAAAAAAGCAAGTCAGGTGCACTGAACATAATTATCTTTATACCCTTTTTCTGCTCACTCAACGGAATGGACCAAAGAGATAAATTCTCAAGATGGAAACCAGGAGAGGGATTGCTTTTGGGGTGACTCCAGAGTTTTTGCTTGAATGGTAAACAAACCAACTTACTTTACTAATTAACCAAATTAATCACCAAACTAATCTTCTTATTGAGTTGTTGGGGCTGTGACTGCAGCGAGGAAGAATCCTTTGGGGGAAAATCTGGTACATTCATTCTGGTTTGTGCTGATATCACATGCAGGCGAAAATGTGTTGCAGTGCCCACATCCAATATGGGTAAATGTATACAGTACAGACATTTCTCAACTCAAGTAGGAGCATTCATTTGCATAACGTGTACAGTTTGTGCCTCCATATAAATGTGTGTGTGCATCTCCACCGAGCTGTCAGTGCAACTGGAGGCTTTCAAATAGGATTTCTGCTGCTTGGCGGAGGTTTATGCCCGACGCTGGGGCTTTTGATTCGCTGCTCACTCATGGACAGCCATGCATGACAGACTGCTTCCGTTGGAAAGAAAGAAAGAAGGAAGGAAAGGAGAGAGGAAAAAGAGTGGAGAGACGCTGAAGGTGTGCAGTGTGAGAAAGTGAGAGGCAGACGACAAGCTGGAGTGGTGGATAAAAAAGGTGGAAGGCGCATTAGAAGCAAAGAGTAAGGATGAAATAAGGAGCTAATATCCCAAAATGATGGGAAAAGAGAAACACTGACACAGTGAAAGAATAAGTCCTCCTCTTTTCTACTTTGGAGAAAAGAGGAAAAGGATATTTCCAGCTTTACCTACTTTTCAGCAAAGTTGAAAGATGGTGTTTAGAGAACTGCTTACTTTCACCATTTCAAATAAACCTTAATTGCATGTCTGGATTCAGGCAATCACTTTAAATTCTCACTGGCAGCATCAATGTGCAAATGACAATCAGAGATTATTTGTGACCGCCTTTTTTCGCCATGGCGTGTGCTTTCACCTAAGCCATGTTCCTGCAACTCAATTAGGATTACTGTCACTGGTAGGAAGCTTTCAGACAGTTCAAACCGAGTGAAAGAGTTTGCCAGTAACAATTTCCTTTGGAAACAACAAGCTCCTTTTACGGCAGAAATACATTTGGCGCGATTTCAGCTGGAGGAGATCTTCTGGAACTGATATAAGGACTTTCACAGGAGCCATTTAGTCAGGAGCTTGTAGCATGATCATTAGAATTTTGAGGAAAATAATGTCAAAATAAATAGTAACAAACAGTTAAGTAAAAGTGTGAGCAAAAGTTTTCATAAAATTGTAAAGATCATGTATATCATGACAGTCTTGAGATTCCAATGACTCTTACTTTTCTATGATTAAATGATTAAAACACATGAATCTTTGTCACACACACACACACACACACACACACACACACACACACACACACACACACACACACACACACACACACACACACACACATGCAAATTTTCATTGTGGTATGACCTCATAATTCCTTACAAGCCTTTACAACTGATGACTGCTGACTCCTCCGAACCGATTTAAATGGGGCCTGTTTGATCCACTCATTAGACTCAGTCAGAAACACTGCAGTGGGGATGACTAAACAGCAGTTTTAAATACAAATCTGAAGAAGCAAATCATTGACATGAACAAGTCAGACACAATGACCATACATATGTTTGGTTTGGAAAAGGAGAGGCCTTTAACTCCAAAACACCAAACCTACCATCAGCATGGTGGTGGCAGTATCATGCTCTGTGGAACTGGTGCTTTACATAAAATAAATCTAATAATGAAGTAGAAGGATTACCTCCACATTCTTCAACAGAAGGTTGAGTTGATCTTGGACACAGTTGGAAATTTCAACTAGGCATTGACCCCAAAAGCACAACAAAAATGGCAAAGAAATGACTTAACCATTCTAGAATGAAAGTTTTAGAGTGGTCTCCCCAAAGTCCAGACTTAAATCCATCAGGAACTTGTGGACTGATAATGAAGCAAGTCTGTGTCAGAAAGACAAGAAATTTAGTTGAACTGTGCCAGATCTGTCAAGAGGAGTCAAAGATAAACCAGAAGCTTGTGAATGGAAACCAAAAGTGCCTGATTGAGGTTTAAAAATGTCCAAAGGACATTTGACCGAATATTAGCATTTCTGCATGTATATTTTTGAAGCAGCAGATTTCGACATATTTACAGATAAACTGTTAAATCTACGGCAGAACCAACATGCAAGATTGTTGACACTTGTGTTTCAATCATTTTATCAAAAACGATTCAGAGTTACAGGAGTCACTGGAAACTCAAGGCTGCTATGATACACATGGTCTCTACGAGTGTATCTAACTTCTTGTTCACAACTGTAAATACTGTAAAAATAAACATACACCAACTTGTTTTTCAGCATCCAATATCAACAGATGATGTGTCGAGTTTTTTTACATAGTGATAACTTTGTTCTGAAACATTACCTAAAGTCTTGAGCAGTAGTTGGTGCTCAAACAATACAAGAAGCGAGACACAGTTGTGAAGTGACAAGCTGTCACCGGCAGCTATATTTATTCCAGTTTCTAGGTGTTGTCACAATTACAATCATTATCTTTTCCGGTGATGAAAATACATTGCTTGATTCAGGTCACCACGGTCATGTCTGTCATTAAAGAGAAAAGCGTCGTTGTTTTTGGTCCTCGTGAGCGACCCAATCCATTCCTCCAGAGTGAAACTGCCATTAGGGTGATAAATATATTATGTCATTAGGGAGAAATGTAAGAGGTAATTACCAAAGTGTCATTCCTGTAACCTGTGTCATTAGCTTTATTATTATTATTACCATCAGCTGCTATCGGTGCAGGAACTCTACTGAGATGAAGTGCTGCTCACAGTTTGTCTCGTAGCTTCAGCTGGCATTTCATCTATTTACGCTGCACTATTGATTCAGATTTCGACAGTAAATTATGGTTGGATTACAGAATTACTTCCCCAAACAGTGAAAGATTATTGTTAGACTTGCTCCGAAGAAGTAAAGAACTTCTCCACTGTGTGTCCCTGAAACTTTACCCAGTAATGTCTTTCTAGTTCATTTGCATGATTTATTTGGAGGCTGTTTTTAACTTTGATGGGGATTTTATGTGACTTAAGCAGATTCATCTTGAGACTGGAAGTGTTTGCATAGTTCTGACCTCAGTACAAAGCCAGCAGATTATTTATTGCAGAATAAAATTGGTTCAGAATGTTTATCCCTAGATAAATAATCAGCTGTATGCACTGACTTAAAACTATGCTCCTATGCAACTACAGTGCATTTTCAGTTACATTTTTAGGGAAAAGCATTATCTGTTTGTGACAAATATATTTCAAATCAACATATTTGTGCCATTTAACTTCAGCCACCTTATCACATATTAAACAGAACTGGATTCAAGCGCCATACATGTTGGGAAAAGATTGCATTTTAACCCAAACCGAGACATTTTCGTAAACTTAACTACATAATTTTGGTGCCTAAACTCAACTAATGCTCCAAAATGTTCTGATTAATGTGTAAGTGTCAACTTCTACTGTATCAGCAATTTTAGCACCTTATTTTTTCAGCCAGCATGATTTGCATGTTAATTTGCACATTGTTTTCCTTATTTTTTCTTAAATGTAACGTGTGTGAGCTACTAGATACCTTGAATTTCCCAAAGACGATGAAATAAGTATCCATCCATCCATCCATCCATCCATCCAGTTTTGGTGTCAAACAATGAGTGAAAACCAAAGGTAAATGAGTGAAAATTAACTTAAGGCCAGTTGTTCCACATGTACGACCTCCTGGATAAAGGTCTGATCACTGATCTACACTTTAATCTTTCTTTCCTTAGTTTATATGTGGACTTTGAGGCTTAGCACAAAATGACAGTGTTACTTAGATTATCCACTGTATTTGTTTTTGTGAAAGCATCAACCAAAGCAGCATTTTTTGTGACTTATTTCTTCAACCATCATGATTTGCACATGCATTTCCACATCAGTTTTCTTATTTTTGCTTAAATGTACTTACATGTGGGAGGTGCTGCATACCTTGAATCTCCCCAAGAGTATGAATCCATCCATCCATCCAGCCAGTCTCCATCCCTTCATCCTCATCCCTCCATCCATTCCTCCATCGTCCATCCATCTCCCCATCCTCCATACCTTCCATCATCCAGCCTTCATCCTTTCATCCTTCCATCCCTCAATCCATCTTCCTCCATCCTCCATCCATCCATCCATCTCTCTATTTTCCGTCCATCCATCAATCCATCATCCATCCTCTATCCTGCATCTTTTGTCCCTCCATTTATCATCCCTCTATCCTCCATCTATTATCCTCAATCTCTCCATGTTTTTTCTTCCATCCTTCAATTCCTTCATCCTCCATCTCGCTATCCTCCATCCAGCCCTCTATTTATCCATCCATCCATCCATCCATCCATCCATCCATCCATCCATCCATCCATCCATCCATCCATCCAACATAACAATGTAGTTTTGGTGTCAAACGGCAAGTGAAAATTAAACTTCAGGACAGTGGTTCCACATGCGATGCAAATCTTGATCACCTGGATAAAGGTCTGCTCACTTATCTACATTTTAGTCCTTCTTTTCTAAGTTCATATGTGGCTCTGTTAAAGTCTGTGTTACTTTAATCTCCACAATGATTATATTTTCCTTTTTATCATAAAAACACAACCTGAATGTTATTATGATAATGTTTGGTAATTATTTCCACTTTTTGCCCATCATTTGTCAGAAATGTTATCTTTAAATGCTCCCAAGTGAAGGTTCTGGTAATGATGGTAATGTTGTCCTTGTGCTTTGGGGTTTAATTAACTATGATGGGTCGCTAAAACAAGTCAGAGTAAAATGAATCCATATAATCAGTTTGGTTTGGTTGGTTATAACTTGTACAGATATCTTCAGTTGTAATGATTCATGCATCACACTGCTGTATTGTTAACCTCTTCTGTCACACCTTCTCTTTTTTTCTCCATTTTCTCTTCAGTTGTCATCTCACCTCCTCTCTCTTGCTGTGGCTGTCAGTATTTCTGCTTTTTTCTCTCTCAGACTTTACCTTTTATCTCCTCCTTTCACACTCGTTCACACGAAAAAGGGAGAAAATCGTGCTCAAGCAAGATTCAATAATGTGCGGCTGCAGCGGTGCAACCAGAGGCGTTTATTCTCATGAGACAAACAGCAGCATTGGTCTGGAAAACCTTTAAATCTCTTTTAGCGGAAAGCATGTTGACTGTGTTCTCTGAAGCGAAATGAAAATAGAAAAACTGAGAAATAAACGAACATCAGTTGTACATGGTGAGACCTGACCCACAGCACCATTATTTGTACTCCCTTCAGCTTGAATTAAGAGCAATTTGCATCTCCACCATGTCAGTTTTGCTTTTTTCCCTTTATTTTTAGGTAATTTACTGTGATCCATTTGCCTAAAAAAAGGCACTCGTGGATCCCGAGTGTCTGCCTCATTTCATCAGATGATTGCACCAGAAGCCGACGAAGATGAATGAACAGAGAGATGGTGGGAAGGAGGAGATAGAAGATAGATGGGCAGGTTTTTACTGCAGTCGCCCATCAATTTGTTGTTCTCTCTCTACTTCAATATGGAGTCAAGATCAAGAGACAAAGTCCTGACTGTGAAGAAATCCATCCTCAAGCAGGTTTGGCTCCTGGAACATGTCAGATATAAACTAATATTTCCATTTCTTTTACATTTTTACTTGACTAATCATAATTTTCTCATTTAAGTATCTCTATATTGTGTCTTAATGCCTCCCCTTTAGAAAACATTGTTACTGCAGTACTGATAAACATCTAAGCTGCGACAGCATAAAAATTAAGGATGTCCTGATCTGATCTCGGTGCAATTTTCAAACTAAACCCGATCTTTTGTTCACATCTACTGACACACAGTTGGGAAAGTGCAATTTTTCTTCTTCTTCTGGTTTATTAGTGGGTTGACAACCGGCTTAAATGTGCATTATCGCCCCCTACAGAACTGGAGTATGGAAGGAGACCACAGTTTGTATTCGGGGGAGGGCAAACATCTGCAGTGTGGAGTGGGAAACAAAAGCAATCCTAATGCCAAAATGTTAGTAACAGAGCTGCACTCAGTACTACCAAAATTCATCAGAATACATGAATTCAGTCAGGAAACACTACGGCATATTTTAAAAGGACAGAGAAATTTTCTCAAGACATCAACAAGCCATAAAACTTACAAAAAAGGTGAATCAGTTCATTGCTGTGCAGCTTTTGGGGCTTTACAACAAGGTTAATGAGCAAATACATAATATTTAAGACCAGCTTGGAAGCAGAAATGCATTTTTTTTTTTGCCTATTGCATTGATTTTAATCATTTTAATGTACTTGAAATAGGTATTATCGAGGAAACTGGCATCATATTAGAGACTAGCTTTGAAGTGGAAATGCAATTTTTGCTTATTGCATGACAAAATATTGATTTTAAAAACATACATGGATTAAATGGGTATTTTTGAGTAAACTGGTATCAGATTTGTATCTAAATGTTAAATGACTTTGACAGGATCGAGGGTGAAAACCCAGATAGCAAACTATGGGTGAATCAATGTTGAATCTATGTTGAGACCTAACGTCGAAATTATACAGAAAGTGCAAGGTTGATAAAATGTTGAGTCAACGTTTGCTTTTCAACCATAAATCACACTTTACCCAGATAGCAAAAGATGTTAAATCAATGTTGAATTAGGGTTAAGAAGGTTGAATTTTGGTTACGGTTGAAGACTGATGGTTGGATCAACGTTGATTCAACAACATTTTGTCAACATTGAAGTTTGTGTTTAAAAGATACCATTGAATCTACATTGTATTTTGGTTTCATTAAAATGTTTGACAGGTCAATGTTTAATTAATGTTGAATCTGTGTTTGCAAACATGTAATCTATGTAAGCAAACATTGACTCAACATTTTATCAACCTTGCGCTTTCTGTATAATTTCGACGTTAGGTCTCAGCATAGATTCAACATTGATTCACCCATAGTTTGCTATCTGGGAAACCTGATCAGGAAATCCTTAATATTAGATTGGTAACAGTTCCAATGATACTGGAGCTTTACAACAAGATTTGTGATCACCTATGTACTATTAAGGACCAGCATAGATGCAGAAATGCAACTTCTTTTGCTTATTGCATGGCAGAACATTGATTGTAATCACTTTAAAGTACTTGAAGTGTGTGTTATTGAGGAAACTGGTATCAAATTGGGCCTCAGTATTGGCAAATACAAAATATTTCAAGACATAAAGACGACTGGAACAAAGAAAACTTGATTGTGTCATCCCTCATATTAAATTACAATAGTTCCAATGAAGCTGGAGCTTTACAACAAGTTCTGTGATCACCTATGAAACAATCAAGCTCAGAAGCAGAAATGCAATGATCTGTCTAATGCAGAACATTGATTCTAATCAGTTAAAGTGGATTTATCAAGGAACCTGGCATCATATTGGGCCCTACCACTAAATATTAAATGATATGGATAAGATCAGGAGCGAAAGACTTGATCAGAACATTTCTAATATGATGGTAAATTGTTCCAATAAAGATTAAAAATATGATTTTTTTTGTTACACATTTATGGTTGTTAATCATTAAGCTTTGTAGTATTTAAAACCAGTTTTGTCGCCACGACATTGCCATCACCAATGATTACTTCTTTTTATATATATATATATATGTTTTTACTGATTATATTTATTATCTCACACTGATGGAATTTTAAGCTTTGCATAGTTTTTAACAGCATTTATTGCTCCGTGGTTCTTCTCTTTTTCTGTACCTGCTCAGGGATGACAGACATAGTTACAATTGCTGCTGCAATTACTGTTAATTGTGCGCTGTCCCTGCAAACAAATGAACAAACTTAACTAATCGGCGATCACAGAAAAAAACACAAAAAAGAGAAATTATTGTCTTTGTCCACAGTAGAGTCACTCACATAAACAGAGAGTGTGACAAGCAGGTGCTCTGATTGGAGGGGAGGGAAGAGAATCTGCAGATTTTACTGAAAACAAATTACCGGTAATCCAAAGCGCACACACACACATTTCTATTAGCATCTCTACGTGCATGCTGGGTCTAGAATTAGGGCGCAGTCTGTTGAACAACAAAAAGGCTATGGGGAGGAAGAGCTGCTGCCAACAGGCTTCACTGGGAGACAAGAGAGGAAACATGCAGGTAGACAAGTTGGTGGTAAGAACAGAAATATCATCAAGGCTTTGCAAACTTTTTAGTGACACCTAGTTACATATTTAGATCAATTAAGCTGCTGTAGAATTCTTAATTCAGTGTGACATTCTGGCATATTTCTTATTGGCTTAGTTGCTTCCCTATAGAGGAAAAACATGGATGAGAACATGTAAGCAGTTTTTTGTTGTGTTCTTTGTTGTTGTATGATTTCTGCTGTTGTTTTCTATGTTTTGACCCAACGTGGGAGTTGAACAGGTGCAATATGATCTTGATCTATTATTTGTGATCTATTCTATTTTATTTTATTGTCACATTTTTCTAAAGCTTATTTGTTTGTTTTATTGTGTATTTTACTGCTGTCTCTGATTTAAGTTACTGTATTGTATTTAAGTGATTCTCTTGTTTTTACTGTAAAGTACTTTGGTCACCCTTTGGGCTGATGTAAACGACTATATAAATAAAGCATCAGCACAACTTAATATCTCACAAAGCTCAATATTTACATATAAAATGTATATTTATTCATTTTCATGTATTTTGACTGCATTTCTATTTAACTGCTTTGATGCGATTCCAGAACTTTACTGTAAAAGCATTTTTAGTTTGGGATTTTTAAAACTTTTTTTTATTCTTCTTTGTGTTTTCTATGAGGATGTAATGCAAAGATATTATATAAATGGGCAATTTAAAAAGTAGAATCATTATTGTAATGCTAGACTCCTTCTCAAAGTACTTTGGATACAACCCTAAAAAGAAGCACCAGCGTTAAATTCCTTTCATTATCCGAATTAAATTAATTTTATCAACATATTTGCTGCAAAAAAAGCAAAAATAATGTGACTTTTGCATCAGATTGCATGCCCACGGGACAAATCGAAAATGTTATTAATAAAATAACATCATAATATTAGGCGCTCAATGGGAATTTTCACTTTTTCTGCTTTATCTTGGTTTCTGTCGAAAGTATGTGTGCCTTAAAAGAGATGGTGCTAATAATAGAAGGTTTGCAGTAAATGTCGGGGTGTTTTTCCTCCATTGACTGATGTTTGAGGCAAAAATTTTCAGTTGTTTGTCTCCTGTTTCCACCAAACTCAGCTCAACTTCAGCTCTAAGTTTTTACTCTTAGGTAAAACAGAAATGTTGAATAAAATACTTCAATATTGTTTGATTGACTGTAAAATTTGACCACAGCAGTGATTTTCAAAACGGTCAAGAACCAAACGGTATCTTCTCAGATTCATAAGCTTCTTTAGTTATTTTGCTCAAAAAGTTCCTGATTTAAACTTTCTAAACTTTTGGTAATATTTTACAGCTGCTTGTGATCAGACAATATTTTACAAAGTTTGGCTGCTTTTGAGAAAAACTTGTCTATGTGTTTTGGGTATGCAGCTTTGTAAATACCACAGGTTTTATTTCTTGAATGATCTCTTCTTTTTTCACAGCTGCTCAGGTCTGAAACCAGGTAGTGAAATCAGTGGAGCTATAGTTTATCTGTAACATTAGTTTGATTATAAATCTTAAACTTTGTGATGCATCAGTGCAGCATTGTAGAATAGAAAGGTGGCCTGCTGAGGTTCTAGTAATTTTTAACAACAGAAACCGTCACATGTCCTGAAACCAACCAATGAGATTATTCCTCCTTCTGCAGCAGGTTATAAATCTTTAACACCCCTGGATCAAGAATCCTCTGCTAACGAAGGACAGCAGGTAAACATCTAAAGGCTACGCTCGATTGTTTTTTCAGTCTAATTTCAGCATATGTGGAACAAGTGACAACCTGCGATCCATCTGCAAACACTGTCCTGTATTCAGCTGAGAACCAGCAGTTCTCCCAGGTGTACTCTATAAAGAGGAACTTGCAGAAACGAGTTGCAGATACGTGTTGTGTGGGTGTTTCAATATCCTTCATCCATATTCATGAGAGCTGCAACACTCTGGGTTTATCCTTTTAAGGTGCCAAAGTGACAATTCCTGCACAACTTCACATCTCGCAAACATCAAACGGGTTCATGTGGTTCATTCCCAGATGTGAAATATCAAGTTTAAAAAGGAAAATGCTACCTGTGATTCTGCAGTAGACATTACGGAAACAGACAGATTTTATTCTTAACAGTGACTCATATCTGTAGAAGTTGTGTCTGTGATTCTGGAAACTGTTGATATTTAGCTCCTTAGCATGAGCAGGTTTAAAATCCCAACGTACACAGAAAAAGCTGAAATGATGTTGTTTGTTTCACATTTTTTTGACAACAAACACACACACACACACACACACACACACACACACAACCAACCTTACATTTGTGTTTCTATACAGCTAAACTGCATGCTTTGAGGGAACGTTTTTCTGTCGGATTATGTCAAACATACAACATATTTCAAATCAGCATGTCTTTGTCATGGGCTGCACAGTGGAGTGGTGGTTAGCACTGTCACCTTGTAGCCAGAAGATCCCCGGGTTGTGTTCCATCCTGGGCCTGGGATCTTTCTGTATGGAGTTTGCATGTTCCTCCTGTGCATGTGTGGGTTTTCTCTGGATCCCTCCCACAGTCCAAAAATGTACTCAGGTTAATTGGTAACTTTAAAATGTCTGTAAGTGTGAATGCAAGCGTGACTGATTGTATGTGTAGGCCTGTGGTGTGGAGATGACAACTCCCATCCACCAGGTCTTCAGGTGGTGGATAGAGGAACAGTCCTCAGATATGAGGGTCAGCTATGAATAGCAGTCTCAGACCAAATTGCAATCTTGGACCAAAGGCATAGCGCTTGCCTGCCACCCGTTGCAGGGTTAAGTGAAGATATATTCGGGAAGCAGGAATGGTGACAGCATTGGTAGGTGAACATCGATAGACAGCTGTTTCTGTCACTGATACCTGTTTGTTAAGCGCATGAACTGTAAGAGTCAACAGTTAGGACTATTCATGTCACCGATTCTGCCGGATGCACTTGACTGACTGATATGTAGCCCTGTGATAGACTGCTGACCTATCCAGGGTGTCCCCTGCCTTTTCACTAAGTCAGCTGGGATAGACTCCAGCCCCCCCCCATGACCCTAATGAGAATTAAGTGGTGTATAGATAATGGATGGATGGTTTCATGGGCGCTGTGCCTGAACATTTATGGAGACGTCTGAAACTATCCCACACATGTATTAGTGCGTTTGTAACATAAAATGTAATGCTAAGGTGTTAGCAGGAAGTTAGCTGTAAACTGTGTGGATGATGCACTAGTGTTAAAATGGTGGCAGTGGGATTAAGGTGAGCTAGAAGGCCACCTATGATTATTGGGAAATAATGACATTCCTGTAATTCTACAGGAATCTGTTGAATAATGGCCCACTGACAGTAAAATGTGAACAGTTAGACATGATTTTGTTGCAAATTTGTCATCTGTGCTTCTTATTGAAGGAAACTGGGCTTTAAAGTTGTACATTTTACATCAGCATAATTGATGGCACAATTTACCCTGACATATGTTTTTCAAAGGCTGAATTTACCCCTCATTAGGGGTAAGTTGTTTTCCAAAACTACCTTTTAAAATCTGTCTATTTCAGATTTGCCTTCAGTCAGCTGGGATTGGCCCCATGACCCTAATGAGGATTAAGCAGTTTATAGGTAGTGGATGAATCTCTTCATCACTGATTTTGCAGCATTACTGTCATTCCAACCAGGTATAAAATCCTACGTGCACAAGCACCAACATGCATAGAAAACACTGGAACATTGTTGTGTGGATCAAACAGAGACATTTTGTTTCATTAGAAATACACACACAGAACCAACCAAGTACAAACAAATCTTAATTTTTATACAACTAAACTGCATTTTCAATTATGTTTTGAGAGAATATTTTCTGTCAGATCAAACATACAAAATACTCCAAATTAACATGCCTTTGTCATTTATTTTGCTGCCTTATTGTCACTTTAACCAATAATATATTAGACAGTGTGGGTTGTTTTATTGGTTTAAACACAGGAAATGCCTTATAAGCTTCAAAAATGTTATTTAAAGCTTCTATTTTAATCAAAACTCTTTATTTTCTAAATATTTTCATGTATTTCAATACACAAAACCTCATATTAAGAGACTCATCATTGGACAAAAAGGCCAATTAATGTCATGAAAGCAAACATCTCCTAAATGCCACCTTTCCTGAATTAGCTATATGGACCATTGCCTCCCTCTGGTCTTCCTTGTTAGCTGGATAATTGGTGTCACTCTCCTGGTTCTAACTGATATCTGAGGCAAAACGTGTTGAAGTGGAACAATATGTAGATGTTTGCAGTGCTTATGAGATTACCAGGATGTTGACAAATCCAATAATGGACAGTCAAATTCGTTCAGTTGTGAAATCTAGTTTTTTTCATTTAAAGCGGTTGGCCAAGGTGAAATGTTTCCTCTCCAGGCAGCACCTTGAGACAGTAGTATATGCTTTTATTTCGCCCCGACTGGACTACTGTAACACACTTTATGTTGGAGTCATCCAGTCTTCTCTGTCACGTCTCCAGCTGGTCCAAAATGCTGCTACACGCCTTCTAACTGAAGCACGGACAACAGAACACATCACACCTCTTCTGGCCTCTCTCCACTGGCTGCCTGTGCACTTTAGAGTTCATTTTAAAATTCTTTTATTTGTTTTTAAATCTTGCCCCGCCACATCTCTCTGAGCTGCTTCACCGTTACACTCCTGCCCGGTCTCTGAGGTCAGCTGATCAGCTGCTCCTATGTACACCAAAGTCAAAGCGGAAGCTCAGAGGGGACAGAGCCTTCTCTATGGTTGCACCAATTTTATGGAACAAATTGCCCTTGCACCTCAGACAGACCCCTTCCCTGTCCATTTTTAAGACCCATCTTAAAACGCACTTTTATTCCCTGGTTTTCAATCCAGCATGAGACACTGATATTATTTATGTTTTAGTGCCTATATTGTGTTTTTCGGCTTTTATTTGTTTTTAGTGCTTTTATTATGTATCTCTGATTTATTTGTTTTAGTACATCGATTGTCCATCCATCCATTCTCTATACACCGCTTTATCCTCACTAGGGTCGCAGGGGGTGCTGGAGCCTGTCCCAGCTGACTCGGGCGAAGGCAGGGGACACCCTGGACAGGTCGCCAGTCTGTCACAGGGCTGCATATACAGACAAACAATCACACTCACATTCACACCTACAGGCAATTTAGAGTAACCAATTAACCTCAGCATAGCCCTGTGACAGACTGGCGACCTGTCCAGGGTGTCCCCTGCCTTCGCCCGAGTCAGCTGGGACAGGCTCCAGCACCCCCTGCGACCCTAGTGAGGATAAAGTGGTGTATAGAGAATGGATGGATGAATTAACCTCACCATATTTTTGGACTGTGGGAGGAAGCCAGAGTGCAAACTCACGCATGCACAGGGAGAACATGCAAACTTCATGCAGAAAGATCCCAGGCCCAACCCAGGATTTGAACCGGGGATCTTCTTGCTGCAAGGCAAAAGTGCTAACCACTGTACCACTGTGCAGCCCACATCGATTGTGTATTTTTATATTGTATTTGCTTTTAGTACTGATTTTATTTGCCTTGCTCTGTGTACATGTATGTACAGCACTTTGGGCCAGTCGGTGGTTGGTAAAAGTGCTGTATAAATAAAGCTGGATTGGACTGGATAATAAGTAATGTGTAATTGTAGGCATAAGGTGATAAACCATCAATATACAAAAAATGTAACTGTTTTATGGGTTTTTTTTTTGTAAGATAAACACTCGGATAGCCCCATCAAAAGCATGAAAATCAAACATCCTGATTGGATTCTACATATGTTGCTTGTTAAACAGCCATAATGAAACATACCTGATTGTTAATATAAACTAATCTCCCCGGTTGGCTGTGCTAAGTCTGCTAAATGTTATCTGATGCAAATTGAATCAGAGCGTAGTACGACGGATATGGAGCCCGGCGCTGCTTATTAGATTACCAGGACACACATAGTACATTGATTAGCTGTGATAATAATGGATAATGTTCAGTTTAAGTATTAATCCATAGCTGCAGACACAACAAGGCTGGAAATCTGCTGCACGAAGCTGAAGGAAGAAGTTAGTTCGTGTTTGGAGATATTTAGGGGGGAAAAGTAAGTTTTTTTGTCATGAAGAGGACGACACATCACTTAGAAAGCATATTTTAAATGCTGATTTGCTTGTTGTTGTGACCAAACAAGACTTCTATCAATGTATCTTTTGCCACTGATTCAGAATCTGCAATACTGGACAAGTTGATTAAATAATCTGGACCACTGGGAATATGCTTAACACAGTTTACCTACAAAATGGGATCAGAAAATTGAAAATATGTCCATATTTTTGAAGTAATGTCCAAAAATGTGTTCTACTAATCTAACAATAGTTTAGTTTTTGTGTTACAACTGGTCATATCTGCTTAGTCGGTTATAAAATTTGAACAAAAATTACTTTTTTGTCTTTGTGATCAAGTGTTTCTTATAATCTACATGTGGTTCAGAAAATATCATGTTTGGGTAGAAATCAATAAAGCAAAATAATCAAAAGTAGAGTCAGAGATACTTTGCAGTGTTTCCATTGTGCAACATCATCTTTTATTTAACCACGCCTGACGTACGTCAGCGGGGTTACTGCATTCGCTTCGGTATCTGGCTGGCTGGGTAAGTATGTATGTTTGTGTGTGTGTGGGTGGGTATGTCTGGTCAGATATCTCTGCAAGTGCTGAAGTCAGGATAATCAAACTTGGCACTGAAGATCAGTCTAAGGTCCCCTGCTCAGTTGTGGAGTTAGAGGTCAGCAGATCAAGTAGGAAGGGATATACGTAGGATGATCAAAATTGATACAGAGTATCATGGATGGGTGTGGTTCTGCCCCCTACTGGGGGCTCGTCTAGTTAGTGCCTGCAAACGGGTGTTGTTTATCATATTATTGCAAACCCTGTGGAGTAAATATGTGACATGGTAATGTGCATTAATGTCATACAGCCGCCAGGCGAATTCACCTTAATGCTGCACAACCGCATTAGAGTAACGAGGTGTGCAGGGTGGCGCTGTTCATTGGATTAGCAGCAGCGAGGGAGCATTGATCAGCAGGACGGTGACAGAGAAGACAGTGGAAGTTAATCGGACCAGAGAGCTGATCTATAATTTATAGGAAACCAAATGATATCAGGAGCAGCAAAGCCCTGCATGCACTGAGCATTAGTATTTCTAATTGATTCATTTCAGTTTTACAGAAGTATTTAAATCTATTTTAAACATTTATCTACCTGTGTAAACAGGGGCAAGCAACCTAGTAAAGACAAGTGCAGTAAATCACAGTGGGGTGCAAAAAGAGTGGGAAAAAATGAAGACTTAATATCTCACATTGCTCTATATTTATATGCAAAAATCTGTATTTATTCGTTTTTACTACTAATACTTTAAACTGTGTGTTTATTTCATGTCTTTGATGCATGACAGTTTTTAATGTAAAAAATGTGAAAGTGTTATTAGTTTGCGTTGATTTTAAATCTTTTCTTAAATTCTTTTATTTTAAATAATTCTGTGGGCAAAGTAAAACCATTATAGTAATGCCAGATATGTTAACAGAGGGATTTATTTCCATGATTGAAAGTGTTTATTTTCCCCAAGTTTTATCCAAGTACCTTAAAAAAAATCTTGCTTTTAATGTGTGTTTTTGTAGTATGTCATTAGAAAAAATGCTTTAAGTGGGAAAACTAAAACCATTATTGTAATGCCAGACATCTTCTCAAGGTATTTTTTGATAAAGCCCTGAAAAAACTCCCTTTAAATAATGAAACTGAGTGAATTTAGTCAGATATTTGTAGCATAAAAGCAAAAACAATGTGACTGATGCAACGGTTTGCACAAACACAAGCCAAAACAAAACAAACATCTACTTTGTGTTCGTAGTTTGTTTTGTTATGTAAATATATTCTTCTTCTAAGCATTTTTAATGAGGATGTAAAGAGAAAAATTGCTTAAAGTGAACCTTAAAAAGATCTATTTTAATAACAGAAATAAGTCAATTTATTAACATATTTGCTATGTTACTGACGCATCATTTTGAATGACACAATGATGTTATTAATATAATATTATTATTATAATACTGCATTATTTTTATATGTAAAGTTTATATATAAACATCCCATCCTCATGTGTCTATATATGTGTATGACAGGAAGAGAAAAGTTTTCCACTGAGGTACTGACTGGGTTTTATGTTGTGTTTTCCATTCGGCCCTGCAGGAAATCCCCTGAGGGTCCCTTCAATTAATTAACATCACAATTTAATGCAGAGGCTTCATGCATGAATTATGTTGAGCCACATGGGAGTGACTGTGTGTTGTGTTTTGCTCCACAAATTTTAGCAAAAAACTGCCACAATGGAAGCATTTACCCAGAGATCAGACTCAGTTCTTGGGTTCAGCGGATGTCAGTGAGGGTCCACATGAGGACAGAAAGCTGCTGTCTGTTTGTGTGCATGTGTGTGTGATTTTGTGTGTTTCAATCTGACACAAGTGCAGCACAAATCCCTAAATCACAGGCTTATCACCTCCTCTCTCCCCCCGCTTCATTAGCATTATCCGATGTAGTTAACCTGCACTCTGGACTGCATGTTCCAGCGGGAACACATGAGCGCAGATCAAAGTTCGGCCTTAAAGATGATCACACTTAAACCAGACACAAACTGACACATGGTAAATACAACAGGAAAATTTAAAAAACACAACTACCTGTGCAGAGAAAGACTTAAAGGGGAACTTCGGTTTTATTCAACATGGGGTCTGTTTTCATATGTCATTTCATACATGTGAGTGATGGAGAAATGAATTTTCAACATAGCTCCAGTATTTAGCCAGGCAGGCAGCTTAGCAGCTCAGCTAGCAGCTCAGCTAGCTAAAAGTATGGGGCAAGAGGGCCCCCCGCATCAAAGTCCGCCCTAACGTGCTTTTTTCCTCACACTGACCGGCTCGGATAGTCTCAATGAGTGTCCCACAACATACTAGAGATGAGAAGTGAACGAAAACCTCCACATTACCTGGCGATCGCGATAGCTCGCGCCAGAGCTATCGCGCGATTTCGGAACGAGATTTGCTTTCTAGCGTCCTGAGCTTTGGATACAGACCACAACAAAGAGCGATAGCCAGGTAATGTGGAGGTTTTCGTTCACTTCTCATCTCTAGTATGTTGTGGGACACTCATTGAGACTATCTGAGCCGGTCAGTGTGGGGAAAAAGCACGTTAGGGTGGACTTTGACGCGGGGGGGCAAGTTGCCCCATACTTTTCGCTAGCTCAGCTGCTAAGCTGCCTGCCTGGCTAAATACTGGAACTATGTTGAAAATTCATTTCTCCATCACTCACATGTATGAAATGACATATGAAAACAGACCCCAGGTTGAAAAAAAACGAAGTTCCCCTTTAAGTCAAAACTGACTGTTAACAGTTTTGAAACTCACATCCTGCACCAACATCCTCCATGTTCTGTCCCTAGATTATTTTAGCTCTGGAGATAAGAGATTTGCTATGTCAAACCTTCTGCTCAGCCAACTCTGATTTATGTGATTTTTTAAAAAACAAAATCATAAACTGTGGATTTTCATAAAAGTATCTGTGGGATTTAAGATTGATATACACTATCATTCAAAAGTTTGGGGTCACTTAGAAATATTTTTGTTTTTTGAAGAAAAACATTTTTTTTTCAATGAAGGTAACTTTAAATTAATCAGAAATCCAGTCTAGACATTGTTAATCTGCAAATTGACTATTCTAGTTGGAAATATTGTGATTTTTAATGGAATATCTCCATAGGGGTACAGAGGAACATTTCCAGCAACCATCACTCCTGTGTTCTAATGCTACATTGTGTTAGCTAATGGTGTAGAAAGGCTAACTGATGATTAGAAAACCCTTGTGCAGTTATGTTAGCACATGAATAAAAGGTGTGAGTTTTCATGGAAAACATGAAATTGTCTGGGTGACCCCAAACTTTTGAACGGTAGTGTACACTATGAAGAATCAAACACACCTGTCTGCCTCTTACAGATCAGCTGTAGATTCAGTTGGATTGCTGTGTTGGGAGGGAGCATTTTTGTGTCGCTGATTCCAATATTTAGTTTTATTTTCCATAAGTCAAATCTGTGTTACATTATAAGATAATTGATCATAGTAATTATCACTGATATGAAGTCCAACTGTAAAGGCAAATCAGTTATTTATAATTCTCATAATGTACAGTAGGAACTTCAAAAACATCATAAATAAGAAAATGCAGTGTGTCAGTGTCCAACGTTGACTGCTGTTTACACCGCTAATTGGTCAGCGTGCAGCATCAGGGTGAATGATGTGCCCATGGATGATGCTGGAGCCAAAGCAAATAAAGAACGAGACACAACAACACAACCGACGTTGTTTGTTTAATCCTGCAGAGTGTTTGCAGCTCTGTCTGCCAGTGAAAAGCTCCTGGATCCGACACCAGTGGGAGTCGACGGGGCGTCAGATATATCAGACTTCTGCTTTCTGTCTGACCAGGATGCTCAGATTTGATGTTTGTCACCACCAGACTGATGGTTTGAACCTGTCGCTAAAGGTGAGCGTCATCCTCTCAATCAAAACTCGACTCTTAACCTCCTGATTTGTCCTTTCTGTCTCTACCTCTACATTTATCTCTTTTCGAATGCAAATCAGTGACTGCAGTGTTTTCAGCTTCCTGTCTTCACATCACATCCGACTGCAATGAACACAAACTCACTTATACACACTGTTGTGACCAGTGTGTCTTGCCTCAGAACATTAATGGACATTCTGTCAGCGAGGAATTACTGCCACTCACCGAGTCCTTACACTCACTGTCCATCACAAACACACCCAAAGACCTTCAGTAGTCGCTCACACTCTCCCTTGCTGACCTCATTTATCTCCCTCGCTTCAAACCATTTCTCACTTCTATCGCTTTCACTGCACTGCTCCATTCACTCACTGCAGCTCGGACTCACTGAGGTCAAACGTGCATTAATGGCACAAAAAAACGCACGATAAAAGCACCTTTTCCTGTTGTTTCACATTAAAAATTGGAAATACTGACATCTAGCTGCTTGTGTTGAACTATAGTCACACACGCATTACTATAAAAACCTTGAGTATATTTTTTAAGACAGAAATCTTCCACACATTTATACAAGTACACCTCTACACACAGCTCCTTGACCTACCTCGGTGAGGTGTGGGTTGGGGTTGAATCCACACTGGTTGCACACGGTGGCTTTACACTGGGTGCAGGTGTTGTAGTTGGGTACAGTCGGTGGGTTGGACAGCTCTGTGGTGGTGCACACTGGGCACAGTTTGCTGCTCGGCATCGGCGCGATCTGGGGCACCGAGTAGGGCGAGGTGGGCGTCACGCTTCGGTCAGGAGACACCGATGGAGATCGGCCGGTTCTGGAGCCACCCGAACTGCTGAAGTCGACCTGGAGGTTTCTGCGGGAAGCATGCTGACCGGGGCTTTGGCCTCCGTGGACGCCCATGCCGGGCCCAGTCTGACCGTGACCAGTTGGACCATGACCGGTTGGACCGTGACCCATCCCGTGGCCAGAGCCCGGGCCTTGGCTGGACTGCATGTGTCTGGGGGAGGTCGGGCTCTCGTGGGTGGCCAGGCGGTAAGGCTCACCAGCTCTGGATCCGATTCCTCCACCAGTGCCCATTCCAGCTCCTATTCCTCCTCCTCCCATTCCTCCTCCCATACTTCCCATTCCTCCTCCCATTCCCATTCCTCCCATCCCTCCTACTCCCATTCCTCCACCCATTCCTCCCATTCCACCTCCCATTCCTCCCATTCCTCCTCCTCCAATGCCTCCTTGTTGCATGCCAGGTTTGGGACTCCCCATTGGACCCATCGGACCCCTGGAAAATATGGAAAAAGCAAAAGAAAAGACAAATTTTTGAATCGGATAACAACTTAACAATTTGTAATTCTTAAAAATCACATCTGAATTTACAACCCATCCATTTACTATGCATCATTTTATCCTGTAAAGGTTTGCAGGGAGCAGCTGGAGCCGATTTTAGATGACTTAAGGCAGAAGTGCACCAAGACATACCGTCAAACCATCACAGGAAGACAGATAGGCTGACTCACGATTGCACATACAGCAGATGGTCAGTTCAGAATCACAAATTAACCCAAATATGTCATGCAAAAACCCCCAGCTGAGGTTTTGATACAGGACCTTCGACCTGTCCACTTCCCCACTGTGCCAACCAAAAACTATAAACAAAGCATCGCAAAGAACCACAGAAGGTGTTGATGCAATGTGTTATCTATTTTTGATTTCTGACTAACAAAATGTGCAGTTTATGGGCTAAAACGAGCTAAAGCCAAACCTAAAGGATTTGGATTTTGTTGCTTACCTTTTTTTAAAACCAAGGGAACACTTCGCACATCTAATGCACGTGTGTAGAGGGAAGAGCACATCCAACAGGCACAAAAAGTGAACTCCCGCACAATGTCTCACTTGCAAACATAAATTTATTGTTGCAATGTTTTGGTACTACAACTTCATCAGACAAACAGTTTATTGGTCTATTTGCATCGGGAGTCCATTTTTGTACCTTTTCTAAACAAAAAATACCGGAGTCAAACTATAAGACATGAAAAAACGATATAAATAGGGTTCTTTCCACATGTTAAAGCAAAATGCAAGTGAAGCAAACAAGCACACTGCTGAATTTTTAACCCTTTAAGCTTCAGTCAATTCCAGCCGTTTTCAGTACAAAAAATCGCTAATATTCTATTTTTAAATAAAAAAAATTATGAAAAATACGGGGAATATTGGACGCGCATCGGGAGGTGCATTTCCTTGAAAACGACCGATTCGGGGATTTTATACCGACTTCAGGACATGTTTTGGACAAAATAGTTTACTGGCTTGTGTCATCTGATGTAAAAGGTTGGATTATGGCCGTTTTTTGTGGAATCTTTTTTTTTGTGTGTGTAATAATAAACCCGGAAATGTGAGTCGCGCTGTGTGCTTTGAAGCCGTGTATAGAGAACGGATGGATGAATATTTGTTTTTGTCGGACAAATGTGTTTTTCTCACCCGCTGTGGTAATCGCATCTGAAAGTGGTTTATACCGGCGGATTCATGAGAATCTAAGCTTTCCATCGGTGTATAGTGTTTGTATAATCGCGTTTGCACCCGTCGGACATTCTTGAAATTCCTATGCAAATTAGTAGGTGTACCGCCGGCGAGACACTGACCTTCTATTGCAAACAGACCATTCAACACTGCTCTGGCTTCATCGGAGTCCAAATAGACACAAATATTCAACCTGCACAAGCGTCATCAGTGAAGTGGTTGAACAGGAATTTCAAATCTATCCGACGATAAACCCACATGTGGGAGTTGCCTTAATCTGTGTCCAAGTGCCACAGCTATATATATATATCAGAGGGGAAACATCATGTAAGAAATAAAACAAATCTTTCCTAAATTTACAAAGATAAATGGACTACAGCTGCACACGTCTGTCACATGTCGAATTTAGTTCCTCATTAATCACAAAGGGCTGCATTGTGTTTAAGATAAAGATCAAATATGCTGAGTTTAGAAATTGTGAGAATTGTTCCAAATTTAGTCTTAGCGTTCAGAAATTTCAAACTTCTTTTAAAAACTTTAAAAGTTTTAGTTCACACTTGCAGGTCTTTGATGTTATCTTACATGTGACATGCAAATTCAGACTCTAGTTTTCTCATTTTAATAACACTTCAGTGTATTTTGAAAATATGAAAAACAAGAAAGAATAACTAACTTTTTTTCACAGTGCAACTCAGTGAACAATGTTAGCTTCATGGGCTAGCTAGGTCTAGATACCATCTACAAAACTCATGATCAGCATGTGGTAAATGAGAAGCCTTCCTTTGTTCACTTTTCTCTCAGATAAGGAAAAGACATTTTCCAAGGTGATCCTGACATTATGTTTTCCACTATTACATTTACATTTTAACATGGCTGTTTTTATGCTGGGCTGCACAGTGGAGTACTGGTTAGCACTTTTGCCTTGCAGCAAGAAGATCCCTGGTTCAAATCCCGGGGTGGGCCTGGGATCTTTCTGCATGGAGTTTGCATGTTCTCCCTGTGCATATGTGGGTTTTCTCCGGGTACTCCAGCTTCCTCCCACAGTCCAAAAATATGCTGAGGTTAATTGGTTACTCTAAATTTCCCGTAGGTGTGAATGTGAGTGTGATTGTTTGTCTGTATATGTAGGCCTGCCACAGACTGGTGACCTGTCCAGGGTGTCCCCTGCCTTCGCCCAAGTCAGCTGGGATAGGCTCCAGCACCCCCCGCGACCCTAGTGAGGATAAAGTGGTGTATAGAGAATGGATGGATGAATGGATGTTTTTATGCTGCTAAATTCCAATGATTTTTTTTTTTTTTTTTTTTTTGCCTGCATGCTTTATTTTGCAGTTTTGGGACGCACATTTTGAAAAGCGCTCTATTGATAGAGTAAAAAAAAAAGCATTAGCAGCAGAATATGTGTACTGACAGAATGGAAATCATGACAGACACAATAATGTTAATCCAAATGGGAAAATGTTGCACATTTTTCTGTCTGTTTAGATCAAAGATTCTATCCAGCCATAATATTTTAGCAACTCACCACAAAAACAGACTATCCATTCACCAAGTCATCAAATTATTATCAATACTTCCAACCTAACAACTGCATTTAAAAAAGCGTTCATTTTAATTTCTACAACTTCATTGCTGAATACAGTTATAGTTGATTTTTTTCTGCTCTGGAAGAGAAAATGTAATAATAAGCCGGACTGGTTGATGCTGTGGCCCAAGTATTTAATGAAAGAAATTCAATTTTTTAAACGCATTATTAAATAAACGAGCTCTACTGAAGAATTCTGCCTGGTCATCGTCACTACATCTGAACAAATTCAATTATCTCCTCAGTGCAGCTAATAAAAAAACATTAAAAACCAGCGACAATAATTACAGATTCATTCACTGGTAGCTGCTGAAAGCTGTGCACATGGAAGGAGCTCCGAATTTCCACCGGCATCAACAAATTCAAACGTAACAGGCCGCACACACACACCTTCACATTTCCACTGTGTCAGAGGCGTCGTGCACACGTTCACCTGAGGCAACACAGCACGTTCACTGAGTGCAGCCAGGAGACACAAACACACACCTGAGGGAAGCAAAATAGTACAAAACTCTGCCTGAGGACACTTTTACATTATTACAAGATATTAATGTTAACAATGCAATATCTCTGGAGTTACTTTATCCTTTTTGAGTGTGACAAGCCCAAGCTTCCTGTGTTGTAAGAATTCTATTTTTTTTTAATCAATTTTAGTACAGTTTTTTCAGAAGACAAATCAATGTTCATACTCTATTATATTTAAATGTTTTTTGTTGGAAAAACAAGATGCATCTCATTTAGTTAACACTTCAACACAGAAACACTGCCTCTTTGTTTTACGTGTCACGACGTGTGTCTAATTTTAGAAATATGTTTGTGTTGTGTAATTGTTGAAGCTGAATTTTAGTATTTTTTTACATTCCATAAAAAGGAAATATTTGTGAAAATATACAAATGCCAATTTTAATTTTCTATTTAAAACTTGGAATTTTAAGGTAATTTACAGTCACAATTCAAAACTTTATCTTGCCTTTGACAGGTGCATTTAGTCTGTTTTTGTAATTTTAGGATTATTTTGATTTTCTTTTTCTTTTTTTTAAAGATAAAGGGTTTTTTTTATTTAGAAAACTTAGGCTCAAATAAAACCAGCTCTCTACTACACACATCCTTTACCGTGATTGAGAATTAACGTTTCTATTTCTAGACAGGAAATATTTTTGACTAAACAGCACCTTAAAAATAGCTATAAAAAACCGCTTGGAGATTAAAAAAGGATGACATGAAATTCTGTTCTTTTTGTGCAGGATTTTATCTTTGGATGGGAAAGAACCCCCCCACCCCACCCCACCCCGTCAGCATTCTGACACCCCACTTGAATTTCAAATATCTTTTGAAGAAGCTTTCCAAACAAAAATCCCAGTGAAGTGTTTCAGCTCATAACATTGAATTTTGCAAACTTGATGTTGGTTGCAGTGCTGAGTTTCCCTGTTTGGCTTTAAATGCAACTGTCCAGATGTTGTGGACTTTACTAAAGCAACTTATCTAATGTACAGACCAATATGTTGACATCTGTATGAGGAAGATTTTTCAGTTCCTTTTTTAATATTCTGTTCTATGACAATAGAGGTCATTTGTCTGCTTTAAATGGGTCATACAACTGATCTATCATCTCTGTGGTTTGATTTTACTAAATGCAGGAAACTGAAACAACCTGGTTAAGATCAGAGAAAAATGGGGTTGACTACAGCTGCTTCTCTTGAACGTTTGACCTTCACCGTAGAACAAGGCTGTTTGCAAATTTATCTGTCAAAAGTGGAAAGAATCTCCAGTTAAACAAAATTAAAATTTGTTAGATAATGAGCTCCTCTCTGTCCACTGGAAAACTTCTGTCTGAAATAAACTTTGGCAATGAGAGAAGAGGGATAGCAAACCAAATGACTGAAGTTCTTTTTTATAGGAAAACTATATCAGACCAAAAAAGGGAGTAGATGGCAAAGGTCTGCACTGATGTAGTACCTTTCTACCTTATTAGCACTCAAAGCGCTTCACAGTGTTTCACATTCACCTATTCATTCACCAATGGCGACAGCATGGAAGCTCTGTTTTGCATGGAACTCCTGCACTGGAAGCTTCCATGAAAGAAGGCTGCCTGCCATCAGGAACAACCTGGCGTAGGCCAGGGACTGGGGATCGAACCACCAACCTTGTGATTGGTAGACTATCCACTCACTCACAGGAGTCACAGCTCCCCAAAGTAGTATTATTAAAAGAATGCTATTTTTACATCTCTGAATATGTCTAGAGAGGATCTTTTAGAAGTAAACTGCAATCAGTGCATTCTAGGCCAACTGAAGCATTTGAACCAACAACCAGTGATGTCATTTTTCACAGTTTTAAACACAGAGTTAGCAGGAATGGACCCAAATTAAGACACCACAGAAAGAAGGCAGGAAATAACAAAAGAAACTTTAAAGTTTTGACGTAACACAGATGAGAGGGAAGCAAACAAAAGAAAATACTAACTTAAAGTCCAAGAGATATATCTATGTATAAAGAAAGTAATGCAGAGAAACCCAAAAACTCAAAAAAGCACAAATACAATCCACCAGGAGGGCAGGAATACAAACAAAGTACAAAAACTAAACATAGAAACAATCAGCTGAACTTAGGCATGTCAACTTCAGGTAGACAAACAGGGACAAACTGGCAACAGACTAATACTAATACTATACACTAAAAACTGATTTGGGAGGCAAGATACAAGTGAAAATAATGAGAGTAATCAAAAGAGGGGGGAAAAGCAGACAAAGGGAGGAAGTAAAACGGTGAAGAAGGAACTAACACAGGGAGAAGCACAAGGAATGAGTCAAGCAAAAGAAAACTAGGAACTAAAACTTATAAACCGTGGTCTTTCATAACTTCTCTTTTCTTGGAATGTTTGGATATGCTGTTTAATGGTCCTGCTTTTGCAGTATTATAAAATGAGGTATTTCACATGTCACATCTTTGTATTTTGAGCATTTTGCATGAGGTTAGGGTTAAGCACTAACACAGTGACTACACCATTTTATGCTACCAACTCGACTTTTGACAAGTTCTGCACTTTTGTCCATGTTCCTTTATTTATTACCATCTATATTTTCTGTGAAGTATTTTGCAGCTTTGCTAAAAAATAAAAAAAAAGCTGCTAAATACAGATTATTACGATTATGCACATTATATATTCCATTCTATTTCCTGCGCTGGCAGTGATTGAAGGAGTCCTGGCTGCTGTATTACCAGTTTTAAATGGTTAGTGCACACAGAAATTGGAAATGTTGATTTACTGAGCTCCGGTGTCAGAGTGGAGACTGAAAAATGTTCCAGTCTGCTTCTCCTTTCACTGAAAACTTTTCTTCTAGCGGACAGTCTGTCTGTCTGTGAGAAAAACCTCCCCTGATTGTTTTCTCCTTTTCTGGTTTCATTCATTTTCCATCTATTCTCCTTTTGTTATCTCTCAATGAACTTTTTCCCTCTCTTACTTCTCTTCTCAGTGTCGATTATTTTTTTCAGTTTGCACTAACCATGGCCTTTGCAGAGTTTTTTCTTTTTTCTGTTGAATCTCCTCAGTTTCTCTCTCGACATTTTCATTTCGGTTCTTGAAAGAGAATTGAACCTTCACTGACCCTGTTTGTCTTTTTTTTTTTAACCAAGTCTACCAGCCAAAGAAGCAACTGTGCAAATCCTGAAGTTAAAATAAACAAAAGAAAAAACCCCTGCCACATTACTGTTCACACATTACAACTTGTGCATGCAGTAAAAATTCAAGATTTTGAATATTTTTTCAATATATTTTTAATTTCATTGAAAAAGTTCGACTGTGGGGATCATTCAAAGTGAGTTTGACTTTGTAGAGCGACTGCGACGTCTTTGAAACAAACAGAAAGTACAGGTTCTGCTGACTGTAAAGACACACAGAGGCAAACAAATGAAAAACAAACAGCCACTGTGCACACAACCTAAAACACACACAGCTTTATGGGAGATGCAAAGCTGTGCAGTGTGCTTTACAATGTGTGTGTTGGAACAAAAACCTAAAACCTTCAGATTCACTCTGAAGAAGATGCGATCAGAAGCTTAAGCTAACAGAGAACCTGTCGATGTTAAAGTGCAGAACTTTATTGTAGAACTGTACTTAATCAGGAAAAATCTGTACAAGACAACTCAACTAAACATTTAATAAAAAACGTCTGTAAATGTATTGTTTCTGCACTTTATTTTAATGAGAATATTTTATTTTAACGAATTTTCTTTGGCAGCTGTTGTTGCCAGTCATTTGACCATTTTTAAATGATTTTTTACAGTGTAGTGAAAGAAAGAAGGAGGGGATGATTTCAGAAACAATTTCAGGTTTCCATTTCAATTCATATTTTTTCTTATAGCAAAAATTCTTCATCTTTGCAGTCATCTATTCATGTCACCACAGCTGCAAAACTGTGACAGATTTTACCAGTTTAAGCTGTGGAATTGGTTTTCAGTTTTCTCAACACCATAATTTTAGCTCTGATTTACCATTAGCAGCTTGTGTGTAAGAGTTTTGGATGCCTGATTGGACACTTCTTGTTGAAAAGCACTTTGGGAGAGATGGAAAACTTTACCCTATGTAAACAAGTCCAAACTTGTATCAAAGAACCTGAATTTTGTGATGCAATAGTTCTTAATTGAACTTATTAGTCAGTTTTGTAACCAAGCAAACAACAAAGCATCTTCCATCTACTCTATAAAGTTTCTATCTTTAAGCAATCATTTGTGATTTATTTATGTTTTGTTTCTACTATCAGGTCAGTGATAATTAAGCTGTCCATTATACTGTCTGTGGGTAATTTGTTGCTGATATAACACCTGTAAACACTTGTTCCTGCTGAGGCAGCTGTTATAGAGGGTGTTTTTTGTTCTTTAAATTAGCGTGGATGATACTATGGCTATGTACAGCTATTTAAAATTACATAAACAATGCAAAGACAAAAAGGAGTTAAGAAGAAAAACAACATTGTTTCATTTTCCTGAAGACACCATCACTAATTGTTGTAACTCCGTCGACGTAAAGGTGACAGCCCAAATAATAGGAACAGTCCTTTTCTCTGCCTGTTTACACACTTCGGCTCCGCGTTGCACGTGGGACATTTATCACTGTCGCACCCAGCATTTAACGACCCAATACACATGCTCGCTCAGTCAAAGCGATTTCACCCACTCCCATTAGAACCCTCAATTTAGCCTCTAATTGTGGCAGAGAGGGATAAAGCTTGTCTGCCAATCACACGCAAGAGACACTGACAGGACGCAATGAGAACAGAAGAAGAAGAACAGAGTGAAGATGTCGCAGAAAGACCTCAGTGGGGCCTTTTCATAAACTGAAGCTTTAATATATATTTAATATTTAAAAAAGGCATCGCTATGGTGTCGAGTTCTGCAGTTTTCAGTCTGTCAGGTTTCTCAGCAGGCAGGAAACGTTCCCAAAACATTGGATAACACTACCTGCAAGTTATGAAAATGCTTTCATGAAATGTTCAAAGAAAGTTTTTAGACTACTTTTATTTCTAGTAATGTTCCTATAAAGTTAATCTAGTGTTTTCATGTCAACGTTCAGCGGATGCTGTCAGGAAAACAGATAATGTTCTAATAAAAAACCAACATTTAAAGGATGTTTTCCAGATGTTATCAAGGCCTCAGCTGATTTTTTATGATGCGTTCATGTGATGTAATATATAAACAAAAGTGGAACATTCTGAGGATGTTTTAGGGGTGTTGTGGATTGTAGAGCATTCTTCTGTAAAACATTCTCACAACGTTCCATATTAATGAAGGAAGAATGTTTTCAAAAAATGTTTTCAAGATGTTACTGGGTCTTGGATTACAGATTTTCTTTTTTTTTTACAGAAGATTTTGTAACCCTCCTGTAATGCCATACAATGAAGGTAGAACATTTTGCCCTTTTATTGAGGGCACACTTTGCAAAAGGTTCTTCAGTAGAATACTTCCACATTGATAGCAAAGGAAGAATGTTCTCAAAGCAACACTAAAAGAATGTTTTCCAGATATTTTATCAAGGTGTCAAATGACAGAATGTTTTATATAAAACAATTAATGCAATACAATAATGAAAGATTAAACATCCTGTACTGAGATATATGAACAAAGTTGGAACATTTTGCCTTGAAAAGTTCTAAGGGAGTTTTGGGGATGTTGTTGATGGAACCCATTATGGAATCTATAAAACATTCCAACAATATTGACCATTATTGTAATAAGGGAAGAATGTTCTCAATGCAACATTTAGTCTTGACAGCACAACGGTCTAGAAAATTTTTTAGAATATCTTTTAGTGATCCTGCCTTTAAAAAGAACATTCTGGGAACTAAAATAAAACTTTCTGATGAAAACATTAATGCAACTTTGCAGCATTTTCTCAGAACATTTGTGGAACATTGTAACATTGAATTGTTATGCTCAGCTTTTATCAGTCTAAACTAAACTTTGTCATGATTTATTTGGCATTGAGAAGAGGATTTTGATTAGATTTTTACTTGTTTTTAAACCAACATTTATGAAATATTTTTGTGGGATGCAGCAGGTAGATTTGAGTTCAAAATGAAACATCAGGATAAACGTACATCTGATCAAGACAGGTTCATTTTTGTCCAAGTACAATAAAGACAATGGGTCTATGTTACCTGATTTGACAGATGTATGTATATTTATGACCATGTCATTAACGGAAATTTCCACTTGAATAAACAAAACTACCTATATGAATAGCTTCAGCTCTTATCATTTTAAAGTCAGCCAATCTTGTAGTTTTGTGATTTTTCTTATGCACAAGCTAAAACCTCAAATACACCTCTATGCAGACGACACCCATCTCTGCTTTTAGTGTTAATATGTGTATTTTTGGGTAGCTTTGCCATATTTTTGCAAAAATGTGACCTTTTTAGCTTCAACTTATCATTAAAGTGATTACATTTTGAGATAGTGCTTCTATATTGTGCATTAAATACTACGAAGAGCAGTGAATCAATTCTGAACACGCGGCTGATGAGATCAATTCTTAGGGAGGAGGATGGGTTACATTGCACTCTCGCTGCCTGACTGCAGTTTTTCATTTGCAATCCCAGAAAACCCCCCAGAGGAGGTGCTTTCACTTTTTATCGATCCAAGCTCTTAGTATCCTTCTCTTCCAGTTGATATGCAGAGATAACAGAGGTTTGGGTGGGATTCTCCTCAACTTATTCCCCTTGGATGGCTACAATCCTTATCCCACCTCCAGACCTGAAGCAAAACAAGCCTATTTAGGTTACTGGTGGACCCAAACTAAACATCTATTTCCTCCTTCTCCTCCTCCTTCGTTCCTCATCTGCCTCAATTTCTTCCCACTCAGGGCTGTTGACAGAATTGCTTTTGTACGGCCCATTTATTTCCATCTGCCTCCTCTTCTCTCTCCACATCACCTCACATTATTTTTCTGTCCTTTCCCTGTTCTCCTCTGTTCCTTCCTTTCCTCTATCCTCCTGTCCTTCAGCAGTTTCTCTCAGTCCATATAAATTCTGCATATTTAAATTTGTTTTGTTTTTCGTGCATTCCTGCACATGACATCTGGAATCTTGAAGGGACAACATACCAGATAGTGTCCTAAAAACAGAGTCACCTTAGCTTTAAAACAGGTATTGCAGCAGTTTGATGAGTATGTTTTTAGGCTAGTTTGGTCAAATGAGCTAAAATCCATGTTTTTCCATTTATTTCATATTTCCTCATGCTCTTCCTCATACTGTTGTAACACTCACACACACATTCTTCCCTCCCTGCTAACCTTCAGTAACCTTGCCAATCGCCTCCGAGCAGCAGTCAGTCCCCAGCTCAACTCATCCTCTGTAGAACTACATCAGCAGGTCACTTCCTCGAATCGCATCTCTGCACACTCACACTGCTCTTACCTTCGTCCTGAGCTCTTCAGAGGCATTTTCAAAGATTTTTGTGCTTTCTTCTGTTGATTATTTGCCATGTGACGTTGCTATCACTGGATATTTTACTTTAAAAAACAGTAATTATCACATACATCTAAATTAAAACTTGAAACCAGCCCATCGTCAGCCCTGTTTACTGGTTTCACCTGGACCACAGTGCTGACAGACTTGGCAGCCGATGCTCTTCTTTGCTCCTCTAACAGATGATTCAACACAACACAACCTGCTAATAGCTGTTACTATGGGCACCGGGTCTACTGGGTATATGCAAACACACTGAGCGCATGCAGAAGTGGAGGACAAGAGTTGAACGAATGCACATAAATTTAAGCCAAGCATGCACATACAGTGGTTTGAATGTAATTTGCATGAAAAATAAAGCTTTATTGAATCCCATGTGGGGCCTCGCAGCAGCGAAGTGTAACATCAAAACAATTTATGTAAGTGGACAACAGGAACTTGATACAAAATAATATCCACCCATGCCCACTCACACACATTCTTACAAGCACCTGTCACTGTTTGAAGGAGTGAGTGGGCAGCACAGAGGGCTATTTTCTGTGTGATAAGATGGAGTGAATGTGTGCTGCATTAAACCACACTACATGTTTTCAGCTGTGCAGCTGCAGGGCTTTCTCATTCAAACCAAAGACTGCTCCGGGTGATTTTACTGATTTAGGGGGAATAATCAATGAAATCTGGCTTCTGTCGGTGTGAAAATTTGCTTCGTCTCAGCTCCCTGTGGCAGATTTTGACACTTTGTCCATGAAGTGGGAGGTGATTAATCCCACTACCTCTTCTGTTATAGCAAAATCTCTTGCTTAGATCTGATGTCAAATAACAGCACAAAAATTACACACTTGTTTAACAAAGTTACTTTAAAAGTAAGGATTCAAACCATACCTCACAAACATAATGTGACCTTGTGTATATAAGTCCTATTGAAAAAGAGAAACACCGGAAATAGCAATACAATATCAACTAGAAAAGCACCCAGAGAGCGCAGTACTCCGCCAAGGCTGCTCAGTTGACATATCATTTCCGACGGATGAAATCTTAAATAAAAAATTATCTCGCGCTGAGCACAGGCATGCAGTTTGCATGTGCATGTTGTGTGTGGATGCTGAATTGCTTGTAAATTACTCTTACAAAGGTCTGTTGATCAGTTCATCACTGTTGATAAGCCTTTGTTTTACTAGTGTTTGTTCCCTCCATGCTTTTATTTTGAAGGCGTATTTTTAATGTTACAGGCTTTCATTTTGTCACCATTTCAGCAACACAGGAAGTGTTTACCTAAGAAGCGGTTTCTTGACATGACGAAGACGCTGGCGTAAAGTCCGAAAATTGAAAATGAATGTTTGGCTGAGATTTGCTACATACATAACCGAAATATGTAGCGGGTGGCAGGAATTGATGGGACTCAGAAACACTGCACAGTTTAATAATTTGTTCACTGTATGATTTACAACTAATAAATCACAGTCAATTGTAGTATGACTGCAATCATGTGATCGTCAGCGGATAACTGACACGGTGTTCAAGTCATGCTGACAGCGACGCCGTGCCGGCAGCTATATCTCCCACTGGGAAATCCTTAACAAAGCCGTGGCTCCAGACTATAAGCCACATCACTGCCAAAATCTAATCACTTGGTCCTGTTGTCATTTCTGACCTTCCCTGAAAATTTCATCTAAATCTGTTGGTCCATTTTTAAGTAATGTTTCACACAGACAGACAGACAGATTCACAGACAAACGTCTGATCGTCACATAACTCCGACAAGGATTGGCGGAGTTATAATCTTACGATGATCATAAATTCACTGAAGCTAACATTGTGCTTTTTACAGTGTCTCTTCTACACATTCAAGCTAAAAAATAAAAATGACTTGTTTTGTATATGATGGGGTGGTGACAATGCTTTGTTGTGGCAGGTATTTGCAATAAATGATACAGAAGAGCAAGGAAAATCGTCTTTTTTTTGTATATGAGAGGCAATTGTTCTGTTCCTATCCAATGACAAGCATGCACACAGCCAAGACAAATGCACAGTTACTGATTTAATGTTTCAAATGTTAAATTCTGCAAAACATAGTCGAACCTTATGGACTTTTAAAGCCCACCTGTGGGTTCAAAAGGTTATTATATTTTCTTTTTTAATGCCAATATTTAACATATATAACATTTAACACAGCAAGAACTTGTAAAAACTGAAAGAATCATAAGAATCCTTGAACTATTTATCTGTGATGTGTCATTTTGTCGGAAAACTTAATCTAAGCAGAGCGTTGTAATATTTCATCAAAATCAATAAGTTCTACATGTCTCCATTAAAATTTTGCAAGAAATAAATCATTTGTGCTAACCAGATACTGTAAAAAAAAAAAATTATGTACTCTTTAGTGCACCTGGAAAGTTGATTCAGCTCAACGAAACAATAACATGACAAAAAATGTGGTATTTTTTTTTAGCCAAAACTGGGCAGAACTGCAGGCAGTGTTTGCACGGAGCAGATAGGTGACACGTATGGAAGCAACTTAAAAATAAAAGTATTGAAGTATCTGTAGGTTGTTGAGTCACCTGCACATGTTGATTCCTTTTTTCAATTTTTGTCAAATTAAAAAAAATCAAAAAACTCAACTTTTATTTTTTCATGCTTTTATATTGAACTGCATTAAAACTATATTATTCTGCACAAAATGCATTTTGAAATTTTATCTCCTACTATTTAGGTTTTTCTGTTTCTGTAGATTGCAGGACTTGATGCTGCGGTGAAAAATTTACCCACAGTGAGGAGCACATAAAAAATGCCAGAGTTCAGAGGGGAAAATGTACTTTATCATAATATAGAAGGGCTTGGTTAAAGACAAAGCCTTGTTATGTAATCAGGGAGTGGCAGCACTTCACAGCAGCTGGGCTATTCTCTGCAATGCTCACACCAATACACACCAGTAAACACATACACACGCATCTTAAACTCCATTGTACATTGTTCACATTTATGCACACATGATCAGTGTCCACACACACACACACACACACACACACACACACACACACACACACACACACACACACACACACACACACACACACACACACACAGTAGTGGCAGCACGTGTCCTGCTGGCAGTTAGTGGAAGGCCATGCTCAGTAAGAGGCTTTGCTGCAAATGACTTTGTAATGATCCCACATGGTGCAGAGTAAAGGCTGTAAACACTGACCTGGATTTAAACACAGCAACATCCTGCAAGCCTTTCAAGTGGAACTGACCAAACCATATTGGCAAGAATCAATAATCCATAAATAGATGTGGTGTTTTCCAGTCATAGAGTGATGCAGCAATTAATTACTCAGACATCACACTGTAAAACATTATGAAGGAGTTCAGTCAAATCAACTCGTCTTTTCTAGTTTGTTTAATGTCAATGAATGAGTTTTTCTCATTTCTTGTTAACTGAACATATTTTCAGATCACTTTAGCACTTCTAAGTATTTTTGTATGACTTAATATTAAAAAAAAGAATTGAATGAACAAACAACTGCGAGTTCATTCAACTCATTAAACTGAGGTTATAAGAATCAAAATGAGCACATAAGCAGTGTTCCAGGACACACTCTTAGAAAATTAAAACTCCACTTCATTTTTGTTTTTTAGAAAACCAACTCTGTTTGTTAATTTGAATTATGGTTGTTTCTTTTAAAAATTATCAAAATGATGTCATCTGTACCCAAGTTTTCTCCTGAATTCAGTCCTTATGTCTGTCAATTTTTTTCAATAATTTGCAAACCTATGAAGAAAAACTTTCAAATTGAGAAAATGTGAAAGGAAGGCAATTCTCTATTATCTTTGTAACTAGTTGATTCAATTTACTATCTTAAGTTGAATCAACTTGTCTTTTCAAGTTTAGTTAATTAAACTCAGCTAGTTTTACACTTGGCTGCACAGTGGCGTAAGTGGTTAGTACTTTGCCTTGCAGCAAGAAAATCCCTGGTTCAAATCCTGGGGTGGGCCTGGGATCTTTCTGCACACAATCCAAAAGTATGCTGAGGTTAATTGATAACTCTAAATTGCCTGTAGGTGTGAGTGTGACTATTTGTCTGTGTATGTAGCCCTGTGACGGACTGGCGATCTGTCCAGGGTGTCCCCTGCTTTCGCCCGAGTCAGTTGAGATAGACTCCAGCAACCCTAGTGAGGATAAAGCGGTGTATAGAGAATGGATAGTTTTACACTTTCACAACTTCATTTTTTAACTGAATGAACTTGAAATGGTTTATAGTGCAGCTCTACAGTGGCAGGTTTTGGACTTTCAGAAAGTCCAAAACCTTCAAAAGGCAAATACTGCCACCGATTCTTTATTTAAAATATAAAAGACAGCAATATAATGGAAGCAGGGTTGTATAACGGCATGAAAATCTCTTCTGCAGCACCACAGGTACAATAAAATTTCTCATTTAAATTGCATCCACTGTGGTGCAGTCGAGGCGCCTCACACCAGGTGCCTGATGGTTGCAGTTTGATTTATAGCCAGAAAGGCTGGAGAGCAGGACTTGAAGGACTAATGTATTCTACAACACCCAGGTGCCTTTCCGTGCACGTGTACATATGCACACACACGCATTTTGCTCTATTTTGCAGCAGCGATACTCCATCAACCAGCAAGCATGTATTTCTCCACCTATTTATACCTTTAACCCATTTGTTTAAAACCTTATCGCAGATGCTATAAATAACAGTTTCATTTAAAAATGAGGCTGAAAACATGATAATTTATCATGCGCCACAGAGGCAGTGTTTGCTGTATTGCTTTAATGTGCATGTGAAGCGTGTTCGCTGTTTTGTGCATGTACGTTCCTGCCCAAGCTAAATGCGTCCGTGTCCGATGCATTCATCCGTGTAAACAGCGTGATGAAATGACGGCACAGACCTGTCTACGTTTACCTCTCTGTATGAGAACGGCATTTTCAGCAGTCAGAGATGCCATCGGCTCTGCAGCGCATAATAGAGTGTTCATTATAAGCTATACAAACACACACACTGACACAGCTGCCTGCACTTACACCTGAGGCTAGCAATCACTTACATCAGGCCTGTATACAAACATATAGGCCACATCTTTTTCTTTCTGCCTCACAGAAACTTGTCTCCTATGTCTGTCAGAAAGAAAAAGCCAGAACATAAATTGGAAAATTATGTCTGTGTGGCTCAGTTGAAAGTTGAAAGACTTGCTGGATTACTGTCTCGCTGACATGCCGACTGACCGGCTGCATGAATCAGTAACCTGCTGTTTGCCAGGTTTAGTAAGTACTTCTTAACCGGTCTAATGCTGGCTGTCTGCTGTCTGGATGCCTGGAGTGTTGAGTGGATGATTGACCAGCAGCATGACTGATGGTGAGTGATTATCTTGCCAGCACATTGATTGACAAAGTGGTCAAATAGCTGAGTTAGGATTACCAGACCAGATGACAGCTAAACTGTCTGACTGGTTTCTTGGTATTTTATCTGAGAGGAGGTCCAGCAGGTGAGATAGATGACTGCCACAGCTGGATCGGTCAGTGATTAACAGTTCTGAATTCAGTATGGGAGAACAGTGGTTCAAATCTGGGTCAGGGTGCAGTTGTCCAGTGAAGACTCTAATGGTACATGTCCACAGAATGTTTTGTCTGTTTTTTCGCATGTAAACATGCCGTATCTGAAAATTGCCCGCTTGGTGGGCGGGTCACTTTGCGGGTCAGTAGGTTGGCCCATTGACAGCGCTAGAGCTTCAGTCCAGTAGATGCATTGGACCAACATGGCAGCTCGGCCGCAAACTTTTTCTTTTATTACAAAAACAGTTCAGCGAAAAGCATTTAAAGTGAGAAACTACCTGTGCAGTTGCTGAATCTGTCATTTTATTTCAGTGACAGCTACTTTAGACATTTGAGAAAAGTTTTGCGATGCGTCAGACCTTCACTCAAGTAGAAGTCAAGTCTACTTTATGTAAATGAGCCGCGGGCAGCTCTGGGGAGAAGCACCAGATAGCAGCTTGAAATGCACCACAACAGAACCAGTATGCAACACAGTGCATTTCACATAGACAACGAATGGGATGCAAGAAATTGACGGATCCTGTTTCCACAGGATCTGGTTCCATTATGCCACAATTTAGATCCACATTTCAGTTCGTCTCCCTGGATTTCATTTGCATGAAGTAGATCTGACTTCTACTTTGTGCAAATTCAGTGTGACAAAATGAGGCCTGGTGCCTCGCAAAACTTTTGTCAAACGTTTAAAGCAGTCATCTTTGAACTAAAATGAGGGCAGATTCAGCAGCTTATTTCACCCCTCAAATGCTTTCAGAAATACTTTTTGCTGAACTGCTCTCGTAACAAAAGAGAAAGTTTGCAGTCAAGCCGCCATGTTAGTCCGACACATCTACCGGACTGAAGCTCTAGTGCTGTCATGTCACCACACAGTAGCCTGCTAGTGACCTGCCCACCAGGTGGGCGATTTTCAGAAGCGGTACATTTACATGGGAGAGAAACTTTCCTGTGGACACATGCCATTAGGCAATGTCCATAATGCTGCCCCATCTACCTACCTTGTGTATCTACTCTCAGATGTATGTCACTTGGAAAAGTGTCTGCTAAATGAAATTGTAAATGACTGACCTGTTTTTCAAAGAAGACCCACTAGCCAACATTTGCCACCTTTTGGTTAACTTTCCATTTTTGTTGTGTTTTGTAGTTGTTATCGACTTCCAGGTGTACAGTAACACCTGTTAGGATGAGTAGATGTTTACTTCTGCCGTTCTTCAAACCACCACATAAAGATAAAAACGCAGCTGTGCAAGTCAATGAGAATTGTACTCATTTCCAGTGGTCAACATTCTAACACACCAACAGTCACAATGTATTCAGAAAGAGCAGCTTCGTAGTCTCGTATTCCTCGTAATTATTTAGTTTCTAGAGTCAATTCTGCTAACTTTAAAATGTTTCACACACAACCAAACCACAACAAATGATCTGCTGTTGGCTGCGAAAGTGAACACAAAAGTCTTTATGCACTCCCAGCATCTAAGGAACTGAATACCTCTCAAATATTGCTCAGAGAGAAAGTTAGAAAGTCCTGGTCTGCTGTTTTGCTCTACACTGCCAATCACAGAGTGAGTCTTCTTCCTGAAAGGGGTAGCTCAGCTGCATTTAAAGCAACAGACACTGAGACAGCCTGTTGAGAACAGGGCTAAGACCAGCTACAGTTATACAGTCATGGAGAAATGAACCACAATTGTAGTTTTTTGATGTAAAAAAACTTGAAAGACCCATTGTGGGGACATGCAAGACTTTTATTAATATGCTAGAAAAGGGGGTGAGGAGCTTTTAAATAGAGACAAATGAGAAGAGTGGTATTAATTTGACATATCTGAAGCAAACTATAAAAAATTCAGTTTGCAAAATCCACACAGAAAGTGCTGTACAGTTAGAGGATATAGTCATCGATTTTGGACAATACACAACATTACCCTCTAGAAATTATACGAACAATTACATGACAAGCTCCCTACGACCATGCAGCATTTTTAACATAACAAAAATGGCTGTGAGGGAAACATTAATCTGGATAACAATTACATTTCCTTTCAAAACACAGTCAGAACAAAAACATAAATGTCATTTCTAGAGGACATGGCAAATGTGTTGCTTCACATTATAGTGAGTTGTACAAGTCACATTTCTAAACAGACAAAATATTAAGAAGAGGTGTGTTTATTTTTTTCATTTAACGTCGATTCATGAAGTGTTTGTGTTGTGTTTTATTGAAAACACGACCAAAATGTGGATACACATGGCTAACAGGTAGGTACAATAGACCAAAAGAAGGACGTACGGAGATCCAACTAAATCCACAAATGACAATCCAAAGGAAACAAAGTCCATCCAAATTGGCACTAAAGGTTGAAGAGCAAAAATACTGTGAACAACACAGAAACACGAGGAGGTGTATGTGCAAAAAAACAGCGAGCTGACGCAAGTAAACAAACAACCTGGCAACTAACGTGAAGACATAAGATTTTCTATACACAGCAAACTAATGAGGACACAGGTTAAAGCAATGAGGGTGGAGCAGACAATCACAAAAGGAGGGAAAACGGGCAAAAGGAAGAACCACCAGAAACTAAACTGAACTTTACTGAAGTATGCTGCAAATAAATAACCAATACTCATGTAGCTCAAATTTGATGTAATCCTGCCCCTGAATGGTTGCTGCCTGATAAATGTTCAGCTACTGACTGCAAGAGTGAACACAAGAGTCTTTGTGCACTCCCAAATCTACGAAATTGATGATCTAGTGAACCAGTTTTATTATTGATGGCATTGCAACTAACAACAATAGGAAAATTCTTAACATGTTGTGTGGCTAATGTGGCTAATATTAGCTTTGGTTGTACTTCTACAGGTCAAAGCTCTCTGGAAACTGTAAAGCTGAGATTTAATCAGAGATTGTAGAAATTTAAACACTAATTTAAAATCAGTAAAGCTAAGAAAACTGAAGCAGAGTCGGTGCTATCATGTGTTCACTTCTGTCCTGCTCCCTGTGCTCAATTATAAAGAATTTTAGTACAGCAGAATTCAAAATAAAGCTGGTTTCAATTACAGGTACATGTCTTCCTGCTTCTGGTCTCTGACATGATTAATTTGTCAATATTTCCATGTAGAAATGACATAAAATCCCGTTCTCACACACTTTCAGCTGTTTTGCTCTGTGCTGTCAATCACAGAGGCAGAGAGAGTTTTCTTCCTGAAGTGGGCGGGGCCAGCAGCTCAACTGCATTTCAAGCTGCAAACACCGAACTTTTTTAGAACCAGACTAAATAGCAGAAATTAAACAGTCATGGGGAAGATGAACCATATTTGCCGCACTTTGAGCTGGAAATTAAAAACACAAAACAAATTTTACCAAAAAGAAGCACAATATGGAAGTTTTAGCGATTGACCTCCTGACTGTCTGAACGGCTACCTCGCTGGTTGACTGGCGGCGCTTAGGTGAGCTCTGGGGGCTAAATTGAAAGCAGCCAAATCCTGACAAATAGAGGCTGATGTGAAAATGATCAAAGGGAGAGGCAGTGAGATGCAGGAGAGGAGAGAGGAGAGGTCACAGAGAAGAATTAAACTGCTTAGCATGCTGCGCCACACTTTGGAAAAACCCATCCTTCAGACTCCCTTTTTGCCTCGTAACATTTACACATTTATATGTGTTTTTGCACACTTGTGGAAATCTATTTCAAGGTGTTTCCCCTGTTCACTGAATCCAGTGTGATGCAGATATACTTATTTGAATATAGCAAGTCTATATAGTGTTTGATTTTATTCTTTATTAAGTTGAATCAGTCTCTAAAATATGACTAAAACATGTTTTGAAGAGATAAACACACACACAAAAAAACAAATCTCAATGTCAGGACAGAGAAGGTATATTGTTTGTCACAAGGAACTTTAAAGCATCTGAGAAACTTTTTAACAAGCTACTTTTTGTCTTGTTTCGTAGAATAAAAAGATTCTACAGCACCAGAGGGGATTTCAAAGGAGCTTCTCCATCAATGCAGAGTGAACTTTGAAAACACCCTCTGACCATTTCCTCTGCACTTTAATTGAAATTCTCATCAGCAGAGCGTTGCCTTCGGAGGAGAGAGCGAATAAATGCATAAAACAGAGTAGTCTGATGGACAGGATGGATGCAGCAGGTGTAAATAGAGAGGAGAAAGAAAGTGCAAAGGGGGCATAAAATAAGGAATAAACAGGTGATGCTGTCAGTTTGAAGTGAAAAGATGATGTGGGGTTAAAGCAGAGGTGAGAGAACCTTTATTTTCAGTGATGTGGCATATTTCTGTGGAGAGCTGCAGCAGCTTCACTTGTGTTTTTAGACTTAAAAGGTTTTTTTTCTAAATGTCATCTAAACACACACGTACACCTACTTACTACTTACTATATCAGGTTAGCACAAATGACACAGAAAGGTGCAAAAATGTGACTAAAAGTTGCGAAATGACCCAAAAATACGCAAAAGACACAAAAAACATGAAAAAATGAAAATAAAAATGCAAAAAAAAAATACAGATACAAACATGACACTAAAAGATGCAAAAATGTCACTAAAAGGTGAAAAAATGTTACTAAAAGATACAAAAAATGAGATTAACAGATGCAAGCATGACAATAAAAGATGCTAGAATGACACGAAAAGATGCAAAAATGACAGAAGGATGCGAACGTGACACTAAGATACCAACATGACACTAAAGACGCAAAACGGCAAAAATTTGTAAGAGTGACAATAACAGATGCAAATATGACACAAAAAAAGTGCAAAAATGACAAAAAGATTAAAAAAAATGACACCCCCGAAATGACTGGTTTTGTCGAACTAGTTGATGAGCAGAGTGGATGAATACGTCATCATGCTGTGCTATGAAAGGAAAAAAGTTGGATTGTTCTATACAGAGTGTGAGTTCCTTCTTAAGTCAAAAATCGACTTGCATCGTTCCGGGGGGAATAGAAGTCTGATGTATGCTGAGGACCGCTTCTATTCAGTATTTTTCCTAATTTCTTCTATTTCCTGCAAATCAAACACACCCAGCGGTGCCTCTTCCTTCTTTTCATTTCACAGTTTTTTTCCTCACCAATAAAACCAAAGCTCATTCAGTGTTTATGTGTGTTTCAAACTGAACATGTGTCTTATCTTCTCTCCTGCTCTCTGTGCTCACTTAAACTGCATTTTAATACAGCAGAATTCAAAGTAAAGCTGGTTTCCATTACCCAACGAGACTAATTTTCTGTTCAGCTCATATATTTCATCAGTAGGAAGCAGGAAACTGACGAAAACATAATCAGTGAGGCACAAGCTCACATATTTGCGCATAAATTCATCATTTTTTCCTCATTTTCTCTATTCTCTGCATAATTAACACTCGCTCCTCTGCTTCCTCCTTCTTTTGTTTTTACAGTTTTTGCCCTCTCGCTCTCCTTTCCCTCTCTCCCTCCATGATCCTTGTTTACAGAGCGGCTTGTTTAGCCTTAATAAGAGTCATTTCATAATTACTCTCATTAAGTCGACCAACAGGCCCCACAAGGGGATCAACAAAAAAAACAAAAAAAAACAAAGAAAGCACTGTGTTGTGGTTAAGTGAGCAAATAAGCAGGAACAACATACAAATCTGAGACACACCTAAGTGGAGCTGCATTCAAGGGTTTGATCAAAGAGCCATATGGGAGTGGAAATGTACTGGCGATTTTGGCTAAGACAGGGCAGGAGAACCGCATCAAACACAATTTAAGCCTTGTTTGTATTGAGATTAGCGGTATTAGCTCTAATATTGGCATCACTAATGAGAAACTTTATGCTAAATATACATTCAGAGTCCTCTAGAAGCTTAACGGCTGCATGAGTTCTTGAAAATTGGAGGACGACTTAAAAAAATAGAGAAAAAACAACATCCAGAGGAAAAAAATAGACGAAGATGACTAAAATTAAAGTGAGGGAATAAAATTGCTGAGTAATTTTGCTATTTCAAATCATCAAATCTGAGATGTTGCAATCATCTCCAAAAAAAATACAAGATCAATGGGCAAACTACAAATGTAAAGTTGATTTTTTTCCTTCTGACCTAAATACAGAGTCTCACGGAGGATGTGTTTGTTGTAGAAGGAGGTAAATCCTCCAATGTAGCTCTCAGAGAACACTGTTCCCCCGAGGCCAGGACTGACCACCGATCACTGCCTCTGTGGGTTTGTGACGTGACTGAGTACAACCAGCACTTCAACATCAGGGGTTAATTGTGTCCCTTGTGACATTTATAGACCACCCTGTGGCTTTCTATTTAGCACAGAATCTGCTCTGAGCCAATGTGTTGAAATGTGCATTAATTGGTGTAAGAATAAGAAATAATGTAGTGAAAACCAAGCTTTTAGCTAGCCAGCATATCCTTGTGGTGTTGGTTTCAATGTTAAGACAAATAAATCCTGTGCACAATAAGCAGTCATTGCAATCCCAGCAAGAATTTTTGCTGTAAAAATCTTCGTTCAATCCGTGTTTTTAGCTTTTTTTCTTTATTTTAAAGAAGGTTCTTCTCAAACAGTATTACCTTTAACATTGGTGTTTTTTATGCTGAGTGTTTTTTTAAGATAAGATCAATCATGAGCAAAACAAGTAGTCAATGCAATCCCAGCTAGATTTTTTAGATATATTAATGTGTCAGTGTTCTTCTCAAGTAGTATTACCTCTAATATTGGTTTATGGTGTTTTTATATGCTAAGGATGATTAGATTTTTATATGCTAGAAGATAAATCATGAGCAAAATAAGCTGTCAAAGCCATCTTAGCTAGAATATTTTGTTCTAAACATGTTTGGATGAAGTTAAAGCAATGTTTTTAGCAGGAAGTTTTCTTTTAGTTCAGGGAATGCTCTTCTTAACCCTTAGATGCACGAGTGATTGGACTCTGCACTCGTCCATAAGTGGATCAAAAATGACCCGTATAAGATAATAACATTTTGATAACTTAAAAAGAGGAATATTACACAGAACAGCAATAGAAGAATGTTAACATCCATTTTGTTGATACTTTTCCACTCTTTCCCTCCAGCTGTTGCTGCTTTCCAACCCTCCAAGTTTGTGTACTGCATCACCTTCAGTCTGATTTTTATCAGTGAGGGGTAGTAACACAAATTTTGCAATTTCCTTAAAAGCATAAAAGGTAACTTAAAAATTTTATTGGAATGATATAAAAACTTGTTTTTTGAGCAAAAAAAACCCTCATTTTCCTTACAAAGATATTGCAAGAAAGCAACCTCATGTGTGTTTTCTGCACGAATGTGAGGAGCAGAAATGAGACGCTCAGAATCTGTACGAGAGAAGGCCTGTGGCTTTTCTGCTCCATGTGGCGTCTGCTCCCACTGCAGGGCACAGTGAATCATAAACACACATCTACCGCGCTACCAAAGTAGAGTAGAACAAGTTTGCCACGTTGTTTACACCTCTTACAACATGGCATTTTACCAAATAGCTGTATTTCAGCAGTTAGTTTTAATTTCACGCCATGAATTGTTCATAACCCAGTAATCACGCTGATCTCTGTGTGATGAATCATATACCTCTATTTATACTGCTAATCTCATTGAGACACTGGGTCTCATTCTTAACAGAGACCTTTCCTCAAATAACATAACAAAATAGCATTGAGTCACTGACAAACAACACTGAGCAACCTGTACTAGACAATATAACACTGAGCTCCAGACAGGTTCATGACAAAACAGAACAGGCATCAAAATGGGGGTTTAAAAGCACCAAGCAATGAAACTGAAGCCTAAAAACACTAAGAATAAGAACAAGTGATAAAAGACGAAGTTTCCATAGTATTTAAGAGACGTTTGAAGTCCACCAGAGGAATCAATTTGGGCAGCTTCCTAGTTGGCTGTAGTGAGTTCCAGGTTGAGCCAAGTTGAGCTTTATGTTGGTTTTCATACTTGAGGAAGCTTATAGGTGGAGCCCAAGGAGGAAGGCTTAAGAACCAGCGGCCACAGCATCTGGGCATGGCTAAGGAAGACTGGGACCTAGGCCTTCTTAAAGACTCTTTAGATTTGATTGCAATGCAATAAATGATCACTGGAAATGACTGAATCCCTTTCTACTCCTCAGCCTTCACCTGCATGTATCAAGACTAAATCCAACTCCATCAGCAGTGATCAGGCAGCAGACTAAAGGCTGTTAAATTGCTACTACAGTGATGCAATTGAGTTGTCTGGGAATGTAGTAACAAAACTTCATAAGTAACAAAACTGATAAACAAATTCTGTCTACTTGCAGGACAGGGCTTTCTGCATCATTATCACGCATTCCAGTATCACAACTTGCTATCGTGCAGCATAGACTAGTTGTAGAGTGTTTGAGGTGAGCTGCTGTGGTCAGGACGCTGTCATTTTCAGTAAGGAGAGTGGAGAAAAGAGCGGAAACTTTATAAATCTGCACTTTTGCAAGGACGCAACAGTGTGGAGTCATCTATGGCAGGAAGAAATGATTTTATAAGGGAAACATTCTACATACACACGTGGACAAAATTGTTGGTACCCCTCAGTTAAAGAAGGAAAAACCCACAATTCTCACTGAAATCACTTGAAACTCACAAAAGTAACAATAAATAAAAATTTATTGAAAATTAAATAATCAAAATCAGCCATCACTTTTGAATTGTTGATTAACATAATTATTTAAAAAAAAACAAACTAATGAAATAGGGCTGGACAAAAATGATGGTACCCATAACTTAATATTTTGTTGCACAACCTTTTGAGGCAATCACTGCAATTAAACGATTTCTGTATTTGTCAATGAGCGTTCTGCAGCTGTCAACAGGTATTTTGGCCCACTCCTCATGAGCAAACAGCTCCAGTTGTCTCAGGTTTGATGGGTGTCTTCTCCAAATGGCATGTTTCAGCTCCTTCCACATATGTTCAATGGGATTCAGATCTGGGCTCATAGAAGGCCACTTTAGAATAGTCCAACGCTTTTCTCTCAGCCATTCTTGGGTGTTTTTGGCTGTGTGTTTTGGATCGTTGTCCTGTTGGAAGACCCATGACCTGCGACTGAGACCAAGCTTTCTGACACGAGGCAGCACATTTCTCTCCAGAATGCCTTGATAGTCTTCAGATTTCATCGTACCTTGCACACTTTCAAGACACCCTGTGCCAGATGCAGCAAAGCAGCCCCAAAACATTACTGAGCCTCCTCCATGTTTCACCGTAGGGACAGTGTTCTTTTCTTCGTATGCTTGGTTTTTGAGTCTATGAACATAGAGTTGATGTGCCTTACCAAAAAGCTCCAGTTTGGTCTCATCTGTCCAAAGGACATTCTCCCAGAAGCTTTGTGGCTTGTCAACATGCATTTTTGCAAAATTCCAGTCTGGCTTTTTTATGAGTTTTTTTCAGCAGTGGTGTCCTCCTTGGTCGTCTCCCATGAAGTCCACTTTGGCTCAAACAACGACGAATGGTGCGATCTGACACTGATGTACCTTGGCCTTGGAGTTCACCTTTAATTTCTTTGGAGGTTGCTCTGGGCTCTTTGGATACAATTCCAACGATCCGTCTCTTCAATTTGTCATCAATTTTCCTCTTGCGGCCACGTCCAGGGAGGTTGGCTACTGTCCCGTGGGTCTTGAACTTCTGAATAATATGAGCCACTGTTGTCACAGGAACTTCAAGCTGTTTAGAGATGGTCTTATAGCCTTTACCTTTAAGATGTTTGTCTATCATTTTTTTCGGATGTCCTGGGACAATTCTCTCCTTCGCTTTCTGTTGTCCATGTTCAGTGTGGTACACACCTTTTCACCAAACAGCAGGGTGACTACTTGTCTCCCTTTAAATAGGCAGACTGACTGATTATGAGTTTGGAAACACCTGTGATGTCAATTAAATGACACACCTGAGTTAATCATGTCACTCTGGTCAAATAGTTTTCAATCTTTTATAGAGGTACCATCATTTTTGTCCAGGCCTGTTTCATTAGTTTGTTTTTTTAAATAATTATGTTAATCAACAATTCAAAAGTGATGGCTGTTTTTGATTATTTAATTTTCAATAAATTTTTATTTATTGTTACTTTTGTGAGTTTCAAGTGATTTCAGTGAGAATTGTGGGTTTTTCCTTCTTTAACTGAGGGGTACCAACAATTTTGTCCACGTGTGTATGTAACTTTGACACAGAAATTAGTGTTGAGGGGTTTAAACAATGACTGGAGAGGGAATTTAAATGTTAAACACATCATGTAGCTACTGTATGTAATATGAGTCCAAACCCACTCTGGGGTCGCACGCTCTCCTTTCAATTTTTAACCAAGAACACCATCTCTACCCGACCAAATCAAGCATGTTTAAGGATAACCATAAAATATGAATAATTCTCTGCACGTAACTATTGTGTTAGGAGAGTGGATACTGCAGGAAAACAGATTAAATATGTAGTCAGTGAATGTTTTTGATGAAATATTCAAAAGCAAGACTTTGAAACTTGGCAAATATCTCAATCAGCAATGTTCCTTCATTACGTTCTGTTGCATTTCCTACAGAACTGTCCTTAAAATTAATAATATATGACAGAAACAGGCAGTAATGTGTGTTTTCTGATTCACCGGTTGCGGTATTTAGGAGATCGGCGTGTTCTTGACAAGGCTCGTAAAAAAAACAACAACAACAAAAACAACAAAAAAAAATATTTGGCTTAATTAATCAAAGTTCAGCAATTTTTCAAAAATTACAAAAGTTCAAAAGACTTTTGACATTTTCTCTGGATTAATAATCAATAAACAGCTTTTAGGCGCATTGTTTATCCTAAAAGCAAATTTAGAGGTTGATGCTCAGCTCGTCGGCCGTTTCTATGGCAACCCACTCGTATTTTGGATAATATTTGTCAATATGATGTGTAAAAAAAGCATTCTGCTTTTCGCTACATTTAACAAAAGCATTTTCCTCTGTAATTCTCTCCTCCCATCTCACTTGCAAATATTATTTCCCCAGACCAGCCATCTTTTAGCCCCGCTAGCAGCATCAGCAGCTATTTCATGCTGCATGTCTAATAAAAGGATTAATTTGTGCTGCTCACATTCAGAATGGCCAGGAAATGGGACAGAGAGATATAAATAGAGCACCTCTCTCCAACTATTTCCTGACACAGATTGCTGCAAAAAAAAAAAAAAAAAAAAAAAAAAGTCTTCACAATCATCAATATTATCAATATTTCTAATTGTGCATCTTTGTTGTGATTTGGCCTTTTAGTCTCTTCCTGTTTGTTAGTTGCTTCATTTCAGGCTTTAAATTCAATTAAAACTGTAAATCTGAATGCAGCATGATAACAATAGGAGTTCAGGAAAGTAATGCTGACTAATCACTGAATCAGCATCAAGCAAGGACAGAAGTTCAGGAGGAAAGTGAGCGATTCATAACATAAAACAGGTGGAGCGACTCCACAAAGTTCAAGCTTTTATTAAGTCAAAAGTGATAAATTCTCACTCAAAAGCTGCGTCTGAAAGTGTTGAATCAACTAATGAATGTGATATTATAAAAACCGGATGACTGACAGATGTTTTCTCTCAATTTCTTTTTCAAATTTGAGAGTAATCCTTTTTTTCAATGATTAATCCACATTCTAGCTTTTTTATGGACATTTATCAAATTACATCCAACATAATATGTAGATGATTTTATTTTAAGAATACAAGGATGCACTGATATGGAGGTTGAAGCTGTTGATTTGCTGAATAAAACTCTTAAATACAATTCTTTTTTGTAAAGTCTGGTGTTGTCTTGACGATCTTTAAACCCAACTGGGTCATAACACACAGAAAGGGTACTTTTAGTTTTTCAATTACTGCTGGAGGTTTTTTAGCAAAAACAAAAAACAAAACAAAACAAAACTGGATTTTTCATTTGAATGAATTCATGATAATTCTAATAACTGCAGGTCTGTCAAAATAAAGCTGTTTCACTGCAGAACTTAGGTCTGTCAGTTTATTGAAAGTTAGTGTTAATATAGGAAAAAAAATCTATGAAACACAAAATCATTTCACTAGAAAACATGCAATGAACAAAATCTGTGAATTTATTGTTTTTGCACTTTATTTGATTTATAATATTTGACTTAAATCTTATGCATTTTGTTTAACAGGCATTGCTGCCAGTCCTTCTTTCAAATATTAAACAGAACACGACTTATAATATTCTATAACTGTCTCATTTTTTCTCCTTAAAGTCTAAAGAATTTCTGCAGTTACATAGTTTTCAGAGGACATTTCTAAATGTCTAATTGGCACAAAGATTATCATTATTAATGCCAATATTACAGTTTATACTGCTCATCTTAATCCAAATGACTTTTTTTTTTTTGCTATAATGCACCAAGGCTAACTGTTGTATGTACTTCAGTAAATGCAACATTCAGTGAGTGTCAGTGATTCTTCAGTTCAACATTTTGCAGCTTATTTTGCTGCTATTTTAAATTTAATTTGTGGCTTATGAGCAAGCTGAGACATTATTCTCTTTCCGCTGCTGTTCTTTTTAATGCACCTGCCTTTAGATGATGTGGATACAATCACATTTGTTCTTTAAAGCGGCCGTCAAGCTTTTTCCTGCATTAGAACGACATCAAACTACTTTTAACGGTGACAGTGAAGGCGACGCGTCATTGTAAATTAATGTCAGAGCAAAGAGAGGACAGATTTTTTTGGTTTAACTGCTGCTGTGCTGCAATATCTAGCTTTTGGAGTTGTTGTTTTTTTTTTTAACTTTTTTGGTTCATGTTCTTGCAGTTATTTCATCACTTTGAATCATTTCGTTCTTTGTTTTGGTTATGTAACGTTTAACGCTCATCACAGTGATCCAGCTCATTTCCAGCTTGAACACTGTTGTTTCAATGGTTTATAATGAAAATCTAGTATTTTGTTGGGTTTTTTCTTGGAATTAGTTGCCTGGTTGTGTTCAGTACATCCAAACAGGCTGGTGGATGCTTTTTTTTAAAGTTGCTCTACAAATACCGATGGACAGAAAGCGGTGCCAGACTAAAAACGCTGCCTTCAGGCTTCAGTCTGCAGTGGTGAAGTTGACTCCAACACATTGTTAAAGAATTTAGAGAATTTAACTCATCTAAAACTGATCATGTTTTTGTTTAATGCATTAGACTGGTTTGGAGCCGAGGTTTTAATCATGCTGCAGAGGCCTGAAGGTCACGAAAATCGGCAGCTCACCGAGTGGCTTCTCAATACAGGCCGGATAAAATCAATAAGGGCAGGACTGGAGTTATGAGGCTGCTGCAGGACGGCGAGGATATGCAGCCTGTCCTTGGCAGAGTCGGACCTGAACAGAACTGCTGTGCCACAATATGTCCTGTTGGATTTATCTCCAACTCTCCGGTCCCTTTATTCTGCTCATTAACTGTCATGCAGGATTGTCAAACAGAATCAGGGACAAACATGGAGGTGTCGCAGGAAAAGTGGAGCAGAGCTGCAGAGCCTCAACAGACGGCCGCTCACTTCACAGCACAAACAGCCTCACGTTGTTTTGTCTCATTTCTGACCTGTTAAAAATTTTAACCCGTAGATGAACATATGATTGGACCCCACACTCCCATAAGTGAGTCAAAAATGACTCATCTAAGAATCAATGTGTTTTTATGGATTTTTTTTGGTGATTTTGGCTAAGAATGATAATTACATTATTGTTTCTATCATATTTTTGTTCACACAAGAATGAGTTCATGTTTGAAATGTTTCTTTTTGACTTCATAACAGATTAACATAACATTTTGAAAACTGAAAAAGAAGACTATTATACAGAACAACAATAGAAGAATGTCAACATCCATTTTATGACATTTTTCCACTCTTTTCCTCCAGCTGGTGCTGCTCTCCGTCCCTCCAGGTTTGTGTACTTCATCACCGCTTGTATGATATTATCAGTCATAAGAGCTTGGGGTAGTGACACAAATATTACAAGGTCTTAAAAGTATGAAAATGAGCTTAAAAAATCAAACAGAATGATATAAAAATCATGTTCTTTTGAGGAAAGAAACTTTTCATTACAAAGATATTGTCATTTTTGACCCACTCATACATCTAAGGATTAATTACATCCCTACAGCTGAAGACTGAAAGAGCCTGGAGTCTAAATTTTATTCTCTAATTTAAAACCTGAAGAATAACTTTAAATCTTTGTTTTGGTGAAGACTTTACCATTTTTCCTGTATGTTCAAACTTCCACTTTTTTGTGGATTTTAACTACATTTAGTGCTTGAACAGAGTTTCAGTTGCTGTCAAAAGTATTTTCCACAACAACTCAGCAGTTTACTGCTCCTCTCAATTTCTAGGAGTTTATTTTTTGTGCATATTGCTGTTAAAGATAATAAAAACGTAGTAATTTAGATGTATACACTTTTTTTACAAGTCAGAACTGTAAATAAGATTTAAAAAAACGATATTTTTACAAATAATAATTTGTTGTTACATTTGACCATAAAATGACATTATTCTTACACTATTTAAATTAGCAAAATTTCATTATTTTACAAATATCTGCCTTATTTGAAAGAAAATTTAAATCTATTATAACATGAAAAATGATAAATTGTTATTGTAGTTACAGTTGCAACCAAAATGATCCAACCCCCAGTGCCAATTTGGGTTTTAAGCACTATCTACAACTTTTAAGTTGTTTGGAATAAATTCAACATACAAGTGGATTTTAAACAGCTGAATGTAACCAATAATACAAGGGTTTTCTCTAAATTCCACACAAAATGTTAATTTTAATAACTAGTGCAGTTTCAAAATTATTCAACCCCCCAAGGAGCATTCCTTATAAAGACACACAATTGCAAATCAAGTGTGGTTAATAATGCCCCAAGCTTTTATAACGTGCGTGAAAGCTAACATTAGTACTACAGTTGCAAATTCTCTTTTCTACATGCTTGGATTTGCATGTCATAGTTTAATATTGTATCAAAGTCAAGAACACTACCCTAAAAAATTAAGGAAAATGGCAATATTTGGTGCAAAACTCACTGTTTTGTACATTTTTGAACTTTACAGTTTTCTACCATTTTTAAATGAGATTTTCTGTTTCCTTTGCTGTCATGTCTTCACCATTTTTTAATATACATTTTTTCACAGTGCTGTTAATCACACATGCATAAAATACATTTCATATTTTTTCTTTTACCGTGTTTGACCACAAAATGACACCATTTTACTGTATTTAAATCAGCTAAAATGTCAAACTATTTTACAGTTATAGAACGTTTTGTTTTTGGATGGTTTTTAACATTTTATTTAACAAATGTTTTCACAGTTTTTGAAACAGAAGTTGTTCTCACATTGCCGTTCATCATGCAGCATAAATGCATTACAAGTTGTGTTAACTGAGATTTTGAGACCATATAACGTATTTCACAGCTTCTGGAAACTCTAAAATGTTTGTGATTGAAGCTGCTTTAGCTCAGAAAGTCAAAACTGCTTTTTGTTACTGACAGTATTTGATGCAATATGTCTATCCGACATTCATTCTTTTCTGTTTTTTTCTTTTTTCTCTCTTTGTTCAGCTCGTTCTGTAAATTCCTTTTACTGTAGCTCCGTCATTACACATCAGAATCAATCATGCCAAACAAGTTTTAAAATGTAAAAACCAGCTGGTGACTCTTCATGGTCGGCTATATGTTTTACAGACACATTTAGAACATTTGTAAAAATTGCAGACTTTGAGCATCTCCGTGTTTTTGTTTGTTTGCACTGGAACAGGATTCGCTCATTACTGGATTCATGTAAAGAAATCAGACACGTCGGCCTGAGAGCAGAAGCTACAGATCCTTTTGAAGCTGCTGAAAAACCGGTCGCAAACCTTTGAACACATCATCCAAAGTGACCTAAATTCAAAATCTCATTTTTTCCCTAATTTCACGCTGATAACAATAACATCCCATTTCAGTGTCTTCCGCTGTACCAAACCCCCACCGAGGCCAAATGACTGCAGGAGAAGAGCTGCTCTGGAAACCACACTCGGACATTTGGAGGGAAACTCGGCTCGGTTGTCACAGAACAAACACTAAGTATGTAATAACTGCTCATTTTGAAATGCAGAAATTCGGGATTTTTTAGCTAAAATGTGATGTAAACTCTGCATGTCAGCACTGATCTTGTGTCAAGAGAAACTGCTTTTTTGCTCTTTTTTCACACTCCATTTTTGAATTGACCACAGTAAATGATAAACAAATATGCAGCAAATATCCATCCATCAACACACTTTGCAATACAGAAGGAAAACCTCAGATGAAACACACACTAATACCACATGCACACACAGTCTGCTGATACAGGTAACATTTACTGTCAGGTGGCAACGACATAATGAAGAAACACGGCGTGACCTTCACTGCTGCAGAGGAAGAAAACAGCAGAGACAGCAAAATATTCTCTGACAAACAAATGAAAGTCAGAGGAAAAGAGTTGTCGAGTGCTTTTTAACCGCAGACATGAAGCAGTAGAACTCAGCAAACCTGCCGTGTCTTTGTAAACGATGGTCGAATTCGTAGCAACTTAAATTAAGACACCTTTGCCTTCCGTTTAGTTTCTTACTGAGCCTTCACACTGGAATAATGACAGCATGGCAATGGTAGCATTCAGGATAACATAATAGCATTTACTTGTATTTATTTATATTATACTCAAATAATACAGTATATACATTTAAAATTAAGTACTATTATATTAAAATTGGAGTGCTATTTTATGTTATGCAGTGGACAGGCTGGTGTAACAGCTCTGACAGAAAAGTGAAAATTTTTAAGTTTTTATGTCTACTGTTTAGTTTATTATATTAAATTGAAGTTTTAATTTGGCTTTTAACATTTCTTTCTTTACTTGACAACATTTATTTTCCTTTTGGTTACTCCGTAATAACAAGTTGTGAATAAAACATTATTCTTGTGACTTAATTTCTACTTAAACAATAAAGAAAATTTATTACATTTAAATTTATTACATTTAAATATGTTTGATAAAGTAATAATTATTGTAATAAGACTGCAATAAGACTATCATAATAATGCACAGGTAAAGTTTAAAAAGTGATTATTACTGACATTATTTGTATTTAATCTAAGCAGTATATTTAAAACAATTAGTAGAATTATAAAAATAAATATTATCCTTATTATTATCATATTATTTTCAGTAAAATACTTTTTTAATTATTAAAGCTGAACAAATTTTTTTTAAATTAATCGTACTAACAACAACAACAATAATAATAAGAATACATATTAATAATTATGTAATAAAAACATCAAAACATAACTATTATTGTTGTTATTGTTATATTATCACTGTTATTATTGTTATTATAATCTGTATTATCTGTATTAATATTATCCTATTAATATTAGTAGTAGCAGCAGCAGCAGTAGTGTTATTACCATTATTATTAATTAATCGTATTTTCCTGAAGCTTCATTTAATTATAGCATTTTTATGTGCTATAATTACTGGGTTCTCCTAACGCATTCATGTCAGGCCAAAATCTTTTGAACCTGCATATAGAAAAAACCCATAAAAAGACAAATGAAAGTATTCAGAAGTAATTTTCTCCATCGTGATGAAAACCGGACTCTTACATTAAAAGGTAAACAGCAACAAAAGGATGTTAAAAAAAAAAGTAAAGCATGTGAAAGAAAGTAATTTTAATTCCAGCGAATGCGCACAAAGAGAAGATTGCGTCGTAAATAACAGCTGATTAATTAAAAGATCAGGCAGTGACTTTAGAGAACACTTTGGATTCCAATTAAAACATAAATATGATTTTAACTCCTACTGTACTGTGTTTCTGATGTGTTTTGTTGAAATAGGTATGATTTTTTGTGAATGCTAAAAAGCTTTTAAAGGCCAGAGTTGCCGTTTCAGATACAGATGTTGCTCATCAGGAATATTAGCAGCATACTGAGGCCAGATTATCTCATTTCTACCCAACACTGGATGTATTTTACAAAGCACACTCTCTTATTTCTGCTGGTTGCTCAGTCTCAGTGCTCAGACCAGTTATTACTAGAAGAAGTGTCTTATTCATGAACTGTCCTCCAGGCCAGATTTATATGGATTAGTCCGTTCCTGTTCAGTCTGCTGTGTTTGATTGGAAAAACGCTCGGCAGTAACCAAAGCCAAAGGGAGACAGTACACCTGCATCCAGGTAATTGTCAGGACAGGATGGTGGTGCCAGTTTGTGCCTCGGCATCAGTGGAGTTTCACCAGCTCTGGCTTATTAATCGTCTCCTGATGTTTGGTTTTTCTGGCAGGAGCTGAGCAGTTTGCTCGTTGACCCCGCAGATGTTTGCCTCCGAGTTCAGTTTGTTAACACCAAAGCATCACCCAGAGAGGGTTTGTTGGCCGGGTTAGAAGGCCTCTCACCCCACAGTTAGATCACCTGATGCTGAAACACTCTCAGACAAAGAGAGAGAAATTAATCAGCGTTTATTCTGTCATTCTTCCAAAAACAGCTCTATAAAATAAAAAATCCTCCACTCTTTCTCTCACTGGCAGCACATCTGTCTATTTGGTGCTATATGGGTGGGCAGGGATGATGAAAATAAATTTCATTGCCTTTGTCAACTCATGTATTTATAGTAACTGCCTGCCAAAAATGTCCCTTTGTGCATTTATTCTGTAGTTTGACTTTCCGCTTGAAATGCGAGACAACTCTTGATTCTCGTCCCTTCAGACCAAAATTAGCATACAGTGGGAAACTATCTGATTAATCTCAAACACCTACTTAGTTTTTATTCTTAGTACTCGCCTCTTATTGCTGAAAGCTGAAGTATTTCCTGTCTGAACTCAGCAGAAATGACAGCAGAAGCTTTTTGTTAACAGATGAAACACTCACTCTGCTGAGTTTTTGCATTCTGAAAGACGTCTGAGTCAAAAATAAAGCTTTCACTGTATACAAAGATGGACAAACCCTGTGTGATGCCACCTTTAAGTTTCCTGAAAAACAGTTTTGATGCTAAGTTGGACTGTACCCGCCATCTTGGCCCCGTCTAACTCCTGGCTAATCCAAAAGTGAGCAAAGAGGTGGAGGTCGATGTCACTCATACCTGTATTTATGCATAATGTTTAATCTCAATGCAATTTAAATGTGTACGTTATTTTAAAATTCACACTTATACAGTTGTCATGAAGGGAAAAAATAGCCATAGAGGCCAAAACTGGTTTTGTTCCAGGTTGTAAACATGTTTATTTCAGGTGTAAAGTTGCACATTTAACAAGGTAGTCTATGCGGGGGGTTGATTTTCCTTTGGAGCCTCAAGTGGACATTTACAGTAATGCAGTTCTTGGCATTTCCACATTAACTTTTCAGCTCCTGAAATTGACAAGATTAAAGATTGTTTGTAAAGTTAAGGAGTTCTTAAGACTTTCAGGTTTAGTCTAAAACATTTTAATGGCCTTAATTGAACATCCATATTGCAAAAAGCGGATTTAATCAACGCTTACTGGAAGGATGTCGAGTATATTCGGGTTTTCCTGTCTGAATTTATTCTTTCAAACATGTAAAATAGGTAAATGCAAATTATTCTGTGTGATCTGCGATAGATCTATCATCTTAAAAGCCCGGCTCAGAGTATTTCAAAGACTTCAGAAAGTAGTTTTTGGACTATTTTAGCCCAAAGTGCAGCAAACAAATGATCTGTGATGAAGTGATAGACTCCTAATGATGTTCTTTGAAGGGGTATTAAGGAACATGAGCGATGATTAAGATGTGAATGGGTCCTTTTTTTGGCCTTGAAGGGCTAATCAGTGAGCTCTGGATGGCAGTGATTTCCTCTGCGGTGTTAAAAAAAATAAAATAAAAAGGCAGATGTTTGCACTGAAAAGACTTTCTAGGTCTTGAAACAGATGATGTAAGTAAATTATAATCATATAAGATGTTTTTAAGCTACATTTGAGGCTCTAGTTGTCCTGATCGACCCTTTGGTCGACGGTTGGATGGATGGAGTTACTGAGCAGACCTGTGGTGTTCATTTAGCAGCGATGCTACATGAGGTCAGGCTGTACTGGTGTCTGTTACAAATCCCTGCTGAGCTCTGGATGGATGCAGCACTCTGTGACTCACAGCCAAAACCAGAAAGCCTCCAAAATCTGGACTTTTGATCCTCGATTCATGGAAGCTCAAAGGGTGTGGCCGGGTCCAACGCATCTGTGACATGAGCTAAAAATAAACTGCAAAAATGCAATTAATGCTTAGGTTATCACTTGTCAGACTGCAAATTAATGTCAATAAAAATTAAATACAACAAATGTAAGATAACTAGTTTTACTACTTGGTTATCAGCTTCACAGTACAGAATAACTAGCAAGATATTTCTGATCATGCTCTTCTCTGTGTTGGATAGTCATCTCCTTCCATGCTACACTTTCCACTTGTTACTGACAAAGACGTGAAATAACTGAACTTTGTTGCAACAAATGTGCAAAATATTGATATAAAACCAGCACAGGTTCTTTGTCTTTGCAAAGTTCTAGTAACGCTTTTATTGGGAAGTTTTATTATAGTTTCCAGGATGTTCACTTTAAAAAGAATGTTGCAAGAGAATGTATTTCTTTTGTTGTCATGTAACATTATTTAACGTTTCAGAGTAAACTTTCTCAACCGCAACATCCCCAAAACATCTTCAGACAAAATGTTCCACCTTTGTTGATATAAAGGTTTTTATAAAAACACATTCTGTCATCAGAGGCCTAGAGAACATTTTCCACACATTTCTTGAAGATTTTTTGAGAACATTCTTGTTGTTAAATGTTAAAATTCTTTGCAATGATGAATATCATTAATTTTTTTTTTTTTTACATTGATTAGAAACATATTTGTAATCAAGGAGAAATTACTTCAAAAGATGAATTGAGGATGCAGTTTTGTTGGAGAGGAAAGTGATTTTTAAGAGACAGAACTAAAAATGAATACCTAAACTTGACTTGAGTGACATTTGAAAAAAAACACCTCATTTCATAAACCGAGTAAAAACCTTGACGAGAGCTGAATTCATATTTTCTCAGTGCAGTTGTGTTTCCTGCAGAGTGTGTAATTTAGCAGCATTTCTGGCCTGTGTTCTGATGCAATTAAGCTTTTTTACTTTCCAGCCTGTCTGTTGGCTAAACTGCTGGAAGTTCAGTCACCGGTGAGTAACTTCCAGCAGTTTTAAACGCCTTTAGGACAAAAATCCTGCACTTTCTCTTTAAAACTGAGGAAGTTTTGAGCCTATGCATGTTAAAAATGCAACAGATAATCCATTTATCCATCAGTTTCTTCCCTGTGATTCTGCAGATGTCACCCTTCGTCCCCCCCAGATCGCTGCGTCGCTCCTCTTCCAGTTATTTCTGGGTTTCACTCATAAGCTCTAGCGACAGCATCTATGTGCTGAGAAACTAATACTGTCTTGGGCTGAGATATTGCGCTTATTGCCATCTTATCTTCAGATGCAGCCACCAAAACACATTTAGTATTTGGAGGCTCCCGCAAACATGGCCTCCCGATAACAGGGTGCGTAAATATATAGAGAGTCTGATTGTCGGTCCCTCACACCTTCATAACACTCCCACACACTGAATCACACACTTGCTTTCCTTCACACCTGCTCTCTAACACATTAACTTTTGGAGAATTATTTGGAGAATGACTGAGGCGAGGCCAGGCTGCAGTTTGAGCTACTTTTGGTGAAGATGATAGCAAAGAACCTGCTTCCAAGAGCTACGGACTCAAAAAAATAAAGATTTATTTAATCTCTGTGTGCGTTTTCATCAACATTGGATTTTATCTATAATTTTATTAAACATTTTTTTTTCATCTCATTTTATTTCTTTCCCTCCTCTCTGCTCTAGTACTGAAATGAGGAATGATTGTGAAACCCAACGGTGCATTCATGCACGGACTACAATATCAAATTTGGCCTGAAAACAGAATGAAAGAACTGAACAAATTCAAATTAGTTCATGTTTGCATGTCATTCTTTTTCCAGGGTTTGGTTTTCCAACAGAAAAGTTCGTACAAGTGATGCCTTCAAGCAGCTGAACCTCGGAACTCACATGTCGGCGTGTCCCTGAATGCACCATAAAGGACGTATACAAACAACAAACACGAAATTTACACAGAAGGTAACTTATCAAAGACGCAATAAGGTGATTTCTACAATACCTGATCCAAAGCAAATATTTATTGATAATGTGAAGAAATTAGAAGCTATTTTAAGTACAAAATGAAACCACCTGTGGAAACCAAAGCAACCAGAATTCTGAGATCTGTATTTTGTTGTTATGTTGCGATAAGACTGTAACTCCAGTTTTGATGAGTTTCTGATGGTCTTGTTGGTTAACTTTGCTCAGTTACATCTAAAAAGTCATGCATTCTTCACAATAAAAGAAAAATCTGAAAAAAAAAAACGTCAAGCTTGACCTTGACAATTAGGAGATCTGTTGAGTTGTTTGGGGCATTTTGCTGCTTGGGGGTGGGTGTGTTTGTGCCCTTAGATGGAATGCTTATTGGAGATTAATACAAACAAATGAAAACTGATGGAAGTAGTCTTTTCCAGTCTTTTCATCCACAGAAGCACAAGAGTTCACGAATGATTTGAGTAAAATGATGTGAATCCTGTTATAGCTTTTAAAGTCTCCAGATCTCCACCCAAAGATTACGGACCAACATACACATATTATACATTTATTCTCCACCACCATCATTAAAACATCAAATCAGGGAATATCGTTAGGAAAAATGGTGCCCATCCCTCCAGTAGAGTTCCAGACACTTTGAAATTCAATGCAATTATGTAGTAACACCATTCTGTGGTGGTCCAACACTTTAATAAGATCGTTTTTCCTTTAATTTGTCACCCATCTATATTATATATCTATATTTGTTAGTGCTCTTTCTTCGTCTGGCTCTTTGTCCAGATTACACAAAAACTCCCAGGTCAAATTTTATAAAACTTGGTAGAAAGGTGGGAAATGGACAAAGTAAACTTCTTTAAATTTTAGTACAAATCTTGATCACCTTCTTTAAGAAAGTGCATCAACAATGGGTGGGAGCGTTTGCTCTTTTTGGTAAGAATGAATCAATCTGTGTTTAATATGAAAGGCTTTGTCTTGGAGAGAATTATTAGATGAACAATTATTAGAATTATTTTGAAGCATATCCAATATACAGTTTAGTTTAATTTCAGCATTTCAACCTCTTTACTCAGCAGCTGGGGCCAAGTTCGCTAACAGCCAGCTGATAAACGTAGCCAAACGTTTAAATTTTGTAGTCAAAGACCTAAAAAAAGTAATCGGTTCAATTTTACACTAATTAGCAGTAAATGGGGTCAACAGAGGTCATGTGGATGAAAAAAAATACTAATGTCAGAGTTGTCATCTTTCAGCTTGTTATGGAGTTTATAATGCCCAAATAGTCTTATGTGTCTTTAGCATTTATATTTTTGCTGTATTATATTAAAGTGATCCAGATTCATGTCAAAATTTAGTGGGCTATTCTTTCGGCCATCCTTCACATCTTTGCCGAGTTTTAGGAAATTTGGCCTTTTAGTTTTGTGTAATCTGGTAAAGCAAACAAAAAATACAGATGGGTGACAAATTAAAGGAAATACCATCTTATTCAAGATGTTGGACCATTATGTGTCGCCATAATAGCTTCACTGCATATCGGCATGAAATATTTTGGAACTGTACTGGAGGGATACTAAACACCATTTTTCAAAAAGATATTCCCTTATTTGGTGTTCTAAAAATGGTGGTGGGTAGCAAAATGTAACATCTTGGTTCAAAATCCTCAAATCTTAAGGAAATTCATATAAATTCACATATTTTTGATAAGTATCTCCATTTAAATAAACCTGTTAATAAGTTTAGGATTGATGGCAAATTCCAGTTTGGCCCTATTGTGACTCTGCATCCTTTTCTGTTGAATTAATGCTATTTATGAGAAAATAAGAGCATCAATGGAACAACTAGTGAGACCCGTTGGCCCACTGAGTGGATCACAAGCTGAATGGTATCAGTGTTTGGTATTTTGCTGATGTGAGAAAATTATGGTGTCACTCTAAGCAGGACTGTCAGCAAAGAAAAAAAAACATCTCAAAGAAACACATTCGGTTGTACTTTACATTCACACCGAACGTGACAACGATGGGCTGCTGCTTTTTTTGGTGAGAAGTGACAAAACAAAGTCACACTTCTGCGTTCGAACACATTCACACGCGCACAAACGTCCTACATGCAAACCTCTCTGGAAAGTGAAAATTGGTCCCGAGTGTGCAGAGAAACACAACAGCCTACTCAATCTTCACATGCTTTTCTTCTTCTTCGTTTCTCCCGCACAGATTCGCTGGATAACTGTGCAAAAGGGGAATAAATTGTGACGACCGCTAGCGTTTGCAGCTCTTCACAGTTACTGGTTGCAAAACACTGAAGCGCTCATGCGTAACACACACATGCACACACTCGCAGCCTTTTCATGACAAACAGACCTGCAAACATGAGTCGAGTCAGACGCAACACGTGATGGGATGGTCGAATGTGCTGCAAATCTGAGCTTCTCTCTTATTTTCAATCATTTTTCCTTTTGCCATCTGGACAGAAACTCTGTCCCATTTTGTCGCCTCATATCTTCACTACATTCCTGCTTTTTCACTCTCTCATCTGTGTTCTTTCTATTCATCAAATGCCCTCACTGAGTAATTTCTCTATGAATTCATGCCTTTATTTTCCACTTATCACTTGCAAACCATTTGCCGTATTTTAAATCCAGTATTGACAATTCTTTTCAAGCTCTCCTGTGATGAAAATTTGTATATTTTTTCTGGGATTTGCTCTTGAAACTGAATGAAAAATGTTCCCTCTTTTGACTTCCTGTTCATTTTGATGGCAGTTTTTTCTTTATGCAGACATTATTTGAAATTATTTTCAGTCCTTCTCTATTTTGACTTCTTCGATTTTGATTGTGTAGTCAAATCCAACGTGACTGCTAAACTCTCCTGTGATGTTGATTTGTGTTTTCTATGATTCAAAACTAAATGAAAAATGTTCTCTCTTTTGACTAACTGGTCATTTTTGTGTTTTTTTTTTAAATATGGAAATTTTTTGTATTTTTTCAGCTCTTTATAGTGACATTTCAGTCTTGATTGTTCTATTTGCAACAACTCTTCCAGTTCAAAATTCTGTAGTTTTTGTCACATGCTCAAACAGGAAATGCAATAACAAATAGATTTTAGATAAAGGCCAATTCTTTTAAAAAGCCACTGAAGAATTAGAAAAATGTCATACATAAGGAAGTAGAGATCTTAACCTTAAAGTTAATATAAATGCCAGCAAGGTGGCTGATCATGTCATATTTCAAAAAAGCAACAAAAAATAGAAATAAATGAATTAAGTATTTGAGGCTGTTCCTCCATAATATACAACATCTTTCAATTTATTTCAAACTCTCCAGTGACCCAGATTTGATATTCTAGGATTGGATCATGAAACTGAGTGAAAAATGTCCCCTTTTTTACTGAAGACAGTTTTCAAGTCATTTTCAGAACTTCTTTATATTGACTTCTTGTTTTTGGTTGTTGTTATCTGCAACAATTCTTAAAGATTCAAGAATTTTCATTTGTCACCTGCAGTGAAATGCAAAGTGACTGTTCTCAGTGACAAAAGGATTTGATATACATTAAAGGGCAATTCTTTAAAGACACAATAAAAAATGTCAATGTCATAGATAATGAGGTAACGATCTTAAACTACTTGTTGGTATAAATGCCAGGAAGGTGCTGATATCAGAAAAAAATGTATTTAAAAAAGTTTTTATGACTGTTACATAAAAAAAATGCAATAGCATCTCTGATTTTACTAAACTCCTAAAGATAACATGGAACTGGCAAAGCTGGAACAGCTGGAGTGAACTGAGAAAACTGCACACAGGTCTGCTTTCATTAAAAGAAAAAACCCCGCATTTCCTGTTTGCAACTTAAACATTGTCGTGCATTCACTCTGAATGAATCAAATTATGAGGTGTAGATTTGTCCAATGCAAATGTAAGTCCTTTAGCTATCTTTTAAATAAAATTGAGCCACAACTAATGCACCAAAACATTAAATTAGGTGTAGACCAATCATTAGCCTGGCTGGATTTTGTGGCCGATATTTGGCATTTTTCCAATTAACGGCGTCAGTATTTTAATTAACTGATCATTGATTAATTTAATGCTTTACTTCAGGTCTGATGCAGCCTCCTCTCTTCTTCTGTCATCAGTCTGTGGTCTCAGAACCAAAACTGAACAAGAAACACAAACCAGGAAATCAGCCTCTTTCATAGTGGCCAAGGCTATGCTAATGGCTAGCAGCTAAGTTCAAAGGCAGCAACGGAGTCTGGAAAAGTACAATTCATTTAAGATCTGGACCTTAGTGGACAATAAAAGTGACAGAACAAAGAAAGATTAAGAAAATACATGAGACAAACTGCTCAGTTGATCCCACATAACAGAGGAGAGTGTCCTAATTTAATCATTCCTGTTTCTATTTTACATATTCAGTTACAGTCACCCTTATTAATGAAGAACTCCATTACGAATGGCAGGTTCTCTGCTGTCACATGCAGTTAAAACATTACACTTATTGTGTATAGGTTCCAAATATCAATCATCAATCGTTCTTGATTACCTATAATTGGCATCAGTATTATAGCATAATAGCACTATATGCAGGTGTCGGATGTTTCCTTTCAAACTGTTGTGGGGACATTATTCCATGAATGGCTTTTACTTATGATATCTAAACATCCTCACTTTGAAAAAGGTGAGCTGCTCAAGAATTATACAGTGAGACCACGCCTATCGGAAATAACATATAGTGCTATTATGCTATTTATCTTATCAATAACCAAGAACAATTATACTAGAATCAAGTGGACGCAAACCAGAAATTCCATTAAATATTGATATTTTTGGTTTCAAACTGAAGTGTGACTTTAGTTCAGAGCTGCACCAGTAGGCAATGCAACTTGAACTGAATTGGAGTTTCTACTGGTAGAGATTACAATCGCAATCTCTACTGGTAGAGACTCCAACTCTACCAAATCGCAGTCTCTACCCTGACATATATATGTATATGTCAGGGTAGAGACTGCATATATATATATATATATATATATATATATATATATATATACAGATCATATACAGATCATATACAGATCATTGAAGCAGTTAGTTTCCCTTCTGATTCGGTCTCTCTGTCAATTTTAAAGTTGGATCAAGCTGGTATTTTATATTTCAACATGTGTCCAATATAATTTAAGCATCCACTGTTTTGCTAAATAACATATTCCATCTGTTCTTGATCCTTAACTGGACCAAACTGTGTCATTCACCTCCTGATTTATCGCCTCCCCAACACTTCCCTTCCTCCTTCCTGTATCCCTGAAGGTTTTATCCTCTTGTTCATCCAGGTTTGCCTGATCTATTTCTGCCAGCTTCTATTCCCTCCTTCTCTCTCTCCTCCCTTCAACCTCAGTATCTGCCTCCCTCCTTATCTGAGCTCACATAGAACCTGCACAGCACCCAGGTTCATCCCGTTGTAGAGTAGATCCATTTACAGGCTGCTGATTATTGGCTGAGAAGGGAGGCAGGGAGATGAAGAGAGGGATGGAGGGGGAGGGATCTTCAATTAAAGAGAGCTACTTGTACATATATTTACAGGTTCATGATGGCATGAGCGTAGTAAAAATAGAAGTACACCTGGTCCATAGAGCATGAAGCATATTATTGGTTTTTTTTCACACTAATTCAGCAACAAACTGAACCAGCAATCAAATCCTGGTTCTTCACCACCAAAGCTATTACAAACCTCAGCAGCCAACAGTATAATATGTCCACGTGTAGTTTATTCTGAATCAGTCCAACTTCTACTGGCTTTAAATAGTGCTAAAAAATGCCCCTGTTTGATTTTTTTTGTTTATTTGTTGTTGTTCTAAAAATGTTCTGAAAAAATTCTGCAAATTCTGATATTGTTTTCAGCAGTGAGTTGTTGGTTTTTGTTGGAGGATGGAGGATGGAGAATGGAGGGATAGATGAAGGATGTAATGATGGAAGGATGGAGAATGGAGGGATGTAGGATAGAAGAAGGATGAAGGGAAGTTGGCTAGATGTGGGGATGGATGGATGGATGGATGGATGGATGGATTGATGGATGGATGGATGGATGGATGGATGGATGGATGGATGGATGGATGGATGGATAAATAGCGGGATGAATGGAGGATAGAGAAATGGAAGATGAAGGAAGTGAGGGATAGAAGAAAAAGGATGGAAAGATAGAGGATAATAGATGAATGATGGAGGGATGGATGGATGAAGGCACAAAAGATGGAGGATAGAGGATGGGGGATGAAGGGATGGATGAACGATGGACCGGTGGAAGAATGGAGAATGGAGGGAGAATGAAGGGAAGTTGGGTGGATGGAGGGATGGAGGATGGAGGAAGATGAATTGAGGGATGGAAGGATGAAAGGATGAAGACTGGAGAGATGGATGAAGGGAAGTTGAGTAGATGTGGGGATGGATGATGGCTGAATGGACAGAGAATAGAGAGATGGATGGATGGATGGATGGATGGATGGATGGATGGATGGATGGATGGACGGACGGATGATGAATGGATGGATGGATGGATGGATGGATGGATGGATGGATGGATGGATGGATGGATGGATGGCGACAGAAGGGATGGAAGAATGGATGGAGGGATGAGGATGAAGGGATGGAGGATGGATGGATAGATGGATGGAGGATGAATGGATGGATGAAGGATAAGGACAGAAGGGATGGAGGAATGGATGGATGGATGGATGGATAGATGGATGGAGGATGAATGGATGAGCAAAGGATGGAAGTTGTATCAGCCAGTGAGGCAGAGTGGTGAGGAAGGGAGGCAGCGATCGCTCTGCACGAGCTCCAATCTGGTCACATGTCCTTGTATCACGTCGTCATAAATACTTAATGTGAGCTACAGAAAAAGGCTTTTATTGTGGAGAGAATCTGGAATGTGGACGGGAAACACTGAAACAAGGAGGAGTGCGAATCCCTCCAAACTACACTAATGCGCCAATAATGCATCAGAGCGGCGAGCTGAAGCTGTCATCTGTTCTCAGCGTTACATAATGATGGAGAGGCCTCTCCTCTCGCCTATAGAGGCAGGAATCCAAGCTAGGATGTGTCCTAAATAGAACATGATCACAGCTGTAGGCCTACTTCATCTCCACTGATGAAGATGTGCAGAAGGCTGTAATGATGAGGGGCTACAGTACGGAGGATCCCTGAACTGAGACATGTCAGGTCACGTTAAGCTACAGTGGGTACAGAAAGTATTCAGACCCCTTGAAATTTTTCACTCTCTGTGTCATTGCAGCCATTTGCCAAAATCAAAAAAGTTCATTTTATTTCTCATTAATGTACACTCAGCACCCCATCTTGATAGAAAAAACAGAAATGTGGAAATTTTTGCAAATTTATGAAAAAAGAAAAACTGAACTATCACATGGTCAGAAGTATTCAGACCCTTTGCAGCGACATTCATATTTAACTGACATGCTGTCCATTTCTTCTGATCCTCCTCGAGATGGTTCTGCTTCTTTATTGGAGTCCAGCTGTATTTAATTTAACTGATTGGACTTGATTAGGAAAGGCACACACCTGTCTATAGAAGACCTTACAGCTCACAGTGCATGTCAGAGCAAATGAGAATCATGAGGTGGAAGGAACTGCCCAAGGAGCTCAGAGACAGAATTGTGGCAAGGCACAGATCTGGCCAAGGTTACAAAAGAATTTCTGCAGCACTCAAGGTTCCTAAGAGCACAGTGGCCTCCATAATCCTCAAATGGAAGAAGTTTGGGACGACCACAACTCTTCCTAGACCTGGCCGTCCAGTCAAACTGAGCAATGGTGGGAGAAGAGCCTTGGTGAGAGAGGTAAAGAAGAATCCAAAGATCACTATGGCTGAGCTCCAGAGATGCAGTCGGGAGATAGGAGAAAGTTCCACAAAGTCAACTATCACTGCAGCCCTCCACCAGTCGGGACTTTATGGCAGAGTGGCCCAACGGAAGCCTCTCCTCAGTGCAAGACACATGAAAGCCCACATAGAGTTTACCAAAAAACACAGGAAGGACTCCCAGACTGTGACAAATAAGATTCTCTGGTCTGATGAGACCAAGATTGAACTTTCTGGTGTCAATTCTAAGCGGTATGTGTGGAGAAATCCAGGCACTGCTCATCACCTGCCCAATACAATCCCTACAGTGAAACATGGTGGTGGGAGCATCATGTTGTGGGGGTGTTTTTCAGCTGCAGGGACAGGACGACTGGTTGCAATTGAAGGAAGGATGAATGCGGCCAAGTACAGAGATATCCTGGAGGAAAACCTCTTCCAGAGTGCTCAGGACCTCAGACTGGGCCGAAGGTTCACCTTTCAACAGGACAATGACCCTAAGCACACAGCTAAAATAACAAAGGAGTGGCTTCAGAACAACTCTGTGACCGTTCTTGACTGGCCCAGCCAGAGCCCTGACCTAAACCCAATTGAGCATCTCTGGAGAGACCTCAAAATGGCTGTCCACCAACGTTCACCATCCAACCTGACAGAACTGGAGAGGATCTGCAAGGAAGAATGTCAGAGGATCCCCAAATCCAGGTGTGAAAAACTTGTTGTGTCATTCCCAAGAAGACTCATGGCTGTACTAGCTGAAAAGGGTGCTTCTACTCAATACTGAGCACAGGGTCTGAATACTTCTGACCATGTGATATTTCAGTTTTTCTTTTTTAATAAATTTGCAAAAAAAATTCAACATTTCTGTTTTTCTCTGCCAAGATGGGGTGCTGAGTGTACATTAACGAGAAATAAAATGAACTTTTTTGATTTTGGCAAATGGCTGCAATGAGAGTGAAAAATTTCAAGGGGTCTGAATACTTTCCGTACCCACTGTATGTCAGGACAGCACATGGTTTTGGTTCTCGTTCTAGTTCTGGTGTGTTACATATGTGTAAAGCACTGATTTAGTGACATGATGTGTGTTATGGGGCTGCTGATTTTAATCTGGCAGACTAAATACTGTTGATGTCAGTGGAGTGGGATGACATTAGAAATAGATGTTGCCTCATGGAATGTAATTTAAAAACAACAGACTTGTTCAGACATTTCCATAATATGTCACAGTTCAGACAAGTGCCACAAAAACCCATCAGAAATGCATCAATCAAGCATGGTATTCACACGCATCCACAGCTTTGCATTAGTAGAATCGGGTTGTTATTTATTGTGACCTTGACTCAATTTCTGGTAAAAAATGAATATCAAAAGGAATGTTTGTCATCACTATAATATTGTGATTTGACTGAGTCTTCTTTATATTCAAAGGTACATTTTTGGAAAACTTGTAATGCAAAAAAGGAAAGTAATTAACTGTGTGAGTTTTGTGGTGACAGATTAAAATTCTTACTGATAAACAGTGTTTTCCAATGAAGATGTATGGAATTTTACATTATTCCCATTTTCTCTAAAGTTTTGTCTACTACTCTGAAGTGTAAATCTTCACTTTAGTGGCATTTGCATACTTCAAACTGTCCAATTGTATTTCCATATTCTGAAGATATTTTTTACAGAGGTGTTTGTTCATATGTCATTTGTTAATATCATGCAGTGACATAAAAATTCAACTTCTAATGCAAAAAATAAATAAAAATAGTTGTTTTGATGTAAATCATCAATCAGGGAAGTTTTTGGTGACATCTATGAAAATATTTACTCATAAATATGGTTTCCCACTAACAGTTCATTGAATTATACATGATTATCATTTTTTTTCTAATACTCTGAGCTGGAAATATTCACTTTAGCAGCATTTACATGCATCAAGCTGTCCATTTTTTAATAATCTATATTCTGAAGGTCTTTTTTAAACTACTGGTTGTTCATATCATTCATAGCTTTGTTTATATCACAGGCTTTTCCTAAATATATGGAGAAGACTTAGTTCTTTACTGATTAATGGATTAAGAAAAAAAAATTGAAAATTCATTTTGTAAAAAACAACGGCAAAAAAAACATACAAACACAGACACAAAAAATAAACATGAATGAATGTAAATTAGTTTATATGTTGATGGGTCATGATTCATATGCACATTTAAACATAAAAATTCAACTCATAATGCAAAAGAATAATGTTCTTATTATCTTTAACCAACTGTGGATGTTATATAATGACATATACTATTGTAGTTGGGTTGTTCTATGTTTATGTTTTTTTGTCGATCAATGTGCAGGAGCTCATCTATTTTACCAAAAAATCTAGGCGGGTTTACGGTTTTCTCACATGGCGTCCTACCTAAAGACATCTGACTGCTGTCACTGGCTTAAATGAATGTTTTATATGTTGGATTTCTGTGTCACACCCAGAATATCTGCAAATGATCCATTCCGAGTCGCCGAATAGAAAATAGAACGCATATTTATGCGCATGTTTGTAGATTGTGTCGGTAAAGCAGATGTTTCCACGTCAGTACGGGGAAACGGTGGCGTCGCTGATAGTACCAGTACTACACATCATCAAACATACGCCTACATATCCAGGCAAGCCCCTCAACGTACCAATACACACACTCACTCACTCACACACGCACGCACGAAAAACACACACATCCAGCAGCTCCCCCTCGCCCATGCGGAAACAAGCATCCTGCTGCATCTCGTCTCCAACATCACGCACAAAAACGCGTCAATGCTGCAATTTTACGCAAAAATCACAGATAAAAGCAGAACAGAAAAGAATGTTTAAAAAAGCTGCGGTTGTGTTTATTCTGTCAGAGACATGCCACACAAACGCGCGCACATGCACACGCACACTACGCCAAAGCACAAGCCAAGGAAGGAGGAAATACTATTAGAGCAGCACATGACACCGTGGAATAAAAGGACTCCAGCAGCCGTTACGCACAGCGCCGGGCTCGGTGTTTGGAAGACACATCAACATGCAGTGTCAGAGCGGGTTTTATGGGAAGGAAAGGCATGTGGAGACGTGCTCCAGCACCGCGGACAGATCTCTGACTTTTTTTATCCCAGCCTCCACAGACCGAGGTGGGCTGTCACTTCTCTCCGGGTCGTAATTACGCACCAGGGAAACACTCGGAAATACCCCTTAATCCCGCAAAATCTCAAATCAGACGACATCTGTTCGGCTGCCTTTCGGAGTGGACTTCACCCGAAACCTCCAAAATAAAATAAATAAACATCAACCACCGCTGCTCCTACCTCGTCATTCCCATCCCGGGGCCTCCGACTCCCATTCCTCCCCCGGCAGCGGCTCCGTTCACCGGCTTCATGTGCTGTCCTGCACCCGGTCCCCCCGCTGGTCCTCCGGGCATCATCGAGCCCATCATCCCCGGCTGGGCTCCCGGCTCCCCGGGCTGCCCGCCGCCCTCCATGCTCGCTTCGTTCCCCATCTCTCGGCTCCGGAGTCGGGCGGGAGGTGGAGAAAAGGTGTCAAGTCAGATCGGCGGCGTCGCCTTCAAGTCGCTATGGTTTCTGATTTTATTTCTCCGTTTTTATGCGATTAAAAATAATGAATAAAAAGGAGGAAAGAGAGAGGAGCTAGAGCGCGAAACTCAGCGTTGCTCCTCCATCACCGCCATCATTATCATCCTCGTCAGCTTCAGCACCAGCAGCCTGCCTCCTCCTGACGTGGTGGCGGGAGCGCGCGGCTCGGGCACGGCGGCAGAGAGGGAATGAGGGAGGGAGGGAGGGGTGGGGGAGGAAAAAAAGGTGCGAGAAGAGCGAGATTAGATTAGATTAGATCAAAGTTAAATGAGTCCCTGTGGAGCAGCAGATTAGGAAACAAGTAGCAGAGCGGAGATAAACGAAGAAGGAAGGAACTTCTGACCCAGAGGTGTTTCTGGTCGGTAGAAAAACAGCAGAGATGAAGAAAATAATGTTATTTTAATCTCTGGGTCCATTCAGGTCGTGTTGTCCCAGAACACTGCATCTTCTCTGCACATAAACGAGCTCTGCAATGTTAACAGAATATCTACACTGCCAGAAGTGAGCTTAACTGAAATTTACTGTAATTTACCACGTTTCCTTTTGATAAATTTCATGAAGAATTTAGTACAATCACAGAAAAAAAAATATGCCTGTGATTTGTTTTAAAGTTCAGTTGAAGGAAATACTAGTAAAATCCCGAGATGTTAATTCACACGAAAAGTTTAAATGAGAAAAAAACGCAGATATGTTCTGTCATTTGGATGAATTGTATGTGTTAGAGACTGAAAATTGGTTTACATCATTTTCAATGCATAGTACAGTCTGTAGTATAGTCCATAGTACAATCACGTACGAAATTGTAAAAAACAACTTGAAAATTTGCACTTTTAGAAACAGGAATTTGTTCTTCTACAACATTTGACTGTAAAATTAGTCATATACATCTTTAATGTCCTTTTACTGTATTTAAAAGTGCAAATTATTTTACAGATAGCTGTTGTTATTTGAAAGAATTATGTATGAGAGCTGATTTTTTTTTTTAATTGCACATCAGAAAAAAATACTAAAACCACAAGTAATATCCAATTAAATGTTTACATTTTTTTGCAAGGGTTAAAAATTACATTTATATCAGCAAAAAAAACCAAACATGTATTTTAAAGAATGAAAAATGATAAATCTTTTTAAAACCATTTTTTTTACATATTTGCCTGTATTTTTTTTAAATCTGTATTTTTACATATTTTATATATATATTTTACAATATGTGACCATAAAAATCAGTTTTACTACATTTACATCCACAAAAATATAATTTATTCACGGATAATTTTAATTATTTTCATTTTATTTGTATTTATTTATTTATTTATTTATATTACAATTATTTTTACAGTTCTTGAACAGTACAGTTCGCTGCTGTTTCTTAACTTCTTTTTTTCTGCCACTCTTGCTGACACATTTTCACTTGTTTTTTTTAAATGCACTTTTAATCAGGAAGTTATTATTACTATTGTTATTATTAGTAGTAGTAGTAGTAGTAGTACTAGTAGTAGTAGTAGTAGTGTACTTACTTGTGTATGTGCAGGATGATGTAAATATATGTGAAAATGCAAATGTTCAGTTGCTAAAAAGTCACTGTCTGATCAGACTGTGGAATAATAAACACCAGAGGTCCTGCTGTGATCAATGTGATAGAATTTATCAAAAATATGGAATCAGAAACTCGAAAACTTGTGGACATGTTTCTGACTGCCGAGAAAGAGAGAGAGAGAGAGAGAGAGAGAGAGAGAGAGAGAGAGAGAGAGAGAGAGAGAGAGAGAGAGCTCCAGCGTGAGCGCGTGCTCACATGACGCTTTTTTCACTGGAAGGAGGGCACGAAGAGGCACGTGAACGCGCAGAGGCTCTAGGATGGACTGCACTGAAGCATCACGTGACCAGAATCTCTCTCACCTGCAGGAGACTCACAACTTCCGGATTTTACACACAGAGAAGGTTTGTTCAGTTTGACGTTGGTTTTATCTGGACAAGACAGCATAATGAAGAGTAAAATGGAAGTTCAAAGAGAAGTTTAAAAATGAATTGGATTAAAGAGTTTTCTGTCTTTTTAATAATATAGCAAAATATTAGTTTTCTATAATATACAATAAAAAGATGGCTAGCAGTGTAAACAGGGTTATGTTTTTAGACCCATTTGTATGTCTGTTATTTAGCAGCATCTCTTAATAAAATCATAATAAAATCATCCATCTATATACATTTACACCTTATTCAACATTATTTGAAAGCATATTTTCCTGTTTTGTTGTTTCTGTTGTTGTTTGTGTGTTGTTACTTCAAAAAATGAAATGTTAAGTAGGTTGATTAAGTAACTGCACAATGAAAAATGAAACAAAAATGTAAAATTATGCTAATATCAAGGCAGCCGGAGTGTTGTTTTTTAAAATACTGTAAAATAAACATTTGACAAAAATTTTTCACTTTCCATAATTAACAAAAATCTGTTTTCTAGCCATGATTTTACATTAGATCATGTGTGTTTTATTTATTTATTTTTTGGCTTTTTAATGCTTAATGAAGGTGCTTTTTTACAATTTACATTTAATTAGCAAGTAATTCTGGAATTTTGACAGTATTATTTAAAAGTTTAAAAAATAGTTTAAAAAAGGGGGATTTTATGCATTTTTACAGTCAAAGGGTTTAAATTTAAATCACTATGTTTTGTAATTTTATTGAAAATTTAATGCATTTGAAAAATGCAGGAAAAAAATCAGTCAAGTACAAATAATTTTCCATAAAATTACAATATTAAACAGAGTGAAGTGGTGGGGAATAAAGGGTCAGTAATAGAGATTTTTTTTTTAACTTTTTGCTGTTTGTTTTTTTTAGTTCTCTAAATTCAAACATCGGTCTTTGCGTCTTTAAAGAGAAGCTATCCTGGTGTATTTGAATTGGATCAACACCAACATTATATACGTCATTAGCTGTACATTTTCAATAGAAAGGGAGAATTTGAGAAAAACAAAACTAAAACAAAGTATTAAATCCAACAACAATAAAGCCTGCGAGATAACAGCCTCCAAACAGCGAGTCAAACCCTGAGCGAATGGAAAAAAGGTCCAGACTCTGTTTAAAAGCCAAGTATCTCCTCTGAGGCTGGACTTTATGGAGATGAATAAACCCTGCCGGCTAACTTCAGCCCTCATGTATTCTCAGCTGTATCTCTCTCAGCACAGAGGAAAGAGACAAAGTGCTGCTGCAGCTGCAAAAGATAAAGAAAAAAACCTCTAAGCTTATTTCTGCAGCTTTCACCAATAATACTGTTAGACTTTAGTTTTCTCTCTTTGGGTCAAACTTCTTTTTGTTATTCTGAGGCTCAAGGGGCAACAAACTCCTCTCCAGTTATTCTGTTTTCAACATTTGCAATATTTAACAGGTCTGCACAGAGTGAATGATGGCATTGTTAAAATGTAAATTGTTCCTTTTCTTCTATGATTTTACCGGTTCTAATTTGTAACAGGAAACATCTGTCAAATAAAATGCATTTTTTTTACATTTTTCACTCTTTAGTTTACATCGCTTCATTCAAATAACTGCAAATATCTGTAATGGAATTGTATTTTTCTTCATTTAAATAATAATTACAGAAAAACCGTGTAAATTTTCAGTCAAACATTATAAAATATTGATTTAGGTTTTTTTTTGGCCTGTGTTTTTTTCTAATAGTTAACATGTAAATTTGGATTTTTTTTATGTTACTCTGTAATTTAACAAACAGGGAAAATCTGTAAATAACAGCTAAACAATGTATTTACCATGTTTCACTGCTCAAAATACATGAAGTTTCTTTCAAATAGAAGCAAATATCTGTAATATAATTGTATTTTTGTTGATTTAAATGAAGAAAAATGATGTGAATTTAAAGTCAAACGCTGTAAAATAATGATTTAAATTTTGTTGGCCTGTTTTTTCTAATGGTTCACATGTAAATGAATATTTATTATTTTCACTTTAACAGTTATTCTCCACAATTTAACAAACAGGGAAAATATGTAAAAATATAAAGCTATAAAAACAGAAAATAAATCCTAAAAGCATTTATTTATCTTTTTTCAGTGCTCAATATACATGAAATTTCTTTTAAGTAGCAACAAATAACTGTCAAATAACATTTTGATCATTTGAATATAGTTTTTAAAACCATTTCACTATAGTGCATTGCATCAAAGCAAAAAGATCATGACTTCTTTGTAGAAATACACATGAATGCTATTAAGAGTCTTTATTTGATTTCTGTAATTTAGCAAAGCATGGGATGTTCCTTTCAAAGAAAATGTAAATTATTTTTAAAAATATATATTGTGTTAACTGTTGAAAAACTGTTTTACAATGTTATGGTTCGCAAGCACAACCTAAAAAAGTAAAGCAGCATTTAAACAGCAGAAAGACACAAGCAGAGGCGAAAGTGTCTGTACATCGAGTTAATCGAGCCGAGAAGAGCAAAATGAAATAATGTATATTAATGTAATAATAGATATTATATCGTACACAGTATGTGTATTTGATTGGACATTTCACAGCCTTCTGCATATGATGCAGCCTCATAAACACTGAAAGGCTTGAAAAGAGCAAAAAAAAAACTGACAGAAAACTTTTTCTGAAGACCTTGAAAAATGAGGTTCCTCTTTCAGAGCTAAGCAGCCAAACTGTGCCACTAAAGCCGCTCTGCTGAAGCCTTTGAAAGAAGAAAACAGGAAGAACTCTGCAGGGAAAATCCAGCAGTGATAGTTAAGGTTCAAGGCTGAATTTGGTGAGGGAGAATGTAGATGTGCAGCTCTGATGACCGCTGGAAGCTGCAGCCGAACATCCCTGAACCCGGCTGACTCCACTCCACTGCTCTCCAGAGACACTCAGAGGATATTTGACTTCAACAGCAAGTTAATCTGTTCTCAAACTCTGACTTGTGGCTCGTAATTAAGTGTGTCGGTCGTCATTTTAAAAATGACTGGTTTGTTCAGTGAGTGCAGTGTGTAGTTAATTCAGATAGCTGAAAAAAACAATTATGCCATTAAAACACTCAAAAACAGGACAAAAATACATCAAATGGTAGAATCCTGTTATGTTAAAAATCGTTTTTAGAAAATAGTGAAACTATCAGTAAATATATGTGAAATATTTATCATCACAGCTCATATAAATAAAATAAATTTATAATTTTAAGGTCACTGACTGTAAAAATAAAATACAATTTGTGAGCACACTATATATATATATATATATATATATATATATATATATATACATATATGTTTAAAAATGTAATTTTGTGGTCAAATGGAACACATTAGCATTCATAGAACAATACTGATTTTTTTGTGGATATTTACAATTTCCACCTGGTAACATGTTTCTTTCTGTGATTTTACTGGTTACTATGTCAAACTGGAAAAAAATTATGTAAGTAATGCAGTTATTTGTCATTTTGCAATATTTACCATATTTACTATCACAGTTTTTTTTGTTTTTTTTAAAAAAGTAAAACTAAAAGGTTTAAAAAATGGAAAATATCACAAACACAGTTATGCATAGTATAATGTGCAGTTATAATGTGCAGAGCATCCTGTAGTGGAAAACTATTATTTTTACTATTATTATCCATCCATTCTCTATACACCGCTTTATCCTCACTAGGGTCATGGGGGTGCTGGAGTCTATCCCAGCTGACTCGGGTGAAGGCAGGGGACACCCTGGACAGGTCGCCAGTCTGTCACAGGGCTACATGTACAGACATACAATCATACTCACATTCACACCTACGGGCAATTTATAGTCATCAATTAACCTCAGCATATTTTTGGACTGTGGGAGGAAGCCGGAGAACCCGGAGAAAACCCACGTATGCACAGGAAGAACATGCAAACTCCATGCAGAAAGATCCCAGGCCCAGGCCGGGACTCGAACCAGGGATCTTCTTGCTGCAAGGCAAAAGTGCTAACCACTACACCACTGTGCAGCCCACTATTGTCATTATTATTATTATTATTATTATTATTATTATTATTATTACCATTATTATTATTATTATTATTATTATTATTATTATTATTATTATTATTACCATTATTATTATTATTATTATTATTATTATTAATCAGTGTTTTTCTTGCTTTGAAGTGTAAAAATCTAAATCCACAGACTCTGAGGTCTGTTGAGTTGTGGTTAACCAAAGGAAGCAAAGAAAACTTGCAAACTGGCTTTTTAAAACAAAACAAAACAAAACAAAACAAAAAAACAGCAACATTTGTCATTCCTACAGACTCCAGTGGCAGAAATCCAGATTGTCTCTTTTTAATCTGCGATCATGAAGTTCCTGATGAATTGTTGAAACCTGACATCCATTTTCTCGGCCAGCTTACAGTTTCCTGGTCACTCAGGGAAAAAAAAAACCTGCAGAGGCAGAATCGATCACCGTGACAGACGGGCGTATTGACACCATACTTAAGGAGATTAAAATGAGCAGCGTGCCAGAAGTCCACTCCACTCTGAGCAGCTGTGAAAGGGTGATGGAGGGACCGACGGGCGGAGCAGACCTCCATCAGCACTTTCAGCACAGCTTCACCGAGATTCACATCATTTATCTCCTTCCTAGGATGTCTGCAGCTTCTATGACTGAACCTTTCCACCTTAAAGATGCCAAACATTCACCTGTCTGTCATCTTGTTAAAGATTTATGTATTTGTCAGATGCAGGTTTTAACACACAGTCAGCTATGCAATGAAATGTACCGGACAAGAAGAGCAAGTCACTAGAAATGACTACAAAAACTGGAGAAATGGTAAATGCAAAATATTGCTAGAAGTATCAGAAATAGGACAAATAGAAACATTTACATTGGAATTTGTCTATACCTGAGCAGGGTCCAGAGCTTTCAGGTTATTTGATTTTCTTGGATTGGATTTGTTTGTTGGAAGCTTGAAAGACAAGCAGCAAATGCATCAGTAATGCATGCATTTCTATATTTATGTTTGGAAAATAAAGGTCCCTGAGGCATATTATGCTTCGTTTAAAACTATACCATTTATCAAAGCCAGAAACTGTAAATACAGAAAATTGGATTTGCTGGATTTTCAACTTTCTTAAGACAGTGAACTGATCATGTGTGATGCCTAGGAAAACAACTCAGCTCAAAATCATGATATTAATCATAAATCAATTTATTACATGTCCCAAGACAGATATGGAAACCAATTAGAAATGTTAATAGTAAAATATCTACAGTAGGTAGAGCTGTCATTTGTTTCCAGTATTCATAAACACGTATGGGAAGTTGGAAAAATGATGTTCCTGAAAAAAAAATCGCCTTGAAGCAGAAAAAAGAGAAATAAATCTTACGATTGAACATTTGTCTGCTATTGTTTTGAAGTATGCTGCTTTCACAGTCTGCAACAAATGCATCATTACTATATGTCTTACTATATTTATCTGAAAAAATAAGCCTTTGAAAGGCGTGTTATTATTTCATTTATCAAAGCTAGAAACAATAAAAACTGAAAAATCTGTTGATTTTTAAACTTTCCAAAGTAACTGAACTAATCGTGTGTGACTGTGCAGTTAAGTCAAGGAAAATAACCAAAGTGAAGCTTAAAATCAAGATATTTCATCTAAATCACTTTATTGTACATGCTTCATTTAATTTTGAATTCTTTGCACAACCAGGAAGCCGTAACCAACAGTCATGTGACAAAGATTCAGGGACTTCTTGGCTCAACTGCAGGCTGTGTAGCAATTTTATTTTTTCTTTTATTCCCCCCCCAGTATTGGCAACACATGGGGGCACTTGCAAAAAAACATGTTGTTGATGAAAATCATCTTTTAGGAATGAAAAGCTGAAAAAAAAAAAGATTGGGGGCCCCGGTAGCTCAACAGGTTGAGTGGGCAGCCCAGAAACAGCGGCCATGCTCCAGGTCATTCTTCCCCCGTTCTTCTCCTCACTTCCCTGTCGCTCTCTCACTACTATCCTATAAATAAAGCTGAAAATTTTTTTACTCTCAATAAAGCTGAAAAAGGCCAAAAATGCAACTTTAAAAAAAAATGTAAAATTCATAAGCGGCAGCACCCATCTGCTATTATTTTGAAATAAGTCACTCTCATAATTTGTAATAAATGCTTCAGTAATGTCTATCTTGCTGCACTTCCTTGTAAAAATAAGAGTTTACAAGAAGAAGTTTTCATTCTATTCCAGAAGAATACAAAATTAAAACCATGCATTTGAAAACATGTTAGTCATAAATTTTAGACTCCAGATTTGCAGTTCAATTCCTGAGAAGCAGCAAATGCAGATGTTGATGCAGGATCGTCCCCCGGCAGACAGGTGGATTCAGCTGCTGTTTGACTTTCACACAACACATTCTGGGGTTTAAAGTGAAGCTTTTAAAGGGAAAAAGGCTTCCTGGTTTGTTTGTTCTTTGTGATGCCTCACAGCGAGTCTGAATGAGTTCAAGGGAATAACAGAGAAAGACTCCTGGTTGTTTTCCTTCGTTTCCTCCCCCCATCTTTGATTAAAGCGTTTATATTCCAAATCACATCAACAGAGAAATGTGTGCACGGTTAAATATTTCTCAAAACCTCAGGCGATTCCACTCCCCCGCCCCCCGACTCTCTCTCACTCTCTAATGTGACTGCTTTATAAATGCAAAAGCACAGTGCAGTTGTGTTAAATAACAATAACAACGCTCTGCAGGAAGGATAAGGAGAGAGCTTGTTCTCCTTTTCTGCCTTTATTCATTCTCTTTCTTCTCGGTTGCTTTTGTTTCCCTGCTGAAGTCATGACAGAGCGACTCCAGCGGCCTCTTTGAACTCCTTAAAATGTAAAGTTGAACAGTAAATTTATAATTTATTAAACGCAGAACTGAAGAATTAAGCTTATGCATCAGATCCCTGCAAAAATTGGAGCTTTATGCTAAACAAAAAAAAGGCTGAGTGCAACAGTCATCTTCACCCCCCCAAAATTATCTTACACCTGACTGAGAAAGGAGCTGCAGCACCTTTTTCATCCTCTGAATGCACAGTTAATTACTGTAATGTGTGTGATGGGAAACGTTCGGTCCCTGTCAGCATTCTGTTTGGGCAGCGTCCCAGAGAATCCTGCAGCAGAGCAGGCAGGGAAAGATTGGACTTCAGATAGTTTATTTTTAACCTGATCACTGAATATTCAATTGAAACTGCACTGTAATCATGTTTTGGCAACTTTAGATTCTCAGACGTTATTAAACTGGATCCTTTTGTCACTTGTAGTAGCTGTATTTGGTGCTTTTTTACTCTAAAGTCAAGCGTTAATTCAATTTCTGAGACTACAGGGGGCAAAATAAAGGGCAGTGCTGATGTATTACCAGATGAAGCTTCACAAATTAGCGTGTTAGTAACCTCTCTTCTGTTTAGTGGCACAACAGTTTACTGTTTGGACCACAACAGACTCCAGAGCAGCATTATCCATCTGCAGCTTGTTGCTCTCTGTAGATGTGATGCTGAGTTAACAAGATGCTCAGAGAAAGAGGAATAAAACGTCATAAGAGTTAACCCTCCTGTTAGAGTCATTTCTCAGGAACACCAGTGATTTTGCTGACCAAGTTTAACTATCCTTAAAGGAACCAAAAAAATATATATATATCACAATAAACATTTTTTATATCTCATTATTAACTCCTTTACTCACCATTTCTATCAATATTTAGAGCAGCAGTGATCTTTAACTCTCACAGATCACGGTTCAGTGAGGATAATTCACTTGTTTTTCCTAAAAAATACACTTAAAACTTTTTTTATGCAAATTGGATGGATTTACATATAAAATACAATAGATTCACATGATATTGATTTTTTAAAATTCTATTTTAATTTTTGATTTCTTTTTCTTTCTGTGGAGTTTATAAATAAACATAAGACCAGGCGTAAACTAACCGTGACGTCACCCGTTGGTTTCAACGCCGAGAAAATGAAGCCCGGATTTTGCTACTTCCTGGTCGCCGTTTTGGATTTTTTGGAGCCAGTGACGTAAAAAGCGTCATCAAACAGGCTGGACCGGAGAGCAACTAGGGGCAGGATTGGCTGAAGACTCTCTTATCCCGCCCACATTTTACCGCAGAGGCTTCTGTTGCTGTCTACCAAGTATAGCCACGCCCCCTGGCTCCGCCAACTTTAACAATTTATTTAAAATTCAGTATTGATTTATTTTAAGATCGGCCACCTGATCTCTCATTTTGACCATGAAAACTAACAGGAAAAAATCCTGAGCTGTAGAAAATCAGTCTATCAAATTTTATTTTTTCCAAAAATGAATTGGGGTCTATGGAGAAAAAGCTTTTTGGAGCTAACCCTAGCGGACGGCGTGATATTGCAAGTTTTTGACACTTCCGGGTTGGCTTCAATTCTGGAGCCAGATGCTACGTCCACTATATATACAGTCTATGCATAAGACACCTCTTCTGTTCAGGGGGGGTTTGCAAATATGTGAAATGAGCCATTTTAATTTTATATGCTGATATTAAGCCAAGCAGAAGAAGCTTCATTCTGAAAAAAATACTTTGAAATATTGTTTTTATATATTTTTTTAACTTTAAAATGGGTCAGTTTGACGTGACTCACAACATAACACAAAGGTTAAGTGAATTATATTTGCAAGCAGATGCAATGCAATCAATGCTTTTATGGGGAAACTGTTTCATAACAGTTTTATCAGTTTATTGTTTATTTCTGATTCAGCATAAGGCAGCTCAACAATGAAAACAGTCGATATCTCATGACTCACTCCAGTACTAATCCTTTCTATCAATATTTAGTGCAGTGGTGCTCTTAACCTCTCACAAGTCATGGTTCAATGAGGATAATTAGCTTGTTTTTCATTTTAAAAAAAGCATGTTAAAACTTTTTTAATGTACATTGGAAATGCCTAAACATAAAACACAATACACACACATTTTTTTTCTTTAAGTCTAATTTACATTTTTAATTTTTTTGTTTTTATGCAGTTGATAAATTAACACAAGACACCTCCTCTGTTCAGGGTGGGTTTGCAAATATGTGAAATGAACCAGTTACATAAGCCAAACTGAAGGAATTTCATTCCGAAAAAATACTTTAAATATTTTTTCTACTTACAAATGGGTCAGTTTGACCCGCAACATTACAGGAGGGTTTAGTTCATTACATGTGCAAGCAGATGAGTAAATAAGTGCTATAATGGGGTATTCATGTAGTTCTATCAGTTGATTGTTTGTTTCTGATTCAGCAGAATGCAACAACAAAAAATAGTTTATGTCTCATTATTCACTGTATTACTGACCATTTCAATCAATATTTACTGCAGTGATGATCTTTACCGCTTACAGATCATGGTTCAGTGAAAATTCACTTGTTTTTCAAATGCATGTTATTTTTTTGCACATTGGAAAGACCTAAATATAAAATACAATAATTTTACATGATATAGATTTTTTATAATTATTTTAAATTTAGATTTTTTTTTCTTTTTGTGAATTGATAAATGAACATGAGACGCCTCTTCTATTCAGGGTGGGTTTGCAAATATGTAAAAAGAACCATTTTCCTTCTAAAAAATATTTAAACTATTTTTTTATTTGATTTTTTACTGTAAAAAGGGTTCATTTGAAATAATTTCATTTTTTTTCAATTACTCTATTTTTTTTTTACTGTTAAAAGGGTTCATTTGACCTGCAACACAACAGGAGGGTTATGTTAATTATATATGCAAGCAGGTGAGTAAATAAATGGTTTTACGCAGACTTCATAGTAGTTCTATCCGTTTATTGTTTATTTCCGATTCAACATAAGGCGGCTCAACAAGACTCTGTTTTTACATAAAGCAACATATGGCAAGCAGACAAATGGAGGTGACACGTGATTTCCTCCCTGCTGCAGCTACACACACACACACACACACACACTCACTCACACACACACACACACACACACACACACACACACACACACGCTCATGCGCACATGGCAGAACAGAGGTAGGAAGACGAGCAGAGACCTTTGATACTGATAGAGAATTCAGACATTTGGAGCTATTGCAGGTCTGCAGAGAAAGTTTAGGTGCACCTGCTGATGAGCCTCTCGTGAGCCAAACCCCTGAGGCAGCAAATACAGAAACACTAAAATAACAAGCAACCTTAGTTTGGTTTTACCTCCACCTTTCTCATTTTGTCAAATCAAAATGTACCACTGTGCAGTCCTGCCATTATACTCAGACACTGATGCATTAGTAAATGTTTTCCATGAGCTACTGTACATCTTTAAGGTAACTGTGAGGAAATAAGTCACAAGCTTCTGTTAGTATAGTAACAGAAAACTTTCTGTTCTGTCAGTTCCAGTGTTCACCACCAAACTCCAGTTTCTGTGCGTTTTTTGCTCCCGTCACATTTTTCCTCACTGTGGGCTCGTTTTTTGCTGCACCACTACAAAAACAGCTCCACGAATAGAAGTGGAGAACAAAACACCTCTCTGCAGTAAGCTCAAATCAAGGCGTAGAATATTAAGTGTCCACAGGCGTAACAAATAACAAAGATGGTTCTTTAAATTACAGATACTGTAAATTATTTTTGCACTAAGAACAGCATTCTCCGCTTTATGCACTATATTTTAGTTATCATTTTGCACTACTGATGTTTAAACATCTGTAGATATATTTATAAAAAAAATTTACAGCTCTTTTTTCTCTTCTTCTTTCTGCAGTTATTTTATTATTCACTTTCTTTATTAGGGTGACACAGCTGAAACGGATTCTGATCTTTTAGGTTGCTTCTGAAAACATAATATATCAGAGCGCTTTCTTCTGATTTTATTTGCACTTTTTGACTTGCCTTTTTTTAAAAAAAAAATAGTTTATCTTTTAATATTTTTGTTTGCCATACTGGGTTTTTCTTTATCTGTCTCTTAAATCCTGATAATATCCCGTCTGTAGTTGCAGTATTTTTTTGCTGTTGCTGCCTTGAGAAACACTTTGTAACTTGGATTTTTAAAAGTACTTCAATCAGTAAAGACTATTACTATCATTATTACAGTTTTTTTGAATTGCTAACATGCATTGGTTGAAACTGAAGTCACACGTTCAAAACTCTTAGTCTGCAAAACAGAAGTCCATGTGGACTGAACTGTGAATCACTTTCCATTGCTTTCACACAAAATGCATTCAGTGACCACAGTCACCAACATTCATGAACTCTTTTCTGAGTTTCTAGTTCATCACCTGCAAAACACTAGACCTTTACAGCACATTTTTCAAATGCTAGCATACTTTGTTCAAAACAGTTAAAACCACTATCAGAACAGAATGATGGGGAACAAAACACAGGGAATTTCTGCTGCAGCCACATTAAAATCTATTGAAAATCATTTCAAAATATTGAAAATTAAAATAAATGATAAGATTAGGTAATTACACACAGCTGAGTGTAGTTGTCAGCTGAAAACCGATTCAGGTGATCTGTGTTTGGCCTCATCAGAAATTATATAAAAGGAGACACTCAAAAAGGTTGTAGCCACAGTGCATCTCCAGAGAAGACATCAGATGTAACGGATGGAAACATGAGGCCAAATGCAGACGACAGGGTGTGAATGTTACAGTATACATGTGTTGTTGGTTTTTGAACTTTAGCTCTTGATTTCTATTCTGCCCCCTGAATTCTGAGATTCTACATTTTTTTTGTTTACAGTAAACTTTTTATTTTTTCTAAGGTCCCAAAGTACCGATGCAAAGGCACAAAGAAAATACATAAATGTCCTTGAAGTAAACTGCTGCATTCTCGATTCATTCTTGTTGCAATATATTACAATAATTTAGAACATTCAAAATGCAAAGATCTTATTTTATAATAAAATACTGATTTATCTAAAAAGAAATCATTCAAACTTGAAAGATCACAATTAATTTCATGTAATGCTCTCTGTTGTTAGTATTTTGTGGTTCAGTGTGCTAAGAATGACAGCGCTTGTTTCCAAAGTGAGACTATTTTCTAGTGTTGTGGTTGGATGAGCTTATTTTGAGACATGAATGAAGTATTTTGTTGGTGAGAAACAGTTTTGGGGATGAGATTCACTGTTTAGCTGAGATGCATGATGGAAATGCAGGGTGTTAAGAGTTTTGAACATGTGACTTCAGTTTGGACCAATGTTGTTAGCAATTGAAAAAAACTGTATTATCATTTCCATACTTGCCCCATCATCACTGCATAACGTATGCTATTCATGTTATAACCTCCGATGGATACTCCCGGTAAACTTTGTATTTCCTCATGATGTTTTCACTGTACAAGGAGAACAGGTCAGGTGATAGCACACATCCCTGTCTGAGTCCTCATTTTCTTGGTTGTTCTTCACTGATCTCATTGTTTAATCTCACTCTACGTTATGCAGATGACACGGTGCTGATAGCGAACAGTGAAGAAACCTTACAAACCATTGTATCTATAATTAATACAGAGAGCCAAAAACTTGGTCTGTCTTTAAACAAAAAGAAAACAGAAGTAATGGTAATTTCAAAGAAAAACATCATCCTGACCTGTAACATAGAATTAGACAAAGAACTACTGAAGCAGGTTCATCATTTTAAATATCTCGGTTCAAATATGCTGAAACAGACATCAGATGTAGAGTAGCAATGGCAAGAAAAGCATTTATAAAATGAAAAATATACTGACAAATAAGAAAATAGCAGTTGGGATCCGTATGAGGTCTCTCAGCTGTTACATTCTATGGATGTGAATCTTGGAACATAAACAATAAAATGTCAAACAAAATCACTGCAGCAGAGATGTGGCTGTACAGACGCATGCTAACTTTATCTTGTACAGCCAGAATAAGCAATGAAGAAGTTTTAGAATTACTAAACACAAATTATATGTGACTTAACAAAATTAGGAAATGGCAAGCTACAGTTTTTGGACACCTCATAAGGAAAGAGACTGTAGAATATATCGTCACAACTGGAAAAATGAATGGGAAGAGAGGATGAGGCAGACAGAGAAGGAAAAGGACAGACGGACTGACATCATGGCTACACATGGAACGGGCAACAGTCACAATTCAGGAAGCAAAAGATTAGATCAGATGGAGAGAAGTGATCGTCTAGGCTGAATGGCTTTGGACCTGACTGATTGATTGACTTGCCTCATACCTGCTCTGAGCAAACAGCCTGTGAGCTTAGCCAAGACGCTCATAAACATTAGTCACATGATGGATGGTCGCAGCAGAGAAACTTATGGCTTCCTGATTGTGCCACAAAATGCAGTTTGTTTGATTTTTTTTGTTATTTACAGAATCTGGCTTGAGAAAACTTCTTTTTTCAGCAAAATGTTAAATGAGACTTGTGTGCTAAAGTGATTTAGATGACATATCTTGATTTTAAGTTTAGATTTGGTTATCTTCTCTGATTCAACTACAAATCATGCAATATTTCACTGACTTTGGAAAGCTAAAAAAAAAAATCCAACAGTTCTGTTTTTACAGGTCCAGGCTCTGATAACTATTTTTGGCACTTTTTGAAATCTGTAAACAGATTTTGTGTCTGAACTAAAACATTTCATCATATTTTTTTAGGTAGTTAAACAAGTGGAGCTCAAAGTGTTAAATCAACATATTGTAATGTATTGTGCTACTATTACACAATGTTTGTTTCTGCCGTTATACACGTGAAAAAAAATGGAAAAACAATCTTTTTGTTAATGCCCTCTGTTACTTTCAGCTTCTTTTTAATTCATTTATTGTTTTACACTTCCTGAAGTCAGCTCTTTTCATTGGAGGCTTTCCCCCCTTGAACAGAATGTCAGAATGTGTAAACTTGCAGACTGAATGAAAGTACACATAAGGAGCTAAACCCATCAACCAGGGAACTCATACCAGATGTGCACGTTTAGCACAAGTTCCTTTATAACCATGTGCGTCCTGCGTGAATTCTGGCATCTCTGAGTCTGAGAATGAATCACCTTCACAGAGTAAACGTACTTTAACTACTGCTGTGTGAATGAATACAGTTAAAGCAGTGCAGTATTTGATGGTGAGTGGCTCCATCTAGTGTAAAAATGAGGTCAACACAAGGTAAAGACTCAAATCCTCCGAGCCTTACTATCAATATCTTCAATATCTTCAGCATTAAGAAGCTGTAATGTTTCCTCTTGTGCACACCCTCTTTTGATGAGATTTGAGTAATGTTTTCTTGTTTTAATGCACAGAAAGGAAGTTTCAGTCTTCAGGCCTTATTTTCTGTACTTCTTCCACAGTAGATATTTTACATTTTGGTAAATCTGGGCTATTTGAACATCTCTGGACTCTAAATTTAATAACTTTTGTCTTTTGAAACTGAAAGGAGTCTATTTTTTCTTGCTGCTTGATCATCAGTCTCCAATAAATGCACTAACTGATTAAACAAACTCAAAGTACTTGATGTGTTTAATTAACTTCCACTGAACAAAGCTTCATTATCCATTCAATTATTTAAAATAAATGATTTTACTAACAGAATGTAAAAGCAGGCAATCTGCACAGATTAATGCATTTTGAATTTCAAATGTGATTCCTTTAAAATAATCATAAATTTCTGTCTGAGCAGAAACAGTTGTGCAAAACATTGCAGTCGTGTGCTGCTGTTTGTTCCGTTTGTCTTATTGGATGTTTCCTCACCAAGAGAAGTGGATATGAATTCAATTATCAAGGTCTCAGAGACATCACGGGTGAAGAAGGATCGACTGAACCTGACTGGAGATCGTGATAGAGAGAGAAAATGGGGACAAACAGGAAGATGACTGAGCCTCGGAGCTTGTTCCAATTTCCTGAGCATCCCACAGTGTCTGTCTCTGCTCAGACATCTGACATCAGCTACACAAACGCCTTGACTCCAGCTGTCCTGATTGGATTCTTTAAAAACTATTTTCTGCTCTTGAGCTCCAGGAGATGAGAAATAGACAGAAAATGGATCAATGGAGGAGAAGATGGATTGAATCATACAGAAATGAGAAGACTAGCTGTGCAAAAAAGTGAAAAAATATCATAAGAAACCGGTGGTTTAGTGTGGGTTAGACCGTGTTTGGCATCTCAGAGTAAGGTGATCAATGTTTCTTAATAAAAAAACTTAAAAAAGAAAAAAAAGCTGCCATTATGAACAAATATCACTTTCCTGACTGTTTGTAAAAGTGGACCTCAATAACTCTTGTATTTGTCCTGTTATCCCACAAATCAGAACTTTTGTCACTCCCAATGGTTTTATTACCTCTGATCTTTACTTCAACATGTATCAGCTAGATCAGGGGTGTCAAACATGTGGACCATGTGCCAAAACCAGCCTGCCAGAGGGTCCAATCCGGACGGTGGGACGACTTTGTGAAGTTTAATAATTACAGAGAGGACATCAACTGCAATTTGTAAATGTAAAAATTTAAAATAATTCCTACTCCTTGACAAGTTGTTTTGGTCATTAAGTAAATTACTATATGCCTCTTTGCTGTTTTGTCATTTTGTGTCTCATTTATGTAATATTTTGTCGGGTTAATTGGTCTTTCTTTGGTCTGACTTTTACCATTTGTCTGATGCTTTTGTCATTTTGTTTCTCGTTTTTGTCATTTTGTTTCTCGTTTTTGTCATTGTGTTTTGCTTTATTCATTGTTGTATGTACTGTTTTTGTGGTTTTGTTTCATGTTTTTGCCATTTTTTGTCTCGTTTGTCCATTTTTGTTGTCTCTGTAATTTTTTGTCAATTTTTTTTCCTCTTTTGCTTTGTTTTGTTTTGTGTCGTTTGTCTCATTTTTTGTCATTTTGTTTCTTGCTTTTGTTGTTTTGTGTCTTGTTATTTTTTTTTTTGTCTTTTTGAAAGTAAAATACCATATCTTTCAGTTCCAGAAACCTGTGACTAAATGTTTTGTTCCTTTGTAGACACTCTGATCTGTAAGTCGGAATGTGTAAATGATAAACTGAGGCATAATGTTACTTAAGAAATTAAGAAATTTCAGTTTGTTTAAAATGTTTTGTAAAAAGATTTGTGACTTATACGTGAATATTTTCAGAATGTACCTTTTCACACTAAAACAAAGGAAAAAATTGGAGTTGTCATAATTTATAGGCTGATATGCTCTGATTTTACTGCTCCGGCCCACTGGAGATCAAACTGGACTGAATGGCCTCTGAACTATTAGTCTGACATCTCTGAGCTAGTCGAAGTCATATTTAAAATTTTAAAAAGACTTGATTGGGTTTTCTTGTGTTTCTTCACAAATCAAAAGTTCATGTTTGATTTAGTCTTTTGTCTTTGCATATTTTTTCCTAAATAAGTCAGCATTTTGTTATTGGAAAGTTATAGCGGATTCAAATGACATAGAATTTGAATCAGGCAGCTCTGCTTTAATGCATCTGGGAACATCTGCAGTCCAACCACCTGGAAACTGGGTCACTAAAAGCAGGTCAGAGTTGTTTCTAAAAAAAAAATTTAAAAAAATTAAAAAATAAATCAGTGTTAGGCTGCCCCTTCAGATTGCACTCTTGCTCTACACTCTTGGATTTTGCTTTCAGAATTTCGATTTTTGGTTTCCAAGAGCCAAAATTACACTCTGGGAAATTTGAGAATTTGATCCTTTTTCAGACTTTGACATTTTTGCATTTTTCAACTTAAAAAAAAACATCTTACTTGGGGAGGCATATTTAGAGTTCAGTATCTCCAGAATTATTGGTTCCAAAGCCATGAATTCTGCGAGGAAAATTGCTTCCAGCCGATCAAAATGATCGAAAGGCTCCAGCAAAGGCCCCTCAAAACGGAAAAAAAGTGCAAAATTTTAAAACAAGGATGGCATTGTGTCCCCAGAAAGTTCCTCCAAGTGTATATATGTGCATGTAGCCATATTTTCTACTAAAGATACAATCTTTGGTCAACATTTCACTAACTTTTAAGGCCTCTGACATTATTTGATGTACTGCAAGTTTGGCAAGCTAAAGTTCCATTTTGTGACTTTTTGAAGAAACAATGATGTAACATCATTCATAGGACCACAAAAACTGATGTGGAAAGAGGGCTTCATATTGTCATTATACACTATATTGCCAAAAGTATTCGCTCACCCATCCAAATAATCAGAATCAGGTGTTCCAGTCACTTCCATGGCCACAGGTGCATAAAATCAAGCACCTAGGCATGCAGACTGCTTTTACAAACATTTGTGAAAGAATGGCTCGCTCTCAGGAGCTCAGTGAATTCCAGCGTGGAACTGTGATAAGATGCCATCTGTGCAACAAATCCAGTGGTGACATTTCCTCACTCCTAAATATTCCACAGTCAGCTGTCAGCTGTATTATAAGAAAGTGGAAGTGTGTGGGAACGACAGCAACTCAGCCACCAAGTGGTAGGCCACGTAAACTGACAGAGCGGGGTCAGCGGATGCTGAGGCACATAGTACCAAGAGGTGGCCAACTTTCTGCAGTCAATCGCTACAGACCATCAAACTTCATGTGGCCTTCAGATTAGCTCAAGAACAGTGCTTCAGCAGAGAGCTTCATGGAATGGGTTTCCATGGCCGAGCAGCTGCATCCAAGACATACATCACCAAGTGCAATGCAAAGCGTGGGATGCAGTGGTGTAAAGCATGCAGCCACTGGACTCTAGAGCAGTGGAGACGTGTTCTCTGGAGTGACCAATCTCGCTTCAGACTGCATTGTACCAAGTGTAAAGTTTTGTGGAGGGGGGATTATGGTGTGGGGTTGTTTTTCAGGAGCTGGGCTTGGCCCCTTATTTCCAGTGAGAGGAACTCTGAATTCTTCAGCATACCAAGACATTTTGGACAATTCCATGTTCCCAACTTTGTGGGAACAGTTTGGAGCTGGCCCCTTCCTCTTCCAATATGACTGTGCACCAGTGCACAAAGCAAGGTCCATAAAGACATGGATGACAGAGTCTGGTGTGGATGAACTTGACTGGCCTGCACAGAGTCCTGACCTCAACCCGATAGAACACCTTTGGGATGAATTAGAACGGAGACTGAGAGCCAGGCCTCCTGGTCCAACATCAGTGTGTGACCTCACAAATGCGCTTGTGGAAGAATGGTCAAAATTTCCCTTAAACACACTCCTAAACCTTGTGGACAGCCTTCCTAGAATAGTTGAAGCTGTTAAAGCTGCAAAGAGTGGACCGATGTCATATTGAACCCCATGCATTAGGAATGGGATGTCACTTACGTTCTGCCGGTCAGTATAGCCTTCTTTAACCCTTGCCTCAGGTTAAATCAGGACCAGCTCTCCGTTTAAAGGGTTAGATTCTATCTGCCTATTAGTATTCCACCTAACAGGTTTCAGCAGAATAATTAAGCTGGTGTCGAGGAATACTCGCCTAGGTCCTAACTGTCTTCTTCCAAACGTCTTACCCCTCTTACTCCAATAAATACTCTCTTACTAAGCAGCCCTCCTAAGTAGTAGAATTGATTTATTGACCACGTTTGTTAACGACAGCTTTCCTCTTAAAACTGTGGCACTTGTTGATATTCCTCGGTTCGTTTTAGAGGTTTGGAAAACTAACCCCAGGGGTAATGTTTAAATAACTAGTTGGATTAAAGTAACCTTTAAGAACCATTAGATTTAATGCACACAATCAACTTATCTTTTTACCACTATGCAGAGGTGAATCATAATCATTTCATTAGACTTCTCTTTAAATGCAATATAGAGTTTTATTAAGCAATTATTAGCAGGGGAACAGCATTAATTCATGATTAAACAATTTAATTATTTCTGATTATTTCTAACTTAACTAAATTAAACTAAGCTGAGCGTACCTAAGAATCTTCTCTAATTAGTAAATTTAGGAGAGAGAGCGGACAGCACGGCCAAGCTGTCACGCCCGGTCTTGGCCTGCATCTGGGAGAGCCACTCGATCGACCAGTAGACTCGGTACGAAGTCTTCTTTGTGGATGGAGGGTGTTCTTCCTAGGCAGGGGGAGTGGAAAGGTCCCGATAGCCAATCGTTGGTCTGGCAGTTATCTTTAGTAGCAGCTGGAACACAAGTGCGGGCGTCTCAGCTGTCTTCTCAGTCGGATGGTGGTGGTGGAAAGCCCCCGTCTCATCAGGCTGTGGTGGGTCACTGGGTCCTCCAGCCCCTGGAGTGGAGCAGCCCTCTGCTGCTGCCTCCTGTGCCTCTCTGGATGTCGTAGGTGCTTGCCTCTCTTCATCTCTTTGGAAAACTGCAGACCTCTCAGGACTCTCCTTTCAGCAGAGTGTGGTCCTCGCTTGTTGAACAAAGTCAGAAAAAGACTTTGCCTCCAACGATGTTCTCAGCAAACTCTGGAGCCTAAGTCCCACGTTGTCTTCACGTCTCTTGGGCAAAAGGTCCAGTGAAGATTCTTCAGAACTCTGGCGATGCTCCCAGGCAGCTCCGGCGAGCAGCATCTCTTGCAGCTCCGGCGAGCAGCATCTCTCCCCTCCGGGGGAGAACTCCGAATTCAGTGTCTTTGACTCTGGGTTTTATACCCTAGCTCGACTTCAGCTTAGCACATACACATTTTCACACACAATTCTAACTAGTAGGTACGCCCAATTAATTAATTCATAGGTTTAAGACACAACCTTCTTCCTATTACACATACATCAGTTACACAGAAATCATGTTTTTCCAGCAAGTACACAGCATCCACCTTCCGTTGTTAACACACACACACATTGTTTGAGACATGTTGCCATGACCATATTTGGCCACAGAACTTCCTCAATGTCCTCCTTTCTGCAGTGTCATGGTGACTTCTGCTTTTTGCCCTGCACACAGCTCAGAACAGCACAGATTACTTCAAGTCAAAACTCACTTAGTTACACTGAATCACTTGTTTAAATCATTTTTCTTAGCATGATCAAATAACTTATTTTAAATCATTCTCTTCTATAGCAATCATCATTTCCAGAATATATATCAGCCTATTAAAATCCTTCTTGCATCAAGCATAAGCATAATCATGTGGTTAACTTATATAGTTTCTCATTTTAACTTTTCATTGGTTTGCTTAAAGGTTTTATTTAGGTGGTGGTTGCTCCTGGGATCTCAAATAACTAGGCCCCACTTGACAGTTCATATGCGAGTCAAGGCAGGTGAGTGAATACTTTTGGCAATATAGTGTATGTGCAGTGCAAAGTTACAAGCTGCTTCCATGTTGTGTTCATGTTAAAATGTAGCACAATTTTGTCCTCTGAAATGTTCCCAAACTGCAGCACATCTGCATGAAGGCAAGTAGTGGCTGGATTCACCACTGACATGGAAGAAGAGGAGATAAAGGTAAAGTTTAATTAAGTAGCCTCCATTTAAGAATAACTGGTGGTGCCAGCAGATTGTGTCACCATGCAGGTCCAGCTATTATGAGGGAAAACACAGTATTAACTTGACGTCAAGACCAACAGAGACACTGGAACTGCTTTTAAAATTTCCTTTCTGCAAATCCATTAAGGAGTTGCATTGTTTCCTCTTGTTGCTTTGATTTCCTGTTTCAAACAATAAACATGAGATTTGTTGTAATTTCTGTTGAACTATCATCAGTTTCTCTGTTCAGCGTTTGTTTCAAGTATCTGTACAGGAACATTCTGCAAAATAAGCCTCATATGTTGTTAGATTTCAGAATGAAGACAAAGTGGAAGCAAATTGTAGCTTTGCATATATGTTGTCAAATAAAATGTAAAGTTTAATGGTTCATCAGAGAGAGACAGCCGGTAATTGTGGTAAAGAACAACCTTAAATAAAGAAACTTCCTGGGGCGAACAAATGGGAGACAACAGGTGATCAAGACAAAAATACATCCAAAAAGTGACGAAGGTAATCCAAGAAAAGGTGAAATCCCCAGAAATCCAAAGAATTAAAAACACAAACTGTAGGATCCAGGAGAGGAAACTGACAGGAGTACATGAGTAACAGATGACAGGTGAACTTAATCAGGGTAATCAACAGGAGAGAAAACGGGGAATTTTAAAACATAAGTGACTAGCACGGAGAAGGCATTTTGAAAATAAAACCGGAAGGGAGTAAAAAGGGATATGAAAGCAACAAAAATGCAAACAGACACACAGAAAACAAAAAATAAAAATATGTGAATGAATCACAAAAACGCAACAAAATTAAAAACGAAAATCCAAGACCAGCATTTGCGGTGCTACAAATGAGTCAAAATCCCCATTTTGTCAAAATGGCAAAAAAACTGGAGCCCTATCTTGCCGTATTTGCTACATATTAAGTTAAATTGATGTCTAGGTTTTTAAAAGTTGGTACAATATCAATGAAACACTATATTTTCAGTATAAATATGGATCCATCCATGTACAAACACTTAGAGGAACTTTTTGGGGCAACAATACCAAGCTTGTTGGAAAAAAAAATTGCACTTTTGTTACCATTTGCAGAGGCCAGTAATTCAAAATTTGTCAAAGTAGCAAAGAATTACACCTTATCCTACCAAACTTTCTGCCCATCAACTTCTGCTGATGTTAGAACCTCAAAAGTTGGTGTAATGTCAATAAAACACTATACTTTTAGTATGAATATGGATAAATCCATCTACACTACTGTTCAGAAGTTTGGCATCACCCAGACAATTTCATGTTTTCCATGAAAATTCACGCTTTTATTCATGTGCTAGCATAATTGCACAAGGGTTTTCTAATCAGCTGGCCTTTCAACACCATTAGCTAACACAATGTAGCATTAGAACACAGGAGTGATGGTTGCTGGAAATGTTCCTCTGTACACCTATGGAGATATTCCATTCAAAATCAGCTGTTTCCAGTCAGAATAGTCTTTTACCACATTAACAATGTCTAGACTATATTTCTGATTAATTTAATGTCATCTTCATTGAAAACAACAGTTTTTCTTTCAACAATAAGGACATTTCTAAGTGACCTCAAAACTTTTGAACGGTAGTGTACATGTACTTACAGGAACTTTCTGAGGCAACAATCCACCCTTGTTTGAAAATCTTGTACCTGTTTCCCCCATGTTCAAGGGCCAGCCATTAGGTTATTTGGATCCACTTATTCTGTGTCCTCACCAAATTTTATAGGTGTGGGAGTTACATTTCTGGAGATACTGAGCCTTTAAAATGTCCTCCCAGATAAGACTTTTTTTCTTGAAGGTGAAAATACGAACAATCTTAAGTCTGCAAATAAATGAAATTCTCACAATCCTGCCAAAACGTTGTCATAGAAGTTTAATTTGGCCCCAATTAACTCATTTATAAAGATGAAGCTAAATCTGAGACAGTGCCCTAACATGTTTTCTGAATTATGTCTGAATTGACAATGTACAAAACCTTTTAAAAGTGACTGAGAGTAGATGGGAATGTGTCACTGTCTCCATGTGCTTCAATTAACAGTTATCTTCTCCTAAAATTAATTAAATAACTCATCTAATGTGCAGTCTCAACACTTGTCCACGATGTCCTCAGCTGAAGTTGTATAATCTGGTGTCTTGTAGAATACTGACCAGTAGGGGGCGCCATAAGAATGATTTCAAGAGAAAGTACAATGAAATCCTATTCATTCATCAGTCTAGAAATGCTAGCTGGAGTCCACATGCTGATCAGCTTCAGAACACAGTTTATTATGTGGCTTTATGAATGTAAAACTTTTAAGAAAGGGTTATGGTTGGAGTTAGAATGTACAAGACTGCTTTCTAATTAGAGCAGTTATTATATTTACGTGTATTCCAGCTTCATTTTCAGTCTTGCAGAGAGCATTGGTCACATTTCAAAAATCTTCTTTAGTCCCCAATAAACAAAAAATGTCCAAAAATAACACACACACGCACGCACGCACACACACACACACACACACACACACACACACACACACACACACACACACACACACACACACACACACACACACACACACACACACACACAAAACAAAACTAGACATCCTACAACAAAACTTATTGAAAGTGAAAAGCGGTATTCATTATGTAACATATGACTTTTTTTTTAAATGACATGTTTGTTTTGTCTTAATGTGTGAGTTGTTTTTGTTTCTTTATCTGACACTGCAAAAAATAATAAGGGGCCATAAATCAATGTGGGCGTTAATCAATAAAAAGTCCACTTAACACTTATTGTATGTAAAATAATTCTTTATTTGTGGGCATATTTCATAAAAAACAACAACAATGGTATCATATAAACAAACTGGCATTAAAAATGAATAAATAATTGATTAAATAATATTAACCCTTACATGAAGGAGTGATTGGATCCCACACTCTTCCATTGGAGAGTTAGAAATGACTCGTATAAGAATCAATGTGTATTTATGCCATTTTTGTCATTTTGGTTGAGAGTAATGATTTGCATTATTGTTGGCATTATATTTTTATCATCACAAGAATGATTTTATGCTTGAAATATGTTTATTTTTGACTTCATAACAGATTAACATAACATTTTGATAAATGAAAAACAAAAATATTACACAGAACAGTAATAGAGGAATGTCAATATCCGTTCTATTAACATTTTCCCACTCTTTTCCTCTAGCTGTTGCTAGTCTACATTCTTCTCAGTTTGTGCACTTCATCACGTCTTGTGAGATATTATCTGCAATAAAAAGCTTGGGGTAGTACTATAAATATTACAATTTCTTTAAAATTATAAAAGGTAACTTAAAAATTTTATTGGAATGGTATCAAAAACATGTTTTTTAAGGAATAGTTGGAAAATGAAATAATAAAAACTCTTCGTTACAAAGATATTGCAAGAAATGACCTAAACGGGTCATTTTTGACCCACTTTTGAATCTAATGGTTCATTAATAACATATTTATGGCGGTTGTTTTTTAACAAGGTCATTTTATTTTAACAACTAGCATTAAAATTGATTTAATATACACATATATATAAATTCATATATATATATATATATATATATATATATATATATATGGCATGCCGTTTAGGAAATTATATATATAATGAAACTTGATATATATATAATGAAACTCGATATATATATAATGAAACTTGATATATATATAATGAAAATTGATATATATATAATGAAACTTGATATATATATATAATGAAACTTGATATATATATAATGAAACTTGATATATATATATATAATGAAACTTGATATATATATAATGAAAGTTGATATATATATATAATGAAAGTCGATATATATATAATGAAACTTGATATATATATAATGAAAATTGATATATATATAATGAAAGTTGATATATATATATATAATGAAAATTGATATATATATAATGAAAGTTGATATATATATATAATGAAAGTTGATATATATATAATGAAACTTGATATATATATAATGAAAGTCGGAATATAGAATGTTCAGATTTTCATTCCATCTATTCAAAGTTTCATTCCATATATTCAGACTTTTTCCTACTGAGCCCTGGAAGGACATGGCAAACAAAAACAGGAACCTTATTGGACATTTGCTCTTCAGATGAGCTCTTCTGTGATTATCTATCTGTCTTCATGGTTGTCACAGGGAACGGCGACTACGTTTGAGAAAACAGGTAATTTTTAGAGATGTTTTGATTCTGAACACTGAACGTGTTAGCATTAGCTTAGCTACTTAGCTTCGACTACATTTGCATCCCTACATAGCTTAAAGGTTAAACACATGCACCATATGTTGATGATAATGATAATATCTATGTTTATCTTTATAGCTGGTCTTAAGGCTAATTACGAGGCAGAGGTCAGCTGCTGCCTGGACACATCCATGATCACGCCACTGGTGGGACACAATTGTACTGGATTTCAGCTGAAGGCTGCTGTTCTGTCCAAACTGAGACATTTTTATTGTGACATACCCTCCACTGTTGTTAGCTTTTGATTCAATAATTTTTTTTGAGATGAGGAAATCACTATTGCATGTTTCTAGTTAAATACCCTACTTTTATGATATATCACTACAGCGTGCACTTTTTATATTTTCCATCAATTTCACCCAAAAGTTGAATAACTACTTGTGAGCAGTGTATGTAGACACATAATAGAAGCACATTTCAATAATATGTCTGCTGCAGTAGTGCAGTTTATCTACCTAGATTGGTGTAACAGTAAAAAAAACAACAATATATGCTACTGATGTTTCTGACTAAAATCTGCTTGAAAAGCACAACTGCTTATCTGTCAAAATGTGTGTAACAAAAGTGTGCACTGAACACTGAATAAAGTCTCTATAGATTATAGACAAAATTTGCATCTCTCATCACAAATTTCTGTTCATTCATCCAAAGTGCATGAGTAAAATACAAAACAGGTGAAGTACTAAAAAAGATTTATTTTCTAGAAAAGCCAATAGTCAACAATGCAGTTTAATTCTGGGACAGTTGCTCCAGCACCGACACCATGCGTCCCATCAGTGCAACCAAGGTTTTCATTCATCTTCTGGATGTTCTGGAGCATGGCAGAGGTCACGTCTTGGTGTCTTCCAATCTGTTCCAAGAAACGTTCCTCTGACCTCTCCAGATACTGCAGAGGATCCACAGCAGCTTCCTGGTTCCCTTTTCCTGCATAAAAGCACCAAAAAGTACGAGTTGTCAGTAATTATTTTCTATTTTCATAAACACAGTTAACTTAAAGTAAATGTTCTATTTTGTGATTTTAGGATGGGTCAAAAGATAACATACTGATCATGTTGATGTCTGCATAGTCTAAACAGATCTTACTTGATTTGGTCTGTAGAGAGGAGGACAGCGTGGAGGAGCTGCAAGACGGAACCAGTAAGCTGCAGACTAGTGCTCCTGGTAACTGGACCTCATCATCCAAGGCCGACAACTAAATAAAATGAACAAGACATGCTGTTGATAGCATCTGTAATACAAATGATTTTATCCATTAACTGATTTATTGCTTTGTCCATACAATGTTAGAAAGTCTTACAAATAATACCTGTAATAATTTCCAACAGTGATAAATGCCTTGTTTTATTTTACAACAAAAAACACCAAAAGCATCTGTGTATAAGAAATCAGTGCATTGGATTTCCACATCTGCAAAGCTAGAAAATCACACATCAGAATTTCACCTTGAAATTATGAAAATAGCTGCAGATTACCAGTACTCTTTACTTCATTGTGTTAACTTGATCATTTCAATCAGTTTTTTAGACTTGTATTACTGATACGAAACATAATCAACACATAAATTAAAATGTGTTCGCAAAGAGTTCACTGGTTCTTCAAGGGAAATTTCAATGATAACCATATAGTTCAGTAATATGATTAATGGGTCATTGTGTAACAGCGTGGGAGGTTCTGAATACAGGTCTTGGACTGAAATATTGCTGCTGCTTTCCTCCGGTTTTATAAGGAGTTGTTTCATAGCTTGTTAGCTTACCAGCGGCTAACTGGCTGGCAAACAATAGTTGAACGCCAACCTCTAATCACTGATCCGGTGTCCGGACCGCGTTAGCTGGCGGAACGTTCATAATACTGATGTGGGACTGTTGTAGCTAGCGTATTCATAGTAGGATAACAGCAGGATGTTGGAGAAATAAAACTTACCATTATCAGGATCGCTGGTCTGCATGGCAGACTCTTAGCGCATCGCACTGCTTGAATGTCTGTGTGTTTCAGGCCGATTTTAAAATAAAACTCAATAAAATTCTCGTCCGGGTGAGTGTCCTTCGTTGTCGCTTCGCCATACGGACATGTCCCTTCCGGGGCTCGGTAGGAAAAAAGATTTGATATATATATAATGAAAGTTGATATATATATATAATGAAAGTCGATATATATATAATGAAACTTGATATATATATAATGAAAGTTGATATATATATATAATGAAACTTGATATATATATAATGAAAGTTGATATATATATAGTGAAAGTCGATATATATATATATAATGAAAGTCGAGATATATATATAATGAAAGTTGATATATATATAATGAAAGTCGATATATATATAATGAAAGTTGATATATATATAATGAAAGTTGATATATATATATATATATATCAACTTTCATTATATATATATCAAGTTTCATTATATATATATCAAGTTTCATTATATATATATCGACTTTCATTATATATATATCAAGTTTCATTATATATATATCAAGTTTCATTATATATATATCGACTTTCATTATATATATATCAAGTTTCATTATATATATATCAAGTTTCATTATATATATATCGACTTTCATTATATATATAATTTCCTAAACGGCATGCCATATATATATATATATATATATATATATGTATATATAATTAGAAATTTACGCCTGCCATAGGCTTAGTTAGCCTCTAAATATTTTACTTCAGTATAATAGATACAATTACTCTAAAATACGAAACATATTTCAGGTTTTAATTCACTAAATAAATACATACATAATTTCGGGGCTTCACTTTGTTCCGCTCAGTTGAGACGCTCGTGCACTTCCGGAACTTTCGTAATGTGTGTTTTGTGCAGAGCGCGTGCATCAGGCGGCACGAGGAGATGAATGAGTGAATGTGATTAAAGCTGCCTGCTTCACCTGGACGGACCGACGGACGGACGGACGGAACACAGGTGAGACTCGCCGGCTTTACTGGCCGCTGCTCCTTCTTCTGCTTCAACCTGTTTTTATTTTATTATTTTTTCCTGTGTTTGCGATGTTTCTTGTTTTGGGGTGTGAGAGCGTCAATTAGGCTGCAGACAATAGAGGAGGCTACACTTGCTTCCGTCCGTCTGTCTGCTGGAGCCCAATGCTTCCTTCCTGTTATGAAACGAGGCGACAACACGCTGCTCCTCTGCTGCTTCTTCTTCTTGTTTTTGTTTTTTCAACCGCAGCTCTGAGCCGCTGACACATCTGCGGCTTAAATAACCTCCGCAGAAGCGAGTGAACGGCTAATTTGCAGGGCTGTTACCCAACAGAGCGTCGGGCTGTGAGGGGGAATCCGAAAAGGAAGAGGATTATGTAAAGACTTATGTAAACTGAGGCTTGGGTGTCAAGTTAGGAGCATAAAAAAAATGTAACTCCCCTTTTGATTTGCGGTTTGAAGTTTGCAGCAGAAGTCACAGAGTTGGTTTTAATTTAGTGAACTTTCTGCGGGACGCAGTCAGGAGGTCACAGCTCAGTATAGACAGCTAGTTTTACATTAAAATAACCACAAAACTATGGAATCAAAACATAAATACCTTAAATTCTTGGTTATTATTGATGTTTTATGTGTGCTGAAGTTGCTTGGTGCATGTGTGAAATCTGCATTTTTAGTTCAACTAGTAGGTAAAAGATGTAGAAATGCTTCACAGTAAACCACAAAATACGCTAAAGATTCATGCAACTTGAAAGACTTAAAACGCATTAGAGTAATACTTTTCATTGTCAAAACATGAAGTTAAACCATAAATACCCTTAATTCATGGAAGTTAAATGTATTTTACAGGAAAGTGTCCTGATGCAACTTTTGGTGAAATGTGTGAAAGCTCAGCAGAAACGGCACTGATGCAGAAGTCATGCATGAGTGGAACCTCCATGATTAGTTCAACTAAGAGAAGCAGGAATGTTTCACAGCATACCACAACAAAAACTGTAGACTTTCATGAAACTTAAAATACTTAAAGCTCGACATTAGAAGGATACTTTTTCATTGGCAAAACATTAAATTAAATCATTAATACCTTAAATTTATGGTAGATATTGTGTGTGTCCAGGCAGCTGTAGGAGAAAATAACCCAGTGCAATTGTCATAAAATCCATCATATTTTCGATGCAGAAACAGCACCGGTCCTGAAGTGGTGCATGTCTAAAATCTGCATTTTTAGCGGTTTTATCTTTGATAAAAGATGCAAAAATGCTTCACAGCAAACAACAAAACTGTAGATTTTTACAAAACTTAGAAGACCTGCAACTCTGCCAGTTTAGCATCAGAAGGATACTTTTTCATTGACAAAAACATGAAATGAAATCATAAATGTTGTAAATTCCTGGTAGTTATAAATAGTTTATGTTTTAGAGCAGAGTATCCTGATGCAAGTTTTTTTTTTTTTTAATGTGTGAAGACCTGGCAGAAACAGCACTGATGCATAGTGTATGTGTGAAATCTGCATTTTTGGTTCAGCGAGCTGCAGATGAGATGCAAAAATGCTTCACAGCAAACCACAACAGAAACTGTAGACTTTTCTGAAACTTTTCTGAAGTTTAACCACAAATACATTTAGTTCCTGGTAGTTAATGAATTTTGTGTGTCCAAGCAGCTTCAGGGGAAAATAGCCTGATGCAGATTTTAATAAAATTCATCATATTGTTGGTAAAAACAGCACCGGTCCAGCACCGGTCCAGAAGTTTTATGTGTGAAATCTGCATTTTTAGATCGATTATCTGAGACAAAAGTTCCAAAAATGCTTTACAGTAAACCACAACAAAAACTGTTGACTTTGACTAAACTTACAAGACCTCAAACTCTGCCAGTTAAACATTAAAAGGATACTTTCACATTGACAAAACCATGAAATTCAACTACAAATACGTTAAATTTCTGATATTTAATGATATTTTTTTTGTTTTACAGGAAATTATCCTGATTTAGCACCGATGCAGAAGTTGCATGGTGCATGTGTGAAATTGGCATTTTTTGTAAACTACAAAAAATAACAGATGCAGAAATGCTTCTCAGCAAACCACAACAAAAACTGTAGACTTGAGCTTTGACAAAACTTAATTTAAACATCTCAAAAACGTTCATCATGTCTTCTTGTTAACTCAAAATTAATGTCTTAACTTAAACATGATTTAAAGCACTCAAAGTTAACATTTACAAAAGCATGAAATTAAACATTAATACCTTTAAATTTGTGGTAGTTAAAGATAATATATGTGCCAGGCAGTTTTAGAGGAGAGTAGCCTGATGGAACTTGTAATAAACTGTGTGAAACCTCAGCAGAAACGGCACAAATGCAGAAGTCACATGGTGCATGTGTGAAATCTGCATCTTTAGTTCATCTAGCTTAGACAAAAGATGCAAAAGTTCTTGACAGCAAACCACATAAAGAACTGAAGACTTCTGCAAAACTTAAAAGACTTAGAGCACTCAATTTAACATTAAAAGGATGCCTTTATATTGACAAAAGCATGAAGTTAAACCATAGATACTTTAAATTCATGGTAGTTAATAATATTTTGTGTCCAGGCAGCTTTGGAGGAAAATAGCCTAATGCAGCATTTAATAAAATCCATCATACTGCATGTAAATACTGGGACAAAGTGGCACCAGTGCAGAAGTCGCATGGTGCATGTGTGAAATGTGCATTTTTAGTTCAACTAGCTGAGGTAAAAGATTAAAAAATGCTTCACATTAAACCACAACAAAAACTGTAGACTTTAATGGAATTTAAAAGACTTCAATCAGTCTGCCAGTTTAATAATAGAGGGAACTTTTACATTTTCAAAAGCATGAAATTCAAACATAAATACCTTAAATCCCTTGTTGGTAAAGATATTTTGATCGTTCACGCAGCTTTAGGGAAAATGAAACCAATGTAATTTTTAATAAAATCCATCATTGTCGGTAAAAACTCAGCAGAAGCAGCTCTGGCCCTGAAGTAACCATGAGTACCTTAAATTCCTGGTAGTTATTGGTATTTTATGCCTTCTAGAGGAAAATATCCTGATGCAACTTTTAATAAAATGTGTGAACCAGCAGAAACCGCACTGGTGCAGGAGTTGCATGGTGCATTTTTAGTTCAACTAGCTTAGATAAAAGGTACAACAATGCTTCACAGCGAACCACAGCAAAAACTGTAGACTTGAGCTTTGACAAAGCATAACTTAAACATGATGTAAGGCACGCAAAGTTAACACTTTACATCTTGCAAAGGCATGAAGTTAAACCATAAGTACCTTACAGTAAATTCCTGGTAGTTGAAGATTTGTTATGTGTTTTAGAGGAGAGTAGCCTGATGCAACTTGTAGTACAATGTATGAAAACTCAGCCAAGACAGCACCGGTCCAGAATTTGCATGATGCATGAGTTAAAAAGGATTTTTTTTAAAATAAACTAGATAGAATAGCAGTTGCAGAAATGCTTCACAGCAAGCAAAAACAAAGACTCGAGTCCAACTTTGACTAAACTTAAAGCCAGTTTAACTTTCACTCATTAAATTCAGTTTTTAAATAAGAACCAAAGCTGACTGGATTCACCTTCTTCTCAGTATCATTTAAATTATACTTATTTGTCACATACACTAGGGCTGCACATTGCCATAGTGGTTAGCACTTTCGCCTTGCAGCAAGAAGATCCCTGGTTCGAGTCCCGGCCTGAGCCCGGGATCTTTCTACATGGAGTTTGCATGTTCTCCCTGTGCATGCGTGGGTTTTCTCCTGGGCACTCCAGCTTCACAGTCCAAAAATATACTGAGGTTAATTGGTTACTCTAAATTGCCCGTAGGTGTGAATGCGAGTGTGACTGTTTGTCTGTATATGTAGCCCTGTGACAGACTGGCACCCGAGTCAGCTGGGATAGGCTCCAGCACCCCCCGCAACCCTAGTGAGGATAAAGCGGTGTATAGAGAATGGATGGATAGATGTCACATAGACTGATAAAGCTTTCTCAGCTACAGGCATGCTCAGCTGGGGTTCATTCCAATACGCATACTACAATACCTAGGCTTGCGCTAGCCGATCGCCACAGCGCCATTGCTGGATGGTGCAACGTTTTGCTGGATGATACAGTCATTCTGAACCGTGTGAGCCACACAGTAAAAAGCAACAAAAAAGGGTTCGACTTACTTTTTAATATAAGCAAAACAAACTTTTTCTCTCGGCAGGCGTCGGAAATGGTCGGAGCCCCCCGAATCTTGATCACGCGCCCGGATCATGACCTGCTCTCAGCCAATCACAGAAAAGCATGCTATTTTTACTGTGTGAAATCTCTGAACGGTGTGCCACAAGGCAAGTCATTTGCGATCAGGAAAAGCGAGAAAGAGGAGGTTTTTGTTGAGTTTATGCTACAGTTGTGAGATATGGTACATAGTGAGGGTTGTAGAATTGGACATAGGAGTCATTCCATGTCAATTCAACAAATGCTTGTTGCACCACTTTCTCAGATCCTCCCAAAAATTTTTTTGGGCTTTATTTGGGTAATTTTATGAACAAATGCAAAGTATTATGGTTATAAACATACAGTATAAGCAGTAATGATCTAATCTAATACCCATAGTCAGTCCAAACTTAATCCTCGCCTATGATTTTAGGGTTTTAAACTACTAAAAAAAGCAATTTATACTCCTTTTACATGGTCAGAATTTTTTCCCCTTCCAAAACTTTTACCCTTCTGGTGAGAAAAGTATAGAAATGAATGAAAATAAAAAAATACTGGACTGTGGAATTTCCCAAAATATCCTTATTATTTCATGGGCGACTTTATTTTGGGTTTTTCATGCCTCTATTTTAGGACTTATTCTTGTGAAAAGACATTGAAAGAATGAATTTTCTTCTTTACTAATGAAAGTTGCATAAGGTAAAAGTTTTAAAACATTAAAATAAAGCTTATTTATTGATTTATAGGCTGTTGAACTCAGGTGTAGACCCAAAATAGCCTAACTTTAGGCATTAAAAAGTGCATGTGGGATACATGGTACGCGGTTCAAATTTTTTTTGGAGGAACTAGTATGTGTGAAGTATGTGTGAACTTACTTTCATATTTGTTTCTTGTGCCAAAGATGAGCAACTGCTGAATCAATTTACTATACATTTTGATCCTCGTTTTTGTTTTTAGGAACCATTTACATGACCAACTAAAGATGAAAGATGAATCTGAAGCATCAGCATCGTAGTATAAGTTACAAAGGGCATATCTGAAGTTAATTATTATATAGACATTGTTTTTTCTTTCATACAGTAACTGAATAAGAAGAAATGGCATCACTCCCAGACTGCATTCTCAGGACAGCCTCGGTATCGTATTTGACTTATCAGCTGAATTTGAAGATTTGCAAGTGAAATTCATGCACCCAAAAGGTCCCAGCAAGAAGTTCACATGGCCTAGAAAGGATGACGTAGTGTGGGTGCCTACAGCCCACATCCTCTGTCCAATCACTGCTCCTTCAACACGCCGTGGTGGACAGTACCACATATCTGGTGCAGATGATGGCCTGATTTCAGAGAAATTCAAGCAGTTCAAAGGACAGAAATAGTGGTGTGATAAGTTGGGGACAAATTACATGTTTTACATGGGACCTCAGGCAATATAACTCATTTTAACTGCAATATATTAGTTAGAATTCCTAAAAAAACGCCTATAAAACATAGTGCATTTCTTGGTTAAATTGGCCATGAAGGATTCAAGAAACAATGTTGATACTTCAGATATCAATTATTCGGATGTTTATTGTTATACAGACAAAGTTTCATGTTTCTACTCCATGTCCCACATTGGTTTCTGTGCCAATATATGTATGGTGTTTTTCAGTCTGTTTCATAAATAGGCATCGTTTTGAGGTCTAAGGAGACTAGCTAGCTCTTGGATATTTTTAGGTTAGAGAGAACTTTTAAGGTACTTTGAGATTTTTATAACATATGAACCTTGTTACTTATTAAAATTTGTGAAAAAATGCCTAAATTCTTGAAAAATGCCATTTTCGCCAAATTTTTAAATTGCCCTGTACCACAGAGAAATGGGTATATTCATTCCAAATTTTTTTTTCCTGCTCTATTGTTAAGGTGTTTGAACCCTTCAGATCACTTGTAAGTCTATATCATCAGTCAGTTCCCAGTATTATCTTCCTAAATCAAGCCTTTCTACCTAACATATCAATTTCCGAGTGGAAAAATAGGGATTTAAATATTTTATAACTTAGCAAATAGCAATCATATGATGTTAAAACTTTGCAAGTAATCTATTCTTATGTTGGGATAGTTAAAAAAAAAGTTTGGAGATGATCAGAGGAGGTCATGCAACAAAATTTCCTCAGATTTGTTGAAATGAGATGGAATGACTCATAGGAGGAAAAGAAGGTAAATTGGACATGAAATTAATATTTTTATGGGTCAAAAAGTTTTGATCATGAACATGTTTCAGGTATGGGTTTTTAAATGGCCAAATGCATGTGTCACAGTTGAGATGACTGCCTGTTTTTACGAAAAGAACATTAAATTTGGATCTGAAAGTTTAGCAAAATGATATAGACTCACACTTTGTGATGATATTTATATTCAGGACCTAGACTTAAACATTTCACGTTGTGTGTGTGTGTGTGTGTGTGTGTGTGTGTGTGGGGGGGGGGGGGGGGGGGGGGGGGGTCGTCAAAGACCCCAACCCCCCACCCCATCCCGAACATTCACATATATGTTTTTAAATACTTTAATGAAGGAAACCAGCCTGCAAGAATCCATTTTTTTCCACTATCACTGACACAGAAATTTGTGGCTTTTTGTGGCTCATTGTTATTCTTATGAGTGAGCCACAGTGGCTCGTCATTTCTAATTCCTAGTGCCAGCATAGAATACTATATAGAAAAAGATTTAGTACATACCAGTGCATAGTATGTAAAATGCAGTAGCTCGTGAAGACTAGAATCTCGTACAACATGTGGTCGCATTTTGCAGTTTGCAAGCCAGCATGCTTTCACAATTCTCTGCACAGTTACATCACATGCATCAGGATGTCCTGCAAGACTATAAGACATAAGACAAAGTATGCAATTTGGAACACAGCCCACCTGTACTACCCACAGTGCAACTCAACAACTTGTAGTATAGCATCAGAGACACAGGTTTGCATAAAATATATAGGTGACTCACTGTGGCCTTCCTCACACATGTAACAGAATTCTGCAAAACCTGTAAACAGACGTTGATGTTTAAATTTATTCTGAAACTAGGAAGTTACTTAATGTGCGTCCAGGCAACAAGAGGAAAGTTCAATGTTTCTCTGCTCCTATACTCTTAAGACATCATGTTTAGACACAACAAAATAAATGTATGTAGTTTGCATCAATATTTTTGAGTTCTGCAAACTTCTAATGAAATTAAGTGCAACCAACAAACTACGGCCTGAGCGATATGGATTTTTTGAGGCCGATGCCCATTCAAATATTTGGCAGAAAAAAATTCCGATTACCGATTTATTTAAAAAAAAAAAAACATAATGAAAAATAACTTTTTTTTTGGTTCTCAACGCTTACAACTACAAAGATATGAATTACAGGCAAAGCATTTCACTGTATTAAAATACTTTGTCCTTTAGTATTTGTTTATCTTTACAACAGAGAGGAATTTTCAAGGACAAAAAAATGCATCAACATTAAACCTCTGGGAAATTATATAACCTTAAAAAAGAGTCAATTTATAAATGAGTTATGAAATACATCTTGTGCAGCAACAGAATGAGTAAAGTTACTAGCAAAACAGTATTTCTGCAGCCCTCTGATGCTCTTTAACATTAAATCACATTTTCTCTACTCCATTATTTTCTTTGCCATGAAGTCAAGACTCCTGTGAACCAAAATAAAAACCAGAGGCGCCTTTCTCAGATGTCAAAACATGTCATCTTTGACAGAGTTGTATTTTAAATGTATAACGATCACAAATAGCCCAACATTAATGTTTCTCCATATCAACACACACAGTGAGTTGCTGCTATAGCCTGTGTCACCTTATAGCATTTTCTGACAAAGTAAAACTGAGAGTGACATCATGACGGTTGCTGAAGACGGACAGTATTGTTCATCATTTAACTTTTCAGGCCTTCACTGAATAAACCCCCTCCCCACATCGCTCCTCCTTAGGTGCACTTCAACACGCAGCTGACGGAGTGATGAACGGTTGTTCTGTGCTCGTCAATATTTTGTACACTTATGTTATTTCTGCAGTTACTTAGTGGCTTTTAAGCTCTTAGCTAACACTATGCTAGTTTGGCTGAACTACAGTGATGTTATTGCTAACATAAACAGACAGGGAGTAACTTAAGCTAGGTTAGCACAACTTTAGCAATACAAAGTAAATGAAATGCATGACAGACGCAACGTTGATGCAACATTATCATGCTAACCCAACTCATCAAAATGATGTTTGCAGCTCAAAATGTTTATCTAAAACAGTAAATTTGGTGGAAATAAGTCCCTTGAATTACTTTTTTAGAATTTAAAAATTGACACAATTTGGTTTTGCCAGTAATCCTGTCAGTAAAGTACAAATTTAGGGGATGTTTCATGTATTTTTGTAAGAACCAGAAGTTTAAAAAAAGAAAGAAAAGCTGCCTGGTTTTAAGTCAGAATATCTGCTGCGCAAAAGTTTGTTAGCTGCCACTTTTCAGATTTCAGGGTGAACTCCTCAGTTTGATCTGGAGGGATTCCAGCTGAGAAAAACACCAAAAGTTGTGCACTTTAATCAATATCTGTGGCTGCCGTGAATTTTGGTGCAATGATATTACTGTGGGTGTTGCTTCTGCTGTAGAGTTTTGTACAAACTCTAAAACTCGACTTGGAAAATGGCAACTTTTCACTAAAACTGCGGATTAATTTTGAGAAACTTTTTTTCTAGTGCTGCAAAAACTAACCCATCAGTCTACTAACATGAAGCTCCCTTTTCTCCTTAAATTCCTTTGGTGTATCTTTTACTGTTGCAGTCTTTTTTCTTTTTGGGATGCTTGTAATGCTGAACCTGCATTTCGGTTCCAAGTCACATATTGTATCAGGCTGAAAGTCCTGTGGCTGCAGGATTATGTTCTAATAGTCTGATTCTCAGGCTTTTTTTTCCCGTCTGCTTGTGCTGTCAGTGTTGCTTCGGAGACTTTGTTCTCTTTAATCTGACCTTGGATCAGGTATCTAGCGAAACACTTCAGCCAGACGCAACCTGAGCTTATGAAACACTATCACTTTTTTTCTTCTTTCTTTCCATCAACCTCCAGCAGAACAAAGATGTTACATAAAGTGCAGAGAAAATGTGTGTCTGAAAATCTTACAACTACAATATATGTCATTCTGGAGGTTATGTGTGTGTCGAGGTTACAGTGCAGGTTTCCTTGCGTCAGAGAAAACACTGTTTGGAGAACATGTGTGTCTAGTTTGAGCTGCCTTTATGGTGCAAACGCCCACATGTTGTAAGTTGTGTGTGTGAAGTTTCTCTCTCATTTAGTAATCGATTACAAGCTTCAAACCCCAGGTCAAGGTTAGTTAGTTGGGTTTGTACTCCAATTAGGCCCAGATTCTCGGTTTAATTCCGAAGCGATGATCTGGGAACGCTCCTGTGGCGCTCTCCTTTTCATCCTTACATCACTCCTTCAGCTTGTTCCTGCTAATGAGCACAGCGGGCGGCCAAGTACAGGAACACGGCGCTTCGAAAGGGGTGATGGAAGGTGGGAGGAGGAGCTGCTGCCACTGCCCTGCTCGACATTTCTGCATTTTGATGGCAGCCGAAGCAATGAGATTTGTCGACTGCAAGACGAGAAAATAATCAGAATGGCGCATGTTTAGATCTCACATTTCACTTCTTCTAAATACGTAAGATTTTTTTTTCCAGTGAGATAAAATGTAAATTATTCAACACATAGCTGTAGTCACCCCCACAAAGATCAAGGTTTTCTTTGCTGCGTCACTTTGAAAACTCACAAAACCATAGTGACGTTCCATCAAAATCCCTTTGTTGTCACATTTAAAAATGTTGTAACAGTAAAAGGCTTGTACTGACTAGATTCTGTTAAAAACAGACAAGCTAATAAGTCTATGCTCCACAATGCCAAAAAATGCCAATAATTCTGGACTTCTAGACTGAACTGCAGGCTGTGTTTGCACAGACCAGACAGGAGATGAGAAATATCTATAGCATGCAGAGTTTATTAAATACGGTAAATAATCCAATAAAGCCAACTTTAGTTATTTCTTATGTTCCCATAGAGGTTCAGTGAAAATGAGCCCACACTGAGTAAAAATGTAACTACAGCAAAAAAAGTAAAAAAAAAAAAAAAAATCAACACATGGTTGTAAACACACCCACACAGAACAAGATTTTCTATGTTGTGTTACTTTGAAAACACACAAAAGGCTGTTTTGCAAAGACAAGGCAGATAAATGCTCTTATTATTCAACATCTTAAGAGGAATATTTAGACTCTTTAATAAGGAAAAAAGCTTGAGATATGGACAGAAAGGCTAGTTCAGACCAGTGTGGTTTCCCTCACCCATGCTGAATCCTAAAGCAGCGGGTGAGGGATGGAAGTGCCAATGTCTTTTTGACCTACACTCCTCGTAAAACAACGAGGGAGCAGAGTGATGGATGCTGCTCCGACTGACCTCTGCTGTTCATACACTGAGATGACTGGAACATCACAGCAGGAAGTTTAGATCTAAGCAGAGATTTAGTAGCAGCTTTGCCCAGTTTGAATCGGTGAAGCAGAAAGAGGAGGAGACGCTGGCCTCCACTGTTTCTCATGTTTTAGTAATTTATAATAGCACCATGAAGGGAGTGCTCAGTGTGTCTGACCTACACTGCTATAAGCTAACTTACTAAAATTAACCTCTAAAGCTTTCACAGAGACAGGAATGTGTGGGGAAAATTGTGCAGTTTTTAGTTTTATGCTTTCCTGTCTCCCTAATTTTAGGTAAACATGGAATCCCTACCTCCTTAGTGAGAGTGTAAGGAGCAAAAGGATGTGTCTTATGGCATTAAACCTGCATGACACCAGTCTGTGGTGGTGGAATAATATCTCTGTCTGTTCTATTCATGTTCTGTGAGCAAAACCCAGAAGACAGTAAAGTCAGAGGTGTCGGAGTACTCACAACTAAAAGGCTCTGTCCATGCCTCAGTCCTCAACTGTGACCTATGGTTGCTGTATTAAAACTAGGACCTGACATATATCTGTCATTCGCATTTTTTGAGGTTGATGCTGATTCCAATACTTGGCAGAAAAAAATACCGATAACTGATTAATTGGCAGATTAATTATACAAATTTAAAATGAATTAAATAACCTCTGTCTCGGTTAAATTAAATTGCTTAAATTAGCGTCAGTGTGCTGATTGACACCTAAATGTTGTTCTAAAGTAGTGTTAGTAAAGGTGTGCCTTTTAAGACAGGAACCAAAAAAAACTGAAGTTTTGTGGTGGAAATGATTAATGACAATACAAGAAGTAAATCGGCACCAAAGTTTGGTGTGATTTGTGCTTTGGTGGCGTTTGGCTCAACAGTTTATGCTTTGAACCAACAGCCAGCTGCCTTTGAAGGTGCAGAGACCAAAACAAAAAACTCGCTAACTTTATCATCACACAGACTTTTAGCTTTTAGCTGCTTTAAATAGAAGGGATATGCAGAAAATCTGTAGACGGAAACCTAAGGTCAAAATGTATCTGTTAAATTAAGCTCGCTAACTGACATCTAGTGGGCATTTGCTTGTAGAGGCTGTCTCCCTTCAGTCACAGTTATTGAATAATAAGACATAATCCTAACATCAGTATTTAGTGTTGCATACTTGTGAATTATTGTATTGTGCATTCATTCAAAAGTACAGCAGAGAAATGTGTTTGTATTGCAGCTCACGTCTGTGTGGGCTGCCTGCTGTAGTAAAATGGTAAATGACTGAGCACTCGGGTTGCCTCATGACTCTTTCCTCTTTTAATGGAGAGCTTCGACCGAGCTGCTGTGGAAAATCTCTCGCTCTTGCACTGCCTTAAGGGCCCTCGTCCTGCTAAACTTTTAATGATTTAATGCTGTCTTTTCTCACTCATACAAGTTTCCTTCACGTAGTCGAGGGTTTTTATTGATGAGTGCGAGGCTGTTTGGATGCGTCAGATGTTCAGGCAGAGATGAGGAGGCTTCCTCAGGCCTCCATGGACCTGTCGGCTTTTGTACTTCTTTGTGAGAGTCAGCCAGTTGTAACTTTGGATAAGTCGCTGATTTCAGTATTTTTTTTGTCTTCAAATTACTTTATCATTGTCAGTGTAACTAGTGGGCCTCTGTGTTGTTATAAAGGAGATGTTTTGACACACTGTGATCTCTTTGGAGGTGATGTCAGTTAATTCTCACAATTATAAGTAATAAAGAAATGCCTCTGTGTAAATAACAATGTTCTTTGATTAATTGCCATTAATAATTTAACAGATTAAAAATATATTAATCGATAAGGCAGAAGATGAAGAACATGTATGTCTGAAAATGTGTTGATTAGCTGTATTACCTGTTTGCACCACCAAGTTTAGCCTTTCACTGTTTGACCTGAGGAGTCAGGAAGCATTGTGGGAGTTTAGGTTGCAAAGAGGCACCATGACATCGTCTTCTGTTATGGTTAATGCCAGCTGAAATCACGATTCTAAGTCGAATCATAGTCTACTAGGAGCTTATGCTTGTTGTTGGATGAAGCTATATGGTCATTTCATAAGTCATTTCACTCAATTTGTGTTATCAGTTAATTCATTATTGATTGACAATGCTGCTAAATATTGATTAACAAACTTGTCCCAGATTTGCACCCCTGCAATGAACTATCACGCATGAAGTAGTTTGTATAATGGAGATTAGTTTTAGAGCTGACTTGATTAACTTGTTTCTTGATTTTATTAAATATTTGGCAACTACAGTTGTCCCTTGCCTTGGTTCACTTTTCACTGTATTGCAGATTTTTAAATTGTATATATCTAAATTTGTATCGCTGATTTTCATCCATCCATCCATCCATCCATCCATCCATCCATCCATCCATCCATCCATCCATCCATCCAAAATGTGTAGCATACAGGGCTGTGCGCTGGTCGTCTCAGTCTCCTCCGTCTCCCGTGCATAGCATGCGTTCAGCATCTTGATCCGTTTTTGATCCATTTCACATCAACGTCTGATCACTGTGCATAGTGTTGCTCTGTGGTGTTTTTACGAATGTGGTAAAGTTTTATGAGTGTGGGGAGGGTTATAAAGCCTTAAAATATATATAAATAATTAAATAAATATCAAGTTGCTACTTTGCGGATTTTCTCCTATTGCGGGGGGTTCTGGAACCTAACCCCCATGATAGACGAGGGACCACTGTCTACACATCACTGATTATTGGTTTCACATATTTTTAAAGCTCTCTGGTTTTAGCCTCTCTAAGTGACTTTTTTTTGACAAATAATTTATTTTAACCCAATGTCTAATTGAAAAAAAATAACCCTAACTCTACATCATATGATCATAATTATCTACAGTTGTATTCAGTTTTCTGTATTCACTTCAAAAAATATTTTTCCCCCTGTTTTATAGAACAAATTGCTCTGAATGCGACTTCACCTTGAGCCAGAATTTAAAAATGGCAATTACAGCTTTGATGATTCAGAACACTTTGGATTTTAAATCAACTAAGTCTAACTACAGCTGCAAAAAACTATTATTTTCTTGATTTATTGTAAATATCCAAACGCCGTGAAACATTTCCCACTGCAGTTTCTTTGGTTACATCTTGTAATGTCTCATTTTGTCCAACCAATCATAGATTCATCATATATGACAAAGAAAATTAACACAATATTTACTGATTTCAATGTTGATTATTTAACTGCTTTCTTCAGCTGTACTGAACACCCCTTTCAGATTCAGTTTACGCGTGTAGAATTGGTCTTACTACATTGCATTACATCAACATAGAAGTACGACCGTGTGTTTCTTTGTGTTTGTGCAGGTACACCTGTGCTCGTTGTGCACCTTCCATTTGACCTAATGACTCTGTTTATCCTTGAGGAGCATGTGTTTCTATCGAGCAGCTTTGTCTGACTGAGGCTTATATAACCACTGTGTTTGTGCAGATCGGTCACGTCTTGGCTGTGTGGGTGTTCTTCTGTCTGGATTACTGCACTTGTTAGTGGTGATGTTTCAGAGTTTGACCGCTGACCTCTGTTAAGCTGGACTGTCCCTCCTCGTTGAGTTGTGTTTGTCAGCGTGTAGAGTTGTGAAGGTGTAGAAGAACCTGCTATTGTTGACATTAGTCATTTGTTGACCAGTATCCATAGCTACACCTCATTTCTTTATCTCCTCTGTGTCTTAGTGGGCATTTACCTACCCAAACTGTATTTTTAGTCATTGTTTCAACACTCAAATGAAATGCTGTGTGCTTACTATGCAACAACAGTCTTCTAGTAGTAACAGAGGGGAACAGAAACTACTGTCTGATCCCAGGTTTTTTCAAATTTCTGGTGCTAACTGGAACTTTCAGTTGTTTGGAAGACACATCTTCCCTCTAATTGCTTCTGCTCGGTTCAACATAAATGCATTAACCAAATGATGGCCTGAGAGCTATTTGCTCTGTACTCTGCTTCCTCTTGAGTAGCTCGGATAACTGCTGAGTCTTAGTTATTTAACTCTTAAGACTTGCTCCATTAATGATTAAGTTCAGAGGTCTGAAGGGCTCAACATGGCTACATAACACACGATTTCAGTAAAGAGGTAGTTAATAGTGAATGGATAATCTAATTCCAAAATATACCAAAAATATAATAAAAAGTACCAGATTTTTTCATCATTTTTTGAAAATAGTTAAGTCTTTTACCCTCTAATACCCCAAAATCACCAGCATTACACAATTTATCACAACCAGAAACAGAAAAAAACAGATCCTTAAACTTTCTGAAAGTCCTTAAAACCACTCATTTGTGATGTGCGAATTGTGTCATAATCAAAGTTCAACTTTATTTGAATTTTGTTTGAGTTTGCCGTTATAATGTCGTTACGCTGCACGATATACACACATGGACAAAATTGGTGGTACCCCTCAGTTAAAGAAGGAAAAACCCACAATTCTCACTGAAATCACTTGAAACTCACAAAAGTAACAAATAAAAAATTTTGAAAATTAAATAATCAAAAGCAGCCATCACTTTTGAATTGTTGATTAACATAATTATTTAAAAAAACAAACTAATGAAATAGGGCTGGACAAAAATGATGGTACCCATAACTTAATATTTTGTTGCACAACCTTTTGAGGCAATCACTGCAATTGAACGATTTCTGTATTTGTCAATGAGCGTTCTGCAGCTGTCAACAGGTATTTTGGCCCACTCCTCATGAGCAAACAGCTCCAGTTGTCTCAGGTTTGATGGGTGTCTTCTCCAAATGGCATGTTTCAGCTCCTTCCACATATGTTCAATGGGATTCAGATCTGGGCTCATAGAAGGCCACTTTAGAATAGTCCAACGCTTTTCTCTCAGCCATTCTTGGGTGTTTTTGGCTGTGTGTTTTGGATCGTTGTCCTGTTGGAAGACCCATGACCTGCGACTGAGACCAAGCTTTCTGACACTAGGCAGCACATTTCTCTCCAGAATGCCTTGATAGTCTTCAGATTTCATCGTACCTTGCACACTTTCAAGACACCCTGTGCCAGATGCAGCAAAGCAGCCCCAAAACATTACTGAGCCTCCTCCATGTTTCACCGTAGGGACAGTGTTCTTTTCTTCGTATGCTTAGTTTTTGAGTCTATGAGCATAGAGTTGATGTGCCTTACCAAAAAGCTCCAGTTTGGTCTCATCTGTCCAAAGGACATTCTCCCAGAAGCTTTGTGGCTTGTCAACATGCATTTTTGCAAATTCCAGTCTGGCTTTTTTATGAGTTTTTTTCAGCAGTGGTGTCCTCCTTGGTCGTCTCCCATGAAGTCCACTTTGGCTCAAACAACGACGAATGGTGCGATCTGACACTGATGTACCTTGGCCTTGGAGTTCACCTTTAATTTCTTTGGAGGTTGCTCTGGGCTCTTTGGATACAATTTGAACGATCCGTCTCTTCAATTTGTCATCAATTTTCCTCTTGCGGCCACGTCCAGGGAGGTTGGCTACTGTCCCGTGGGTCTTGAACTTCTGAATAATATGAGCCACTGTTGTCACAGGAACTTCAAGCTGTTTAGAGATGGTCTTATAGCCTTTACCTTTAAGATGTTTGTCTATAATTTTTTTTCGGATGTCCTGGGACAATTCTCTCCTTCGCTTTCTGTTGTCCATGTTCAGTGTGGTACACACCTTTTCACCAAACAGCAGGGTGACTACTTGTCTCCCTTTAAATAGGCAGACTGACTGATTATGAGTTTGGAAACACCTGTGATGTCAATTAAATGACACATCTGAGTTAATCATGTCACTCTGGTCAAATAGTTTTCAATCTTTTATAGAGGTACCACCATTTTTGTCCAGGCCTGTTTCATTAGTTTGTTTTTTTAAATAATTATGTTAATCAACTATTCAAAAGTAATGGCTGTTTTTGATTATTTAATTTTCAATAAATTTTTATTTATTGTTACTTTTGTGAGTTTCAAGTGATTTCAGTGAGAATTGTGGGTTTTTCCTTCTTTAACTGAGGGGTACCAACAATTTTGTCCACGTGTGTACATTTCTGAGTTCTCTCAACTTCGAGCGATGGTTGTGCTGTTTTCATAGAGATGCAGGATTTTATATTGTGGTGGAAAAGGAGAGAAAAAAACCAACCATAAATAGTTTAGTCTTTTAATCCAGAAATGGCCAGAATTGCACCATTTATCATAGACAGAAACTGACATAATTAACAGATTTTTAAACTTTTTGACAGTCCCTAAACTGCTCATTTGTGGCATGCAATTCTATTGGAAAACTTAACCAGATCTGAGCTTAAAATTAGGATTTTTCATTTCATTTTACATGCCAAAAGTAAATAGTTTGTATAAACAAGATTTGATTTTAAAGAAAACTAAGGATTCTGTGATACACCCAACAGTTATGACAAAAATTCACAGACTTGCAGGCAGTGTTTACATGGAACATTAAGAGAAATTATATGGAATATGGAAACAGATTATAACTGTACAGAATAAATTTTCTGTAGTATTTACAGTGACTTTTTCCGTATGTTTGTAACAACTGTCAAAAAGTGGAACAATGTAATACAAGTTTTAAAATTTTTGTTCAATAAACTTTTCATGAATTTGCCATTATAGTGTACTTACGCTGCACGGTGTACATTTCTAACGTCCCTCTGCTTCAAGCCATGGTCGTGCTGTTTCCACAGAGATGCAGGACTTCATATTGCAGTGAAAAAAGTGAAAAATCAGGGGAAAAAACAACCACCTACTGCTTCGGGTTCAGAGGGTTTAAATGTCATGTAATAGTGAAAATCGGCTCAGTGTCCTTGAACTTCCTAAGGTGAAGTCAGGTTTCTTATTTGGCCAATAAACTGTCAAAAACCCAACAGCAACAGTTTACAGCAAAACTTTTAAAGCACAACTGCCAAAAACAAAAACCTGATTTTGGCAATTGCCTCTTTATCTACCCACTAAGCAATGCTTAATATCAGATTTATTTCAAAAAATGAAGAAAAAGCAGAATAGAAGCAGAAGACAGGACATATTAGATGATTGAAGTGGTTCTTTAACTCGTGAAACATTCAGCAGATGACCTAAATGTTTGTTCTTTATGGTTCATGAATCAATTGGTTAGAAAAATCCATTCAGTTCTTAAAGAACTGTTTGTATTTAGCATTGTGGTTTATTTTTCTCTCGAATCACCTTCACCTTTAGATGTTTCATGTGCCTGGTAGTCCTGAGAGAGAAGATGGAAGTTGGCAGAGGCAAATGGGAAAATATAAAATTGGATTTCTTTAGATAAACGTTTGTTGGCTGTCTTCGGATCTTAAAAGTGAAAAGAAAATGATCCCTGTAGAGAAAAATCATAACTACTTTTGATGCAGCTTAGAATAAAGTGTCTAAATGATCATGATTAAGATCATCTCTACGTCTCGGAACACCATTAAATGTGTTCATGTTGACAGAATATCTGCTGAAATGTCGTATTAGTGCAGAATTTTTTTCCAACCATAGTTCTTCAATCCCCAGAGGAATGGGAGCTTTTGTATTCATGTTGTCACGTCTTTTTTCTGTTGAGCTTCCCAACTCAAACTTCCATTGTCATCCCACTTGCCTCCTCTTCACACTGAACCGGGGTATAATGGAAACCAGCGGAAAAAGGTGGCTCCAAGGTCGAACAGTTCATCCAGCGGAGACCCTTCTCCACCGGTGTCCCCGTGTGAACCTGAAACAAACCCACTGAACCCACCGAACCCACCGAACCTTCCCCGATTGGCTGAAGAGCAGCCAATCGCAGATCATCTTGAACCACTGATTTCTGATCCCTCCCCTGCTGCTTCCCAACCCTTCCCCCTCTCAATGCCATGGACCACCGCTCACCATGGAAATATCGATCAGGTGCTCAAGCCTCTGCATTATTTACTGATGCTGTGCAGATATCAGGATTTAAATTGGCTCTACCTTAAATCATCAGTCTAAATTGGAAAGATTATTGGAGGTCTTCATTGTATGGCCTCTTAAAGCTCCTTAACAGGAGACATGATAATCGTTCTGGTTTCTTTCTCATCTTTTCTCCTTGTTTTCTTTGCTCTGGGCCAAGCGGAGCTCAGGTGGGCGTGGATTAGATATGAGAATCGGGTGGGATTGGCCTGATGGTTTACATGTTTAAAAATATCCTCTGAAGCGATTCGCTGCAGGTCAGCGTTGTTTGCTGATCCGGGTCACTAATTTGCATGTGTGTGGCCTCCAGGCCAGAGAATTAAATGGAGGCTAATCCTGAATAAACTTGTCCATGTCGCAGGTATTTACAGGCTTAAAGACGGAATTAGAAAAACAGTTGGTGCATCTGAGAAGGTTCCAATTAAACTAAGTAGGCTGCAGGTGTTGGAGGGGGGTGCTGCCAGCTTGGCATGTAGAGGAGCTCTGAGACATGCTTATGTAAACGCGGGGTTTTTAATGTTATGCAGACAAGGCAAATACTGCATATTCAATATTACCATGATAGTAATTTACAAAAGAACAAGGCTAACGCAGCGTCCCACTTTAGGTGTCAAAAAATGACAAACTAATGTTCCAACTAATAAAACAATGTTTAAGTGGCTTTAATTCTTCTGAACTCCTAACTAAGCTGTCACTATATTGTACTTCCACCAGTCACATAGATTTTTATATATTTTATTTTATTTATACTGTATTTAGATTTTTTTTAATGTATGGCACAAATACAAAGGTGAGTAAGAAATGTCTTTTCTAGTTCTATTCATGCCGTATATACAGAGAGAGAAGCTGACTGTAAAAATCTTCTGTTCATAAATCTGCCAGCTGGTTTGAATGGCATGTTATGTCCAAAAATATGCCAAAATTAGAGCATTTATTAGAGCTAGATGCTATAATAACAGAAAAAATCATCAGATTTTTCAGATTAACTTTCTGATGGGTCTTGAAGTAATCATGAGTGACATCCATCTCTGCCATACAATTTTTTTTTTTTACCAAATTTGAGCTTATTCCATCAAATTGATTTTATTCTGCTACCTGACTGAGATTTTTTTTTTAAATTGCCAAAACCTACCACTTCCTTTAAAACATTTTTTTTTTAAAGTTTGCGTTCCTTGGCACAACCAAGAAGCCAAAGTCACCAAAATAAAAAACAAAATTCTGCATTTTTCAACTGAACTGCAGGATGTGTTAAAACAAAACAAACATTTAAAAAGTAAGTTACAAGTTGCTCCCTGTCCCCCCAATATTGTTACCACTTTGGAGCACTTACAATGTTGTTTTCTTCCAGTTTTTGAGAATAAACAATCAAAAAAAAGTAATGTGTGGCATTATAAATGCATCATATAGCACAAAATATATATTTTTTATTCACTTTCTGTTTGTGCTTTTTCCATAGAGATGCAAGTACAGTGAAAAATGAGTCCACATTGAGTTAAAATGTGAATAACACCCCAAAATTTCCTCAATATGGTGTCCAAAGGCATTGAAGGAGCTGTTCACACTAGAAAAAACATTAAATGTGAGTTATGAGTACCAAAAAAAGTAGAAGAAACCCAAGAAGCATTCTTTGTTAAATCCTAATGCAGTGACTTTCTAAATTGCAATTCAATTAATGTCCATCATTTTTATGCTAACTTCTAGAACAGTATATTGTAAACAGCAGCAGTATGTAGGATTTACTGTCTAGCACGTAGTGTAGCTTTTGGAACGCTGCCGTCTGTAATTAAGCATGCAGTTGTGCTCATACTTGCTCATTAGCACAGAACAAGTACAGCTGAGGAACGCCTAGTCTGATAAAGTCAGAGGATCAACAAAGTGATTACATTTCATCCTGATGGGCTCATGAATGTCCATTTAGTAGTCTGAGAGACATTTCAATTCAAAAACACAAATTTCAATCAAATGGTGGCACTAGTCTAGAGATCACCGTTGTTTGTACAAAATTTTATGGCAAGACTGTGAGTTCTCATGGAAAACATGAAATTGCCTGAGTGATCCCAAACCTTTGAACGGTTGTGTGTATATTTAAATCTAGGCCAAAGTGGTAAAAAACCCATTTGTACTGTAGCATAAGTAATACAGTAATAAAAATCTATCTATTATGTACACACTGCTTAATCCTCATTAGAGTTGCAGAGGGGCTGGAGTCTATCCCAGCGGACTTAGGGTGATCTTTTTACTATTTTGATAAAATCTTTATCTTGGAGTTTGAAAGCTTTTAGTGTAATGTAATATTTGCCATTTTGTCAAAGAAGTAATAGCTAAAAATCCATTTAATCCTCCTGTCGTCCTGTGGGTTAAATTGACCCGTTTTAAAAATGTGTAAAAAAAATATCCATATATTTGCACAGTGAAAATTTCCACATTTTCAAAATTTTTTAAAGAAAATTTTTGAACATTTTTTGGTGGAAAAAAGCGAATTAGAAAAAATATTTAAGGACATTCAGCAAAAAATCAACCAAAATCCAGTGAATTCCGTTGTCAAATTTGGGGATTTTTTGTTTAAAAAAAAATAAAACTTTTGAGGGAAACTTTTCAGGAATTTTCTTCCTGAAGATTTTGCACATTTTTATAAATTTGGGGAATTGTTTTCTGAACTTTTGGACTTTTTTCAGACAAGGCAACAACATTTTTTGGTAAGGACAACACGAGGGTTAATAGTGTATAAATTATTTATCTGTTGGTATGCAAAATGACTGGTCAGTGGGCCAAATAAAACCCATTTAAAAATCCTTAGAAACACAGCATTTTTTAAGCATTCGAGGTCTGCAGATGCTTAAACCTGTAAAGAAATTCCTGCAAAAAAAAACCTACCTGCACACTAACACACACATTGGATAATAAATAAACATTTTTCTTTTTGTGTGTGTTGAGTATTTGAACAGTGTGTGTCTATGTGTTGTCTTTGGATGAAAGCAACCTGACTTGATTGGTTAACCCCTCCTTCTTTCTCTCCCTCCTCCCTCCCCACCACCACCACCAGCAAGCCTCAGCATTGTGTAATTCTGTTACACAAGCGAGGCGATGTGATGCGGATCTTCTGTAAGTCTGTAAGATGTTATACAAGATCCATGTCCAGAGCCATAAAACTGGAACGTGTCCGGTTTGCACAAATTGACCTATATTTTTGAAAGTCAGGAGATGTTGGTCGACATCATTGCGGCACGTCATCGGTCCGTTGTTCAAAAAGTCGCTCTTTCCTCCCAGTCACATTCAGGATTGAAACAGGTATTCTCTAAAATAGATTGACTTTCTTACACACTAATGTCAGCTTTCATTCCGTTATTTAAAAATTAGCCCGCTCAGGGTACAAGAACCTCGACAGTCGGAACAGATTGTGTCAAATCAGGCTGTAGGGAAAGTTTGACTTGATGTACTTCATGTTAACACTCCCTCCTCCTCCTCCTCCTCTTCCTCCTTCATTTAAATCTTACTTGAGCTCCTGCGGGGTTTATAACAAGGCCCTGGTACACACAGTTCAATGCTGCTGATGTATGAAACTGAGAGCATTGTGCTCATATCTTGAATTTTCTATCCTTGCGTCTTTAAAAGTCTGAGTGGGGTCTCCATAAGGGCCAAGAGACAGCATTATGTCACCGAGAGTTCTTATATTTGTGTGCGTGAAGTGGATTCGAATGAGAAAATATGGTTCTTCGAGCTTTCGAGACATGCTGGGAGAAGTAATCACAGAGCGTATGTGTGTATATATTGTGTCCTCACGTCTTGGTATACAGCTTGTGTAACTTTTCTCTTTTTTCTTTTTCTTTTTTTTTCTTTTTTTTTTTCTGCTGGTAAGCTGAACAGTGGCATTATTAGCCAGATCTTATGTAAGCCAGCTTATGCAAGCAGCTGTCTTCACACTGCCCCCCCATCCCCCCCAACATTCATTTTTATTTCTCTTTTGCCTCTCTCTCTCTCTCTCTCTCTCTCTCTCTCTCTCTCTCTCTCTCTCTCTCTCCCCCCCTCTCTCGGGGGCTTTCAGGAGGTAATTACATGGTGTCTTAAGGTGCATATGTGAAGTTTGAAAGGGTTCAGTATTTTGGCGATTAAACCCTCAGTAGGGAGCATTTTTTATGAGCGAATATATGTCAGTTCTGTTCACCTACTGAAGGAACTTTGTTTACCACCACCACTCAATATGTACCAGAAGATGAGATCCAAATATGCTAATAATATTCATATTCCATCATTTGCGAGAGAAAAAGTAGAAAATTTAGAGTCAGACAGTAGCAACAGCCTCATTAGACCGTTGAAATGCTTGAAACATACACAAAATGCATATAAAAGCTGTTTTTTCACTGTTTTCTGGTAGAATGTTTATCATGTTGTGCACAGAACACATGACTGACAGATGCTAGATATTAAAGGTCTAATATTTTGTAGAGCTGCAGTTCTCAATTATTGTAGTAATTGAGTATTCTATCAATTATTCTTGCAATTGAGTAATCTGATTCTGCGCTTGGCATGCACATTACAGCATCAAAAGTGGAAGTGTGTGCTTTGTGCAACAGAAAACTGTCCTGGTGGAACATGGGTGGATATCTGAGTGTATTGTACATATATAGTATGGTACAGGCTTATTGTACATATATAGTATAGTACAGGAGTATTGTACGGTATAGTACATATATAGTATAGTGCAGGTGTGCTGTACATATATAGTATATTATAGGGGTCTTCAACTAAAACTCAAAGCCGTGGAAACCCCACGTGTATTTAGTTGGCAATGCAGAAATTTCATAAATATGTTTTAATGTTTGGTCCGTTTACACTGCTGCTACTGCAGCTAAAAAAACCTGATCAGGTCATTAGTATTTATTACAGAGAATATTTAATCAGTAGCATTAGTTTCACTTTGATTTAGCTGCAGATTAAAGTGATTTCCTTCATTATGAGACAGTGTCAGACCTACATGCACTTCAATACAATATAATGTTTGAATAGATGAAGTTTGATAGTTTTATTGTGCAGCTGTTAGAAATGATCAGCTGCATTTATCTGTAAAATAAATACATTAACAGACGTTTAACAGTTTACTACCAGCATTCCTGTCTTGCATCATTTGTAGTAGGAGCACTTTTGACCTTAATTTTTAAAAATATATTCCTCATTTTTCTTCATTAAAACAACCTGTTGGGGATCGGTTCATTTTGGGCAGAAAACGAGTCAAATGATGCGTTAAATGTTCCTGTTTCCGTGACAAATTTGAAGCAGGAAGTCTGACTTAAAGAAAATTGAAAACCACCTTCATACCTGTTAACTCTGACTGGGGTTTTAGTTTTTGTCGAGCCAACTCACACACAGAAAGTCTGACAAACTGCTTTCGTAGTTCAGCCTCCAGAAACACGAGGAAAGCTGTACTGGTTAAAATAGAAGCGTCCTGTCAAATTTATAAACCCCTTATGATTTCCTGATTATAGGTACGGATCCGTATAGGATGAAGTCTGGATCCGGACTCAGACCACAGTCCACCAGTTAGTGAGCTGGGGTCTAGTATGTAGTGGATTAAACAAAGTCTCGATTCAGAGAATTTTGCCTCGAATAACTCAAGAAATCGTTTTAGCCCTACTATTTTGGCACTTTTCAGCAAATTAAAGTTTCTCATCCCCAGAATCTATATTGTGAAGATAGTTTATTATAAGCATAGAAAAGAATAGCTTTATTGTCATCATATAAGGGGGCTTAGAGCTGGATCCGAATATTCGTTCGCTACAGCGGTATCCGGATATTAATTTTTGTATCCAAATATGCGCACCCACCCCCCATCCCCTCACCCCCCCGGTCGGACGTTACCGGGCGTTATCGGTTCATCTCGTCGTGTGATCACATACACATATGTCTATAACATATACACATTTGTCTATGTGATCACCCCCTCCTCCCCCCAGACGAAAATATTCGGAGCCCGTCTCTTCCCTGCGCCTTCGGCCCATTTCGGCTCATCCCGCCGTGTTCTTCGGCTCATCTCGGCTCCTCCATTCGTGTTTGTAAACACCACCCGAATGGCCGGGTGGCTGCCGACTCTGACGTCACGCTTCACTTCGTTGCATAAACTCGTGCTGAAGACCTCCGCTGTTTGGGAATTCTTTAGTTTAACTGAAGACAAAACGAAGGCAAAATTTCCACTCGGGAGACCAGACGAACGGATCCGAATATTTGGGCCGTCTCCGCCACAGCCGCCGCCACACCAGCCGCCGCCACACCAGCCGCCGCCAGGAATCCCAAACAAAACGTTTAAAATGGCAGCACTGTTGGTAGAAAATACATTAGAACACTGTAATGTTAAGAAACTATAAAAATGAATTGATGTGTGTTCCCCAAATACAGTCCGTCACCTTTAACAGTCAGAGCTCTGCCACGGCACTTGGTAGTGAGGGTAATTTCAACTCAAAGCACGAAATTTATAGAAATATTCAGCTTTTTTTTAAAACTAGGAATGAACTACAAATATGTATAAAGATACTTGTGAAATATTAAATTGATATATCTAATATGAACTGAAAAATCATTTTAAAAATTGCCTGTTGCCCTACTTTTAACAAGTTTTTTCACGCATTGAAATTTGATCCAGTTTTTCAGCAACAATATCTGAGGAACTTTTCAAGATAAAAGCTTGAACTTTTCACTGTTACTTCTCATAATGTCATTGATTTAGAAGAGTGGACAACTTGTTTTCTCCAATATTTTGACTACATATTTCACACGAAGAATTGTTCTTTGTTTTGTTGTGTATTATCGTGACATGCAGCTAAATGTGGTTCAGAAAACATCACCAGTTGACTTCAGCATTATCCATTGTCTTGTTGATTTGTGTTTAAAATTAGGACTTTTTATGACAGTTTCACTTTTTCCTTATTCCAGCTCACCCATAATCAGAGACTGTTTAAGGTAAAACTTAATTTCCGTAGTTTATAATAAGACAAAGTTTCAAGCAAATCAGAGATGGTTGAGCAGAAAGATGATGGTGATTTAATGTCAAATTACCCGAATGCAAACAACTCTTTTTGCAGCAAAAAACAAGTATAAAATGTTATATAGCTATAGCTAGGAGTCAATGCACAAGAAATTGCACTAAATGTACAAAAATGTAAATTTTGCAAAAGACTGCAAAGCTGTAGATGTTGTATTCAGGCTTTTGAATCAGAAATAGTTTTTACAGACCATCAGCATCTTTTCCCATCAGCTGGATCTGTTTCTATTGCCTCCATCATCAGTTAGTGGGAGGAGATTCCAGATCCATGTGGTGACCTCACGCTGGTTCAGGCTTCAGTATCGTCCTAGTTTCTTTACTACAGATATGTAGGTTATCTCTTGCCCTCCCCCTGTGGTCAGTGGGGTGGGTGTTTTCAGGACATCCAGCAGACAGACGAACTCCCCTCCCCCATCATCCTCCATTGCTCTCATTTTTTTTTACTCCTCCCTCGGTGGTTTAAAAAAAAATATTGCCCTAATCGCCGTTTCCTTATTCACTGAATTCAAATTGCCAAAAATAATGCTGCTCTACACAAAGCGAGGTCGGCTGAATCAGACGTCCTTGGAGCCCCTCCTTGGCCCGCTGTGTGAGGTTATGTAAGGTAGGACTGTGCAGGGGTGGAACACAAATGGTTTTTTCTTTTAGGCTCTGTGTGCAAATGTACTTCAGAGAGTTAAAACAGTTTGAATGTATTTTTAAGTTCACGGTTGTGGCTTTAGCATAAAGGAAACGCTTTCTGTTCCTGATGAATTCAAAAGACTTCATTGTCCTTCTATTAATGTTGCAGCACCGACTACAAAATAACAATACAGTGGAAAGTTTTGGGCACAAAAATGTCTATTGCACAAAAGTTTAAATTTTCTTTCTCGAGTTATTTGGGTAATTCTTGGGAAACTTTTGGCAATAGCAGTAGCAGAAGGTATGTTTTAATAAAACAGTTGCCAAAATACTGTTCCGGATGTTTTAAGAAAACAACACAAAATATTGTACAGCAGTGTCACATAAATGCCAGTGAAAACTGCTTTTTCTCTAGTCAGGCTGGCTGACGTATTGATAACACGCAGGACTTATAAATGGCATGAAAATATTACATATTTGACTCTTTCAGATTTTTAAAATCATATTGGACCCCAATACATCAGTATTTTTCACAGGTTTTGTGGCATATTGTGTATTTTGTGAGGGTTTTCTATGGTTCTTTTTGGTCTGGTGATTTTGCAACAAAAATTGTGGATAATTTGTCAAAATCACATTAGCATCAAAAATACAACCTCAGTAACAACCCTATATCTCTGAAATGCAACAGAAAATCAAACACCAGCCACCAAGTTTTTTGCACTATAGGCTTAGAGTTTAAAAAAAATATATGTTCATGCACAGTGTAGCAATATAATGTGCAATATTTCATATTCCCAATGCAATATTCCAATTTCATGTGTTCTTCTATTAGTCTTTCAGAACAGATTAGAAACAAACATTAAAAAATATATTTAAATTGCACTGAAGTTGGATGTCACTTTGGGGTGATTTGGCAACATTTAGTAAAAATCACTAGCGTTAAGTATATTTTAATAAAACAGTTGCCACAGTTTTTTCCTGGCCTTATTAAGAAAAAATGTTTCATATCTCAGTCACTTCAGTCAAAGCTGCTCTATTCTTCCTGCTGGCTCACAGGACTCATAAATGGCCTGAAAACATTACTGATTTGGCTCCTTGAGATTTACAAAAATCACATTCGACCTAATAGATATAGATCAAATTCTGTCACGGTTTTTGCAGGATTTTGTGGAGTTTTTGTGTGGGGAAAACTAATTTTGGAGCAATGTCAGTTGTGATTTCACAGCACAAATTATGGATAATTTGCCAAAATCACATCAACAGGCACACACACCTTTAGCAATTAATCTATGGCTTTGTATTTTCAGAGAATACGAGCGTCACCGTCCATTTAGCCTGTTGGGGTCACTTCTGCTCTTTTTTCTACTTTTCCCCCTCAGGGATCAATATTATAAGTGTTTCTGATTTTCATGTGCAATGTGTCTACATAATGTTCAGTTTCATTTTTCAGGTGCAGTTTTTCCACTTTCAGGCATAATATTTAATTCTCTGTGCATTTACATTTCATTTGCAGTATTTTGCTGCACGCGTAATATTTCATTGTTCAGATGCCATATTCTGATTTCAAGTTCAATAGTTCAATATCGTGATAACTTTACTATCTCAGAGTCACTGCCAGTGCTAGTTTTCTGTGCTAAACTTATTTTAGTTGGCCTATTTTTAATTTCACGAATGTAGCATGCTTGTATTTTGCTCGTCTTTGTTTTCAGGGTAGGTTAATGTGTAGGTTTGTCTGTGATGCTAATTGTGGCTGAGTGTGAAAACCAAATACATCACAGCAATGCAACAAGGCTGTGCATTTATATTCATTTTCTTGACAATTGTATGCATGCATATTTAGATTGACAGTTTTGTGCATTAATTTTCAGGTTGACCCTTTTGTGCATTAATATCCAGGTTATTAACACTTTTCTGCACTAATATTCAAAATATTGACACTTATGTACATGAATATCCAGTTTGACAGTTTTGTGCCTTTATGTCATGTTTGACAGTTTTGTACATTTATATCCATTTTATTAACAATTTTGGGCATTATTATTTAGGGTACTGACATTTTTGTGAATGTATATCCAGATTATTGACACTTTTGTGCGTTAATATCATAGACTGTATATATAGTGGACGTAGCATCTGGCTTCAGAATTGAAGCCAACCCGGAAGTGTCAAAAACTTGCAATATCATGCCGTCCGCTCGGGTTGGCTCCAAAAAGCTTTTTCTCCATAGACCCCAATTCATTTTTGGAAAAATAAAATTTGATAGACTGATTTTCTACAGCTCAGGATTTTTTTCCCGTTAGTTTTCATGGTCAAAATGAGAGATCAGGTGGCCGATCTTAAAATAAATCAATACTGAATTTTAAATAAATCGTTAAAGTTGGCGGAGCCAGGGGGCGTGGCTATACTTGATAGACAACAACAGAAGTGTCTGCGGTAAAATGTGGGCGGGATAAGAGAGTCTTCAGCCAATCCTGCCCCTAGTTGCTCTCCGGTCCAGCCTGTTTGATGACGCTTTTTACGTCACTGGCTCCAAAAAATCCAAAACGGCGACCAGGAAGTAGCAAAATCCGGGCTTCATTTTCTCGGCGTTGAAACCAACGGGTGACGTCACGGTTAGTTTACGCCTGGTTAATATCCAGATTATTTACCCCTTTTGTACGTTGATATCAAGTTTCTTGACACTTTTGTGCATGAATATCCAGATTATTGACACTTTTGTGTGTTAATATTGTTATTGTTATTCTATTTTACTGGTTTTTCCTTGATCTCATTACCTCCTCACTGTACTGTGTATATATCTTACCTTTTTGCATATGTTGGAATTCTCAGTATAGTTTTGTTTTATATGTACATTTGATTTTATTATTTATTGTTGTTAATTTAGCTTGTTTCAATGCAGAGGCAATCCAGAGGCAGCTACTTATCTTTGTCATGCCCTGATGATGACAATAAAGCTATTCTATTCTTCTATTATATTCTAATATCCAGTTTATGCACACTTTTGTACATTTTTATCCAGTTTATTGACAGTTTTGCACCCTGATATCAAAGTGTGTTGACAGTTTTGTGCAGGTATCATACTTAAATCTCACCGGTCTTGTACCAGACGCTGCATTTCTCAGGTTATACAATTTTATCTTCTTACGAAATATCTGGCAAACGAATCTCCTTCAGGGTTAATTGAATTTTGTGTTTATGTTCTTGTTTTATCTAAAAGAGTAAAGAAGACAGTGAGGAACGTTGTCAGACATTTCACCTGAAACTGTCTTGTTCAGAGTGTAAGCTGTGAGATTTGCCTGTGCAGGTAGAACGTCAGATCAGTGCCGAGCTGACAGATAAACTTTTTTTTTTTTTACTTTGGACACCTGCACAGAGTGCCATAATGCAATCGAGTGCAACAGCAAAGTCGTATATCACAACGTCTTTCTTAAAACATATCAAGAAGTTTGACTTGCCTGGCATATGATCTCAGTTTTATTAATAATTCTATCCTTCAAAGTGTTGAATCAATATACAGCGCCCTCCATAATTGTCGGCACCCCTGGTTAGGATGTGTTGAAAGCCCTAAAATAAATTACATTTTTATTGCAGAAGCATGCTTTCACAGTGAAATTTGTAGAAAGATGTATTATAGGAGAAGATTAGGTGCTGTTTTGTTGGCAAAAGGGGGATTGTACAAAGTCTTAACATCAGGGTGCTAATAATTGTGGCACACATGATTTGATGTGAAAGAATTATTTCTTAATGTGTGATTTCCCCCCCCACACACACACACACACACTGAATAAATGCACTTGAATTAAAGGTTGGATTTTCCTCTTTCTTTTTCCATTGTGGTCCTATATTATTTAGAAAAAAAATGAATTTTTTAGAAGCTAAAGAACACATCTGTATAGTCTTGGGGAAAAAATACATTCCAGTGTGTTCACAGGGTTGTTGCACTGGATTGCATTACATTTGTACAGGTGTTGTTTTCTCCACATCCTGATAGTTTAAAAAGGTTATGTCAGGTAATGAGAAATACGAGAAAGTGTCATTCCCACAAGTTGGAGCCACAAAAACATATACTCTGTTACATAAGAGCTATTTTACAGCCCTGAGGCCTGACATGAACAGAATAGTTTGGCCTGCTGTCCTCTGGTATATAAAGTTACATAAAGTTTGATGGCAGCAAATCAAGTGGTTTCTGGCTGGGATTTGCCTTCCAAGCTATGTAGGCTAATAACACACTGTACAGTATGTCTGCTGGAGTTTCATGTGACCCACTTTCACATTTGTACAAGTAGAAGTCAAGTCAGGTTACTTTTGGGGAAGGTTTTCTTCAGAAACTGTTTATTTTGCAAGTAGAGGATATATTTTTTCAATTAATTTGACAGATAAAGGCCTCAGAATATAAAAAGCGTCCATAATCATCTGTAACTGCTGTCAAATTACTGGTCAAATTACCTTAAACTTCAAACTACAAACCAAAACTGGGTCAAAAATATGTTTAGTTTTTTTTTTTAGTAATTGGTTCTTTTCCAATGTGTGACAATGAAAGTACAATGCTCCTCTGTATCTAAATAAAATATATATATATATATAATTGCTTTCAATTTTTCAATGTTAAGGTTTTTTTATTATATGTTTTTAGCTGGACTCGTAAGATTTTCTTTTTTATTGTTATTAGTGCAGGTAAAAACACTAACATAGCATTAATAGCACACTATACAGTATGTCTGCTGCAGTTTCATGTGGCCTACTTTCACATTTGTGTAGGTAGAATTCAACTTTTACAGAATGTTTTCTTCACAATTTCCTGGAAGCTATTTCTTTTGCAAGTAGATGATATATATTTATAAGTGGAAGTCAGGTTACTTTCAGGGAATGTTTTCTTCAGAATGTCCTCGAGGCTGCCCTGTTTTTTCATTTCACTTGTGCTCGGAGAACTTTTATCGCTCATAATCCACTGAAATTACTGTCAGTCTTGCTTTTGTCATGGTAATACTTGTGTCAGTGTGACCTCCTGACAGCAGGTTTTTCCGTGTCAGAGCTGAGATAACTCTGTTTGACTTTTGAGTTGCAGTATTGGACTGAAACGGAAGGTTTTATGCAGCAGTAAAGACCTAAAGACCTCTCAGCCAGAAGCAGCAGCTGCCACATCTCTGGCATGTAAAGTTACGTGACTGTCACTGATCCCAAAACTGTATGTGCTTGTGCTCAGTTTACTGTAGTGTGTTATTAGTCTGTAGTTGAAAACGACGTCATGGTTTCTGGTGTCTGATACTGGCACTGACAGGGGACGTAGTCTTAGTTGCGTGATATGATTTAGGGGCGAAGTTTCCACATTTCAGCCCCAGTATTGGGCCTAAGAGAGCAAAAAAAGTCTGCTGTCAACAAACAAAAGCAAAACAGTAAAACTGTAATGTACATCAAAATCTGTATTATTATACGTAAATAGAAATTTGTCTTTTTTCCTGTGCGTGACCACACAATCACATTCTTTTACAGTATTTATTTCAGCTATCAATATCATTATTTTACAGATATTTGCCATTACTTTCCCAGTTTCTGCAGTTATTAAACGTTACAGTATTCTGTCATTTTTAAATTTATTTTTGTTAACATTTGAATGTAAAACTACACTTCTTTTATTGTATTTTTTTGTAATAATTTGCAAATATTTGTCATTATTTAAAATGAAATTATTTTAAGTAATGAATTAAATGAAACATTTTTTCAATTCTTATTTTACATATTCAATCTCAACAGATACTTCTTACAAAACCACAAAAAAAGTTTTGAGTTACATGGTGATTGCATAAAAACAAAACAAAAAGCAAGACAAATCTGGAAATAAGGACCACATCAAAAATCTGCATTTTTATAAATGGTAATTCATTGTTTTCAACGTTTGAGTGTAAAATTACTCTTTTTTTTTAATGGTTTGTTTTTTATAGTACTTTGTGAATATTTGTAATATTAGACAAGCTTGTACTTTAACTGAGATCTAATGCAAAAGAGTAACTGATTAATAATCAATGCACACATAAATGCAACATTATGATGTTTCCTGACGTCAGACAGGTGAGCTGTCTCTCACAGAGTCCTGAGTTATTAGCTGCAGTTAAATTAATTGCAATTTTAATGTCTACAGTCTGCACGACACATCTGCTCAACTTCTCATATGAGGAGGTTTTAAGTACGCATACCAGTTGGCTTGTTAACACTGAAACTGATGAAGAAATATGTTTTTAATGTTAAATCTTCATACGTCAACTCTGTAAGTTGGTAACGTGCTAGTGGATAAAACCTTGAGAATATGCAGATTTTTGCTACGCGTGAAGACCAAAGTTGTCAGCAGGCTGAGCATAAATATCCAGGTTTTAACAGTTTTGTTGTCAATATCAAAGTTTTTAACGTTTTTGTGCATTGATATCCAGGTTTTTCCTAGTTTCTTGCGTTAATATCCAGATTTTAAAAGTTTAATGTGTTAATATCTATGTTTTCATCAGTTTGTATGTTAATATCCAAGTTTTATTGTTTTTTTGCATTTATATCCGTTTTTTTGATTGTTTATTTTTTGTCTTAATATCTCTATTAATATCAAATTAACAGTTTTGTGCATTAATATCAAGGTTCTTAACAGTTTTGCGCGTTAAAATCAAGATTTTTAACAATTGTGTACGTTAATATCGAGGTTTGTTACAGTTTGGGGCATTAATATCTGGGGGTTTCTTTACAGTTTTGTGTATTCATATCTATATTTTTATCAGTTTTGTCTGTTTATAAAAAGATTTTTAACAGTTTTGTGTTTTCATTTCCAGGTTTCTAACAGTCTTGGGCATTACTATCCAGGTATTTGATAGTTTTATGTGGTAACATCCAGATTACTGACACATTGTGCGTTAATATCCAGGTTATGAACACTGTTGTACATTAACATCACCAGTTTTGTGTTGTAATATCCAAGTTTTTAATATTTTCTTCTGTTAATATCTAGATCCTGTGGATTAATATGCAGGTTTGCCTATGACGCTAATTACACTCGTTGGTACTTCATCGCAGAGTAAAATTTCATGTATTTTTTTATGTTCATGTCAATGTTTCAGTAGTATTTGACTTCCTTTCAAGAATCAGTCATTGTCAGATAATTCCTGCTTTTGTAGACTAATTGGATCATCAGCAGTGCTTGTTTGTGACGTCTGTTGTGGTTTTTGAAGAAAACATTCTGTATCACCTGTTCAAAGAGCATGTGCCCCGGTGTGTGTGCTGTGGCGTAGGTGGAAACAGTATGCCACGGCTGTATTGTCGCTACAAATTCCTCTGGAGGGGGTTGTGTAGGATGTTTGGCTCGTACAAAGAGACTGAAACCACAGGTCATGTCCTGTTCTCTATTAACAGTAAATACTGACTGTTTTTAACCATAAAGATGAACTGTTCTCGGAAACAATAATTCCATCTTGCAGAGGATAAACGCTGCAGCCGGTAATTGCCAGTGGGACATCAGAGAGCCTTTTACATGGTTATTGACCTGAATGGGAGGACATTTTCACAGAAAAATCAGATGTAGTGATAATTATGTTGCTGCCCTCCCAATAACACTGCAATATTCTACGTCTGAGAGACTTTCATGCAGGAAAATCTGAAAATCGTCTGTGGTTGTGCAACCTCTGTGTTCTGGGGAAACGAGTCAGAATAAGAAAAAAGCGAGTTCAGTGCGTCCTTGGTTGCTGGTTTTCGGTGAAGTTTAGCTCGGCTGGATTTATGAGGCCTGTAAATGGCCCTGTCGGACCAGTAGGTCGGCTTGGCTGCAGCTACCTGTTGTGCAATGTGCTGTGTAAGGTTATACAAGGTAAGCTGGCAGGTGATCAAGAGCAAACATCTACTGTGTATGTACTGAGTATGAGTGAATATTATTTAAAGCCTTTGTGTTTAGCTAAGAGGTGATAACTTCTGTCTACAGTGGCAAATGTATGTCTAGGAAGTGTTTCGCTAGAATTCCCAAGGGAAGTAAAGTGATTTGATAGGAAACCTTATTTAACACTTTATTATAGTTTCTGTAGTGTCAAGGCTTATATACACCACAGGTCAAAGGTTTTAGAACACCACAATTTTTCCAGTTTTTTATTGGAAGTTATGCATGTTGATGTCTCATTGTACTCTGAAATGAAAGCATAGAAAAACAAACAAATGAAGTAAAAAAAAAAAATCGAATTGGAAACTAAAATGCATTCTAAACCTTTAACTTATAAAAGTAGCCACCTTTAGCAGATCAAACAGCTTAACACACTCGTGGCATTCTTTCCACAATGGAAGTCAAATATTCTTCAGAAAATATTTCCCAAATTTGTTGCAGAAGTTCCCATAAATGTGTGGCACTTGTAAGTTGCTTTGCTTTCACTTTCCTGTCCAGTTCATCCCAAACCAGCTCCATGAAGTTTAAATCCGGAGACTGTGCTGGCTACTCCATGTTTTCAAGCTTACCAACTGTTCTGGCAGACCTTGGATTTATGTTTTGGGTCACTACCTTGCTGTCGGATGAACCCTTGACCAACTAGGTGCGTACCAGAAGGTACTGCAAGGTACATTCAGGGTACCTCTGACTCTGTACAAGTCACTGACCCTGGATCTAATAAAACAGCCCCAAAACTTCACGCTTCCTCTTCCATGTTTGACAGTTGGTATCACACACTGAGGAACCATCCTTTCATCTACTTGATGGCGTACAAAAATCCTGCGTAACTAACCAAAGATTTTAAATTGTGATTTATCAGTCTGTAATACCTTCTTCCAGTCTTCAGTAGTCCATTGACGGCGTTTCATGATCCAGACTAGCCTCTTTTTCTCATTCTGATGTCTTGGCAATGGCTTTCTTGCTGCAGCTCGACCTGTCAAACCTGCAACTCCAAGTCTTCTCTTCACGGTTGAAACTCAGACTTCTTACTACAGCCACTATTAAGCTGTACTTGAAGCTATTGTCCCGTGAGCCACCTATCACCAAGCTGTTGACCCTTAGAAACTTGTCTTCTGATTCTGTTGTGACTTTGGATCTTCCAGACCGCTTCCTGTCAGAGTTTATCCCCGGTTTCTGAGTGCCTTTTGATGGTGAAGAACACTGTGCTCATTGACACCATGACTTTCTTTGCAACTTCTGTAGAAAAAAACTACATTTTTAACGTGTTGTGATAGTCTGTCTGTCTTCTATTGGTAATTGCTTTTACCTCTGTATTTTTATAGCAACACACTCCCAGGTCCTCGGGTTAAGACGTCCTTGACCTATGGTGTTTCGTGGTTGCGTCACAATCGCCCATAAATTTATTGAAGTCCTGTTCCACTCTGACATACGGTGTTTGCGACGTTAAAACAAATTTTGCACATGAACTAGTTGGCCAGTTGCGTGGATGAATATGTCAGCACGTGGCGCTATACGAGAAAGACAGCTTTGTCTACATTCGCTGGTTGTACGCCACATATGTCACAGCATTTGAGTTTCGACTTAAGTCAAAATGGTTTATGGCCATCTGATCCCTGAAAGGTTGGGACACCTGTAGGATTTGGTAGCATCAACTTTCAAGGCTTGATCAACCTCCATTGCTACAGAACAGCTTTAAGTTGAACCCATTTCTTGTTCCCTGAAAAAAGGCCTTTTTGTATAATTCTGAAATGTACATTATTTTTCAGTTTTGGGTAACCTTACCTTTTTTTATTTAAACTTCTGGCTGTTCACCACTTACTTTTGTACCATTTCAGGCTATTCATTGAACTTGCAACACTTGAATTTCAATAAAAAACTGGAAGAATTGGGGTGTTCTAAAACTTTTGACCCATAGTGTATATCTGTAATAATGACCCTTTACATAACAATTATTACTCTTATTGTGTGTCAAACAAGAAAAGGAGCCAAACTTTGCTTTTACCAAACCACACCTGATAATAAATGGCACGTCTGCTCTGTGGTTTCAGTTTATGATTGTTTTGTTCTGCCTCAGAGAAAAGCCTCTCAGTAATGTGACTGTAATTTTCCTCCCGCTGAGAGATGGAGCTTTAAAAGCATCCTGCCAACTCCTGAGAGCTCTTCACCTCTCGCTCTTTGTGCGATTCTCTCCTGCACATTTTGTTTTGTCCCTTGGTGCTGCTGCTTCGTCTTGGATCCGCTGGTTGTAACCCTTTATTATGTCTCTCTTACAAAAGGCCTTTAAAATACTCCTGACCTGACCTGATTTTTCTTCTTCTTTTTTTTTTGAGAAAATTCAAAATCCTGCAAGTAAACTTTGCACCTACACTGCAGCAATATGATGAAATGATGAATTGCGTTTATTCTGCAAGAGAACACACAGATCCTATGGATGTATAGAATCAATTACTCAGTTTTGTTTTTGAAATTAACCTAAAATTGCACATTACAAATTTTCCTGCAGACAAGTGCATGACCACTTCAAAATAACTTGTATTTTGCCGCGCTCTCTTCAGAAATCAGCCTTGAGCTTTGATAGTTTAGATGTACACTTTTTCAAAAAAATAACATTTTTAAAAACTTTTTAAAAAAAACATTTACCGTTATTTTACAGATTTTCACTGTTGTGTTAAATTACAGATAATATCTAGTAAAATCTGAGGGGGAAAAAAGTTCATTACAATCATAACATTTGCAAATTTGTGACTATAAAACAACCCAACTTTTTTATTTCAGCAAAGAGATTTGTTTTACTAATATTTTGCTTTATTTAAGAAAGAGTATATTAAGACTGAAGAATGGGAAATGTTTTTTTTAATAGTCATTTTACAAATTTTCCCTGTTTTGTTGAATTGCAATTAATAACAGCACAGTATGTGATGTCATTTGAAAGAAGATATAAAATATGTTAATATTAAAGATATAAAATATATTCCCTGTCCAAAAAGAATTGCCACTTGGATTTAACTAAGCAAAGAGGTAAGAGCCTTCTGTTGGAAAATTGCTGCAGTGATGAATATGTTGCAGCTGCAATAACTTATTTAACCCTAGCTGATGCAGTGAGGAACTTCTTGTGTCCTAAACAATTGTGTCAGAAGACATCCTGTGGTCATGAGAAGGATGTTAATCTGTTTCAGAAGAGTCAAATTATGGGTCTGCATCAAACAAAGAAAATAACTAAGAAGATTTCTGAAACTACTAAAATCAAGTTAAGAACCATCCAATGCATTATTATAACCTGAAGAATAGTGGTGAACCATCAGCTTCAAAGAACAAATGTGGTCGGAACAAGCTCTTAGATCCATTCATCCATCCTCTATACACCGCTTTATCCTCACTAGGGTCGTGGGGGGTGCTGGAGCCTATCCCAGCTGACTCGGGTGAAGGCAGGGGACACCCTGGACAGGTCACCAGTCTGTCACAGGGCTACATATACAGACAAACAATCACACTCACATTCACACCTACTGGCAATTTAGAGTAACCAATTAACCTCAGCATATTTTTGGACTGTGGGAGGAAGCTGGAGTACCCGGAGAAAACCCACGCATGCACAGGGAGAACATGCAAACTCCATGCAGAAAGATCGCAGGAAAGCCGGAACGCAAACCAGAGATCTTCTTGCTGCAAGGCGAAAATGCTAACCACTACGCCACTGTGCAGCCCACAAGCTCTTAGATGATCGTAGGAAATCAACAGTAGAACAGATTTTTGTTGTTTTAACAGTTTTCACAGTGGTTTTTAATGTTTCACCTGTCAGATTTTCACGTTTTTTTTTTTCGCAGATTTTTTTGTGTTTTGTTTTTTTGAACAGAACTTGTGTGGCAGCAGTTAATTTATTGATTTATTTCATCTATTACTTTCCATGTGTTCATCCGTACCTCTACTGTTGTTTTCAGATGATGAGGTAGCAGCAGCTTCCAGGTCAGGATGTCTGATGGTGAAGAGGAACGACTGAACGGGAGGGATGGAGACTTCTGCTACATCAGTGATGGAGATGATGAAGATGAAGATGAGGGGCTTCCTGGTGAGTCAGGATGTTGGGTGTAGATCAGCAGGGTTTATCCTCTGGTTTTCAGCAGCAGGACTTGCGTTCGCTGGGTTGCAGGTTGCTGATCTATTAGACATTGCATCATTGATTGGATTTGGATCTGAGGAGTTTGAAGGTCGGCTTTTTGTCCTTGATCTGTTCCTGAGCAGTAGTTCTGGTGTGGTTGGATGCATTGTCTGACTTTAAGAGGTGACTGGTGTGTTTGATCTGCAAAAATGTTGAGATTGTTGTTACATGTCAAAGCAGCATGAATTTGTGAAGACCAGGATGCGTGGTTTCCCAGCAAAACATGAAGATTATTATGAGATAATAAGCGTTTCTGTCAGTGTTTTCAATGTTGTGGTTGATCGGAGAGCTAGGTTGGTTTTAATGGTGACAGAAAATACATAAAAAGTAGAAATTAAGGAGGCATCTGCACTAAAAAAAAAGAGAATTGTTGGATGAACTTGCTTCAATTTGTAGCATGTCGTTGAGTCAAGTTTATCTAAATTAAGTTACTAAGTAAAATGAATGCAGCTGGGTTAAGTTAGATGCACTTAAATCATTTGATTCCTCTCAAATGTGCATGTCTTCATTTCAAAGGGAAATCAACTTTACATTTCCAATTTTTTCAACCTAAACGCCTGTTTGGCCCCAGTGTGAAATCTAAAATATGATTTTGTCATTAAACGTACCATGTTTTCTTGTATTTTCTCCAGCGGTTTAGTTGCAGCAGAAAACACAAAAAGGTGAAACATAGATGTAAGATGCACAATGCTGAGCAGTTCTGTGCATTAGTATTCAGGTTTTTGACATGTTTGTGTTTTAATATCAGAATTTTTTATCACTTTTATGCATTAATATCAAGATTTTTAATCCTTTTGTGCATTAATATCCAAGTTTTAATATTTTTTTGTGTTAATATCCAGGTTTTAACAGTTTTGTATGTTGATATCAAATTCTTCAACAGTTTTGGGCATTAATATCAAGGTTTTGTTTACAATTTTGTGTCTTAATATCTACATTTTCATTAGTTTTCTCCATTAATATCAAGATTTTGTGCAGTTTTGTGTGGTAGTATCCAGGTTTATCATAGTTTTGTACAATAATATCCAGATTATGGACACTTTGGTACATAATGATTCACAAATTTGTGCATTAATATCCAGATATTAATAAGTTCTATGTCTTAGTGTTTAGATTTTTAGCTTTATGTTTAAATATCCAGGTTTTGGACACTTTTGCACATTAACAATTTTGTGTTAACTTCTGGGTTTGCAAAAGTTTTGCGTATCAAAATCCAAATATTTAATAGTTTTCTGCTTTAAAATCTGGATTTAAAATATTTTTTTGTTTAGATCCAGGTTTTCAGTAGTACTGTGATGTAATATCCGGGTTTTTAAATAATTTTGTACATTAATATCCAGGTTTTAAATAGTTTTGTGTTCAGGTCTTGTATTTACTGTGTAATCTTACTTGAAAAAGACGATGGTTTAGTTCCAGCAGAACAAGAAACACAGATGTCAGGCGTGCAATGCTAATTTTTGCACTTGCTGAAATTATATATATATATATATATATATATATGAAAAGCACTCAGAGAGCGCATTACTCTGCCAAGGCTGCTTAGTCGTATCTTTTCCGACGACTGAAATCTTGGGAAAAAAATGTGGCAGAAATCACAGAAACGTAGAATGTGGCCGGCCATTGAATATAGATGTACCCACAAACAAAATGACTTTGTGCTGAGCACAGGTGTGTGTTATGCATGTGTACATTATGTACGGATACCGAATCATGTCACCTAAATATGTAGCGGACGGCGGTAATTGATGGAACTCGGAAACACTCCCACAGTTTAATCAATTGTTCCTTGTATCATTTCCGACGGCAAAGCCCAATAAGTCCACAGCGGTCGATTTGTAGTAGGATCGCAATCATATAGTCAATTGTAGTCATAGTTACAGTGACGCCGTGCCGCTATCTTGCAATGATACAGAAATCTTAAACAACTCCGTGGATACAGAAAATAAAGCTACATCACTGCCGAAATCTAATCACTAGGGCTGTGTCCGAAATCGCATACTAATGTACTACTCATACTAAATGTGACGTCAAAATAAGTATGTAGTGCGTTCACACTGGATAGTATGAATAGATTGAGTACGCGAGAAATACCCGGATGTATACTATATCCGGAAAATTTTTAAGTATGCGCGGTGACCACACTAGTCATACTCAACCGCCCCATAATGCTTTGCGAGCTATCCACCAAAATGCAAACCTCCGCGGGATCTGTGGCCGGACCGCGGCGATTTTTATTTTATTTTATGTGGTTAAGTAGTCATCCTAATCACCCCACAGATTTGAGAAATAGGCGTTTTCTGACCAACGTTTTAAATTTGTCAGACGCCTCACAACGTGCTACTGAATGCTAGCAGCTAGTTGCAGCAGCTCGCTTTGTATACAGAACAAGTAGCAGCTACCTCGAGTAGCCTGCAGCTACAACTGAAACGATTCGCATAATCTGGCTAATAACTGCATGAGGAGTGCCGGCTTGAAATTGCCACATTAATTATGCGACTGTTTGTTAGCGTAAAATCGACCTGAAGCTGGCATTCAGCCGAGATATTTGATAGCTGTACTTCCGGTTTTTGTCGTCGGAGGTTTGAAATGCATTATGGGAAACGTAGTAGTATACTACAGTGTGAACGGTCGGCATTCTAATCATACTTATAGTACGTAGTATACAGTATATACTCATTGAGAATGTAGTATGTAGTACGTTAGTATGCGATTTCGGACACCGCCGAGGTCTTTGTGTCATTTCTGGCATTACCTGAAAATTTCATCCAAATCCATTAGTCCGTTTTTGAGTAATGTTGCTAACAGACAAACGTACGCCGATCGTCACATAACTCTGTGGCATTCCTTGGTGGAGTAAATAAAAGGATATAGGAGGTGGACCCAGGATTATTGGGTTTCTTCCTCAGCTAAGTATAAAAAGTAGTTTAAAATCAGTTCAAAATGACACCTTTCTACGAAGATGGGTGGTGGGGTTGATCATCTGACAGACTTGGCGCATTAATCTGACTAAAAAGTTTGCCTTATTCCAGCTTTCATTCTTTCTCTTAAACACATTAAAGTATCAGATTATTTCTTCACTTTAAGCTGCTGAACAAACAACCTAAAACCTGGAAATTTCTGGATGAACAAGCAGATGTTCACACCTGAGCAGCAAGGTACTACTTCCTCATCTGCCTGACTTTTAAAATATAGTTTTTTTTTAACTTAAAAATAAAAGAAACACTGGTGTGAGAACAAACCGGAGCAACAACATGTGTGACCAGAGCAGCTCTACTGGCATCCTTGAGTCCCTCAGGAAACAAACCAAACATCTCCTCCTCTCCTCTTCTTCTTCTGCTGCCAGCGGGTGTTACATAACCCAATGAATCATCTATTAGTCCTATTAAACGCACAGTCCTGTGTGTTTATGTGTGTGTGTCTCCGGCAGTGTGTTTTTGTGCGTGGGAGGTAAAGATTTAAACTTTGGTTGCAGAACTTAAATGTCGTCAGTCTTTGGATGACTTTGACCTCCTGGAGAAAAAGAAGAATGCTGCTTTTTAGTAGTTTTTTTTTTTTTAGAACTTGCAGCACATTTAGAAAGTTGTTGTTTCATAAACTGAACACACCCGAGCACTTTTTATATCGATTTCTGGTGGAAACACATGGAGCTCTGAAGTATTCAAGTGACTGTCCTTGAATTTTAAGCTTGTTTCTTCTTTCTCTTGCCACTTGAGTGTGTTTTTGTGTACGACCGGGGCTTTTTAGGGGGGCTTTTGACATTAAAGCTGCTGTCCGGAGTTTCCGTTTGTTTTCAATTTATTTATCATTGTTTAACAAAGCTTAAATGTGTTAGTCTAGTTCGATACTATAATATAATGTTAGTATGACGCGATATGAAAATTTATTCCAGAGTTCCGCCTTCCTCTCATAGACCCCCATGTTATTCCAAAAAGCGCCGGTTGCTGCCGACCAATCAAGTTCGAGCTTCAGCTTTGTCATGCTGTCAATCAACGGTTACGCGCACCGCAAGCAAGCCCATGCAGAGGTGGGCGAGCTACGCACTACGCAACCGCGCGCACATTTGTTTTGCTTGTGGAGGAGAGAGCATCAGGGATCAGCAACTTCCAGAAAAGTTACCAATCCCCACTTGTCAGGCCAAGAGACTGCAGGACGTTTTTGGCTCGGGGTGCTCATGTCGCTCCCCGACCACGGCCTCCATAGCCCGCCTGACGGCTTCGTTTAGATGCCCGACCTCTGGAGGAAGATGTTGGGGCGTCTGGGACATACTCTTCATCAGAGGAGTCATGCAATTCTGAACTCTAGATAGAAATAAATAAACAATGTAACACATATACACGCGTAAATGCACTAAGTTTGATAAACAACGTCATCGAGAGGGATACACGAGTGTAATCACATATTGAAACTTTACTAGTTCGTCCTAGCAGATTCATGTTATTTTGGTATTAGGACAAGTTAGACTCAATACAGAATTCTAACGTAATTCCTTTATTATTTACTAAATGTACTAAATGTAGAAGAGGGGAAAACAGCAAAACAGGCGAGATGCTGCAGCACTCCGGGCACCCCTCTCAGGTACTGCACGCGTGCACAAATAAAGGGGCGAAATCAGAGGGAGGGAGGGACCAACAGTGTTTTGGGAGATGCTGCGATTCAAACTCCGGACAGCAGCTTTAAGGTTAAGGACATTTTTACAAAGAGAGGGCTTTAGTGAGGACTTGGTGTTCGATTAAGGTTGGAAAATTATTTATGTAAATCAGGATCTTTACAAATGTATTGTTGTGTCAGCGTGTGGTTCCTCGTCTGTTTTTTTTTTTTTTTTTTGGTTTACCAACCTGCCACAGTGAGAATCTACACAAGCCCATAATAACACACCCACCAACCCTGTTTATACACAAACACTGCATCTGTGGGTTTCCTCTTTGCCTTTTCTTCCCATCTTTACCGTTTTTCTTTCCTGCTTTCATATTATCGAAGGGTTTTATGGGAGATTTCCTTGATTCAGAGGCCTGTACACCTTTTTAAAAACAGTAAAATGTCAGTTTCTTTAAAATTACAGTAAATTACCATGCATAATTCACCACTAAAAACTTTTAATTTTACACATGTCTCCTTGTGTATTTTCTCCTGTAATTTCACAGCTGAATTTAAGCACACAATTGAGTGTAACTGTCTTTTAAATAACATCATAATTATATTTGTCATAGAATTATTGAATTAATCTACAATATATTCCCATCAGTGTGGAGATTTCTATAGGAAAAATAATTTTAAAAAATAGTTTTTAAATTCAGATGAATGTTTAAAAAAAGCAGAAAAATGTCAGTTCTCATAAAATTACATTAAATGACCATACATAATTCACCCTGTTCAACTCTAGTTTTACAGATTTTTCGTCAGATGTGTTCTCTCATAATTCTCTCAGAATTTAAGCAGATTTGCACATTTTTGCACCTGGTAAACATTCCTTAAATCTAATATAATCAATTAAATACAACAAAAGTGCATTTAAAGTACACAATTTGAGTGTTGTTTCTTTGAAATAATGGCATGATTGGGCTTTTTCATAGAATTTTGATTAATCTACAATATATTCCCATCAATGTACAGATTTCTATAAGAAAATTCTAATATGAAAAAAAAATGAAACTTCAAATTATCATTCACTTTACTCTCTTAAAAATCTTCCATATGGGATAATTTTATGTTTTTTATAATTGAAATAATGTCTTACTGGCTATATAGTTGTTTGAATTTTACACTATTTTACTCTATTTTATTGTTCTAATGTAGCCGCAAGGCGACATTGTGCCGGTCCCAAGCCCGGATAAATACAGAGGGTTGTGTCATAAAGGGCATCCGACGTAAAACTTTGGCCAAATCAAACATGCAAATCAAATGTATGTGTCCCTGAGGAAAAGGCAAGAGGCAGAGCTGGAGGTAGCAGAACTGAAGATGCTGAGGTTCTCTTTGGGAGTGACCAGGATGGATAGGATCAGGAATGAGTACATCAGAGGGACAGCACATGTTAGAGGCTTTGGAGATAAAGTCAGAGAGGCCAGACTGAGATGGTTCAGACATGTCCAGAGGAGAGAGAGTGAATATATTGGTAGAAGGATGCTGAGTTTCCCACTGCCAGGCAGGAGGCCTAGAGGAAAACCAAAGACGAGGTTTATGGATGTGGTTAAAGAGGACATGAAGGTAGTTGGTGTGAGAGAAGAGGATGCAGCAGACAGGGTTAGATGGAGGCAATTGATTCGCTGTGGCGACCCCTGAAGGGAAAAGCCGAAAGGAAAAGAAGACTCTATTTTATTGTTCTGTTTTTTTCTCATATCCTTGCATCCAGATATTCAGTTATTTTTCCTTTTTTGTGCCTTTTTTCCATTTCATGTTTTTTTTTTTTTACAAATAAAAACAACTTTAGTGGCCTGTATATTGTTTTACTAAAATATTCTAACCTCCTTTAAAATACTATAATCCTTTATAATTTTGGATTCTTGTAAAGTAAAGTTACTTAATTTGCACTTTTACAGCATATTTGTTTGAAAATATTTGGGTGTATTATACAGGTGTAATTTTGAAATAATAAAACTGACAAAAAATTTACACTATTTTACCATAATTTGTTGTTCTATTTTTTCATATCTTTGCTTTTTTTTCTTTTTTTAAACTTTTTTTATTGGCCTGCATATTGTTTTGCTAAATGATCTACCCTGTGTCAAAATAATATTTTAGAAAATTATGTATTTTGTAGTTTAAAGATAAATAATTTACACTTTTACAGCAGATTATTATTAATTTAAATATATGTATAGATATATTTTCACATATTTTATAGATATATTTTCTCAATATGAACAAAAATCTGTTTTAGTTCAATGTAATGCTTATAGTAACGTACCTATTGATCTGTTTACCAATACTCCTGCCAACATTCACACCTGCACAGTTTGGCGATACACTGATTTTGTGTATTATCCTGTGTAGTTTTAGTAACGAGATGCAACCTGTTGGTAATAAAACAGCAAATTACATTTACATCCATGGGATTCAGTTATTGCGGGGCTATAAATGCATATTTCATTGTTTTTTATGAGACTATTTTGTTTAATATGTGCAGGAAGTTCGACTTGCAGCGAGAAGATCCCCGGTTCACGTCCCGGCTTTCCCAGGATCTTTCTGCATGGAGTTTGTATGTCCTCCCTGTGCATGTGAGGGTTTTCTCCGGTTACTCCAAAAATATGCTGAGGTTAAGTGATAACTCTAAAATCGCCCGTAGGTGTGAATGTGAGAGTGATTGTTTGTCTGTAAATGTAGCCCTGCGACAGACTGGTGACCTGTCCAGGGTGTCCCCTGCCTTCGCCTGAGTCAGCTGAGATAGGCTCCAGCCCCCCCGCGACCCGAGTGAGGATAAAGTGGTGTATAGAGAATGGATGGATGGATGTGCAGGAAGAATGCTTTATCGCTGCTTGAGAGTGGTTTTTTTTGGCTGCAGAAGGGTTTTCTTTTTGCATTTCTAATCCTGTAGTTCTTCACAGATCAATCAAATCCAACCTGTGACATGAAAGATTTGAGACCTCTTTGCTCCTTGTTGCTGCCAGTCGGTGTTGAATAACTCTTTAGTGTGACAGATTGCTTGTTATGTTTGGGCCGAAGCAGCAGAGACCCGTGAAGAACTCTTTAACACATGTGTGTATATACACACACACACACACACACGCACGGACGCACGCACGCACGCACGCACGCACGCACGCACGCACGCACGCACGCACGCACGCACGCACGCACGCGCGCGCGCTCATGCACTCTTCACACTCCGATTGTACATGTCGTCCTAATTACAGCAGCTCAGCACCGGATAGAAGTCGTATTTCTGTAATGGAGGTTCTGCACTTCTGAGATGATTATGATGATGATGAATTAATCATCTACCAAAAAGGGGTTGACGTCCTCGTACCTTACTGCTTCCTGCTTGGGCTTTTTAAATTTTTTTTTTTTTTTTTTAAACCACAACAGTTGTGCAACACTTTGTGTAATCGACCCGGTGCAGCAGCTAAAGGCAACAGAACTGGGCTGTGAGGTCACCTTGGCAGGTGGAAAAGTACAGATTATTTTCATTACAAAACATATATTATGTGAAACTGATAAGTCTGTATATTTTGTAACAACGGTAAATTGAAAGCGTAAAATGATCACATTTGCTAAACACTTTGGTCCAATAAACAATTAAAAAACTTAAATGTGCAAAATTTTCACTGATTGACAATAAAAGTACATCTAAAGCACACAATTAGAATTTTGTTACATTTTAAATAACAGCATAATTACAATATTTCATAGAATTACTCAATCATTCTACTGTTTGCACAGATTTTTGCAAGGAAAATAACAAAAATGTAAATTCATGTTCACTTTACTGTCTTTTAAATAATCTGTGTGGTTTTTTTTTTTTTTTGCTTTTTTATGTTTAAATTATTTAAAACTGTCCTATTTCTTTTAGACATTTTTAAGGTTACACTTGCCACGTTTACATGAGACCTTTAATTCCTCTTTAATTCAGAATTAAAGTTAATTCCGCTTTAAAATCTACTTTTAAACAATTAATTCCAAATTAAAAAGTTAATTCCAAACAAACTTAATTCCGAATAACTACCTGGTTTATTCCGATGTTAATTCCGAATAAACTAACAGTCTGCGTGAATGGGCACAATTTATTACTGGACCGTGGACCAGTAAACAGTAATTTTTTACTGGACCGAAACAGTTTTTACTGGACCGAATATTTTATGCACAAATGTACCAAAAGTTGATGTATAATTTAATTTTAATAATTGTTATACAAATTTACTACTTTATTAATTATGTCCCAGATACAACACGACGCCATGGGCAAAGAGAAATTACCGTTTTTATATAGAATAAACCATACAAAATTAACTATTGGATAAAGCAAAGCACTCATTTGAGATCAAAACACAAATCATGTACTCAACCATTCTAGAAGTACTATAAATCACAGAGCAATGTGGCTGGGTCAAGCAGAGCGACCTTGTAGAAGCGAAATGAGGTGTGGTTTATTTATTTTCTGTTTATATCATGCGTTTTAATCGCGTGATATCGCTGTTCACACGGGAGCCTCTCTGAGGAGCAGCCCTCCCCATCCGGACAGATTGCCGCTGCGCTGCGCTTGCTGTGTGCTTTGACTTTCGGAGCAAGACGGCGGCGCTTCGTTCCATTGCGCGGCGCGGTGCGATCGCATTATGTGGAACTTCGGGGTTACAGGAAAAAAATTACACCGGACATGAGACCAGTAATGTAGTAAGTTTTACCGGACTTTTGGTACACAAATCGGATTTGACCGATGGTCCGACGTCATTGGCGCACACTGAACTAATGGGAGACGCCAGTGTTTGCAAACAGTGACGTCATGTGATTACCGCGCTGGTTGGCAAGAGGAACCAGAGGAACAATGGCTGATGATAACAATGCCAACTATCCTTCCGTGAAATTGTCCAATTATGCTCAATCCTTATCACTTGAGGCCCGACAAAGATACGTGAGTAAGCTGAGATATCAGGGGAACAGTAAAACCTCGCCAGATCCCTACAATTTGAAGACTGGGTGGGTTGACGATCCTTCATTGTGGCCGGACATTTCCTTCACCGACATTTATTTTTACTTGATTGACACCGCTGGGCAGTTCACCCACCCAAAAATATATAATTATGAATTAAAAATAATATATCTTCTGTTAATCTTTAACAGGGTGTCAAAGAAACGTCAAGAAGTTGCTGTATTTTTTGTCTGCAGTATGGCTTCTATGTAACAGTAACAGACGCACAGCATTGGTGATCGAAAATACGACAATTCTAAAAAACGATTTCTAGACGCATACAGAAACAAATATGGTTACAAATATGAGGCTGCTGGCTTAAGGAGATGTTATTGAATATGCTTCATTCGACTTTAGTATACTTTCATCGCCCAAAAAGTGATCGGTAACACATGACAACACTGAACCAAACCGAAAGTGTAGAGATCGCTTCATGCGAAGGATGCGACACTAAATTAATATCTTTTGGTAAATAAGCTCAAAGTTGGACATACTAAACATGCTAAACTGTTGAATAGTTTATCTGAAGAAAAGTGGGAGCCACAAACACGATCTCTGCTGCTTTCCTGTTGATGGCTGAAGCCACCGCCATCTTCTCTCTCCTGAAATCGGTATTCTGTGAAATTTCAAGCCTGATCCCTTCTCAAAACGCTTCGTACAACCAACTACTACACACGATATTACCATTGTGGTAAATAGATGTGCAATTTCATTTATGAAAAGTGATAACTTTACGTATTTGTTTCAAACCCGATACCGTTCTCGTAGCAAGCCGTTATGTTACTGCCGGTTCTTGCCAACCAGCAGCGGTCTTGTACCACGTGACCATAACAAATGACGACACGCTGGCGTGAATCTATTCATGTATACAATTAATTCTGCTTTAGTTTATTCCGGTCATTCTGCGCATGCTTGGCTCCTCACCTAGCGATGACGTAGCAACATACACGTTCTGCGACCGAAGTAGTACGCCATTTTCAAGTTGCTGTTTCAAAATGACAATAAAAACCAAAATGAAAAGCGTGCTTATTAGTTGTTCCTCCATGTTTTTGGGGAAAAGAAATGTCGCGGCAAATGGAGTTAGTTTGGTTCCGGTAAACAGGGATACGTCACGTCCACTCTCCAATCAGAATCCATTCCTGTGTCAGGAATCCTTATCAGACCTCCAGGGACTTTAAAAATGAGTGGGCACTGTAGAGAAATGTGACTTGTTTGGCAAGGACAGTTGAAAACTGACTTGTTGAAGCTGTGTGAAGCAGTCACACAGGACAGGAAGAAGCCCTTCATCAATGAAAAGCAGAAGAAAGCCTGGTTACTTTTTGCTGTGGATCACAAGGATCGGACTGTTGATGATTGGGATAAGGCTCTCTTCAATGATGAATCCAACTTTCAGTTGATGCCCACTCCAGCCAATTGGAGGTAAATCTGAGACTTAAATCTAACCCACTGGTTAGATTTAAGTCAGGAGAAGCCAACAAACCAGACTGTATTGCCCCTACAGTAAAACATGGGGGTGGATCAGTGACGATCTGGGGTTGTTTCAGTGTGGGTGGAACAGGGCAAATGCAGTTATGTGAAGGGTGAATGAACCAGGTCATGTACAGTGCTACTCTTGAAAACAATCTTCTTCCATTAGCTGAAAAACTCTTTTCTGCCTCCAATGACTGGATTTTCCAACAAGACAATGTCCCTTGCCACATGGCAAGGTCAGTTAAAGTCTGGATGGAGAACCAGAACACTGGAACCATACTTAGGCCTGCTCAATCACCAGATCTAAATCTAATTGAAAACCTGTGAAAAATTATCAAATACAAAATGGAGAACCACAAGCGAAAAAACAAAGCAAATTTGTTTGAATTTGTGCAATTGGAATGGGCTGCTGTGACAGCAGAACGATGTCAGAAGCTGATGGAGAGCATGCCAAGACACATGGCTGCAGTCATCAGGAACAATGGTTATACAATCATGTACTATTATCAGTCATGTGACGGAAACAGACGGAAAAGAAAACATGGAATGCCTTGAAGTACTGTTTTTTGGCAGTACAATACCATAACTATTGATGTAAGAACTTAAATGATTTTGATTATTATCAAGAAAGCCATGGAAAATGACTAGAGATCAGCTCTTAAATTAAACTGCTATGAGCTATTTTTGTTTTTATCATAGCATTTGTCGAAACAAATGTACCTTTAGTCATACCAGGCATTAAAATGAACAAGAAATTGACGAAAGGGTCGTCTAGTATTTTTTTCATTACTGTATGTCCTAAAAATATATACATAAATAGAAACTGTATATACATGAATGTAATATGAGCTTTTCCTGTGTAAATGAAGTGTAACGTACAGTGTGATAAGTGGTGTGTTATTGCACAGAAATTAGTGTTACTTCACATAGATATGTAGTTATTGCACAATATTGAGTGTTAACTCAAGAAGTGAAATGAACTGAGAATGTATATAGAATATATTGATTCAAAAAGGTCTGCAGTCATGAAGAACCAAATATGCTTAATTATCACAAAAGTGACTGATTATCTACATGCTTATCATAACATTTAGTTTTCTTACACACTTTATATTTGTGTTTAAGGTGTTTAAGTCCTGTATAAATTCTCTGCTGCACATTAAGTGACACTTTTTTATAGTCTTGGTTTGCTTTTTTCCGCTGCAGAAGGTCAGTTCAGTTTCGAAGTTGAAAAATTGGTTTTCTCCATGGAGAACTTTGGGTTGTCATGGCGATCACTGGCACCACTTTGAACACCTGAACATACAAAACACAAACACATGTGCGTTGTGCAGCAATTTTACATCTAATAAAAGTTTTCTCATAAATATTTCCAAACGTGTACAATGCAGTTTTATAGTCAACAATTGTACGTTGGTGTTTTTAATGTTGCTTTTCTCCTGTCGACTCTAATTTGTGGCCTCATTTAAGGGGAAAAATACACAAATAGGATGATGAGTGGAAACTTGAGTGAGATGGAAGGTCAACTGCAGAGAGATATTTTCCATAATAAATTAAAGAGACAGGATGAGGAGAAAAAGGAGAAGACAGACAGGTACAAAGACAAATCGCTGTATTTTTTTCCATGAAGGCAACAGTTTGTTCTCAGTTATTTATTAGAAATTGCGAGGATATACAATTTTAGTAAATGTATTTTAATGATAGGGTTTTATTTGGTGTTTTTTTTCTGTTTTACATATTTGTTTCCTCAGCTGCTAGAAAATGCACATTTTGGAATTTTACATTGATTCAATTAAGACGAAAGCACATGTGTATTGACATAGTGAAATATAAGATTTGCAGATTGACTCTTCCCAGCCGTGGATTTTTTTGGCAAGCGTTTAATTTTTCAGCTTTTTAGTATGCAAACATCTGGTTTTGCTTGACTTCAGTTGATTTGTGACAGATGTTCCTTTCTGGCTACTACAATGCTTTTTACCAGTTAAGTGTTAATTTTGTGCAAACCTCAGTAATCCTATGAGAAATGACAGAATGTACACTGCCAATTTGAAAAGAAGATCATTAATACTTACACATGATTTCATTTTGTATGGAAACTGAAAAAAATACATAGACAAAAGTAAAAATCAGCTGTTAACATTCAAATACAAAAGATAAACAATTTGCATACATACTACCAAAAAATTTTCAACTTTATGGAATTTAAAAAATGTTTCAATGTCATGAGTAGCGATATTAATAAGTGACAAATATTTATTAGAAAATAATGAAATAGCGCATAGAAGAAGTGACCTTGAAAAGGAGTGTTCTCTGTATCATATTGTATTGTGATATAATAATGAACTGATAGCCAACATATTAGACGAAACAAACAAAATATGACAGACAGATAGAACTAACTGGACAAGGATCAATGAAGTACTCATAAGATAAAAATCTAAAACATACACCTTGTAAAGTAAGGAATTATTGGTTGTTGTGGCGTCTGTATGCTCTGACAGAAAAGATATTTTCTCCTCTAGATACAGGAACTAGAATATAATTGGGTTTCTGAAGAACTGTAAAGGTGTATATATGTATGTGTATATATATATATATATATATATATATAATCTGTTAACCTGTGTAGATGTGCTAAAGTTGTCTTTTTTTCTTGGTTTTAATCAAGTCTACCAGCTGCCTTTTTGTAGGAAAATACTACTAAGAGGTGCACTTTCTTCCATATTTTTGTATCTCATGCTAAACTGATGTAGCATGTAAGACATTTACTGAACCTTTAAAACTTGTATTTTGTTTTTACTCTAGTTGTTTTTGTTCTGTTGTTTTAAGATCTGACAGAGTAGTATGAAATACAAAGAAAACTTAAGAAATCAGAAGGGATTAAATATTTCACCATAGAGCTCTAAACTATAGGTGCAGTCATCTGCAGGGGGTAATGCACTGTGTTTCAAGAAAGTAATCCCAAATTGCACCAAAATTTGTTGGATTCGTCCTTTATCTATGCTCCATCTGTCAACCAAATTTCATGAGATTTGACTTGGTAGGCTTTGTACAATTTTGCTGACAGCGAGGAAGAAGATGTGGCCTAGAATAGAACCCTGGGGTGCTCCACATGTTAGCAAAACTGAAACACCTACTTAAGAAAAAGCTTGTGGACTTCCGGTTTGACGAGCAATGGAGTAGGACGCGGCTCTCGTGGCTCCTGCAACATCACCCCCTAAGGCTGAAATAAATGCACCTTTTAAATCAACGCGGCACTACCTTGTGATCTGAAAGACCCAGGTTTAGGTTTCGGCTGTCCAAAATGGGGAAAACTCAGAAACAGCGAAAACCAGCGACAGTCTCGCCCGCACAATCTCCGCGGCCTGAAGGACAAGCTGCACCTTCGCCCTGTCGGAGTGACTCACCCTTATCACCGTCGTCAGACGCTGGTATGCTAACAGACATGACAACCCGCGATGAATTCAAGGCTGAATTAATAACATCGCTACGTCAAGAAATGTCGGCCATCTTCAAAACAGAGCTACAGGCTGCCTTGGGTGAGAACTTAACTTTTATGAAGTCGGAGCTTCACACACTGAAAACGGAGCTAACAAGTAGCATTGCTAGCGCCCAGTCTGATATGAACGCTCTGAAGCATACGGTGGAGGAGATGGAAACCGCGCTGACAACTTGCTCTGATGATGTGACATCTCTCCAGGCTAAGGTAGAACAATTATCTACTGATCTGATAAAAATAGAGAACAGATGTGAAGAGCTTGAAGCCCGGTCCAGGCGCAATAATATACGGATTATAGGTGTACCGGAGGACACACCAGCCACCTCTTCTTCTGAAGCTGTTGCTTCGTTGCTTAAAGAAGCTTTCAAGCTTGAAAAAGAACCTCTTCTTGACCGCTGGCACCGCACATTGAGACCAAAGCCGAAGCAAAATGAACCCCCCCGTCCTATAGTGGTCCGCCTGCACTACCACAAGGACTGTGTAGACATTCTGAACCGCGCCAAGACGCAGCAACGGATCAAGATTAAAGACATGACCATCTCTGTCTTCCCTGACTTCACTGTCAAGACGGCACGCGCCAGAGCAGCCTTCAAGGATGTCAGACGTCAGCTACGTGAGATGAACAAACCAGGACTGCGTTTTGGACTCGTGTATCCCGCTTGTCTGAAGGTGTCCTACAACGATGTCCAGAGGGAGTTCAAGACGCCAGCGGATGCAGAAGCCTTTATTAAGACACTAGGCAAGTAGAATAGCCAATTTAAAGGGTTTTACTGTCATCAGGTCTTTATTTCACTATGGATGTTAACTAGTGGACACTTGCTATATCACTTCATATGTGATTCTGTCATGTCCATTGACTGTTGCTATCTATACTAGTTCAGACTGGGACATTCATTCTTTAGGTTAATGTTCTTTATGTCTCACATCTATATTATGGTCAAGTGTTTGGTTAACATTTTTGAACGAGTGAATGGAGCTAAATGCATATTGTTAGAACTATAATTTTCAATCATTATGGTCAATTTCTTCTCTTTTTAAACTTTTTTCAAAGGGAATTGATAATTGAATTTGTTAAATGTTGTTACAACAGGGTGTTAAGTTGACATGTTAATACCTGAGGTTATAATTCTCCCTTAGGTATGCTGTTTTTCTTACAGGTATTGTGTTTACGTGTGTGTGTGTATATATGTGTATATATATGTGTATGTGTATGTATGTATATGTGCACATGTATGGGTATACATAGGTGTGCTCCCCACACCACGATATACGTTGTTGAAGTAATGTTGAAGTCTTTTATGTGCCTTAATGCGTTGGTTTTGTTATTCAAGGTGGTGATTTTCAGGAGTTTAGACAGTGGTAGCTGTTGCTTTGTGCGCTGAAAGTCAGACTAAAGTTCTGACTCCTTGTGGAGTCTGCACTGGGTACTCTGTGGCTTCACCACAGAGTCTTGGTAAGTGCACCGGGGGGGTGGGGGGTAGGTCTGGGGCAGGTCCAGTTTGGACCTACGTTGTTCATTCTGTTCATATACTTTTTTGTCTTTCTCTCCTGTTTTTACTTGTCTTTTGCACTCTCTCTTTTTCCTTTCTTTATTTTTCTCTTTCTTCTTTTTTTCTCCATGCGAGTGAAGGGCATCTCAATTTAAATTACTCTCTACCCACTAATGGTCGTTAATTCTCTCAACCTAAACGCCAGTTCTCCTGTGAGGTTTGTCAGCTGGAACATCAAGGGACTAGGAAGCCCCGTTAAGAGAACAAGGGTATTTACTCATCTGAGACGTCTCAAGGCTGACCTGGTGTTTTTACAAGAGACACACATGCGTAACAAGGACCAAATCAGATTGAAAGTTTCCTGGGTTGCTGAAGTGTTTCATTCCAATTTTAATTCGAAATCCAGAGGGGTCGCCATACTGGTCCGTAAGTCAGTTCGGTTTTCATTTTCTAAAGTAATAGCTGATAAAGAGGGTAGATATTTAATAGTTTTGGGTTCTTTGCATCAAGTTCCAGTCTTGCTGGTAAATATATATGCCCCTAATTTTGACAGTCCTCAGTTTTTGAATAAGTTGTTTGAACAACTTCCTTTATTGAATGATGCCTTTCTCATATTTGGAGGGGATGCAAATTTAGCTGTTTCGCCCTGCTTAGATCGCTCTGACCCTCACACTCCGATTACATCATTGATGGCTAAAGCTCTCTCTGATTTTATGTCAAAAAATGGTTGTGTAGATTCCTGGAGATTTTTTAACCCCCAGGCTAGAGAATATTCCTTCTATTCACATGTACACAATTCGTTTAGTAGAATTGATTATTTTTTCATTGATTCTAGATTAATACCCAAAGTAACATCTGTCAAATATCATCCCATCGTTATCTCCGACCACGCTCCTCTTACATTGGACATACAGATCTACCCAAGACCCCGTTACTCATCTTTGTGGAGGCTTAACAGTTTACTTTTATCTGATGATAATTTTATTAAGTTCATCTCGGCGGCAATAGATGATTTTATTGCAACCAATCAAAGGCAATCCGAGCCCATCTCTTGCTCCCTCCTGTGGGAATCCATGAAAGCCTATTTACGTGGTCAAATTATTTCATTTTCTGCTAATTTAAAGAGATCTCGTCAATCTAAAATACAGGACCTCTCTAATAATATTAAAGAAGTAGACCAACAAATCGCTGCTTCTTCCTCTCCAAATGTACTGAATAGACGGGTTTCCTTGCAGACAGAATTTGATCTTATTACAACCGCAGATGCAGAGCGTCTTCTTTTACATTCCCGTGCCACATATTATGAGCATGGCGAGAAAGCAGGTCGACTCTTAGCTCATCAACTACGCCGTCAAGCAGCTTCACATGCTATCCCCCAAATTAAAGATACAGCCGGAGCACTACACACAGACCCAACAGCTATTAATTTAGTATTTTCTACATTTTACTCATCCTTATACAGGTCTGATGCACCATCTAATTCCGCCGAGATGCATTCCTTTCTAGATGAACTTAGTTTTCCTACTATTGACCCTGAAACTGCTAAAGATCTCGATAAACCATTAACTAGAGACGAAATTATTTCCGCCATTAATAGCATGCAGAGTAATAAAGCTCCAGGCCCTGACGGATTCCCTGTAGAGTTTTTTAAAAAATTTAAGACTAAATTAGCCCCATTATTACATTCTGTATACATTGAATCACTGGATTCAGGCTCTCTCCCCCCCACTTTACGTCAAGCCTCCATAAGGTTGCTGTTAAAAAAAGATAAAGACCCAGATTTATGTACCTCTTATAGACCTATTTCTTTGATAAATGTTGACGCTAAGATACTCGCCAAAGCTCTAGCGCTTCGTTTAGAAAATATCCTCCCAGTTATTATATCAGATGAACAGACCGGATTCATTAAGGGACGCCAGTTGTTTTATAATGTTCGCTCCCTTTTAAATATTATCTATTCTAAACCCTCCACTACAACCCCAGAAGTAGTTATCTCTGTTGACAGTGAAAAAGCATTCGATAGGGTGGAATACAATTATCTATTTGAGGTACTGGGGAGGTTTGGACTGGGAGAGGGGTTCATCTCATGGATACGCCTTCTCTATACTTCTCCACAGGCCAGTATTTATACTAATGGTATCCAGTCGGGTTTTTTCCTTTTGTCACGTGGTAACCGTCAGGGTTGTCCGCTCTCCGCGCTCTTATTCGCAATTGCAATTGAACCTTTATCAATTTATCTTAGGTCTTCTTCTGTATATACTGGGATAACAAGGTTCAAAATGGAATTTAAATTGTCACTTTATGCTGACGATTTATTATTATATGTTTCTGACCCAAAGAAGTCTATTCCTGTTATCCAAGCTTTTTTGAAAAGATATGGCTCATTCTCAGGTTACAAAGTGAATGTCTCCAAGAGTGAATGCTATCCGGTTAATAAGTTAGCACTACAACTTAAACAATCTGACATTCCCTTTAAAATCAGCCCAACTGGTTTTAAATATCTGGGGATAAGGGTAACCAGAACATTATCTGCTCTCTTTTCTGCCAATTTTTCACCTTTAATGTCTAATTTTAAGGAAGACCTTCAGAGATGGGAAAGTTTACCCCTGTCATTAATTGGAAGAATTAATACGATTAAAATGAATATCCTTCCAAAGTTTTTATTTTTGTTCCAATGTCTCCCCGTCTTTCTGACTAAAAAATTCTTTAATACCCTTGACCAAATAATTTCAGTTTTTTTATGGTGTGGCAAAACAGCCAGAATTAGTAAGAATACACTCCAAAGATGTAAATTTAATGGCGGATTATCTCTACCTAATTTTCAGTTGTATTATTGGGCTGCACATGCTCACAAGGTCTCTTATTGGTACACATCAGTGGATCCACTTTGGTGCAAGTTAGAATCACAGTCATGTACTACATCTTCCCTGCAAGCTCTCCTTACTTCCCCCATTCCCATCAATCCCTCCCAGTTCACACAGAACCCAGTGGTCCGTTCCACTTTGAGAATCTGGTATCAATTCAGAAATTATTTTAAATTTACCTCTCCATCTATCTTAACTCCTATACTGAGGAATCATTCATTTAAACCCTCACTCTCAGATTCAACCTTTTCTATCTGGCACGACAAGGGTCTGAAATTATTTAAAAATTTATATCAAAACAATGTTTTCTCTAGTTTTACTGAGTTGTCGGCAAGGTTTCACCTCCCACCCTCCCACCTTTTCCGGTATTTTCAAATTAGAAACTGTGTTAAATCACTATTTCCAATGTTTCCACAAATACCTGCAACTCAAATGTGGGAAGAGGTCTTGCAATTTGATCCTTCTCAAAAATCGCAAATTTCCAGAATCTATAGCCATCTAATATCTTCTGATGATACCCACACCATTAAGGTGAGGAGGGCTTGGGAGGATGAGCTCGGCCTAGTATTTGAAGATAGTTGGTGGGATGCAGCCATTGATACCATTCGCACAAGCTCAACATGTGCGCGTTTAACACTTATACAATTCAAAGTATTATTTAGAATTCACTATTCTAAGGCCAAACTGTCACAAATATATCCTGACGTTACAGATAGCTGTGATAGGTGTTACAATTCACCCTGTAATTTAACCCACATGTTTTTTTCTTGTCCCTCTTTGTTCAATTTCTGGAAAAATTACTTTGATTCGATGTCCAAAATACTTTCGATTCCTATAAATACTTCCCCTCACACAGCTATCTTTGGTGTCCCGGGAAATTATACTCGATTCAGTTACAGACAATTAGAGGTCTTAGCTTTTACTTCCCTAATAGCAAGACGTCATCTTCTTTTGCAATGGAAGTCCACTATATCTCCCTCCAGTGTTCAGTGGCTTAGAGAGGTAATGTCTTTTTTAAAATTGGAAAAAATCAGATATTCTGTCAAAGGTGATATGAATATTTTCCAAAAGAAATGGGGCCCTTTTCTAGCCTACTTTAATTCTTTCAACTCTTCTTAATTGAATAAGGCCCCCTTCACCCACTCACTCGCTCTTTTTCTTTCTTTACCTTTCTTCTGCTTACCTTTTTTCTTTGTTTTCTTTTGCGTATGTATTTGTGTATATATATATATATATAGATATATATATATATAATTGTTTATGTTTCTATTTTCAAGTTGTTGCAAAAAACTAAAAAATCTTCAAGGGAAGTACAACTTGGTGTAGTAAGAAATTGTATAGATTTGGAATTGTAGAGATAAGATGTTGCATGACTTGTATAAGTTTAAATATTTTCTTTTCCCTTTAAATGTACAGGTATATACAAGGACAATGTGACTGTCCTGCAGTTTCTATGTCAAACTTCCCAATAAACATATTAATTAAAAAAAAAAAAAGAAAAAGCTTGTGATCCAGGACGTATGAAGAAGGCCACTGTAGTATCTATACATGTCTCTTAATATTGATTTCATCATATAAAATTAAGCATCTGACCCTTTTTTCCCCTCTATTTTGGGTTAATCTGGTTGTCAGCAGACTCTGTTTATAGTAGTCAGCAGTGTTTTTACAGCACAAAACAAAAATTATTTGATGTAGATGTCATTATATATGTGTGAAAGGCACTTTTACTTACATGTGACTCCATGATATAAATTTGAGTGTCTGCCCCCCATTTTGTTCCCTTTTCCCAATTTTGGGTTAATCATGTTGCCAGCAGACTGTTTGTAGCGGTCAACAGTGTTTTTGCAGCACAAAACACAGATTATTTGATGTAGATGCCAAAAAATCTGTGTGAAAATCACTTTTATTCAAAGTTAACTTTTGAGAACTATCTGGGGAAAGAATGAGTTTCCAGAAAAATTCAGGAAACTCATGCGTACCCCTTGAAAAAAATCAGTTAGTATGTGTGCGTAAAGAAATGGGAAGGTCATTAATCAAAGAGTGATATTGAGAAATGAACATGGGGAGGGTGGGAGCAGCCTTCTAAAATAAAATCTTCCTCTTCGGCACCTCGGCACTGCAGGATTCTTGTTCTGGGTCAGGTTTGTCGTCTGTGTGTGTTTGTGAACAGATTGAGGTGTGTGTGTGTGTGTGTGTGTTGCATGTTTTCTCATCTCTGTGGGATTCAGATGAAGCCGTCATGGGGTTTAGTCACATCTTTCATAAGACTCGCACACATGTAAACAGGCCGATTAGCTCCGGAGAGCAGCAGAGTAATAGTCTGTTAATTAGCCTGTTGCTTCCCTGTTGGTGTGTAGGTGTCGGTAGCAGAGCTCTCATTCAAACTGGCAAAAAGCAAGTAAACATGTTTCCTCCCACAAACGTTACAGACACCTTTTGGCGAACTGGTTATGCTTTAAAATTGGGAAAAGATTGTCGGGGAGTTCTCCCTTAGAGAAAATATGTAATTTAAACCTAATTTCCTGCAATTTTACACCTCCAAACCTCTTGGATTAAGTCAAGAAGCAACTGCACAACATAGTTTATAATGAGGCTTCCTTTTATTTGCTGTTGCTGAGTTATTTCTAAGTCAAATGATGAAGTTAGAAGTGATAGAAAGTCCTAGTTTCTCACATTCATTCATGTCTCTGGCACTGCTGTTTGCTCAGCACTGTCAATCACAGGCGCTGAGTCTTCTTCCTGAAGGAGGTGTGGCCAACAGACAAGTTTTTAAGGGAGGGAAAGATACATAATTTGTCCGGAAGTTCTGTCTTAGAGGAAATAAATTATATATCCTGCAATTTTACACCTCCAAACTTCTTGGATTAAGTCACGAAGCAACTGCATAATGTAATTTTTCATGACACTTCCTCTCTTATTTGCTGTTGCTGAGTTATTATCAAGTCAAATAATCCTTAGATAAAGTTAGAAGAGATAGAAACTCCTAGTTTCTCATGATCATCCATGTTTCTGGTACTGCCATCTTGTCAGTTGTTTTAGGCGACTGCTTCACACTGTTAATCACAGATGCAGAGAGAGTTTTCTTCCTGAAGGTGACAGGGAAAGTCACTGCTCAGCTGTATTTAAAGCTCCAGACATTGAAACTGCCTGTTTAGAACGGGACTAAAACCAGACAGATTTTTAAATGAAGGAAAAATATTATTTAAAACAAATTCCTGTATTTTTACATCAGCAAACCTCTTGAATTTAAACCCAATGTTTAGAGACAAGTTTTAAAAAGGGAGAAAAATCCATAATTTGTGGATGATAGGGAGTTCTTCCTCAGAGAAAAAATATATTTTAAACTTAATTTCCTGCAATTTTACACTTCCAAATATCTTGGATCAAGCAAGACATAACTAATACAATAAATCAATTTGCTCAGCGGAACTCATTCTGTGTGCTGATGTAGCTAACGTGCTCTTGCTGTTGTAGTTCACAATAGCTTGCCTGCAAACTTACATGGGCAAAAATTGCCACATGAGACTTTATCATGGTGCCCTCTTGCTAGCTAGTTTCCCACAATGCTCTCTGAACTCTCGGTAGTCCAAATGACCACATCCTCAGGATGTAACGGCGTTAAACAGTAACCTTGTGGCGTCACCAGGTACTACAGCTTGTAAAATGGTCATCAATATGCAGCCTTGGAAAACACAGCAATGGTAATATCACCGTGGTTACATAAAGTTATATCTGTTTAAACATAAATAATTGTGAAGATTTTGTGTTTTTATAATTTGGTATTTAAATTTGTTAGAGGGAATATGAGATTCTGCGATTCTGTGATATTGTTAAGGTTGGCAGAGAAACGAAAAAATCAAAACACATTTCATAACGTGTGTGTGTGTGTGTGGTGTGTGTGTGACCTGATTAAGGACTGCACAGAGTGAAGTGTAGGAGGTGATACAGTAACACCAGCTGGTCCACATACTGACACACCAGACTGCCAGATTACATTCTGTGCTTTGTTTTTTTGTGTGTGTGTGTGTCCGTGTCCTCTGTGTGTGTGTGTGTGTCCGTGTTGTGTGTGTGTGTTGTGAGATCAGGTAACCCGGCTGGCTTTGTGTCAAGCTGATTATGAGTTACAGTAACTCATCAGTGAAACCACCTGCCGTCTTTGTGGTGAATCATGTGTTCTCTGCTATAATCTGAACTTTTCACATTTTCATTAGTCACTCTGATGTCACTGACATGAGTTTATTTATACTCGGATGAAAAATCGTCCCTTTTTAGCTACATTCAGGCGTGGAGAATCCTCCGAGCTCCGCTGATCAACCCAACGGACATTATCGCCCATGTTTTATATATTAATTTCAGTTGAGCAAGATTTAATCCTTTAAGAGTTTGGATCAGTAGCCGTTAGACTTTATGTAACATTATTATCCCACAAGAATTAATTTCAGAGAACTGTATTTTCTCTGTAAATGCAATTTAACTACTCTCAAAGCAGGAAAAGACAACTTTTTAAGTTTTCTTTCCCAAGCCTTTCCAAGTGAGAACAGGGATGCCATACATATGGCCTGCAGGCTGGATTGGACCCTTTGGTGGGCCGGTTTTGGCCCACAGGGCATATGCATGACATTGCAAAATGAATCTTTACTGTGAAAATATGTAAAAACATCAAGCATTGTGTCAGTCAGCAGCTTGAGTGCAAAATAGTTTGGTTTGGGGGAAACCCTGTTGTTGATGTACTGCCACAACATTTTTATGCGTAAATTTTGTACATTTACAAGGCAGGACAACAACTTTCACCTTCTTCCTTAATAATTCCATTTAGTTTGTTCGGTGTGGTGGTCAGGATTACCACACAGATTTGGAAATTAATGTAAATTTAAAATCATTTATTCATCTTGACAAGTTGTTTCAATCATCACATAAAATACAACATTGTTCAGTTCCAGACACCTGTGACTACATTTAAGCCTCAGCCTTATAAAGTAGACTCTGTATGACTGGTTTATAAGGCTCTTCCTAGCCTGGGTCCTACTTATTTATGTACTTTTCTTCGGAGAACAGAAAGTCGTTACACTCCATGATCAGATGACATTCTGTATCTGTCTGCTCCTCGTGTTGGAATTGAAATGGTAAGAAAAGTTTTCAGTTACTCTGCCCCCTCTGCTTGGAATGCCCTCTAATCTGAACAGAAATTGTCAGAATTTGTTTCATTGGAAGCCTTCCGCTCTATCTTAAGAAATCGAGAAGTCCTGCACCTCTATAGAACCAGCACAACCATGATTCGAAGTTGGGAGAACTGAGAATGGCATTATAATGCAATACACAGTAAGAAAACTGAAAGTTTAATTTTTTTTAGTTATTTTACAAAAATTGAAGAAACCTGGGGCTGCACAGTGTCGTAGTGGTTAGCACTTTCGCCTTGCAGCAAGAAGATCCCTGGTTCAAATCCCGGGGTGGGCCTGGGATCTTTCTGCATGGAGTTTGCATGTTCTCCCTGTGCATGCGTGGGTTTTCTCCGGGTTCTCCGGCTTCCTCCCACAGTCCAAAAATATGCTGAGGTTAATTGATTACTCTAAATTGTCCATAGGTGTGAATGTGAGTGATTGTTTGTCTGTATATGTAGCCCTGTGACAGACTAGCGACCTGTCCAGGGTGTCCTCTGCTTTCGCCCGAGTCAGCTGAGATAGGCTCCAGCACCCCCCGCGACCCTAGTGAGGATAAAGCGGTGTATAGAGGATGGATGGATGGATGGATGTTCTCACAGTGCCGTTCATCATGCAGCATAAATGCATTACAAGTTGTGTTAACTGAGATTTTGAGACCATATAACTTATTTCACAGCTTCTTAGTTTCAATCCACCATTTCTGTTTTGACAGTTTCAGTTGATGAATAAATTAAGACGGATTAATTTTGATGATTTTTGTAGAGAAAACATGCCTTTCAAAGCTGAATTTATAGGCTCAGAGTGTTCAGCTTGATACCTTCTGCTTCCTCCTCAATATTTCTTCATTTCTTTCCACTCTTAGCTTCTCTCACATGAACTCTGCCTCTTGTTAATGTCTGGGATCAGACTTTCTGTAAATATAAACACAGTTTAGACTTGTTTGTGGCTACAGTGGATCATATTCATGGATCCACCACTCAGACCTTGAAACAACAACAATATTGCCATGAACATGCCACTGTTGTTTAAAATGTATGTGTTGTTTATTCAGAAAACTAAACCAAATCTGAGTTCGGAATCTTTGTTTTTTTCAAAATCACTTTATTCTGCGTGTTTTATTTTTTAACAATTGCCAAAAAATAAACCATTTTCTCTATGCAGATTCTGTAAAACTAAGAAAAAAAAATTAACTTCTCAAACAGAAGCTTTCAGTGTGACCAATAATCATGACAAAAAATCAGGGATGTTTCAGCTGAACTGCAGGCTGTGCATATATACAGAGCAGACAACATGAAACCAAACTAAAAATGTGAAGTAGGAAAATGTCTATAGTTTTTATAGAATTTTTTTCTACTGGTATTGTTTCACATCTGGGGCCACTTTGCACATTTTTGTACATGCTTATTATATTTTTTCCATTTTTTGTCCATCAAAATAACTTTCACTCACCCAATTGTATAAAAAAAATTTTCTGCACTCAGCACAAAACTGAGAAACCATCACTGACACATCTGTGATGAACCGTCACGAGACAAAAATTTGCGTACTGATACCAGATTCTTTTTTTAATTTGCAGAGCGAGGTGCTTTAGTTTATCTACAATTTTCAGTGACAAACCCCTGACAGCTGCCTGATACAGTTGTTGTGCTGCTTGGTGGCTTCTCTTTAGTATTAATGACTATCATGACTACCATGTTCCATGTTTCAGTTCACAATAACTGGCATGCTGTTTGTTTCCCAGCTTTTCTGTATAAACAGAAGTTAAATACTGTGCTTAGAGGTGGTAGTGATGGAGACCCAAGCACTGCTCTCTAACATTTTCCACCCAGATTTATCCCCCTGGTCACTGGTTCCTCTGAAGAGTTCATTGTGTTCCTAACAAATCAGATCATGTGACGTGTTTTATGGCCGTGTAAAAGTGCACCTCAAACTGGGCCATGGCTTCCCTGCTGTATCGCACCACTGCTGATTTCTCTTCTAAATGTCCTGCTTTGCATATCTCTGTAGTCTTTGTGCAATAAAACACAAGGAGAAAGCTGAACACTCCCATTCTCTCCTCGAAACCTTTCAGGTTGTAACTTGCAAGATTAAGAAAGCACTATGTGTTTCAGCATTGTAGAAAATGAGCCTTATCTTACAAAGAGTTACACTCCTATCCCGCTAAACTGCATTCTCCATTGCATTTCATTGGGAATGTGGTTTCCTCTGAATTAGGTTTGTTTGTGACATACATGGCTATCCTGTACACCTGAATTAAATGCACCCAGCAGCTCAATATGGGATCAGATGTTTGTATTCGGCAGCTGTCAGGTGTCTCTGTACTGGGTGGTAATAAAAACTGTACCTATACACACACCACAGGTTTTCCTTCTGTGCATTTTTTGTCGCATTGCTTTGCTCAAAATGTATCACAAATGTCATATTGCTTTACTCCTTTTCTTCCACCCAGTTATGTCCAAGGGTTTATCAAAAGGTTTGTGCATCATGGTCATGTGCATGCTGCTTACAGTGAATACTCAGTTATTGGTATATTTTTAAAAATGTGTTAGAATAAAGTGATTTTAATGAAATAACTCAATTTTAAGTTAAAATTTGATCAAGTTTTCTGATAGAAATACAGGTGATTCATTCAAGGCCCGTCAAAAAGTTGAAAATTAGAAAATTCTTTTTACTATTTCTTGATGTTATTTTGGCAGTTTTATGAAGACAATATACTTTTTAAACCCGCCAAGTTCAGATACACAATTACAATGCTGCCTAAATGGTGTTGCATCGGTGATAATAATCCAACCCTGTGATGCTTAGTTTGTCATTTTACACAGAAGTATGTTCTTTTTTTTATTTACAAGTATTTTTGTAGCAGAGTATTTGACAATCAGAGCTTCTTTAACTGTTTGTATAATATTGTTTTATGACTTTAACTTGAGTAAATAATCTCAAATCAGACAAGTTGAATAAAGTGATTTGATGAAATATTTGAAGCTTTGATTTGAATAAATTATCTAATGGAACCACAAGATAAGTCACAATTTTCATCAATTTTTTTTTTTTTTTTTTAACAGTTTCTTACTCTTGTAAATCTTATTTTGATAGTTTTGTGACAACAACATGCCTTATTTTCTGCTTTACTTTGCCCTTTTGCTATTATTTGTAAGGATTTTTTGTAATAGGATTTGACAAGTTGTGATTCTTTCACAACAGTCTTTTGTAATGCGGTTTTGTGACAGTACAGTACTTTAATTTTTTATATTTACAAGCTCTTTTCTTGGAATAAACAGATTTGACAGGTTGTGATTATTTTCCTCTTTGAAATGTGGTTTTGCAACTTTAACTCAAGCAAACAATCTCAAATCAATTACGTAGAATAAAGTTATTGAAATGAAATATCACAATTTTCAGTTCAAAATTCATGAAGTGTTCTGATGGAACCTCACATCACAGATCGATCATTCAAGGATGATCACACAGTTGTATTCTTTCTGTTTTTGGCTCTGATCAATCATGCCATTTTGGCGGTTTTGTGAAGACAACAGACCTTATTTTCTGCTTTATTTTGCCCTTTTACTTTTACTTATAGGTATTTGTAACAGACAGGATTTGACAAGTTGTGATTCTTTCACAACCGTCTTCTGTAATGTAGTTTTGTGACTCCAGTAAACGATCTGGAATCTTCTCTCAGCCTTTTGGCAAATCCCAGCAACAAAAATCCCAACTAATGTGTGTGAAAAGGCATCTCTCCCTGTTTCTCCCTCTCTCGCTCCCTCCTATTGGTCAATGTGGGTTATGTAAACAGTGTAATGCGAGCTCGGCTTCCCGGCTGGAGGCGTGGCGTGATGCAGAACTGTGGTAGTGTGGCAAAGGTGAAGCGCTGGCTGTGTGAGGAGCCTGTCCATGTGTTGCCAGGCAGCTTGTCGGCTTCTCCCTGCTGCTGCTCCCTCCTTTCTCCTTTCTCCTGCTTTCTCCTCCCCCACCTCCCTTTCCTCACCCGGCTGCACCTCCCCCACTCAGGCTCCTTTGCAATGTGGGTTAATGTGTGGCCATGTGAGGCCAGGATCTCACCTTTCCAGCCTCTGTTTGGAAAGTGATCTGCAAAATAAACCCCCTTGACCGGCAACAACGTGCTTGGGTTGGGTCCCTGGGTTCACAGGATTGTTTTGGAGGAGGCCCCTCTCTTGTCATTTCCCTTTCTACCTGATTCCATTGCTCTTGTTGCCTTCACTGCTTCATCTTTTCCACCTTTTCTATCCTTAAATCCTGTATTTTATCATCTTCTGTGAGTCATTTTCCACCTTTTTTATTTATTATCATATCATTTGTCTTCCGTCATCTCCTTTACAGCGTATATCTATTCGGTTTTTCATTTTCTCCCGGCGTCCTCGCTTCTTTGAATGTAAGTGTCGCTGAAATTTTTTACTGTTTTCGACAATTGTAGCGTTAACGACGTGTTTATTGGCATTTACGACGTGTGATACCATCCCACCATGCCAAACGAGAAGTTTCCGACGCGCTCACTGACCAGAAAGTAGTATTACTACGATTTCATTCACCTCTGCTTCTTTTTTCGTCTTGCTTTTCCTATTTGTTGTCTTTTTTTGTTGTTGTTGTTGTTGTTTTATTTTGCATGTTTTTGCTCAATCGTCATCCATTTTAATTGCATTTGCAGTGATGTTAAACTTTTAGTTTTTTAAAGTCCTGGCTAATTAAACTCAAAGTCTGGATTCACCCTTCAACATAAAAAGAGTTTTTTAATTTGTGCAAATCTTTCCTCGTTTTTCTTCATAATCTAATGTTTAATCATTCGATTGAATCACTACACTAGAATGACCAGCTTTGTTGTATTAAAGTCAGTCATAGCTCAAATGAGTCACTAGATTTTAGCCAAACAACAACAAATAATCAAAATTACAGTCATAATAAAGATACTTCCAGTATGTAGGAATGTGCAAGTTAATTGCCTATGATTGTACAAGGTTTGTGATAATTCTGCATCAGTTCTTACAAATAAAAGTAACTGCAGATCTTCAGACACACTTTTTTTGAGACCGATGCATATGTTGATATTTTTTGATATAGGTGTGATTTAATAGTGAGGATTTAGAAGAAATTCAAAGAATGATGCTCTGAAAAGTGTTTTTGATTATTTTTTGACATCCTGAGTGGGAGTTGCTGTAGCATTTAGAGGAAAAATTATGTTTTTGGGAATCTTTACCAGTCATTGTTTGACCCACTGGCCGTTCAATGACCTGTGGGAATCATCTTTGTAACATATGGTTCTTGTTTTTGTTTTTTTTAGCCATTGACCTTTTAAAACGCAGCTTGGAAGTATTTTTGCCTGTTTGTGCTGTTTTTGCACAATTTGCCTTCATAATCTAATGTTTAATTCCATTTTTAAAGCCATTCAGAACTCAAATGCTTCACTAGATTCCTGCTAAATGACAACAAATCAACAAAATGACAGCTGCAGGATGTTTTTTTTTTTTTCCCCCCTATTCGTCTCCCACTTCTTGTCCATCTCCCTCCTGGTTGAACCCCATTACCCCTATTACCTAAGGCAGCTTCTCGGTGGTGGGCGTGGCCTGATGACATCACGCCCGGCTCCTGTGTGTGTCAGTGGGCCTGAGGGGGGAGGGTAGATAGAAAGAGGGAGGTGATGGGGGAGGTAGACAGGAAAGGCAATGAAGGGGGGGCTGGTACAAGCGGCGCACTGTGGCAGCTTTCAGCGACTCATTGTTTTGTAATTGTCCCAATGGCCTTCTGTCCTCAGTTGGAGCGCCGAGAGAGCAGCGAGACGAGGTTAGGTGTTGCAGACACACTCTGAAACACACACTCAGCTCACACAGGACGGCAAAAGGAAGTGTGTGTTGAAGCGGCAAGCAGCAGCACAACACAAAGCAGCTGTGAGTTGTTAAGAAAGAAAGATAGAAAGAAGGGGGTATGGATCTCTCACCAGAGTAGGAGACACAAAAACTTTGAGCCACATGACATGGGTGAGTAGCTGACATTTCTTTTTTGACTTGGGTTTCCATTTCACTCAACACTCCTCCTAATCTCCCCACATATCTCCTCTCCTGCTGCTGTATGTCTTCTTATCAGTGCATGTATGCAGACACATGGAGGAGGAGGGGGAGTTTGTATCATACTGACCTATATATGTTGCACTGCCAAGTCTTTAGCTGCTCGAGCAGAACACGGCTCAGAGGTTTCATAAGGCATGTTATGAAATAGACGCCGGAGTTGTCCTTGTTCCCAAAAAGTAGTTTAAAAAAATATCCTTACCTCGATTACAAGGACTTTTAGATGCGTGTTTGTGGCTGAATTTTCCTCTCGTGAGCAGAAATTGGCTCTAAAAACCAGAATCATAAACGTTTTATTGCTAAGTAGTAGGAATTTGATGTTAAAAGTGTTTAAGTGCATACCAGTAAAAAAAAACTAACATGTAGTATGTTACATGTCAAATCAGTAGCAAAAGATTAGACATCATAATAGAAATACTTCCAGTGTACGGAAATGTCCAGATAAACGGCCTGAATATGTGTATTTATGTCAGTTTTTGCAAATAAAAGTAGCTTCAGATCTTCATGGATGCATTTTTAAGACTCTCTTTTTGTATTTAGACAAAGTTGCTCTTCATTAATCACTAGATTAATCATTATATTAAGTCATTATTTTTTTGTTTTGTTTTTGAAGCCAGTCACAGCTTAAATGAGTCACTAGATTGACAACAAATCATCAGACTTACAGTCATAATAGAAATATTTTCAGTGTACAGGAAAGTGCACGTTAATTGCCTGAACATATGTACAGTTTTCTTGATTTTCGTCAGTTTTTTGCAAGTAAAAGTAGTTTCAGATCTTCGGAAATCTTCATCTGAGATCTTTTGAAAGTTTTAAATGTTGATTTAAATGTGAGGATTTGAAAGAACTTTTAAAAAGTAGACTTACACATTTTGTTTTCTGATCTTTGAGGAGCCTCTTTCTAGACTCTAAGTTTATAAAAAATTGCTACTTTGACAGTGTTTTCTGCAGCAGCCACAAATCTAACAACACTCTGATATTTTTTGATATATGTGCTGAGATTTAGAACACTTTTTAAGAAGTAGATTACATGTTTTCTTGTTTCTTGAGGTCTTACGTGAGAGTTGTAGCATTTAGAGGAAAACCAGTTTAGAGTCGTTTTGTGTAAGTTCGTGAGCCATTGTTTGACCCAGTGGCTATTTAAAACACAGCTTTTTCTTGTTACAATTGTGCGTGTACCCTTAGGTTCCCTACATACATGAAGGGCTCAGCATGTATCAGGTGTCATGTGAGTTGTTCTGAAGTAGTCTTGTAGGTGACACAGATTGGTGCAGCTCACATTTCTCTGTGGCTCTTAAAACCGACCACTGCGCCTCAAATTATCTTATTTTGAAGTAAGAAGACAGGGAAAGGTGCGTGAAATGGCTTGTTTTACCTCGCGTGCAAAAGAATCTGAGTGCTTCGGAAAAATCTAATCGACAACGGTCACATTGACACTCTGACATGTGGTTTCTGTGTGCTTTTGTCTGATCTTTTAGCCTCATCGAAGTGTTCAAAGCTGACCAGCAAATACATAAACAGCATGAGTGTGTGGGCGCCGGCTTCCGTACATGCTCTGTATTCCTGAGCGTGTTATGGGGGAGTGGTGTTTCTCTTTTCTTTTTTCTTAAAGAGGCGTGGAGGAATGAGGGTTGTTCGGCCCGTTCTAGTCCCCCTCGGCAGGGCCCCAGCTCCAGCATGAAGGGTTATGTAAGTTTTTCAGCTGCCAGCCCTCCTGCCTGCCTCTGCCTCACATTCACAGTGTTATTGACTCAGAGAGGAGCTTGCATAGCGGTCGGCCAGTAGTCAGTGAGTCAGTCAGTCACTGAGGCAGTCGATTAACAGAGCAGCCGAGTGTCTAACGAGGCTGAGACGAGGAGGAATAATAACCAACCTCCTTGTTGTTTCTATTGTGAAACTTTTTTTTCCCTGAGAGAGGAGGTAGTAACGAGAGTGTGACAGGAAGGCAGAGGAGACCAGATCTTCTCTTTTTGCTCGACAACCATGCTACTCCTGGACGAATCCGAGTCATTCGCAGGTAGGTAACGTCGTCGTCAGCAAATAGGGGAACGCTGGCGCACAGCTGCGGGAGATGGGATGCACAGATGCTCTGCAGTTTATCTGGTGAGATAATGAACGTGGCTGCAGAGATGTTTTCCTTCACCACTGCATCCTGTTTGGAGGAAAACAGCATGAATGAAAGCCGATGACATTATGAATGGAGGAAAAAATGGGACTTTAAAGAGACAGGGTGGGCAGAAGTGAAAGAATCATCCCAGAAGTGCCTGCAATGTGCAGCGTTAGTTGAGCGCCGCTTGTTAAGTTACTTAACGTTGTTGTGTAACACATGATGCATACCTCCTCAAGCATGCATGCTCGCTCTATCTTCTTTTTATCATTTTAACCGTCTCTGGATTACTCTGGTCGCATTATATTTCTGTTTTCTATCACTTTCCTACATTTCTTGACTCTGCTCGATTCGTTCTTTTGTCTCACCCTCCTTCCATCTTTTCGCCGGTTTTCTCCCACGCGTGTCGGCTGCCTCTCTCTCGTGTTGTCATCCCAGGCCTGTCCTCTCATTGGCTGTTTCTACGGTTACCTAAACCAATGCCAGTGCATGATTGGTTCAGTCGGGTAGGATTGGGCCATGCTGGAAGTATGAGCATGTGGGAGGCAGGAAAACATATGGTTCAGCAGACCAGTGGGTTAGGGGGGTAAACGCGTGAGCCGCCGGGAGAGGACAGCAGTCTGCAGAGCATTTTTTTAACGGTTTTTTATTCGTTTTTCCACCACGAAAAGTTAAAATACTCAGGAGCTGTATGAGTTTAATTGTTTTGAAAAGTGAAGACTGAAAAACCTTTACTCAAATCAATTTATCAGTCGTACTAATAGGACTTTTATTCTTGAACAACAAGTCTTAAGTCTAGTTTAATGTTGAGTGACTTGTTTCATCCAAAGACAAGACCATCAAGAGCTGTAAAAGTTCAGTTATTCTGCCTTAATGGTAGAAGATGCACCTTTCCGCAAAGCAAGTTAAAGGCACTACTAAAATTGCTTTTTTCTTGAACAATGTGTCTTTAGTTTCAGGTTTAGAGATTTGTTTCATGTAAAGACAAGATCCTTGGAAACTGTAAGAGTTTAGTTCTTTATGCCAAATTGAAGACCAATAAACCTTTACTCAAAGCAAGTTATTAGTAGCACTAATAAGACTTTTTTCTTTAAAAGTCTTTAGTTTATTGTTTAGTGATATGTTTTTTGTAAAGGCAAAATCTTCAAGAGCTGTAAAAGATTATTTTGCCAAAATTAAGTCAGATAAATCTTAACTTGTTGCAAGTTTTCAGACCAACTACTAAGACTTTTTACTTTAACCTTTTGTTGTTAGTCTAGTTTAATGGTTAGATAATTATTTCATGGAAAGGCAAGATCCCCAGGAGCTGGAAAAGTTTAATTTTTCCTGAAGAAGAGTTTAATTTTTCTTTCAAAATTCTATAAGATAATCCAAAGTAAGATCTCAGTTGTACTAAGTAGGGCTGTACCCGAATGTCCGAATATTCAGTTGTGACTGTGGTATCCGGATACTAATTTTGGGATCCGAATATTGGGCCCCCCCCAACCCACCCCGTCGGACGATGTTGTGCAAAGAGCATTCGTCCGGTGTCCTCCCTTCGGGTGTTACTATAGGAGCCAATGTTAATATTCGTCTCACGGTTATTTCGGTTAATGTTGAAAAATTTGTTTTATGAACTTAAAACGTAAAGATTCATTTCTAGAACCATGACCTAGCATTTTAAGACATCCAGTACGGCCACATGTGTCATTTACCATTCCACTTATCATCTTGAAAATAAGTTGTTTGTGCGTCTTTTTGTCACTCTGTAGGATCTTGTGTTGTTTATCGTCTTGTTTCTGCCCGTTTGATTCAACATGAAACTGATAATGACATTAAAGTCAGCTAAACTACTAGCTTTAACCCTATTATCATCCACTTGAGATGTATGTGGTAAGCATTTTGTACCTTTTTAGTATTTATTTGTCTAATTTACCCCAAGTAAATGAGATAATAATGTAAATTTAAAGTCACTGTCAGCGGTCTGATCTACAGATAGAAGCTCACAAAAGAGGAAACTTGTGTTCAGGTTGTCTAAGGTCGAGTTGTTGACTTTGCTAGTAAACAATCCAGTCCGACCTTTGAAACTCCTTGTAGGTTCAATTTAGTTTTAAGGTTTGACATAGTTCACATGATGAGATATAAGATGAGATAAAACTGCAATAATCTTGAAGGAAATTCTTTGATGCGAATGCTACAAGTCATTTTAACCTTAGCCATTCAATATATGTTCTGCAGCATCTATGTGGCTGAATCTGACACTAGAGAAAAGATTGTATTGTGTTTTTGTTAACCCACGTGTTAGAAAAGCTGTTTAAGTTTTCCTTCATGGGTGAAATATACGAACAGCTGAACAGTCAAAGGATTTCAGAAACACCCGTCATGATTTGTCATATTTTACTCAGATTGTACCACGTTTGTGCCTCCTTGTGTGTTGGCGTGCATTTAGACACGATGCTTTATAACATAATAAGTCATGTCTGCATGCTGGTAATTCGAGGGATTTGCTGTGGGTATTTGGCTCGCTGTGAAAGGAGACGCTAGGTGCCCTGTCATCGCTGCGAATGGGGCATGCCGAGTAATGATAAACGCAAAAGGAACACACTGTTCTCCCACAGATCCATTGTGCAGAGAATGTGCACGTCTTCCTCGGGGTACAGTCTGTCTGTCAGCGATGAGCCGATTAGATATTTCGGCAGCAGCAGCACCTCTGCGCTACAGTAAGAAACAGGAAGGAGCTTGTGCTGATTCTTTCTCCGTTTTTTTTTCTGCTCCTCCCCGCCCTGAGCGAGAACAACCTGTCCTGTTCGGACCAGCGCTGGGAGTCCAAACATTGTGAGCACGTGTAGTCTTGCTGCTTTCATAACGCAGAGGATGTAGGCTTCACCAGACCGGCCACATGCCTCTCATTCCCACTTCCCTAATGTTCTCTTTGTTGAAAGCTGCAGTTGTTTTTTTTTTTATCTTTTGACTTCCTCTTGTCAGATCATATACCGGCTTTCTTTGTTCTCCTCCACCACAGTTTCTTTTTTCCTCTTCCATCCCACCCTTGCACACTTTGTTCCTTCTCTAATCTGTCGCTGTTTCCTTTTTCTGTATAGATTTATTCCCTCCTGTGAGTGCGGCTTTTATCCACCAGCTTTGGTGCGTTTCTTGCTCTCTAATAAACTCCTGCTGTCTCCGTTTTACCTTGTCTATCCTTCTTTCTTTCTCACTCTCTTCCCCCCTTTTTTTCCTGCTGTATAGTGTTACATTACTGCAGCCTCTGGATCAGACAATGAAAATCATTAAGGCTGAGGCAAAGCTACTCGTATTATTTCATATTTTAATCAAATATTACTTGAATTACAGCCCGGAACAGGAGCTTGTTTTAAATAGTGACTTATTCAGTTCCTCCGTGGACAAGACGTTCCTGAAAATGATATTTAAAATGCATCAAAGATGCCAGAACATGGTTTATGTCTCATGTATTTATTAATAACTGAGGGATGACTAGTTAAAACAGTGGACCTGTGAGCTGAAGAGTGTTTTGAACCGTAGGTTCACTAAAAGTCCAACACATGCCTCCTAATGTGAAAGGTTGTATTGGAAGCTTAATAGCTGTGGGACTAGACAGTATCACAACAAACAAACAAGAAACCAACATAGGCTACATCCTTCGTCAATCTAGCAAACTCCGGCTGGACCTGATTGGTCGAACACTTCATTTATGGACCATCTGTTCCTGGTTTTCAAGCCGGACCAACATGACAGGTTTTTCAGAAGCTTTCTGTTATATTACGAAAACACTTCACCATGCAGTTGCTGAATCTGCTTTGAGAATTATCTGCTAAGTGTCATTGTAAGCAATCCAACAAAAAATGTGCAAGTATAAAAATCTTGAAGAAATAAACCACGTATAATAGTAGTCCATGAAAAAAACTGTACTTTAGCTGAAGTCAGACATTACTCAGCATATATGCAAAAGTGTTAGTTTAGTGCTTGGTATAAAAGTTCTTTTTGGAAGTTTCAGAGTTTGAGTAACGGCTAGTTTGCATAAAATAGCATACAGACCTCAACTTTTTGCGACAGGAGCTGGCAATGAGATGCTTTGTCTTTTAAAAAGGATTGTGGCACTACTAGAAGGCATTGCAAGGCTGCTTAGATAGATGATGAATGGGAAGTATAGAACTGTCAGATCCTGTGGACATCTACAAACTCGTAGTTGTTGTTGTATTATACTAGTTTTCTTGTCTGCTTTGACTTTAGTCCATCATAGAGGACTTCAAAAGGCATAAAAGTGTTTAGCACAACACTTAAGATATTTAAATGAACCTGAATATTTGGCAGCAAGAACAGAAGCAGAACAAGGACTTTGTCGCCCACCTTGAACTCTCTTTTAACAGCAGCTCAATCACAAGGTGGAAAACGCTCGTGAAATTAACTGACATACTCAGAAACAGATTTGTCACTAGACTGTACAGGTGACAGAAATTTTTAGACTTCATTGTGTCTACTTATTCCCCTGAGCGGTCCACAGTGACTTTGATGAATTTGTTAAAATATCTATAGTATGTAGGGTCCAAACATATTTTTCTCCTCAGTTTTGGTACCTGTGTACAATGATTCCAGTTGTTTGTTGTTGTTTTTCAATTTTTGTAAAACAAATTCAAGTATTATTTTGTTTTACTGCAGAACAGACACTTATAAGTTCTCACTGCTTCTTGTCTTGGTTGTGCTGTTTCCATAGAGGTGAAGGACTTCATGCTGCAGTGAAAAACAAGCCCACTGTGGGTAAAAATGGAACTTCTTAGGTGTTCACAGGGATAAGGTCTGTCACAAACTGTAGCTTTCACAGTCTGGTACACAAGAATCTGTGTATCTCATCTTGAGCCAAGTCTGACGTGTTCAGACTTTGGTTCTGGGAGCTTCCACTGCTGCAGGCAACTGATTCAGTCAATGATTTTTAGTATATTGAGCTTGAGTTAACTGGCTGCTCAGCAAATTGATAAGCAGCACAGAGTGAACATTATTTTAAGTTCCGATCCAACGATGCACCGACAGACGTTTGTATTAAAGATTTGAAGTGGTTTAGGGAGGTGTGATTTCTCAGAGGTTGCTCAGAAGCTGAAAGTACACGATGTGTCCCAAACGCTGCCAGTGAGGGTTTACATAACAGGCTATAGAGTGACCGGTGCTCTCCTCCTCCTGGTTCCTCCTCAGCAGCAGCAGTGACACACTGGCCTACAAACAGGCTGTTCTACCTCGACTCACCCCTCTGCTGCTGCTACTGCTGCTGTTCTCTCTGCATCGCCTTCCGTCCCTCCTTCCTTCCTTCCCCCTTCGGTCTTGTTCGTCTTTCATCGCCTCGTCGTTCCTCCGACACACTCTGCCAGCGGGAGGGTTTCATAACTCACCTGCCTCGCTCTAATAAAGCAGCCTTAATAACTCATTCAGGCCAGCCGGTTATATAACAGAGGTGCGTGTGTGTGTTGTTCTGTCATGTTGAGGGATGCATTAGTCGCTATTTTTGGCTTTCTCAAGGCGAGTGTGTAACCCAGTTCATGCTTACTCTGACTTTGGGAAACTGCAAAAAAAAATTAACATCTAAGGTGTTTAAAAGAAGGAACATTTTGGCAGTTTAATGTAGCCGTACGTAAAAGTCACGGTGAAATCGCTACTAATATTGGAGACATTTGGAGGTGTTTTTGTTCACAAAAAAAAGAGAAAAATAGCTTAACTTATTTCACAGTGTAACATATAAAAAGTAAAGCTGAACTTAACATATTTTGGAGGGAGATTTAAACATAAAAAATGAGATGATCTAAATTCCAATCAGTTTCTGGGTGTTTTTTTTTTAAACTCACTGTCGCTTAAATTTTCATTGCAATATAAAGTCCTGCGCCTCCTATAGAAAATGACAGTTGAATTTTTTTTAATATTTAAATTCAAGAGTTGAGCTACACTTGGAAATAGCATGTGCAACGTTTTTACAAGTGCCCACACATTTTACAAATACTGTGAAAAATATTGACACTACGATACATGGTTCACTTTTTTATTCTTGTCTCCCATCTTTTATGGTGAACACAGCCTGCAGTTCAATTTAGTCCATTTGAAAAGTCACTGAACATTTGAAAAGTCTGTTGGTCACAGATGAGCCATTAAAGGCTTCATAGTTTCGCCAAGAAGTGGCAGATTTTTAGTTTTTTTACAGAATTTTATGAGACAAAGTGGTCAGTTTCTGGCAAATTTTAAAGAGAGATGTGGAATACAATGATATTAAGGCAATATGATTTGTTTGGCTTGGATTTGTTTCAGGTTTTCTGACAGAAATGTGTGACACAGATTAGTAGTTCATGAGAAAGTGAATAATCTGATGATTCTATCTGCTTTTAAAGTGTCTGGATGTGATAAATGGTGTCATTTTTGTGCTTTTTTTTCTCGAAGAGTTAATTTTCATACATATATGTGTCTTGTTGCTGGTTCAAAAGTTTGTTGTCACTTAGAAATGTCCTTATTTTTTGATAGAAAAGATAACATTGAATGAATCAGAAACAGTCTAGACATTGTCAATGTGTTAAATGACTATTCTAGCTGGAAACGGATGATTTTTGATGGAATGTCTACATAAGGATACACAGGAACATTTCCAGCAACCATCACTCCTGTGTTCTAATGCTACATTGTGTTAGCTAACGGTGTTAAAAGGCTAAGTAATGATTAGAAAACCCTTGTGCAATTATGTTAGCACATGAATAAAAGTGTGAGTTTTCGTGGAAACATGAAATTGTCTGACTGACTCCAAACTTTTGTACGGTAGTGTAGATGATGACAGTTATTCCAAGACAAAGTGGAAGCTTCCAACACATTTCACTGACCTCATTCGTCAGTCAGCGAAATGGAAAAGTGATGTTTAATATTGCTAATGTCATAAATCTTGCGAACACACAAACTGTCGCTGTTGGATAAAGCGTCTGCCAGATTCCAGAGTTTAAATATTTAGTTTGCCTTTGACCAGTCGATTTATTGATCTGTTTACCTTCCATCTTGTGTTCCAGTTTATCTCCTCATCATGTGTCCACACTCATCCCTCAGCCTGTCTGTCTGTCCTCATCATCTACCACAAACCATCTGACATTTTCTTGTTGCTGCAGTTTGGGTCGTAAAAGTGAGGGAACAGCGCTAACTGTCGACGCTTGTTTAATGTTTCAAAGTCTAGGTTGTTCTCTAAACATCACCGTGTTCCTCCGGTGAGCGTGTGTGTGGTGTGTTTGTGACGTGGTACATCTTGTGTGTGTGCGTACAGGATGTGAGGTTCTTGTGAACATGCCGGTTGTGTAACAGCCAGAGGCAGCGGTTACATAAGCGTCCCTTCTCGTCCGACCAGCCTCGGCGGCGGTGGCCTGTCTGTCTGTTGCAGAGCACATTTTTGCCCGACTGTGTCAGAGAGGAAACCGAAGGGACTCTAAATGAAACACTCACTGTGCAGCAGCTGAAGCCTCCAGGAGGAAAGTAATGGGAAGTTCTGTGCCCCGACTCTTAACACAACCTACTGACCTGGTTAGTACATTCATCCCTGACCCGGTTCAGTTTTTGTCACACAAACCTGTCATTGGAAGCCGCCGGTTGGTGTCAGATAATATCAGCTTCCTGTTTCCTGATAAGTGTTCTGGGGTTTTTGTGTCTCTTCATATTTTAGCTTTCTGGAAATTCTACTTCTACTTTTTGTGCCCGAAAAATTGCATTTACATGGAATTTGTAATTAGTTAAAGAACTTAGCAGTAGTTTTATTTTAATCAGATGAACAATTTGGCCATGAGCCAATGATGTATCGCACTGATGTGACTGTTCAACCTCTACATAAATATTGCATTTTATTTGAGGAAAAATACACTTTATTCTAGATTCTGCAGGTTTGTTTGCTAGGTGATACTGACATAGGTTAAGTAAATAAAATGTGGGTTTAAAAGGCATGTTCTCTTTAAAAACTAATCAAAATTATGGCCTTTATCAGAGCCAGAACCTGTTAAAATCAATCAAGACACCAAGAGTGAGTCAGTTGCAACAAACAACAAGGAGTAAAACAAATTATAATAAATATTAAACTTTCACTTTAGTTGTTTCTACTTAATGGCATTAAATGTTTATACTGCATAAAATACATTTTAAAAATTTTGGCTAATTCTATCCATGGTTGTGCTGTATCCATAAAGGTGCAGGGCTTTATTTTGCAGGGGAAAATTTCACTGAAAGTGAGTGAAAACGTGACGGGAGAACAACTTGGGATTTAGAAGGTTAAAGTCAAGAAAAACCTCAAATCTCCCATAATATATTTTATTAAGTTCAGCTTTACTCATACAGTATACATAATGATGCACTTTCATCCGTACAAACTAAATTTTATAAGTCAAATTCTACTTCAGATTCCATCTTTCCTTTGAAAGTTGTAGGAAAATAAAACCACTGACAAAGAAGCAAGATAATTTTCAATTTGCTGGTGAATCATTCCCAAACTTTCACTACTTATCTGGAAAAACAGGATCCACATTTGGCTAATCTCATTTGTATTCTGAGTCACTTTAAAACCCAGATGCATACAAAGTGTGGTTTCACAGTATGCAGAATACATAAATCCATCATTCTGATTGCATAAACCCGACAAAGCCTCACCAACAGTTTGTTTCAATAACCAAAGACAATACATTTGTGAAGAACCAGTTATCAAGAAGTCACATATAATTGCACCTTTTATTGACAACTCCTTAAGAAAGATGTTCTGTGGTTCATAAATGTACGTCAGCGGGAGGTAATTATGTAACAAGGAGGAGAAAGAAGGAAGATGAGAGGTGTGAAGGAGAAGGAAATGAAAACAGGAGGAGGAGGAGGATGGAGGCATAATTTAAAAAATAAAGCAGAGGCAGGTGACTGAGCAGGAGGAGGATGAAGACGAGGTGTTGGCAGGTAGAGAGGTAGACTCTGATGAGGAAGGATGAGGTGAAGAGGTGAGAAAATGTAAGGTTTCATACAAAGATAGAAAAAAATCACTTAAACAGGCTCACACGGAACAATAAGTATGTAAAAACCAATGCAGGTTTAACGATTCTGCACAGAAATTCTATCCCCACCACCGCCAAAGCATTGCCCTGTTTTCTCAGAAGAACTTCTCAAAATTCTTCAAAGACATAAATCAATTAAAAATTATTTTACCTAAATGTTTATATTTTTAAAAAATTGCTGGTGATAGAAAGCAAAGAAAAACTACTTCAGCCTTAATTACAAAACAACTCGTTTTCCATTAAATCTCTTGATTAACATGTTCTATATTAAACTTAAAAAAAGAGTCCAACAAACCGCAACAAATGATATTATTGTCCTGTAAAATGTCATATGAACATTAGTGTTTTTACTCGTGACGCATGATTATTTAATTGTTGCATTTTGCCTCAATTTTAGATTCCCCACACAGTTCTTATTTCTGATAAAAAGAAAGTGAAGAAAAAGTACTTCAAAGTTAACATCTTAACCACTTGTTTTACATGATGTCTTACAAATCATTTTAATTAACATATTTCAAATTAAACCTAATAAAAAGTCCCAAAAAAGCAGCAAATGACATTATTGTCATACGTGCACTGATGGGTTTTTTTTGGATTTCATTTTTTCATTTTGCCTCAATGTTTAGATTTCCCACATAACTCAAAAAAATTCTATTGAAAGAAAGTAAAGAAATATACTTCAAGGTTAATATAGGAACCATTTATTTTTATGATGTTATCAAAATCATCTTAGTTAACATGTTTCAAACTAAACCTTAAAAAAGGTCCCAAAAATAGCAACAAATGACATTATTGTCATATGTGCACTAGTGTTTTTGTGGATTTCATTTTTACACTTTGCCTCAATTTTTAAATTCTCCACTTATCTCAACAGTTTGTGGTAGAACAAAGTAAAGAAAAACTACTTTAAAGTCAATATCTTAATCACTTCTTTTACATGATGTCCTGAAAATCATCTTAATATGTTTCAAATGAAACCTTGACCAGAAGGTCTTAAAAATGGCAACAAATTACATTTTTGTCATTTGTGCACTAATGTTTTTTGGGGTTTCATTTTTGCATTTTCCACAATTTTTAGATTTCCACCTGAACTCAAAAACTTTATGGTGAAAGAAGGTAAAGGAAGAACTGCTTTAAGGTTCATATATGAACTATAGGAACGACTTCTTTTACATGTTGTGTTAAAAATCTCCTTAAGGCATTTCAAATTAAACCCTAAACAAAAAGGTCACGATACCAACAAAAACAACTCTTTTCACCTCGCGTATCGTACATGCTCTGGTATTTTTGCTCGTGAGGTATGTGGATTTCATTTTTTACATTTTGCCCTCTGACTGGAATTTTTTCAAAAGTCAGATGTTGCAGAATTACCCACTGAAATTTATACAAACATGTTGAATAATTTCCGGAGAGACAAACCCGTTTATGGTTCTGACAAGAGAGAGCAGAAAAGGCTCCGTACGGATGAAATTGGATTAATAACATTGATGTTACGGTGAAATCAGTCCGTTTTCTCTCTACTTCCTGGAATTGTGTTGTTTGTGTGTTTGTGACGTGGAGGATTCTCCGGTGCATCGTAGTAAATATCTGCCGTCATCTCTAATCCGTATACACAGATGGCAGGCGGAGAGCGACGAGGGCACGACACAGACGGATTGTCCACTTTAACTCGTTTTATTTATTTATTTGGTTTGATTGCATCTCATTTGTTTTGGTCTGAAAGGATATCAGAGGAAAGAAAGTGACAACATTAAGGGGGGAAAAACACATTAAGACCTGCAAACAGTGGATCCTTATTTCAGTTTTGTAGGCAAGTGGCAAAACAGATCCAGATATATGAGTTTGTGTTCATCTGAATTCATCTTTTATGGATGCAAATGTATGTAATGCAGGTGTTGGATGTATTTTAAGAGATCTGAATTGCAGATGAGGGGAAGTCGGCATTGGTTCTTTCACAGTTTGCAGAAATTGGTTCCAGTAAATGTTATCCGAGGACTTTTCCAGATTGGAACCTTAACTCGTGGTTTGAGTTCAAGGGCAGCGCCATGTATCCATCTTTTCCACTGAAGGTTTTTTAAATGGTCGTGTCTACAGACACGGACCCGTAGCCTACAGGCTACGGATACGGCACTTTCCATTTGCCAGACAGATACGGACCCGTACGCGAGTCTCACGAGTCAAGAAGCTGCTAACCACTGCAAACTGTTGAAAGGTAAGCAAAGGTTAAGGTTAGGGTTAGTGTTAGGGTCAGGTTTAGGGTCCGTACCTGTAGTACCGATGCTACGGGTCCGTACCGCTAGCGTCTACCAGGAGTCACGTGACCAGATCTCGCGTATCTGATTGGCAAATGGCAAGTGCCTTATCCGTAGTCCACAGGCTACGGGTACGAGTCCGTACCTCTAGCAACAACCTTTTTAAATTTTAATATATATTTCTTTGAAAAGCAGCCAGACATCATATAAAGTCAGTTGTCTCTGCATCATTCAGCTGTTTTCATCTCTATTTTAAAAAACCCACCAACTTGTCAGGTTTCCAGAGCCAAGAAAAAGCATATGAGTTAAACTACTGAGGCTTTGAAGGGTTTCGTTGGACTAAAGACACATTATAAGGCTCTGTGTATATGTTGTTCTGCTTTTTTTCCATGTTGTATAGCTTTATTCTTTGCTTTATTGCTGTATTGTTCAAAAAGGTTTTTAGTCTTTTTTCTCTCTATTTTTTTATTTTTACTCTTATATTACTTGTTCTAGATTTGTATATATATTTATCCCTAATTCTTTATTACTTCATTGTTGCACTGCCTGCTCTGTGTGCCTTTTTAATTGTCCCCTGAGTTTTCTGAATCTAAATCTGAAAACATTTTTTTTTTAAAATTCTGTTCTTTTCTGCAGCAGTTCGTCTCAAACTCTGTATGACACTCAGATTTGAGCTCCTGTCTGTTTAGACTTAAACCACAACCTCGTTCAGTTTTCACAGTTTGACAAAAAACAAAATTTGTCAAACTGTGAAAACTGAACGAATTGTCAGAATTTCAACTTTTTAAATGGTCCTTGAGCTACTCATCTGTGACTTTCTGAACCAAATCTAAGCTTCAAGTAATGGTTTTTCATCAGTCATGATATTCAACATGTACAACTTTAAAAAGTTCTACAAATGAATGGTTGGCTGTGAAAAGATTCTGTGAAACTTAAAAATTCTGCACTGCTTACTGCAACCATGAAGTCATTAACGACTCAGCAATGACCAACAATCACGTGACAGAAATTTGAGGACTTTTTTGGCTGAAATGGGCTGCTTTTTTGCAGAGCGTAGAAAAAACAAGCATTGAAGCAAATTTAGAATGAAAATAGTAAAAAAAAAAAAAAGTAGTATGTAGAGTCACCATTTTTCTCTCAGTATTGATATAACATATATATGCACACACACACACACTCAAAGGAAATCAACTTTCATTATTTAACCTGTGTTATGATTCCTGGCAACCATTTTATATGGTACAAAAGACATTTTTGAGTTCTCTCTACATCTAGCCATGTTGTTCTGTTTCCATAGAGGTGCAGGACTTTTATATTGCAGTGAAAGCTGAGCCTACAGTCAGGAAAAATGTGACAGAAGTAGAAAATGTTTGTTGTTCAGAAAGTGTAGGAGACATCATCTGGAAAAGCTAAGTTTGTGCTGATTGGTCAGCTGGCCTGAGAAAAGTGAGAAAACTTTGGTTAACGCCATAATTTACGAGTACAGACGAACAGATGCAGCTCTAGCTGAAGCAGCACTAGCAAGCGAATAATGGTAGACTGCTATTTTGTTGTGATGCAGAGGTGCTACACGATGATGTAGATAGAAAACGAGAAAAATAGACTTTAAATGAACTGTTTAAGAAGGTTCCTGAATGCAAAATATAGTTTGTTTGTTTTTTTTTAAAAGAAGCTTTAACGTTAAGCTTCTCTTTTTCTTTCCCGACGGTCTTTTTTCCCCTCCTTCCTGCCCTCCTCATGACACTGACACTTGAGTTATTGGCACTTACATGTTGCCATGGCATGTTGGTGGTGTCATGTTCGTCAGCACAGTGCGAAGAAGAGTTATATAAACACTTAACATATACGTAGATGCGGTTACATAACCCGATGGTTTGCCGAAGATGTTTCCTCTGCTGCAAACACTGACCATGATCCTGCTGCCGACGGCTTCATATTCCTTTAAAAGCTGCATGCTGTATCTCTCCAGTGCACGTCATGGTATTTGTGTCTTTAGTCTTTAACCCAGAGGCAGCATCCAAAACGAACAAAGTAATGGCTCAGAAAATGTGCTGCAGCTGCTGTTTACTCTGTCATGATTCAGCGTTTCATCCAGACTCTTCATTACATTCTCTCGTGGTGGAGCTTCACCTGCATTCACACTTGGCCTCAAGTCATCTTGTTTTCTCGTCCTGCTTTCATCCCCCCCTCATCGCTGGCAGCTTAATGCTGGAGTTATATCTGATCACTTAGCAACAATCAGTTTGTCAAGCTCATATTTTTTGCTTTAAGGCCTCGGGAGGGTTTTCTTAATGAGGGCAGATCAGAACTCACAAACAAGTTATCAAATCCTGATACACCCAACCAGTAGTTTAATTAACTCATTTGCTTTAGCTGAAGTTGAAGCACAGAGATTTCAAAAGCTGTGGTTACTAGTCAGTGATAGTTTTGCCAAAAAAATGCAGAAGTTCAGGGGCGCCTGGATAGCGGAACTGGTTGACCCGTGTGCAGAGGCTAGTCCCCACTGCAGCGGCCTGGGTTCAGTTCACGCTCATCACCCTTTACTGCAGGTCTTCTCCCGCTCTTCTCCCTACTTTCCTGTCTGCCTCCACACTGTCCCAAATAAAACTGATAAAGCCAAAAGGCCAAAAAAATAACTTAAAAAATGAAAAAGTTCAGCAGTTAAAGTTTAAGAAGCAAGTCTGCAGTGAGCTCAAAAACTGCCAGCCTGTGTCTAGCAATGCTTTTGTGCTTTTTAGTGAATATATTTGGTCTTTTCTCTTTTGTGATTCTGTCTTCTTTATTTCACACCACACATCCAGATGCACAAACAAAAACAACTTTCAGGATCTTTTTTTAAATGCAGAGCAGAATCCATTTATTGCAGCTGGTGATAAAGTGTCATACAATTGTCAGATAAATGCTACTTGTGCCTCATAATTAGTTTAAATAAACTGTCTTTTTGGTGGATTTTTAAATAAGACATTTGGAATGAAGTGATTTTGATGAATGAGTAAAAATCACATTACAGATGAGAGATAGTTCAGGACTGTTTTAAAGTTCACAATTGAACCGCTTCTCTCTGTTTTTATGATTTCTAGCTCTGATAAATTGTGTAATTTTGGCTGTTTTTGTGAAGAAAACATGATTTTCAAACCCTCTGGCAAGTTTTGAAGGTTTAAGAGAAAAGGAAAATAGAAAGTTTTCTTTGTTTATATGTCTAACTTCTTCGTCTTGTGTGGTTTTCATATACATCTGAAGTCCCTGCTTCCCTGTTAGTGATTAAATACCTCTCAGTGGTGTGGGGTCCGCAGTCATGAAAGATGGATGTGAGGAATATAAAGTGTGAGCACTTTGGCAGGAGGTGCAGATTAACTGCTGGGATCCAGGTAGTAGGTGACAAGCGGAGGATTTCTTTCATTCGACTGTGCTCCGTATTGCATTACGTAATGTGAGTTCATACAGCCAGCAACGTTTATTTGACGGGCTGTTGTGATTGAAGCGCCGCCAGTCTTGTGTCGTAGCATTGTTTGCATGACAGCGCATAAAATGTGTGTTTGCCAAGCAGGATTCAAAAGAGGTTTTCGGTTTCCTGGGCACTTGGTGGGGAGTATTGAACAATTCATTAGTTATATAACTTATTTTGTGCGAGTGTTGTGTAACCTGATGGGTCATGATGCAGGAAGATTCTCCCAAAGGTTTGTGTGTCTGCAAATATATGTGTGAATCTGTACATTGGCCTGTATATAAATAATATATCTATGTATGTATATATAGATGCATATTTGTGTGTCTATATTTCTATTTGTGTGTGTTTGTACACTACCGTTCAAAAGTTTGGGGTCATCCAGACTTACAAAGTAAAACACCCGGAAGGACCAAGAAGCATGAACAATAATGATGAGAATTACATGCAGGAAGAAGAGGAGGCAGGGGAGGATACAGCGGGTCGAGACGAGGGTTCCCATCTGAGCGGATTCTTCCTCTTTGGGTCTCGGTGTGTTCATAGCTCATAAATAATTCCCTAATCAGAGGGCAGACCTGCATGACGAACATGAACATTGAGCAATTGCAGCACCTGTTTTGGCTGCCTGTAGTCAGGTTTTTGTTTCTCTTGATTCCCAAAGGAATAAAACCAGCAATCTATTCAGAATTCCAGTTAGGAAAATTGGGATATCTCGCTTGGAAGATGGGGATGTTATTCCAGACAGTGTGGAGTGTTAAACAGTTTCTTCTTAAGGCTACCTGAAAACAGACACTAGAAGGACTAGCAGTGCTACTGATTTCAGGTCAACTTGTGCCAAGGTCTTACGGCTTCTTCGAACCCTTACTTTCATGTATATGTGTGTGTGTGTGTGTGTGTGTGTGTGTGTGTGTGTGTGTGTGTGTATATATACACACACACACACACACACACACACATACATATATACTGGAGCAGAAGGAAACAGTCCCAGAATCTGTTTGTGTGTCGCCACCATGTTTTTTTTAATGTGTGAGTGTGTCGAACGCCCCCTCTAACTCTGAAGTGCATCTCTGTCTTTCTCTTTGAATGGTGACCTCACTTTCATCTCGTCGCCTCTTTATTTTTTGCCTCTGCTGCCCCCTCAGTGTCTTGTGTTTGTGCTGATGTCGAGGCTCCATATGCATTTTAGGAACCGTTATATAACTGTTCTGTGAGGTAGAGTTTAGAGGGAGGGAGGAGAAAAGGAAAAAGGGGTAGACATGGTGAAGAAGTGGATTTGTAAATCAAATTTGTGACAAAAGACAAAAATTATGTTGCTGCTCCTGCCTCTCGTACGATGCAATAATCCAGTTTCAGGAAGGCTCCTCAATTTACTATTCTGGAAGCACAATGTCTGACAGCTCAGTCCGAAAAAAGCACGTGTGATGGACATGATATCATGAGCAGTGAAAGGCAGAGGACAGCATAAGAATGTCAGCCATGGTACGGTGCCCCTGGAACAGGAAAGGTTGAGGGCCTTGTTCAAGGGCCCAACAGTGGCCACATCAGGTTTTGAACCTCTGAACTTCAGGTCAGTAGTCCAGAAAACTAACCGTTACGCCACCACTGCCCCAATATTAATATTAGCACAAGCAGCTCAAAAACCCACTGATGACTATGTAGAATCTTGAAAAAACATTTACTAACATGTCGAAACATCTCGTTGTTTTGGAACCAGAATAATGAAAATGTCTCCATTTTCACAGCTTTTACTTTACTCCTTCAAGTGTGTAGGCCTCCAGTAAAAATGGGTTTTCAGCACATGGTACCTTTAAAGAAACAGTAGTAAAGTTAATCATCCATCCCTTGGTTTAACACCTTCAGCAAGGATTGTGTTTCTACTTTTTATTTCTGTAGAAAAGATTTCTACAGTTACTCTACATAAATGCACACACAGGAGCTTTCAAGCTGGTGTTTCATAGTGCATTTTTAAGCATTGTGCTGTTTTATGGTCATGTTTTGTACTTCTTATAGCATACTATAAACATTAAGAGACATTCCTGTGGTTCTAAAGCTGGGGATCATGGCTATGTGCACCAAATTTCCATTAAAAAGTTGCGGAAATTTTATCTCAAAAGAAATATATCAATCTAATGATGGCACTGGAGGAAGCTCTATTAAAATGAAGCCATGGAAAAGTCATGAAAGTGGTGAAAACTGACATGAACTAATTCATTTGAACAAAAAGTTAAAAAAAAAATTGATGTTGGTTACTGCTTTTAATTTGATGTTGCAGATTGAACATTTCTTAGCATTTTTTTCTACCTTTTAATGCACCAGCCTTAAAGGATTACTCAGCTTCTAAAGAGCTCTGACTTTTTTGATATTTCTTTCTCTGCATATAGCTATATATATATATATATATATATTGAAATTATTGCAAAAGAATCGCTTTGAAATGCTACTCTGGGATGCGCCACACACACACCAAGCACTTAGATGAGCTGGTGTCATTAGCAGCCAGATCAAGAAGTTTGTTATTGCATAGATGGACTGAAGGGGCGTTTTATGTAAGTTGTTTTTCATTTGGCAGTGAGCTCATTGCCACCAGCCTCCATGCTCCATTATGTCGAGGATGTGTGTCCGTCTGCGTGCACATCCTCATGCCAGGTGTCATGCAGTTATCATGTCTTGTACGCATTTCTTAGCGTATTGAAACCGAGGATCGACATGTGTTTTGCCGTCCCCCCCATTTGTCCAGTCAGATTCTCGGCGCCGTTCTACATATTTCTACGTTTGCGTCGGGTATTTATGTATTGATTAATATTCTTATGTGAGCACTTGTCCTCTGGAATGTGTGTGTTTGCTGCGTGCGTCTGTCGGGTGTTTGTGTCCTGTCTTGTGTTTCATAAGCCGTCCATATTTATGATCCAACTCTTACATAAGCCTCAGATCTGGTTCAGTGTGTTTCTGGCAGAACAACTGAGAAAGCGAGAGGAGGAGGAAGAAAGAAGAAGAAGAAGAAGAAAGGTGAAATACAGGCAGATTGAGGGAAGAAGAAACAGAACTGAAAAAAGCATTTACAAAAAAGATGACAAATCAGGATTAAAGATGTGTACTGTTTTCATGGATTTGCACTGAAGTATGATTTGGCTCAGAGTCCTACTAATGTGGTTTAGTTAAATGCTTATTTGACTACAATGAAATTCTCACTAGCTGCAGCAGATCAATAAATCAAATCAGTTTAACCCTTTGAACCCCCAGTGTCTTGACGAGAAACGGAGGAATGAGTCGAATATTCAGTTCGGTTCGGACTGGGGTGGGGGGTGGAGGGTGACAAGCCGAATATTAGGATCGGTGCATTTCGTAACGTCCGACGTCGGACGAATAAGCGAGGCGAATACCGATCATGCGACATCGTCCAATGGGGGAGGGGGGTGGTGTTCGGATATTCGGATCTCAAAATAAATATTCTGACACCTCTGTCATGACCGAATATTCGGATATTCAGATATTCAGGTCCAGCTCCAGCTGTTTCCAAACACATATACCATAAAAAGAAAGATCTAATATTTGTTTGTACTCTGCTCCTGTTGGCTCATCTGTTGAAGTGTATTGCCAGGTTTTTTTAATAGAACACGAGTGTTGCATCCACACCTCAGACAAACCCATCTGAACACAAACATGTTTACCTGCAAAAACTAAAGAGTGCATCGATCATAATGAACAAACAGTACAGGACGGATCCAGTAGAACTGGCTGCTTGCTTTGTTGGTAGAATATTTGGCTCAGAGGCTTATATGATTTATTTCTTCCTGTTCATTGACAGTTATAACTACTAGGTGTGCAACTTCAGCTGATAACGGAGTCTTTGTGGCGCTAGACGGCCAGAGGAACTTTTTAATTAATCTTATGACTCAGTTGTACTCGTCTGCCCAGATTTTAAGAAGACCAAGTGTCCTGAATGTGGAAGTTCCTAAATATTTGGTGATTTCTTTTGAGTATTTTTAGCTGTTGGACTGCAGAAGTGAAGCTCTGTTTCAGGCCGCTTTCCCGGAGTCAACAAGTATTACAAAACTCACAGCTATTAACTCAGCAGACACTGGAACTTTCCAAAAGCAACTTTTTAAGCAGAGATGCTGCCTAGTTGTAAAAATACTCCTGAAACTGATTTTTTTTCATGTATGATAAAGCAAGCAGTGGGATAATTACTCAAAAAACACAAAACTGTGTTTGAAAAAAATCACATAATTTATGTAGCACTTGGATAGCAGTTTAATATCAGTCAGACATTAGTGGAGAATTTCAAAATTGTAATAAAAAAAGGCACTTTAACAGCAACGCCTCAGGGCTGCATTGTTCTGAGGTCTATAAAAGGCTGTTAGTGATGCTTAAATTGTTTCTTTAAATGAAATATGCTCACTACTATTTGCTTTTCTTTGCTTTATTTGGTAGATGGAGACGTTTTTGAAAATCAGCTGGCTAGCACTTCAGTTTCATATTGCAGTGAATGTTTCGTGTGTTAGCATAAAGCTCAATTTAGTAAGCTCTGCTGGAACATAAAAGACAACGAGCATCTTATACCTTTTAAAGAAGATCAAAGTAGTTGAGTTTTTTTCTTCTCCATAGCAGCATCTGACTGTTCTACACATTCAATTAACAGTTATCTGTCCTGTCTCGTCCCATCTATAGACCAGTCCCACAGCGCCCCCTTCAGCTCTGAGAATGAGGCTCAAGGCGGCAACCCGGCAGTGTGGCAGTGCACCCCTCCCCCATCTACCTCACCCTCGGCTGAGATGCCGGCTCACCCACCATCCCAGCCCGGGTCCAGACCCCACTCCAGGCAGGCAAGCCAAAGCCCCTCGCCTCCCTCCACCCTGACAGGAACCAAGAAGAGGAGCTCCAAACCTTCACACATGAGACGCAACATCAGGTACGGAACCCAGCGTTCCTAAATGCAATTTCAAACATGGTCCTAGTCCATGAGCTCAAATATGCACCAACATGTTTATTCACTGCAGATTCCTGAAAGAAATGGCAACAGAATTCACAACATTTAATCCACCAACATGTCACAGTAACACTCTGAATTTCAAAACCCACTGGTGGCTTCCAAACACGAATCATCTTCAAAAAATTTAAGGAATGACACAGTTTATGACATCCAAACCTCTTGAATTTTGGAGTCATTCAGCGGAAATGAAAGGAAGTGCGTGAAAGGCTGCATTTTCCGGAAATTCTCCACGAGGACCTCAACTCAAGTGACTACAGATGAAACTGCAAAACAAACAAAAAAACAGGAAGAATTTTTTCAGTTTCAACTTCCCAACGGCTCTTTAGCTATGCATCTGTGACTTGTTGTTCCATCAGAAAAAATTAAGACAAAGACTTAAAAAAGACATGAAGAATTTTATCATCTTCAACTTTCCAGTGGCTCTTAAACGCCTCATGTTTGATGTGTCCGTCCATCTCAAACAACATGTTCATTTTAAGACCGAACCTCAGCTTCAAATGATCATATTCCATCAAATTGGCTTTATTCTGCATGCTCCATTAACATTTTTTTTGCAAAAAATGAGCTCTTTCTGCTAATTAGACTCTGTAAAACTTAAAAATTCAGAGCTCCTCAATACTACAGTGAAGTCATTAATGTCTCAGCTGAAACCATCAGCCTTGTGACAAAAATTCAAGGAACTATTCGGATTGAACTGCAGGCTGTGTTTACAAGGAGCCAGAGATAAAGTAAGTAGGGAAGCAAATTAAAAGTATGAATAGCAAAATATCTACATTATGTAAAGTCACCATTTTTTTCTATTATTGGTAACACATATGCAGACAGAACAATTTGCCAGATTTTCAACCTTCTGAACTACTACTCAAAGTGAACTTCTCACAGGATGATCCGAATCTCAGCATAAAATCATGATTTCCATCAAAATCTATATATTCTACATAAAATATGCATTTTGACCCAACCAAATTCTATAAAAATATAGAATTCTGTGCTCTAGTGCACACTGGGAAACTGTGACAAACAGTCATGAGACAAAAATTTTACAACCTTTTGGTTGAACTACAAGCAGTGTGCCAATAGATCACATAGAAAGTAAGAATGATTGAAAATGTAAGCCATAAAATGTCTTTAATATGTAGAGGCACCACTTATTTTTCCAGTAGTAACATCTGAGGGCACTGAACATGTTGAATGCAGATTTTTTTCCCCCATTTATGTTGAAATATTAATCACAGAATATTCAATGTTTTTTTCTCTTTTTTTTAATGAATTATGCCATTCGAAGTGTGTCATACTGCAAAATAGAGATGCATGATTTTATTTTGTAGTGAAAAAAATGAGGTTCAGAGGGTTAAAGGTTTATATGGAGAGGTTAGCCAACTATAATAAATAAATAAAAAAAAGCTAATACCTGTACGTACCTGTAACTATTAAAATAATGAATTGTCTGAAGAGCTATTTTTATGAAATATGAGGTATATTTTGGCAGGCAGGTAGTCATTGTCATTGTCCTTGGACCTTTGGTCCTCCCAGTAAAATGTAGTGGACACTTTAATGAATTCACAGAAGAGCACTTGAACATCCATTCATTTTCTGCTGAGCACATCCCAGCCTCATGCCATGACCAGCAACATCACACCATTTCCAGCTTCCAGCCCAATAAATTCATGCCTGTATAAAACTGCTAAGACACAGATTATTAAGATATGAGATCATTTTAGTGTTTTGCCTACTTTGCATTTGAAAGCTGAGTAAACCAGTTTTTAAAAACAAGTCTGAGTCATTGCTTGTCATGCAGTACCCAGTCAACCTTGAGATAAAAAGGATTACCACACAATTCTTTGGGTATATTACTGCTGAGGTGCAGAACAAACTAACATTCACTCGGCTTATTCAACACTTATTTGTAATAACACTCAGCAGCCGGAAAATGGGATTTATCATATTGTCACTGTATATCTTTTTTTCCCTTCCTCATTCTCAGATTTCACTTTTACTTTGAAGAATTAAAGCTCAGGCCAATTACTGATGAAATCTATCCCTGATTATACATATGCACTGTCTGCAGCTTCGTTCCTCCGTCCTGCCAGTAAACATGATATAGCTCAACCCCAAGTATGCTGTTGCTTTTACATAACAGTGTGTTCAAAATAATATGAAACATGTGCCAGAGATGTGAGCTCTGGGTTTAATTCTCTGCCTGTAGCTCCCTCATTGATAAGATATTCAACTGTTGGTGTAAACAGAGCAGAAAATATGGTTTGCGTTGTCTGTTGCTGTTGTAAACACTGAGCAATAGAATTTTTCATTGATTTCAAGGTTTATCGCAGTTAAAAGCGAGTCCACAGTGAGTAAAAAAATGTGACAATAGCAAAAAAAACAGCATGAAACTCCTTTGTGGCAGCATTTACACATGAGAAACCACAATTTATCTAAATTCTAAATTTGACCTTTTATATAAATCCCTCTGCATGCACATAGTGTTTTGCACATCGTATTGCTATTCATTAAATTTAGTTTTTTTGCCCACAGTAACCATTTTAAGTCATGTTTCTATCTTTTAGCCTAATATGTAGGTCCAGTATTTATGCCTCGCTTACGCTCCAGTTGGGTCTCCATTGACTTCTCAGAAATATATCGTCCACTATATCGGCCACTATAAAGATGCAGTGCTTGATGATAACAGTCCTTTGACATATAAATGCACATACAAGCTAAACCATGCTTCCTGCACCATTTAATAAGTAAATTTAGCTTATAAAAAAATATATTAAAATTTTACGTGTTTTTCTGTCTTTGTAGAAAGTTGCTAAGGGAGCATCAGTTGGAGGCCGTGACCAAAGCCGCCCAGCAGGAGGAGCTGGAAAGGAGGCAACGTCTGGAGCAGCAAAGAAAACAGGATTTTCCCATACCACTGCTGCCTGAATACACAACTGGTGAGTGCAAAAACACAAAAATGCTTCCACAACTAAATCTGCAACCACCAACTCTGTAATCTTTACCTCCGATAACATATTGAAGCATGTAGACATACGAATGCTCACCTGAATCAATGGAAAAAATCAGTAACACTGAAGAAAATGCGTTGGATCTATAAATATATTACCACTTTTTGAAAAAATCTGAAAATAAACTGTGCTGTGGTGCCAACAAATAATAAATAATATGCACTCTGTACAGACAGTGATTCAAACAAACATTTTAAATGCAAATTGCAGCAGAAGAATGTACATCAGGGAAATCTGAACCCGACAAATGTACTAAAGACTAAAGTTCTGCTTTGCAGCTCAAGCTGACCGAACTTTTACTACATATAGGTAGATTTTGTTTATATTAACTATGATTTCATATGCACCCACAAGCAATTTAAATGGAGGAAAAAAGACACACAAATGAAAAAAATTATGTTTGATATTGTCCCCAAGTTCTCAAGAGCAGAGTCTATTATTTTTTAGCCAATTTTTTTTCACCTCTTTCTTGATCTGCTGCCTTGTTCCCATTCCTATTTCTAGGCGATGTGACAAAGCATGTGTCGTCATCGTCGGCATCGGTGGCCTCTCAGCAGGAGGCGAAGTCAAGCAGACAGGAAGTGATCAGTTTGGACTCCAGCAGCACTGGTGTCAGCGAGGATGACAGCAAGACAGACAAAACCACATCAGCTGCTAAAGAGCACAAAACAGGTGAGAAACGGCAAAAACACAACACAGAAACGCCGATATTAACTTTGTTTTGGAGCATATAAGATCAGCAAGAACTCTTTAAATCAGATATTCCTCTTAACACAAACTCTTCAGCAACCAAAACAAAGGATTTCTGTTTGTTTCTGACGTTTTTCTGAAAATTTTGTGACTCAAAATTCATGACAGTGGAACAAATTGGATGCTTTGTTTTGTGTTTTAAGTGAATCCTTGATCAGGTTTCTCTCAGTGAGCATTAGGTGACTGTTATTTCAAAGATGAACATAACTAAATTACCTCATTAACGTAACTGATGCTAACCAAGATGTATAAAAATACTTACTTGCAAAAAAAAAATTGCAAATCACTGAAAGTTTAAAGCACTGACAAATGTGATCAAGGCTGAAATCTTTTTTCACTTCAATCCCTCTGTAAATACATATATATCAGTGATTCATGTTGCTGAATTGTGCCCAACCCCTCTCCCTTTCCACCTCCAAGTTTCCCTTTGACTTTTATTTGCGGAAGTGGGCCAGTAGGTCGCTGAGGCCAGATGGCGGCAGAGAGGTTATGAAAGCAAACAGAGACGCAGAACAGTGAAGTTAATTTGTCACCCATCGTCCAGCTGTATATTGTCATCCAATGAGCCGGATAGTCTTTGTTAAGGTGACTAAACAGCACAGGGTGGGCTGTGGAGTAACGAGTAACGACTGAAGAGTTTAGTTACGAGCATCAAAAAGTTTCACCAACTTTTGTGTCCATTTAAAAAAATTAAAGGATAGAAATGCTGTTAGGGTAGGAACTTAAATCCCTTCTTTTTTAAATTATGTTAAACCTTCTGAACTCTATGCAGCTTATGAGCGATTTTTGCTCATCTTACATTTTCAGTCACCGTGGGCTCATTATTCATTGGAATAGAAAATCCTGCATCTCTATGGAAACAGAGCAACCATGACTAGAAGTAGACAGAACTTCAAAATACCTTATGTGCAGTATGACAGTTATAATGTTATAAATACTAAACGAAAAGAAATGAAACCAAAGTTACATATCTTTGATTATTTGTTTGAAATATATGAAACAAGAATGGCTTCAATCTTTACAACATTTTTCCAAGTGCCCACAGGTGTTGAAATTACAGGAAACACTACAGGTCACACTACAAGTCATAGATATTTTATTATTTACATCTTTTGTTTATTTCCATTCATGTCTGCTGTCTGCTCTGTGTAAACACAGTCTACAGTTCAGCTGAAACTCCATGAATTTTTGTCTCATAACTGTTGTTCACAGCTGAGTCAGTCACAGTTCCTCAGTTGTGTTTGGGAGCGCAGATTTTTTAAAACATTTTTTGCAGGATGTGGTTAGAGCAAACACTCAATCTTTTGCAAATTTGAAAAAAAGTGATTTTATCGGAAATTGTGATTTTTTTTTTTTGATTTTTTTTTTTAAGCTCAGCTTTTGGCCATTTTCCTGACAGAAGGGTACACTGAGCAGTTTGAGCATTATCAGAAGGTTAAAAATCCAACAAGTCTTTCCATTTCTACAGTTTCTAGCTCTGATAAGTTGTCATTTAGGCATTATTAAAAGTAAAGCGTGCATTTAAAACCCGTTGAAGTTTAACATAGTTTTATAGACAGCTTCAGCTTGGAGAAACCTGGAATTTTAACCCATTTAGACTGCATACTCACAGGAAAATTATTCTGAATTTCAAGAATGATGTTAGATCTTCAAAACTGAAGCTCATAGGACAGTCACATGCATCTATATAGTTCAATCTATTGCTTAAAAACACCTCAAACGGTACTTTTTGGCAGGTTTGATTGATATGCCTGAACTAAACCTTTCATTGATATCTGAGACAGAACAGAAGCAAGAAAGTTATGCATAATAAATAAATAACCAATATCAATATTCGATCGAGTTAAAGGTGTATATTTTTAAACTGTGAGAGACTGCAGGATAGTCCAGTTTCAGATATGGAATCTGTAACACTGTTGTCTTCATCTGTTTAGGTGCTTGTCACTTTTGAATTACAGGCTTCAGTTGAAGGACCCGTATGAATAGAGCTGTAATAATGACGTGCGACATTTAGCATCTGGTGCACAAGAGGTGCCGCCACATTCTGCTATAAGAAATTCTGAATGAACTCTGAGCTTGTAAAAACAGATACTATGATTGAAAGTGGGGAAAAAGTCAGGCTGACTGATGATCTAATGATTAGTGCAATTGTCAGACATTTTCCTTTTTTATTCTGCACAAAGGGTGAAAGAATATCCTTAATGAGCGCGTTCTCGTCATTTGACGTGATTAGAATTTTTTCCAATGCTTGAAATCTGTCCCATTTGCTGTATTTTAATCAAACTGACTCACTTCGTGTGTGCATAATGGAGCATGATTAAGCCAAATTTCCTTCCACAAGCGATGCGTTTATGTCACAATCCGTAGCGTGATCGCTGTTGTGACTTTGGTGGAAAAGTGCGTCGGCTGTTTCATCACACATCTATCCTGTAAAATTGCCAGCAGGGCATTTTCCATGTTGCGTTCTTATCAGATTGTCCCGATTTCTCAGCTCTGGAGACATCCGTGAGGTTGTACAATGCACGGTTATAGAATTACAAAGTGCCATTTTAGCATTTAGAAATGGTGTATCCGTGATGAAAGCTGATCCCGTGGTGAAATTTGAGGTCCGACACGACGCTTAAGGGCACTTAGGGTGAGAGTTTGTATCTGGTGGAAACATCGCATCTCGAAAGCATCAGTCGCTCAAAGATTAAGCAAAGCAGCCATCAATAGCCTCCCGACAGCCAAGCATTTATTAAATTACACACTCTGTTTCCAATCTGAGCCCAGGGGTAGGAAGTCAAGAACAAAACGCATATGGAGGACTGGAAAAACATTCCAAATAAGAAGTCTTTCTTTACCACAACGCAGCAGATGTCTGGTTCAGCATTCACCTTAAATCCCCTCCAAACTGCTAGAAATAGGTCCTGCAGGTTCTAGTTTTTCATTTCAGCTTTTCTGTTGACCGTAGAGGCAGTATTACATGAAGCTGGCCGTTATTTTGAACCACAAACTTGGCTGATGCAAAGTTACTATAAGACGATGGACCTCTCAGCTTTTTTGGGGAAACTCTTTAAGTCAGTTAGTGTGAAAGTTTAAACAGCTGGGGTGAAAATTCTCCTCACTTCCTGTTAAATGCGTGTGTAAATTACTTGCTCTCACCAGATTCTGAAAAGTTAACACATTCACATTCACAAACCAGAACCGGCAGATTCTCCAAAAAAACAAAACAAACAAAAGTATTGTCATTTTTTAACATTCCCACCGTCCGTGACCTGATTTGGGTTTTCATCCAGACAAATAACAGAATCTAAACTTAAAATCGTAATCTTTAAACCAGATTCTACAAAAAACTAGGGGGAAAAAGAAAATATTGCCACTTGTTTACTTTCAAACGAAACTTGTCATGTCTGAAAATATCAGACTCCAGAAAATAGAACCTGCAGATTCTGAAAAAAAAAAACACAACTGAGAACCCTGAAAAAATCAAGGAAGTATTGTCGCTTATTAACTTTCCAACTGTCTTTGAACTCATCTTGTCTAATGTCGTGTTTCATTAGGACAATTAACTGAATCTAAGCTTAAAATTGTGATATTTCATTAAAAATCTGTATTCTACATGCTAAAAAATAAATACCAGGATGACCACACAGACTTCACAGCTTTTAAAAAAAACACTTTTAGAGTCAGTTTTAACAACAAAGATCAGAACTCTTCTCCCTTCCTTTCAAATGTGTGTGGAAATCATTTGCTCTCAACAGATTCTGCAAAAATAACAGATTCTCAGAAAGCAGAACCTTGGCCTCCTCAGCTTCTCAGTTGGTGGCTCTTTCGGCAGTTTTGACGATCTCAAGGGGGATAGAAAACTCCTCTGGATTCAGAAGTCATCCTCGATTCAAGCCGATGAGTTAAGCGTGACTATACTTCTGTGCCTGTGCCAAGTATCTAAGTAAAGAACACAGAATAACTAAGAACATAATGTGGTCTGGAGAGCTCAAAGCTGCTGTGTCAGTGCACGCCACATTCAAAACTCTCCTCACTTCCTTTCACATGTGCTCGCACAAATGACAAGAAAGCACAACCTTCAGATTTTGCACACAAACAAGCAAAATAAGAAAAGAATGTCTCTTTATTAACTTTTCCAACTGTCTTTGAACTTGTCACGTCTAATTTTATGTTTTGTCAGGCAAAGTAACTAAATCTTAAGCTTAAAATTATGATATTTAATCAAAAACATGTATTCTACGTTCTGTAAATACTTCCAGGATGACCACTCAGACCTCACATGGTTCTGCTGGTTCTGTTTTTTTTTTTTTGTGACTTTCTTGCTCATTTTATCGTTTTTGTTGTCAGTAAAGATGGTTTTAAATGAATTTGGCCCTCATTTGAAGCAGAAACTTGGCGTAAGAAGTGAAGTCTTTCCAGGGCAGACAGACCACACAGCTTTTTTGGAAGCCTTAAAGTCAATTAGCCTGCACAAATTTAAACAACTGAGGTCAAAGCTCCCCTTGCTGCTTCTCCTGTATGTGTGTGTGTGCGTGCAGCAGGGAGTTTTTCGTAAATTAGCTGCCATGTGAATCAGAATCTTTAAACCTTTGCCGGGTACATCATGTACCGTTCCCTTGTTGCCCGAGTGCACAAACACTCTCAGACACACAAAGCCACTTAAACAGTCAAGGATAAACACACACACACACGCATACACTCTATGAGAGAGTCGAGGGATAAACACACGTATTACTGCATTCGGAGACACACACACACACACCTGCAAATCACACAAAAGATGTGAAAGCCGAGAAAGACAAAAGCGAAGGAAAATGAAGCTCAGAGGGAGATGAAAGAGTGTCTGTAGAGCAGATCAGAGCGGGTCTGTGGAGCAATAAAGCCAGCTAATCCTGGTTATGAGCCAGAACACACACAAACACACACACATACACACACACACACACACACACACACGCACGCATATATAAACGCACACACTTGCACCACAGTGGCACAGTGACATTTCTGGTTGGGGTTGCATAACCAGTCTCCCCCTCCACTCTAATCCTACTTGTATAACCAGCCATTCACTGCAGTTATATAAGTGCTCTCTCTCTTTTTCACACACACTAACATACTGACACACACACACACACACACACACACACACACACACACACACACACCACCTCTTCCCGTCGTACCCTTACAGGCTTCCAGCTTGTGTAACTTTCACCACTTGATACCGTTTGACGTTCAAGCCCTTTTTATATCAGATATGGATTTTGGTCTTTCCAAAATCCGCTCACGTCATTACCCTCCCTCTTTTTCTTTTTCTTTTTTTTTGCTTTAGGTGAAGGCCAATAAAATTGTAGCAGTTTGTTAGTTTCCCCGTTCATATGCTTTATTATCAGGCCGATCATTCAAATAGTCTCATTGTTAAGTCTCGGAACTGCATCTAACCATTATACCGGTGTATAAAACAGTCTATGATGGCTCTAAAAGAGTATTTTCAAATATTTATTACATACTTCTTTTAGTTTGTGGAACGCTCTGATCCTCAACACCTGCCAGTGGGTTTGAAAAGCATGTTGTATTTGAGAAAATAGCCAAAAACTACGTAATTTATTAGAGCCAGAAATCATCAGATTGTCAAGTTTTTGATGGTCCATGAACTATTCATCTGTGACAGGACCATCATAAATCACAACATGTCATTAAAATCACTTCATTTGACCTGATTTCTTTAAAATAAAAGTAAACAAGCGTAGTTACAGTAAATATTTGCAGAAATAATTTTTGAAGTGTTGGGAGGAAGGGACGTAAATGTTTTACCCCTGACATCTAAAACCCACTAAAAGGGTTTGAAAGGCACGTTATATTTTTTTAAAAATGGCAAAGTTTCACCATTTATCAGAGCCAGAAACTGTAAAAACAGAAAAAATTGTCGGGTGTTTCACTTTTTTTGTGATCTGTAAACTGTTCTTATATGATATGATCTGTTATTCCTTCAGATAATCTAAGCTTAATATCCCAATGTGTTGTTCAATATGACATGGATCATTTGAAAAATAAAAAGATGACAAGACATACATATTTGCAAAAGTGTTTAAAAAAAATCAGAAGACAAGTACATTTTCATTCATTCCACCTGTTCAGTACATTCAATTTAATGTTTAACCCTCTGAGCCCCAAAACCCATCAGCTGGTTTGAAAGACTCGTCCTTAAACTAATCATGAGCGGCATGGTGTTCAGGGACTTTATTCTACATGTCTTAATGAAAAAATTGACAAAGTAAACAGCTTGCTGTTATTAGATTCTGCAAAAAGCTAAAAATTCTGTACTCCTTGTCACAACGGTAAAGCCAACAGCAACACACCAAAAAAACCATCAAAACCTTTATCATATGTCTCGTTTAAAAATGATCAATTATTGTTTGCTTCAACTAGATACTGTTAAAAGCAAAAAAGTCTGCACTCCTTGTTGCAACCATTAAGCCATGATTGATTCAGCTGTGACAAAAAAGATCCATGATGTTATATTTCCTTTTTGTGTCATATAAAAATTGTCAAAAATGAAACCATTTACACCATAGCAATCTGATAATAAACAAAAAATTCTGCACTCTATGACACAATCGAGAAGATATTAGTGGCTCAGCTGTAACCAACAGTCATTTGACAAAAACATCACTGAGCTGAACTAATAGGAGACAAGTATAGAAGGTAAATATGTATGGCATGTAGAATCACTGTTGTTCGTCAGCGTTGGTACCACCTGTAGGCAACATGTTGATTCCATTCTTTTTTCATTTTTATAGAATGAATATATTTAAAGAAATATAGCATTTGTTTTTCTTTATTATGAGTTACGGCATCGTAGCTTTACTGTGCTGCACAAAAGAGGTGCAGGACTTTATATTGTAGTTCAAAATGAGCCCACCGTGCATAAAAATGTAACAAGAACAAAATGTGCTAGAGGCTTCGAGGATTACATGTGTATGCAAAACTTCTGCATTGCTGTTTACTCATCCATTGTGTATGTGGAACAGGTAAAGCTCACCATTGTTACCGTGAAGTTTGGAGACACTCAGGTGTTTCATTGTATTCAGGCTGAAGAAATAGGTTGTGTAATGGAGTGTCCTTGCTCCCATTGCTGTCTGACATATTGTGGTATGTGTGAGCTTTAGGTACAGGAACAAAATAGTTTCTCATCCTGCAATGGTTCCTGCATCTGCAAGAGAAAAATGTGTTTCCTGTATTTAGATGGAAAAAGCATTTTTCAAGTTTAAACCGTAATGTTTCTCTTTTCCCCTCCTGTTTCCCTGCAATATAAATTTCTGTACTTTTATGCAAACAGAAAACACATGACTAGAAGTGGCTAGAACTCAAAAATGTCTTCATTGCAATATGACACAGCCATAAATCTTGTATTTTTTTTTCATTTTTCATTTGTCTCCATACTTGTCTCCTATCAGCCTAGTTTAGCCAAAAAGTCCCACAGATTTTGTCACTTTTTAAAAATTGTTCAGTTGATTGCAGCTGTTGGTTGCAACAGGGAGTGCAGAATTTGTGTTATTTTACAGAATTTTCTCGGTGTTAACAGTTAATTTTTGACATTTTTTAAAGATGACGTATGGTGATGTTAAATTTTGATTTGGCTCTTTTTCTACACAGAACTGAAGGTCACACATGATTAGTGAGAAAATGTGACTGTTTCTTCTTGTTTTGACACTTTCTGACTTCAGTAAATGGTGTCATCTTTTTAAACCTTCCTGTATCTGTTTCGTCTGTTTAGATATCATAGATCTGAGTTCAGGGGAGGATGACAGCATCATCCACGTCAGCAGCGAATCCACCCTCGAGGAGGAGGACAGCGAGCCGAGTGGTGCGCATGCCAACGATGTCCTGAACCAACCAGACGACCAGGGCAGAGTGCTGATCAATCTGAACCACCCGACTGCAGAGACAGACATTTTTCTGTCGCCCCAGCTGACCCGAGTGATCAAACCTCACCAGGTAAACAGATATTCTGCTACTAAAACACTTCAGTCTTATCAAAATGCAAAAACGACTCGCCCCAATCTGCAGCATACTCAGAAAAAATCCCTCCTGTTGAATGGTTTGAACTAAGCTCTACCTTTTTTCTATACCACCTTGCTCTCTCCTGTTTTGCCATCTTCCTCTTCTTCCTCATTTCTTCTTCTTCACTTTCGCTGCCTTCCCGTCAGATCGGCGGTGTCCGTTTCCTGTATGACAACCTGGTGGAGTCAGTGGAGCGTTTCAGCAGCAGCAGCGGCTTCGGCTGCATCCTCGCCCACAGCATGGGTCTGGGCAAAACGCTGCAGGTCATCTCCTTCATCGATGTCCTGTTCAGACACACCCAGGCTCACACCGTGCTCGCCATCGTACCCGTAAGCAACTGTAGAGTTTTTTATCACAAATTTTGTATTAAAATGACAGAATTTGAGGATTGAAAGCAAGATGACGTATAAATGTTCCATGTGGGACTCCCAGTTAAGGTTAAAATAATAATAATAATAATAATAATAATAGTAGTAGTAGTAATAGATATTACAGGACAAGAGCACATCTGCAGAAGTAATTTTGATGTTTATCCTGTAGGTGCTGGTAAATTTAGCCAAATTAATAGTTCATTTCTTACATTTTTATGCGTGTTTATATATGAATGTATAATTTTGATAGCCTAGCCGCGCTAGACCCATGTTCTTAAGGCACAAGGGTCTAGGCACGCTCGACAGGGAGGGAGGCGGGCTAAAAGGTTGTCTATCAAATCACTCTGCAGCAGTTGGGTAGGTATACAACCAATCAGCGCAACGAATAGGCTCCTAGAGCGCCGGAAATCAGAGAATAAGGTAGTTCGGTGAAGCCTTATTTATACAGTCAATGGGTGAAGCTCAAGTATATTACAGACATGTTAACAGAAAGATTATTCAGAGTCGGTGCTAATGGAGCTCAACGACTGTTGTCGTTTTTGTTGTCGACCCTGGCAGAGAATTAAATTCGTTGCCGTGGGTTGTCTAGCGCGGCTAGGCTAGTTGTTTCCGGTTGTTTCTGTCAGAATCGTCGTGCCTCTGTCGTCACTTAGTTACGCCCGCCTTCTGACTCTACACTTCATGGTGATTGGTCCGGCCAGTTTTAGGAGAATCCAGCCTCGAGCCTTATGGAGGGTAACTAGACCCACCCTGGCAGAGAATTAAATTCGTTGCCGTGGGTTGTCTAGCACGGCTAGGCTATAATTTTGATGCTTTGAATAGAAAAAAACCCCAAAGAATATGAGCTGATTAAATGAAAAAATATGGTTCGAACAAGTACTAGGACACAATATACATGCAGACAGCTTGAAATTATGATAACAAAAGTGGGATTAAAGGATTTTATTGAAAAAATTTATGTAATTTTGTTGTTTATCCTATAATTGCTGGTAAATGTAGTTAAAAAAATAGTGGATTTCTTAATTTTTTATCTATGTTTATGGCTTAAAATATAGTTTTGATACAATGAATTAAAAACAAAGAATAAAATTTAATAAACCAAAAACATCTGGATGGAACAAGTATTTGGACACAATATACATACAGCTAAAGCCCCAAGTTATGATAGAGGAAATGTAATTAAAGGATCTTACTGAAAACATGAAAGTATTTTGATGTAGATCCTGTATTTGCTGGTATATTTAGCCAAATTAATGGTAATTTATTATTATTTTTTTATGTGTCCAGATAGACTTCCAGACTCATGTTCTCACTGCCTTCAACAGGTTAAGTCTGATCATTGTGGGAAGTACAATTTAGGTGCAATGAATCAAAAAACAAATAATTTAAGTTGATTAAATCAAAATATGTGGATGAAACTAATACTCTGACACAATATATATGCAGACATAGCTTGAAGCGGCGATAACAAACGTGGGTTTAAAGGATTTTAGTGAAAACATTCATGTAATTTTGTTGTGTATTCTCTATTTATTTGTAAATTTAGCCAAATTAATAGTAGTTTTTTATGTACTCAGATAGATTTCCGGACACTTGTGCTCACCTTACAACAGATGCTAAAATTGAGTCTGTGCCACATGGGAAGTAAAGTTTCAGTGCAATGAATCAAAAAAGTACAAATTCTGTGTTCCCATTAGAGATTCAATTACGAAAAACAAATATTCAGTGTCTGTTCGACTGAATTGAACTGAACTGCAGGCTGTATTTACATAGGACAGCAAAAAAAAAAAAAAAACTGACTATAAAAACAGAAAATATTGTCAGATTTTAACTTTCTGAATTTCCTTGAACTTATTATATGCAACTTTAGGTTTCTTCAGGAAAATCAACAAAATATAAACTTAAAATTGGGATTTTTCATCAAAAATTGAATGAAAAAATGTTAAAATATACCCCAATTAGCAATTCTGTTCATTATTTTTAATTAACTGAACAATCTATACTTTGGATGACATATCATTTACCATTAATAATTACTATAAATAGCACAGTGTCTTATAATTATGTTGTTTGTTGTACACTAAGGGCATTCAAATTGAAAAATTACTGATGTGAAAATGAGAAATGTTAGCATTTGTGAAGTTGTAAAGAGCATGTTCTCAGTATCTGAAATGATTGAATCAAGTCGGAGATGAAATTCTGTCAATGTCAGTTGATCATGTCAGGACTGGATAAGACGTGAACAGGATCAATACGGAGACTAGAGGACAAAAAGTGGTTATTTTATCTCCTCGTTTCATTCCAGGTGAACACGTTGCAGAACTGGCTGTCAGAGTTCAACCTGTGGGTCCCGCCCCCTGAGGCGTTATCTCCAGATACCGACCCGGCGCTGGTGACGCCACGAACATTTAAAGTTCACATCCTCAACGACGAGCACAAGTGAGTAACAAAAACGGAAGCTTTAATCCTCATTTTTAAAACCTAAATCCCGCTGTTTGTACGTTGGAACAGCGAGACGCACAACGGAGCAGCTACACAGGACCTTCTTATCGATTTATATAAAAGCGGCAAGAAAGAATAAAAGACCAAAACAAATCTCAAGGTTCCTTCTTCCTCGCAGGGTCACAGCAGACAGGAAACTTTTCCTTTCTGCTAAGCTGACCTTCTCGCCTGCCTCCGCCTTTAATCCCCAGCTGGCTCGGCCTGTCTTGCGTCTCTTTCCGAACAGCTGCGTTGCTGGAAAGATTTCCAGATTCTCGTGCAGTGTGTTTGGGATTAGGGGTGGAAGAAATACGGCACAGTGAGAGTGCAGTTCCGTGATGCAGGCTGAAAGTGACACAGTAACCTCATTCTGTCTGTCAGCTCAGTTACAATAATCCTGCAAAGCATGACTGTTAAAAATTAACTAAATCAACAAGCATTTTCACCTTCTGTTAAAGCTCTTCTCAAACATAATTGCAATTTATTACAACAGGAATTACTGAAATTCTTGTTTCCCCTCTTACACCAAGCAGTTTTGGGGTGTTTCTATGCTCCTGACATATTTTTCCTCAGTGTGGGCTCATTTTTTACTGCAATAGAAAGTCCTACACCTCTATGGAAACAGCATGACCATGACCAGAAGTACACAAAACTCAAAAAAGTCTTCTGAGCATTATGACACAGTTATAAGACCAAAAATCATAAATTGCTTATGTTTTTCCATTTGCCTCCATATTTGTCCCCCTTCAGCCAAGTTCAGTCAAAAAGTCCCAGAATTTTTATCAATTTGTTTTGATTTTTCTGTTGATGGCACATGCCTGTCAAGTATATTCTTGGTTGCTTTGGGAATCACTTTTTTTTTTTTTTTTTACATAATGTTCTTATTTCAAATTGATTTGTTTTTTGATTTTTTTTAATGACACCAACAGTCTAAGGTGACTTTACAATTTTAAGCTTAGATTTTATAAATTTTCCAAACAAAAGTCACACATAATTAGTTCAAGAAGCATGTAAAAGGTAAAAACTCAACAATTTTTATTTTATTTATTTATTTATTTATTTTACAGTTTTTTGCTCTGATAAATGGTTTAATATTGGTGATTGTTTTTAATATGCCTTTCAAACCTCCTGGCAGTTTCATGCAAGATAATCTCTGTTTATTATGTTTTTTCTTCTCTTGTTTGCTCCTCAGTTTCTTTGCTTTCATTCAACTATTTCACTCATTTCATGGTTCTGCTTAAAGGTGCTGAAAAGAATTGCATTTTAAATCCATCTTTATTCTTTCTTATGCGATACAGGAACACAGCAACCAGGGCCAAGGTGGTGGAGGACTGGGCTCGGGACGGAGGGGTTCTGCTGATGGGATACGAGATGTATCGGCTGCTGTCGCTGAAGAAAAGCTTCGTTACTGGAAGGAAGAAGAAGAGCAAGAAAACAACTGGACCTGTTGTTATCGACTTGGATGAGGAGGACAGGCAGCAGGAACTGCTTAAAGGTAGTAGAAAATGAGGAAGATAATAGAGGTTGCACACGGAAAAAAAAGAGGTCCAATGTGGAATCTGTCAGAATTAAATATCACCATTTGTCCTCCTCCAGGTATTGAGAAAGCCTTGGCCCGGCCCGGTCCAGATGTGGTCATCTGCGACGAAGGACATCGCATCAAGAACTGCCACGCCAGCACGTCCCAGGCTTTAAAGAACATCCGAACCCGCCGCCGCGTGGTCCTGACCGGGTATCCACTGCAGAACAACCTCATCGAGTACTGGTGCATGGTCGACTTTGTCCGACCTGACTTCTTAGGTAGGAAACTGGATCTGTGGAAGGTTACGTTCCACAATTACCTGCTGAGATGTTTGTTTTTTAAGCAAAGATCTTGTTCGTATTTCAGGTACGCGGCAAGAGTTCAGCAACATGTTTGAGCGCCCCATTCTGAACGGGCAGTGCGTGGACAGCACACCTCAGGACATCCAGCTGATGAGGTACCGGAGCCACGTCCTGCACAGCCTGCTAGAGGGCTTTGTCCAGAGGTAGGAGTCAGAATCACTGTCCAGAAGCACAATCTTCCCTGAACATTGTTAACCTTTACTAAGTCTTTGCAAAAAATTTACTGTGGTTTGTCTTTAATCCAGGCGAGGCCACGATGTCCTGAGGGACCAGCTGCCCTCTAAGGAGGAACATGTGATCCTGGTGCGTCTGTCTCCCCTGCAGAGGGCGCTGTACACCGAGTTCATGAACCGCTTCAGGGAGGCAGGAAACACCGGCTGGCTCAGCCTCAACCCGCTCAAGGCTTTCTGCGTCTGCTGCAAGGTGAGCAGTGAGTCTCAAAGTCTGTCTGTCACTTTTTTACTTACTGTGGGCTCATTTTTCACTGCAATATGAAGTCCCACACCTCTATGGAAACAGAACAACTCTTGACTAGAAGTACAGAAAACTCAGAAATGTCTTCTGTGCAAAATGACAAAGTTATACCATAAATCATACAGAAAGAAAGAAAACAAAAGTTAGATTTCTTTGATTATCTATTTTTAAAACAACTGGAATCGACGTGCAATATTTTTCTAAGAGCCTGCTGATGTTACAAATACAGGAAAAACGTCTAGGAAACTCTACAAACTATAGATGTTTGCTACCTACGTATTTAATTTCCATCCTTGTCTCCTGTCTTGTCTGCAAGTTCAGTCAAAATTCTTGTCACATAAATATTGCTAATGGTTTGATGGTTGCATCTATTAGAGCAGAATTATTTTTTTTTTACAAAATCTGGTTAGTGCCAAAGGGTAATTTTTGGCATTTAAAAAAAACATGACAAGTAGAATAAACAAATGTTATCGAAAATTACATTTTAAATGTATTTTTCCATTTTAAAAAAATATAAACATTGAATATCCAATGATTCTTTCTGCTTTTACAGTCTTTGAGTCTGATAAATGTTGTATTTTCTTCAGGAAAACGTGTTTTTGGGGTTCAGAAAGTTAAGGCAGCAATCATAAGGAGACATGTTGGTGTTTTTTTCACTAAATGCAAATTAATGTTGTTCCACAGATTTGGAACCACCCAGATGTTCTGTATGAGGCCCTGCAGAAGGAAAACATGGCAAGCGATCAAGATTTAGATCTGGACGACATCACCTCAACGGGAAACGCCCGATGTCCAACAGCACCCAATCAAAAGTCCAAGAACCTGGACAATCCCAATCCTATTGCTGGACTGAGTCTGAACCAGCTGCAGGAGAAAGCCAACCAGGTCATCACCTACGAATGGGTATGTTTTAATTCCAACAAAAGCTACTGTGTTTAAGTTTTTAATATGTTCCTGACCCCTTTAACACTTACTGACTGGAGTTCCATTTGTCCTAAAGCAAGATTTCAGTAATATTGCTTCAAAAATATCGGTATACATGAGCATTTACACACTGTCTGGCCCATAACTTCACTTCAACACTTGTTTGTGACCCCGCCTTTTCAAAATTGAGTTGTCTAAATAGAAACAAGACCTAATCTGCTGATCCAAGAGCAGTTTTAACCTTGTCTTTCTTCTCACACATCCAGGCGAAGGATATCATGTGTGACTACAAGCCTGGCATCCTGGAGAACTCGGCAAAGATGGTTCTGCTGTTCCATTTAATCGAGGAGAGTGTCAGGAAGGGAGACAAACTCCTTGTTTTCAGGTAAAAGTTCACACAAAAAACACCAGATATGAGGTTTTTGGAATTAAATTAGAAGAGCAACGGTTTGCAGCTTTTCTCAGCTTTACTCTCTGCTTCTTAAATGCTGCTTCCTGTGACATTTGGATGTGATCTGATCTCCTATTCTGCTTGTTTCCTCCTGCAGTCAGAGTTTATCTACGCTCACCGTGATTGAGGATTTCCTGGCTAAGAGGCCAGTGCCTCCATCGCCCAACACAACCAGCAGAGACAGAACCAACCAGACCTGGGTCAGAAACCTCAACTACTACAGTAAGTCATCATTTATCTTAGTTAAGGTGATTCAGTCGATATTTTGAGTAGAAAAGTTATTTTAAACCCAGATGCAGATAACGGCAGGTGTGGCTCAGGAGAAATTGTCTATTTTGACATTTGTTGTGATGAACTAAGCTTTTAAATCTGCTATTTATAGGAGGAAATGTGTTCCTTAATGTAGTGATTTCTTTTGTACACATCTCTCATTAACTTTCAATGAGTCCTGCCATCTACTGGTGATTTTTTATGATTATGCACAAACATCAGTATGCACAACTGTTGGGTTCTTTTGCCTAATTTAGAGATATTTAAATGTTTTTCTTTAGAAATATGAGCTGCATCTCTTAATTAATTGCTTAAGCAGACTAAGAAAAAAGTTATTAAAGACTAATCTCAAGCAAATCTAATTTATCTATGGATATCTACATGTAACTTCAACATGTCTTGTACATTTTCTTTTTTATGCCTTTATTATATTTTTATATTTAACCTTATTTTTCTATTGTAGTTCTTGTCCTACTACTTTCATGCCTCATCTGTATTCAGCTCCTGTAACATGTAAATATCCCAGAGAAAAGATAAATAAAGTTGATCTTATTAAAGTTTTGTTTTAAATAAATGTATGGTTATTTGATGTTACACAAATTTATAATCAATTATTACCTTTTTCCTCTCTGTTTTTATTTTTCCCTTGTGTTTACTTTATTTATTTCTTTATATGTTACAAATAAGAGTGTATGAGTGATCTGATGTAGTCAAATAAGTAAAGTAGAGCCTTTAAAATGAATAAGGTGAAAACGCATGGAATAAAATTAATTAAACCATCAGCTAAAGCAACTGGTAAATCATCACAGCACATAAAGCTGCAGAAAACACTATTTTGACTATGTGGTATTTGGTATTTTGAAGGACTGGATGGAAGCACAACAGCCTCAGAGAGAGAACGACTGATAAACCAGTTCAATGATCCCTCCAACACCTCAGCATGGGTCTTCTTGTTGTCAACCAGGTAACATACAGCCACAATATTAGTACCATAAAATTAAGGTAAAGAAAAAAAACTGAGCACACTTTCATCTTCTTGCTGATCTCTGTGTGGATCTCAGGGCTGGTTGTCTCGGTGTGAACCTGATCGGAGCGAACCGTGTCGTAGTCTTTGACGCCTCCTGGAACCCATGTCACGACGCTCAGGCCGTGTGTCGTGTTTACCGCTACGGTCAGAGGAAGCCATGTCACATCTACCGACTGGTCTGCGACTTCACGCTGGAGAAGAAGATCTACGACCGACAGATCTCCAAACAGGGAATGTCAGGTGAGTTCAGAGCAGCTGCAGAATATTACAATGTCCGCAGTCAAATCGCTACCTCTAAACTCTTCCAAAAATGCATACGTGCCAGTGTTCATAGCACATTTTTTTTTTTTTTTTTTACATACTGGCAACATTTCCAATTACAAATTCAGTACCAGACATACTTTAGGAAAAAATTTTGATGCACTTTTCTTATGCTCAGCCGCTGAAAAATTCACTTCATTGAGACAAAAACAGAAAAATGAATACTCTTTAAAAGTGGAACCCCAAATTTACACCAAAAAACAGAAAAATCTTAGAGAATTGTCAGGTTTCAATTTTCTGACAGAACTACTCATCTGTCACTTACAGTTTAGTTGGGAACTTTAACCAGATTCATGCTTAAAATCATGATTGCAGTTTATTCCAAATGTCTCAATAAATTTGTCATAAAATAACCATTTGTTCTGACCAGATTCTGCGGGAAAAAATAATTAATTCTGTAGCTCTTAATGGAACCTTGAAGTCATTACTGACTCTACTGCGACCAACCAAAATTTAGAGACTTTTCAGCTGAACTGCAGGCTGTGAATAACAGCTAGACGACTAACAGAGAAATAGGATTAATGTTAATTAATGTAGTAAAATACGTACAGTATGTAGAGTCACCATTTTTTCTAGTGTTTGTAACGTGAGCACTTGTAGATACATGTGAATTCCATTTTTAAACATTTATAGAAAAAGTAATCGAAGAAATGAATCTTAATTTCTTTATTTATTTATGATTTATGGCATAGAAAACTACTGCACAAAAGAAATTCTTGATTTCTCTCTGCCTCCAGCAGTGGTTGGTTGGACCATATGAACAATGCATTTAGCAGTTTGTGAAGACTGTAAAGAGTTCAAACTGTCTTGTGAGTGACAGTTTACAAATTCATGTCAACTTCCTTCTATGACAATTGCACTTTTGACTTTAAAGCTTTTAACTTTAACTATCTGAAATCCAATCACATTATCTGTCAGAAAAATCACAGTTAGATATTTTCTTTAAGTCATGAATGATTGAGCCCTACTTTGTCAAGCATGTATCAATAGTCGGACTCACTGAAAACCTCAGTCTGAACCCTTCTGTGTGAACAGACCCCCCAAAACTAAATAATCAGCTTTGTGCTGAAGCTGCAGCTCGTCCGCTAAAAGGCTTTTGTCTGACAGAGTAAACTGTCCCAAGTGTTTGCCCTAAGCTTTGACTGCTGAGAGACACATTTAGGCCACTAAGAGTGTCTGTAAAAGGGAGCCTTTATCTCCTATACTTATTTTGCCATCTGTTAAGTTTTTGCCTACATATTTTCACATACTCAGGATTGGATTTTTAATGTTGTCTTTTCCCCTCTCCCTCCTTTAGACCGTGTAGTGGATGATCTGAACCCAGTGCTGACCTTCACCAGAAAAGAAGTGGAGTCTCTTCTTCATTTTGTGGAGGAGGAACCAGATCCCTCCCAGGTGCAGCTTAAGCCTCAGGAGGAGATGGAGAGCGTCCTCGGGAAGGCTCTGTACCGTTACTCTCACCTGATTACAAAGGTAAAGGAACAGAGACTTTTATCCTTATGGACGTTATAAAGACAGAACATGTGGGAATATTTTATCAGCTTCACTGGCTCCAAGTCTGCAGGATTTTTGCATTGTGCATTGCAGCTGAAAACTCATTTTCTAAGGACTTGCAGATCATCTTAACTAGAGATAATTAACAATAAGTCACCTTGCAGCTGAATGAAAACATCAAATGCCTCCTTAGTTAACCACCGAAATGCATTTTTAGAATACATTCGAGGTAGGAGCTACGCCAAGTGCTTGCAATTACACTTTGCTTTATATTTGTAACATCGTTTCAAAATAGCCTGTGAGTTCTCAGAGCTAGAGAAGCGGTGAGTCATTTGGTGATTAGGGTTCCCCACTTGGCACTTTTCATGTGTTTTTATTGCTGCAGATCGGCATAAGCCACCGAAAATTAGTGCTTACATGGTGGCATTCTAAATTACGGGCAAAGTTTTCTGCAAGTGGAAACAGCGAGATGCTATGAAGGAATGAGGAAATTTAAAACTCTCTCCATCCTCTATTCCAGCAACCATTCCCTCATGAGTCGCTGCTGATCGACCGCAGGGAACTGAAGCTGAGCAACGCCGAGAAGAAAGCCGCCAAGAAGGGCTACGAGGAGGAGAAGAGGGCCTCAGTACCGTACACCCGCCCATCGTATGCTCACTACTACCCAGCCAGCGACCAGAGCCTCACCAACATCCCTGCATTCAGTCAGAGAAACTGGTCAGTGATTCAAGGTTTTCTCAAAATCTTGCACTTTGTCAGGTGTAAACATCTAAACCTGATTGTAAAATCTCCCCAGGCGTCCTCCCACTCGCACTGAGGAAAAGCCGCTGACCAGCGTCCGGCCAGTCCAGTCGGCTCCAGTTCCGATGATGCCTCGCCAAGCGACTGCAGGCTCTGCCCTGGACAACGATTCCTCCAGGTCCAGCCTCGGAGGCTTCCCTGTCAACTGCCTGCAAAAAGCTGGCGTGTTTGTGCAGAAAATTGTCACCACTACTGGTAGGCAAACTGTACACACACTCTTTGTTTATCCATATTTCCTTGTAATATTCATGTTTGTAGACACTCTTAAATCATTCTTTTCTGTGTCTTCTAGACATCGTGATTCCAGATACTAACAGCTCCACAGATGTTCAGGCCAGGATCACCGCTGGAGAAAGTATCCATGTCATCAGGGGAACAAAAGGTGCAAATCTCCTTTTTTTAGACTCTGGAAAATTTTAATTTCTGTGGTCCAGCTTTTCAAATTTAAGCGTTTACTGCTTGTCGCACATAAGTGAGCTAAATGTCTTCATATTGTCAGTTAGCAAGAAAACTATGAGAACGATTAATCAGTTTTTTTTTAATCAAACTTCTGTGTTTACTGACAATTTCTTTCACTTTTGACTGTTTTAGGGACTTACATTAGGACGTCTGATGGCCGAATCTTTGCCATCAGAGCAGCTAATAAAACCAAGACAGTGGAGGAGAGTACAACAGCGCCACCCAAAGGTAAGATGATTATTTTACCAGAATTGCTCCTGTCATGTTTTTCTTCACTGTGGGTTTATTTTTCACTGCAAGAAAAGGTCCTGCACATCAATGGAAACAACACAACAACAGCTAGAAGCAGAGAGAGCTGAAGCATCTTCTGTTCAGAATAGCAAAGTCATGATCACACAAATGATTAAAAAAAACTTTTAAAAAGTTCAGTTTCTTTGATTATGTATTTCACAAAAACTGCAAAAACTGCCATAAACATGTACAGAATTTTGCAAGTGCCTTCAGGTATTACCATAACTAGAAAAAATGGTGTTTGTACAAAATATAAATATTGTAACATTTGTAATTGATTATCATATGTATTCTATCTGCTTGAGAAATCACAATCTGGAATTCAACCAGAAGCCCTCAAATTTTTGTCTCATGACTCTTGAAGTGCAATTTGTGACAAGCAATGCAATTTTTTTTGTCTTTTACAGGATCTAGTCTGAGCAGACAAATTTTCAATGATACCTGTAGAATAATGTGATTTTGCTGAACAATTACAAGCTTAGTTAATTTTCCTGACAAAACCTGAAGACACAGAAGTTAGAGGACAATTGAAAAGTTAAAATCTAACTATGCTTTCTGATTTTACAGTTTCTGGCTTTAGCAAACACTGTCATTTTGGCAATTTAAGAAAAATAAATAATAAAAAATGCCTTTCAAACTGACTGGTGGGTTTTTTGACTCAAAGTGTAGATAAGACACTAAGATGAGGAAACCACTACTGACATTACACAATTCTTTTTGTGAACTCAGCTTGTGTAAATGTCTTTCTGCTTCTAAATCTATCATCCAATCCTTTTGTTCTTCTCAGACTCGCAAGCCCCACCTCAGGATGTTGCAATCAATGGCAGCAACAGTTGCCTGTCACCTGAAAGGAAGCAGCCGGCAGCCTCCAAGCCTTTGCCCCGCCCTCTTTCACCTGACGGCCCGGAGATCATCAACGAGCTGCAGCGCTACACGGACAAAACCGGATCTGGAGGCTCAGCGGGATCCAGCATCCAGCCAGAGAGGGCAGCAGAGAGCAGCCAGCCTCCCAACAAACCCACCAACAGCAGCAGCTTTACTGGTGGAAACATGAGCCACCACGACGCCTCTGTGACTAATGTAATCCAGCCCAACATGGACGCAACCGCCGCCCAGGACCTAAGAACAGGCTCCAAGCGTAAAGCCTCCACCCCGTCCCTGGATGAGCGAGCCAGTAAGCAGCCCTCCAATGGTAAACACTCCTCAGCCCCTCTGGCTTCTCAAGGCTTCCCCTTCACTGGGGGCTACGGCCTCCCACCAATGGGGTTCAACTCAGCCATGCTGGGCGGCTCTCTGGGGCATCATCTGTTCATGGGGGCAGGCTCTCGTTACTTCCAGCCCCCCCATGCTCAGCTCGGCGACCCCAGTTACATGTACACAGATCTGTTTGGATTGAGCGGAGCCGGCGCTGTCCCCACCTCCTCCTCCTCCCCTTCATCCACAACAACCACCGCTTCTGCGGTCTCATCTTCCTCATCCTCCTCTGCTCCAGTCAAAGCTGCCAGCTCCCTCCCAGGAGCCCTGCCTCCCTTCATGCTGAGCCCCAGTATGGCTGGCATGGCCGGGATGCTGCCTTCAGGCTTCCCGCTCTCCTACAGCCCATCTCTGGCCAGCCTCTACTCAGGCTCGATGCTGCCAGGGGGTCTGCCTGGTCCGGCCGCTACTCCTGGTCCTGCTGGAGCCAGTTTCCTGTCCCAGTATTCTCCCACTGCTGCCTCCAGCTCCTCGTCATCCTCCCCTTCCTCTTTCTCCCCTCGGCTCGATCTGAGGGCCACCGGGGTCCGGTTCTGATTAACGGCGGTGACGTCAGCAGGGAGAACAGCTCGGACGACGACGACGATGTGATTGAAGTGAGGGGGCAGTGACAGAAGCACGATGCAGTTTATTGAGAAAGCATTTAGCAGTTGAGTAATCGTCAACATAAGATGACCTGATAAGATGATCTGCCAGGATGCAGATTTCTAAGAGTCTGTGGTCAGAAATAGATGAAAAGTGAAAGACGATGACAACAACTGAGCCCTTGACGAAGTGTTTCCTCTGGTCATCTCTGCGAAAGCAGTCTGGACGAGGTTCGAACACAGACGGGACACTGAGCGACAAATCTTGATGCTGAAAATCAGAAGATGAAAGCTGATAAAAGCTCCAGAGGGAAGGTGAAAATGGAAATCAGAGGACTTTGGGCTTCCAAGTGTTTTGTTTTGGTTTTTGTTCTTTTATTTTTTGTCCAATTACTGGCATTAAGATGCTAATCACTGGACTGAGTACTGCTGAGCGTGGACCTGCAGTGACCACAAACGGCCACTAGTTGTACTGTCGACTTTACCGATTCTAGTTCTGCAGCTTTGCTAAATGTTAAAATTCTTGCTTTCAGCTAATTTAAAAAAAAAGAGTACAGCTGGGTGGAAGTTGCTTATAATAAAAAAACAAAAAGGTTTGACACTTAGGTTAGGCGGTAGTTAAAAAAATGTTGAAATGGTATTGTCTGTCACTTGCTGAATATTGCTACTGAATATTTCTTTTTAAAAAAAAGGACAGGTTAGCAGATCAAACAGAAAGCGTTTTGATTGAACTTAATAATTCACTGCCAGGTTAGAGGTTCACGAAGAAGATCAAAAAAAAGAAAAAAGAGACGGGATCATGTTGAATCATTGTTGTTGAGGATGAGGTTCAAGACATTTCCCGAAACTTTAAAAGAATGTACACTTAATCAAATGCCTTTATACCAGGCCTTTTCGAAAAGACTCCTTCTATTTAGGCATCAAACATGGAAAGATTTAGATTTTTCTTTTTCGTGTGTGTGTGTATTTTCTATGTATGTAATCGACTTTTTAAAGAAAAGGATTGCCTATGAGAAAAAACGAAAACAGCCAGGTGAAAATGAGAAAAAAATACTAGTGAGGTGTCCTCCTTGTAGCGGAGAAAAACAACCAACAGAAAATGCCTTTTTGCCTCCATCTTTCTGAATGTTAACTGTGAGAGATGAGAGGTAAAGAGAGACGGACGGTCACAGTGACTCTCTGAATCTCACCCACAGTCTTACTGTAGCCTAGCGAAAAACGATGCAAAACACTCACTCAAGCCTATACATGTATTTGTACAACGATCCCCTGGAGGAAACTGAGCCCGCAAAAACCCCCGAGTTTCTTTGGTTATGCTAGCGTCGTTACTGTGTTCGTGTCTGCGTGTCGTGTTTTTAAGGGTTACAAAAGGAATCATTTAAAAGGTATATAAATGAAAACTTGTGTTACTCGGTTCAGTAACTTGTCAACACAGATTTCACCTCTGCTCTGCTGGTTTTCCTTTAGTTTTTCTTTCTCATTGCATTTTGTTGAGCAAACCAAACTAGTTTTTTTTAAGTAAAGATGGTAGCTTTGCCAAAAAAAACCAAGAAAAAGAAATGCACAAGCACATCAGAAACCTCCATCAAAGAGGAATTGTGTCTTTAAAGACCAAATAATGTGGCAGAGCAGAATTAAAATCCACCACAGCGACACGCTTTTTCTCTCAACATCATCCTCAGTCGAAATACATATCCGCACTGTGCTGCACTGTAAAAGAGACACAAATCTGTATACGTCAGTTATAGGTTTAAAGCTAGAAAAAGCTTCATCATGTGACCAAGTTCCCTTTAGATCATTCTGCTGTTCCATCTTCTCCAAAACGGCTGCAGCAGGAGCTTTAAAAAAAACAAAACATCCTAGCTCTTTGGTTGAAACATCATCAAAGACTTGAGCATTTCCCGCTCTTTTCTCATTTCCTGCTCTTCTCTCATTTTTCCCGCCCTTTTTCTCTTCCACATGCTAGTTTACTTATGTTTTTTTTTTTTTGCTCTCTTCTTTTTACAATGTTTGAATTTACCAAATTAATTTATTTATGACGGTGCATATTTATTCATTTGTATTTTTATTTTTGTACAATGTCTTTTTCTCTTTTTTTTGGTTTCTATTTGTTTCTTCATTGTCTTTTTTGCCAGAATTTTATGGTCATATTAGTATTTGTTGTTACTTCAGATGGTCTTTTTTGTGTTTGGTGTTTTTTTTGTTTGTTTTTTGAGAACTGATCATCAGCCAGTCTGACCCAACACATGTGAAACTGTGCAGAACTTGCATGTGGACCAACCAATTAAGGTGTTGAATATCCAGGGTGGATTAAACGTCCGATGACTGAGAAATCCCCCCAAAAATGACACCAGGGATGCTTCGATATTCAGCAAAATTGAGCCACTTTGAAACCATTTTCTGATCTGAATGAACTCGGATAATTGGAGTACAAATGTATAATCTGAATAATATGAGCCATTTGTGTGCATGTAAGGTCAAATCACAAGTAGTGGGTCAGAGGCAGTCCGAACACTCATCCGCTGAAAAAAGACAATGATATCAAGTGCTTTTCTTTGCTTATTTTTTAAAAATGGTCCATCACCATATCATGAGAACTGTCCATCGAAACGCGTTTCCTCAATGTTGAACTGTTTTGGTTGTCAGCTCGGCAGACTGACTGCTCTTTAGTTTCACAGCTTTCTACTTGAATTTACATATTTATTTATACAAGTCGATTTGCGTCGGACAAGCCGAGCCGACTGTCTGAATTCCATTTTAGCAGAGGAGATTAAATTCTGCTGTCTTTGAGGATTGGCTCCAGTCAAAGCCTGATGTGTAGGTTATCGATGGATAATGTGTATGACCTTGGATTGCTTTTAGATCCTTTTTGTTTGTTTATTTTTTTGAAGTTTGTAAATAAAAAGAAATATGTTCGAAATAATACTTTTTCTATTTTTTTTATATCCTTAGTTGTACCTCGCTTTGTCGCTCCCACACGCTCACTCAAACACACACTAAGGACATGTAAAGTTGACAAACTCTGCACTGCACTGAAGAAAGTGTGCCAGATTTACAGTTTCTTCACAAGAATAGTTTAATTTCAGGCAAAACCCTGTGAAATGTCCACAATCATCTGATGTTTGTGCAATTTTTAACACGGTAATCGACAATATTTTATATTCACCTTGACCTAACTAGATTGTTGCATGCCTTATCTCATTTTGAATAAGAAATTTCACCTAAAAACTCCTAAGCACCCTGAGAAATAACCAAAACAAAGCAATTGTAGTTTTGATTTTGACTCATTTGAGCTTTAAGATGTTTTTTCTTCAAAATTCTGATAATCAAACATTATTTGAAAAAATATATATATTTTTTGCATCATCACAGCCTTGCAGCATCTGGAATCATCTCCAGGCAGAAATAAAATTAAAGTTTCATTCCAATTAATTGACTTTTAAGAGAACAGTGCAAATTATGCTGATAATTACAGGTGTTTTACGTGAATATGTGACACAGTTAAAGTTGTTTTATGTTATTTTTCCCTGCACACAACAAATATGACCACTGGTTGAAGCAAAATAATATATTATTAAAAAGAAAATATATGGCACTGAAATCAATTCCAGGCCGAGTTGTTGAAAAAGTTTCAAAATGGACCATCAAAACGTGATGAATACAGTATGTGCAGCAGAAATCAGGTCAGCTAAAAATAGCTAAAGTGAATTATAGTTAATTATTCTGCTCTTGTGTTGCAGCGGTAAGATTGATGGACTGCAACATGGAGAAAGGAATCTGGGTTTGGTTTGTACTGGTCCACTTTCCATGTCCTACTTAAATAGACGGTCACTCAAACAGCTGAGTTTTTGTATGAGAGAGACCAAAAGCAAAACAGCATATTTTCATATTTTGGACAGATCTTTGCCAAAATTCACATTTATTTTGGGATTCAGTGGAGTGTTTGACTTTCATATATTATTGCAGCCATCAAACGTAGATTTCCAGTGAGAGTTATCTGAATGATAACAGCGAGTATGTTGGTTCATTTATTGCATGTCCTGTACACAGAAGACCAACAACTCAATTTACCCAGTGACCTAAATAACTTGCATGTCTGATACACTACAGAACCAAACTCCAAAATCATCACCACATAAATATGACCAGAATTTAGGAATAAATTGTGCCTCCAAACCCAATTTTAAGCTGGAGTACTTGAAGTTTTGAGCTGGCAACAAATCAGAGAACAGCGGCTTTGTTTTTAGAGCATGAGTCTCCAAAGCGTCTCTAAAAGTGATGTATGTTCATGCTTCGTGTTGGGTCGAAGCACAACGAATGTCATCACGTGTTTCTGATTTTTGTCTGGTTTGTTTTTTTTTTTATTCAGTGCTGCATGAAATTTTTAGCAAACTGCTGATTAGTCTGTGTCCTTGTTACCTGTCTGTATGTGGTTTGTCCTGTTTTTGTAAATGTGATGTGAGTTCTGATTGTTCAGAATAAAATGAATGCATCTGTGATGTTTTGTGTGTGTCTCTCTCAATGTAATTTTGCTACGAAAACACAAAAGGAACGACTTGCTTACAGAGCAAATGTAAAAGTACCAATAAGTTAAACAACAATTTTAGCATAAATATTATAAAGATCATATCAAGCCAAATCTGTAGGAAAATGCTTTAATTTATACCAATATCATGGTGTATTAGGAAAGCAGCAAACTTTATGAAAAGCATCCCCTACTGAAACCAATCTAAACAGAAAAATGGTTGGTGATGTGACATAATTCATATTAGTAGTTTTGATATTAATAGTAATAAAGGTCTAATCTTTGCAAATGTGATTTGTTTTCAGTCCACCAATTGAAATTTTATTGAAAATTATCAAATGGTTTTAAAAAAATTGAAGATATTTGTTCATGTGTTATGTGACATTGCTGTTAAAGTCAGAGAAGCATCAAAATTCTCCAATAAAATGAATGTTATGCATAAATATAAATGTTGCACATGTGTATTCATGCAAAAACACAACTCATAAAACTTAATGTGGCACTTTGAGATTTTGCTTAAATGAAAAGTGCATTACAAATAAAATGTATTGTTATTATTATTATTATTACCTCCGCCAGGAGGTTATGTAATCACCGGAGTTTGTTTGTCTGTCTGTCCGTCTGTGTGTGTGTGTGTGTGTGTGTGTGTGTGTGTCTGTTTGTCTGTTAACAGCATAACTCAAAAAGTCATGGACGGATTTTCACCAAAATTTTACAGGATGTCCGGAAGAGCAAGAGTAAGAATCAATTAGATTTTGGAGGTGATCCGAATCACCGTCTGGATCCAGGAATTTTTTGAAGGTCGAAGGACAATTGAGAGGCCATCTCTCAATTGTCCTTCGACCTTCAAAAAATTCCTGGATCCAGACGGTGATTCGGATCACCTCCAAAATCTAATTGATTCTTACTCTTGCGCTTCCGGACATCCTGTAAAATTTTGGTGAAAATCCGTCCATGACTTTTTGAGTTATGCTGTTAACAGACAAACAGACACACACACACACACACAGACGGACAGACAGACAAACGGCATGGCGGAGGTATGCGCTCTCCGAGTGCTTTTCTAGTTATTATTCAAATGAGCATATCTCAAAGCCACCATTTTTAATTTCCTCAGACTAGTGAAATGATTCCATCCATCCATCCATTCTCTATACACTGCTTTATCCTCACTAGGGTCGTGGGGGGTGCTGGAGCCAAGTGAAATGATTCCCCCTTGTGAAATTATTAAAGGCTTTTCTTATCTTATCATCTTATTGTACGATATACAGGGTGACACAAAAAAACGGGATCTTTTTAACAATCCAATAAAACCAAGAGTGACGGAAGAAAAATATTTTATTCATCGTAGTTGAAACCTTAAAACATGCCATTTAAGAAACAATGATGGAATTTTCATTTTTTAAAAATGACTTCCTGTAGATGGCGTCCTCCTGTACGAATGCATTCTTGAAATCTACCTGGGGCTATCTCAAGAGTAAAGTGTACACGACTCGACCAAGAACTCTGGATGAGTTAAAACAGAGAATTCAGGATGAAATTCACAGTATCCCAGCTGAGATGTTGCAGCAGTCAATGAGGAATCTCAACAGCAGATTTCAAGAATGCATTCGTACCAGAGGACACCATCTACAGGAAGTAATTTTTAAAAAATAAAAATTGCATCGTTTCTTAAATGGCATGTTTTAAGGTTTCAATTACTATGAATAAAATATTTTTCTTCCATCACTCTTGGTTTTATTGGATTGTTAAAAAGATCCCGTTTTTTGTGTCCCCCTGTAAAACAACGGTGAAATACAAATAGGAAGAATAGGATAAAAAATATAATTAAGCTTAAAAATAGTATGAATAAAGCACAATGTTTTATTTATACTATTTTATACTAATTTATGCTAGAGGAGGAACAGAGGCCAAAAAGTACAACAATGGTCACATTTCTGCCATATACGCGTTATGTATTTGAACCTACAAGCACCTCAAACATGGTGCGATGTTCTCTTTAATGTTGTTTTGTCTTTTTGTGTGCAATTGCGTATCTTGCTTGGTTGTCCTTTTATAAGTTGCTTGTATGCCCTTTTAAATTGCCCCTTGGGGATAAATAAAGTTATTTGAGTTGAATTGAATTGAATTGAATTGAATTGAAATAGTTTAAATCATGTTGTACATGCAAATGGTACAATATCAGTATTTGTTTCTCTACTTATAAAAAAAAACTTCTGCAATATTGTCGTTTTACCAACAAAGCAAATACCAACAAAAAGTCACCCACCTACTAATTTTGCCCCAGATAAACCGGTTTCCATCAGACAACTGGAGCGTTATCTATGACGTTTTCTATATAAGAACTCGGTTTCCCAGCATGCCCTGCTGCTCAGAAGTTACGTGACGACGTTTTTTCACCGACTGCTGATGACGGTGGCAGACAGCGCAGGTTGGTTAGCTGAGTGGTGGAACTGGGAGGAGAAGTGGCTGTTGAGACTTAAAACATCTTTTGTCAGGGAAGCTGCTTTAAAAAGACACGGAAACAATAAAATAAACGAGCGGAGCCGAGTTACTATGAGGGACCTGTCAACTACAAGGGAGCTGGAGCCGGTTCGGAGGCGTCTCTAACATTGTTTTGAGGGCCTGTTGCTAGCTACGGGAAATCCTCGGACTAGCCCCGCTGGACACCGGGCCGAGCGAGCGCAGAGGACCGAGGGACGGAGCTCCGTGGGTCCGCTTTCATCCAGCAGGTTTCGCTGAAGCGAGCTGCCCTTTTTCTTGCATCCAAACAGAGACGTTAGCTTCTCCTGCTCGTCCGTGGCTAACATATTGCACCTTTCAGTTTGACAGTTAGCTAACCGTAGCTCTCCCGTGTTTACAAGCTAATTCAGCCGGGGTCCTCTGAAGAAGTTGGCGTTAGGTATGTTTGTTTCCGTTAATATTGGCATATTTGGCTGCTGTCGCCTCTCTGGTGGCTGGTAGTGGCCTGTACGGTTGTTACACCTGTTTTCTTTACCGACTGAAGGTCGCCAAGCAGGCAGCGAAATCAGAAGGTCCCCTAGCTGGGGTTATCACATACTGAGGCTTATCTGCGGCAGCCCAAAGTTTGTCACCTTGTTGAGGTATCAGAATCAGCCTAGTTGCTTGTTTGCCTTTGTCCTTGAAAGTTAGATATGTTGTAGAAGTTTAAGCAAACTTACAGAATCATAAATAGAAAGATCAACAAAACTTGATCAGAGGGAATCCAGTCTTACTGAGCTACCTTTACCCTCTTGACAGACAATATCCCGGATGAAGGCTCACAGAGAAGTGTGGATTTTGATGCCCTCAGGACTCCCAGCTGTCTCCTGCTCTGCTTGGCATTATTAAACTCACACCAGCATCAAGTGACTGCCACGACAGAAGCAACTGATCTGCTTTCTCTCTTCCTGGGCTGATTTGCTCAAGGAGGAGCCTCTTTAGAACACACCAGGATGAATCGTTACCTGCCGGTGGCACGACAGCACTTCCTGGCAGCTCTTGCCAGCACCAGTGTGGTGGTAAAAACTATATGCGCAGTGGTGGTTCTCCTCTATCTACTGTCATGGGCTGTTGACACTCCATACGTCCTAGGGGTGACCCCGGGCTACCTCTTTCCACCCAACTTCTGGGTGTGGACGCTGGTGACCCATGGGGTGGTGGAGCAGCACGTCTGGGGGTGGCGGCCAATGTGGGAACAGTTATGGCCTGTGGGCGCCTGCTGGAGCCTTTGTGGGGCGCTTTGGAGCTCCTGATCTTCTTCGCAGTGGTTAATGTGTCGGCGGGCCTCCTGGCAGGCCTCTCCTACCTCCTCACCTATGTGGCCACCTTTGACCTGCACTTCCTGTTTGCTGTTCGTGTCCACGGAGCAGCTGGGTTCCTGGGAGGTGTCCTGGTGGCGCTGAAGCAGACCATGGGGGATACCACAGTGCTCAGAGTCCCACAGGTGAGGCTAACTAATACAAGAATTTTTGCTCTGATGCGGTATTAGTTGACAAGCAATACGATTCTCTTTTGAGTCTGTGAAAAACATCAAAAGAATGAGTAGTGCACCTGTAAACATAAACTGAGAATGTGATCTAATGAGATTGTGAGCAGCCATGGAAACCTAAAGAAAATATACTCTTGAGGATCACCAGGGGCAGGAGTTTATCCCAGCTGACACAGGATGGAAGGCAGCGTATAGTGCGGTATGCTGTACCAGTTCTGGCTGTTCATATTTTGTGAAACCTCATGATGTTAGAGTTCCTACTTTTTTGTTGTTTGTGGTTTTTATTAGGGAAAAAAATCAAGTTTCAAATGCCTTCCACTTTGCCTAAGGACACTTAACACAACCAAGTTAAAAATGAGTAAACACCTCCAGCGGTCACGAGAACAACAAATTATAAGCTTTCTTGCAGAGGAAATTGTGGTGCCCCATAAAATGCATCATATCTGATGGGCCGTTACCACAAGATACAATCCAAAGTTTGACCGTCACACAAGGAGGACAGCTTTAATTTATGAAACCACTGACAGGAGAGTTTAAATCCTGGCTTACACGCACTGCGTAATATACATCCTACACTGTAGCCGTTTGTAATTTGCTAATTTCATTGTTTCAAATTGCAACTTTAATTAGAAATCGGTTCATTGTTCAGCCCTAGTGTGTAGTCATCCACCACAGGCCTATTCTGAGCCAGGAAAAATCCTGCCATGGGATGACTCTCCAAGTTCTTCGATTGTAATTTAAGCTGGAGGAGGGACAGAGGTCAAAAATACAAAAATGGCCACATTTCTGCCACACATGTACAACAGTAAAAGTCATGTTGCAAATTTAAATGGTGGCTAAGTTTTGTTTTCATTAACATTTTTCCAAGAGAATTATTTTTTAACCCTTTTGTTGCGTCGAAGTGGCACTTTCTCCAGTTTGTTTTTAGTATGGCAGTGTCATACAGCCATGGCCATAAGTTTGGACACAAGTACCATGACGCTTGTGAATCTTAGAAAATACCACAAAATTGTCACTTACAATACAGTACACAACTCCTGAGAACTATATTAAGTTTCATATTTAAAAAAAACATCAAAAGAGTTTGGTGTCATTTTGTTATTCTTACCAAATTCGGTTGTGAAAGTACTGCATTTTTTTGTTATTTTCTTCTAATATTATGTTTTGGGAACAAAGTTGTTCCAATTGTTGGAATTTATTGATAATATTATATCCCTTGTTGATTTGTTGACTAATTAAACTGGTGCTGTCAAAAAATATTAGTTATGTTCTGTAATAGACATCAAAAGAGACATAAGTCATGCTGTGTCCAAACTTATGGCCATGGCTGTATAGTAATAAATATTCATCATTTTGTGAACACACATTTATATTTGGGAGTAAATATTTTGATCAGATATAGTGATCGTGCTTTTTCATTAACACCACACACGGCAAATGTTTTTAGGTCAGTGGTTGAGCTGCTGAGTGTTCGCGCTACTAAACTTGTGTTTTCTATTTTGGGCCTAAAACCAGGTGTTGTGGTGAAATTAACCATTTTTGCAGTATTTGAAGATGAAAGACTTTAATGCATGTGAGGCTTTTAGAAATTGCTGAGAAGGGGCGCAGTGTGGGATCTTGGAAGATTTAATTCCATGATCTTTTGCAGAGCAGCACACTCTGTGTTGATAAGAGTAGAATTTTCTTGGTGAAGCACACATTAGCTTCAGATTCCAAATGTTGCCCTTACAATGAGAGGATGTTGTGCTTTTTTGGAAGCATTTGAATCCATGTAGGTACTCAAGTCAACAAAATATTCAGTATTGATTATTTCATTTTTAGCGTGTCAGGAATACAGAAACTGTTTTATGATGCAGAAATGTTGCATGTTATACATTTGAATCCTGTTTCCCAATCTTTATTTTCCTTCTTTTAGTGCTTATTATGTGTTTGTTTAAAACTGTGTTGCTTCACTCTAATGTTCCTCATTTTAGCTGACCAGGTAAATAAAAAATTAACCACAATATTCAATATTGGTTATTTTGTTTTTAGTATGACAGGAGGGGAAAAAAACAGAGAAAAACTGTTTTATAATGCAGAAATGTTGCATGTTACGCCTATAAATCCGGATCTTTCTTTCCCTTAACAATAAAATTCTTTTATTGCTTATTATGTGTTTGTTTCAAACTGGGCTGCTTCACTCTATTGTTCCTCGTTTCAGCTGACCAGGTTTAGAAATGAACTCTATTCAAACGCTGGAGCATTTTGATTATGACTTCAGCCTGTTCCTCTGGCATGTAGCCAGCTATTGTACGGTGTTCCCATTTCTGAATCTTGCTGGCTTGAATGAATTCTGGGAATCACCAGCCAAGGTGGTGTGCAGACAGAATGGTTGCTGCCCTCATGATTTATTTTGTTTGCAGTCACTGAAGTTTTTCTCTTCTTTTTCATCTCAGGTGAGACTGAAAGCAGCACCGGCTTTGGTCCTCCTCCTCCTGGCCTTACTGCGCCTGTCTGGGCTGCTCGACAGCTGTGCCCCCCTGGCCGCCTACAGCTATGGAGCCCTGTCCGGCTGGGTCTACCTGCGCTTCTACCAGAGGCACAGCCGAGGCCGCGGAGACATGTCAGATCACTTCGCCTTTGCCAGCTTCTTCCCTGAGGCGCTGCAGCCGGCTGTCGGACTGCTAGCGGGACTCGTCCACTCTGCCCTGGTGAAAATCAAGGTGTGCAGGAAGATGGTGAAGAGATACGATGTGGGGGCGCCATCTTCTATCACGATCAGTCTGCCGGGGACTGACCCACAGGATGCAGAGAGGAGGAGGTGAGTCACAGCAAAGATATGATTCCCTGGATCCCTACTTCATCATCAATACCATAAGAAAATAGTTCAATAGCATGCTCAGTAGTTTCATTAAATGCCAGTTCACTGGAAACCCTAACCTCAGCGCAGTGTCGCAGCTTAATCCTATTTTTCCTCTGTACAACTCTGAGTTTTATTTGCTTTATCCTTATTAATTTTTTATTTAGAAGTGCACATTTATTTATTCATGATTCCTTTTCACCTTGATAAATAGGCCAAAGTAATTAAATTCAAAGTGAGGTGGTTAACTTCTAATGAAACCTTTTTTCCCAGGTGAACCATATTAATATTATTATTATGAACACCAATACCTGTTGACCATTTCAAAATGCATGTTATTTAATAAATAAACATCATATTTGCCTAATTTGTGAGAGCCAAAACTGTAAAAACGAAAGAATCATCAAAAGTGATTCAACTTATTTTGTGTAACTTTCAGTTTTGTTAATGAAAAATAATCAAATCTAAGCTTTACATGGAGATATTTCATTAAAAGCACTTAGTCTGCATGTCTCATTTAAAAAATTGCCAATGACAATCTGTAGGCTATAACAAGAAAAAAAAAATCTGCACTTTTCGAAGCAACTGAGATGCCATTAGTGACTCAGCTGCAACCAGCGGTCGCGTGACAGAAGTTCTGAAACTTTTTTTGGATAAACTGCAGGCAGTGTTTACACAGAGCAGAAACGGTGAGAAAGTGTGGAAAAAATGTGTTAAAAAGTAGTAAAATATCTATATCTGTGGGCACTTGGAAAAATGTTGAACATGTTGATACTAGTTTTTAAAATTTTTGTAAGATTAATAAACAAATTCAACTTTGAATTTCTCTTTTTTTAGCATTAATGTTCTTATCGCTTCGTCTAACTGCACAGAAATCTCTCTACTTCTTCATGGTTGTGTTGTTTCCATAGAGGTGCAGGACTTAACATTGCAATGAAAAATATGGCCTCAGTAAGTGCTTTTTTGGACACTGCTTCTTCCCTCCACAGTGGTGTTGATACCATTGGCTGGCAACCAAAGTTAAAGGCACCATTACATTAAATACATTTACAGATTTCAGTCTGCAATGTTGGTACACAAGTCAACAAAACATTGAATCTTGGTTCATTTCTTTTTAGTGTGACAGTAGATTTCATTGTCTTTTCCTAAACAATAAAATTCTTAGATTTTAGCAAATGATAAATATGAAATTTCAGCAATTTCATATTTATCATATTGAAGGTTTTCCTGACGTCATATGATTTTAGTATAATTTTAAATGATGTACAAGGTTATCAGATCATCCATATCATGTCACGAGATGCTAAAGAGGCACAATATTTAGTTAATGAGCATGTCAGAGGGGTTAAAATGAAACTCTTGCACTTGCACACACACCTTCATTCAGTTGTCTAAAGAAACCCATCAGAGAAGAGTTTTGTTTTTAGTTTTATTTGCTCTGAAAAGGTTTCCTGAGCCTCTGTGCTCTTTTTTTTCAGCACAGCTCTTTCACATGCTCTCTAACACTGACATTCAAGCTGATCATTTTTCTTCCCATTCTTTTGTCTGACGGATGCGCTTTATAGCTGTCACACAGATTCAGTTACACACAAAAGCAGTGATGTTCGAGGGCTTGTTTTACATTTTGTTGGAGAGTCACAGGGTCTGGAGTGTGCATTAAAAGATAGCCTTTTCTTTTAATGAATAGTCGCAGGGTTGCACAGTGGAGTAGTGGTTAGCACTTTCGCCTTGCAGCAAGAAGATCCCCGGTTCAAATCCCGGGGTGGGCCTGGGATCTTTCTGCATGGAGTTTGCATGTTCTCCCTGTGCATGTGTGGGTTTTCTCCGGGTTCTCCGGCTTCCTCCCACAGTCCAAAAATATGCTGAGGTTAATTTGTTACTCTAAATTGCCCGTAGGTGTGAATGTGAGTGATTGTTTGTCTGTATATGTAGCCCTGTGACAGACTGGTGACCTGTCCAGAGTGTCCCCTGCCTTCACCCGAGTCAGCTGGGATAGGCTCCAGCACCCCCCATGACCCTAGTGAGGATAAAGCGGTGTATAGAGGATGGATGGATGGATGAATAGTCGCAAGCTGCTCATGTTCAGCAAATGGAAGCTTCTCACATCATATGCTTACATAACTGAGCTTTCATCTGCTGTTTCTTTTATTTCAGTATGACATATTTCCATGTTGTATGAATGAAGCTCAGCCCTCTTTAATGCTGCTGATTTAGAGGTTTGCCATCTACTCAATGGGGGGATTAACTTTATGGTAATGATGTAAAAAATAGTTGGGTCCTTTGGCAGAAGTTGAAAGATTTAATCAACAAGTTTGGCCATTACTTAATATAGTAATGTGTGTTCATCGTCTTGAATGACAGATATCAAAGTGCAGCATCATCAGACGTATTTTTTGTTAACTTGACTGCTCTAATCTTGTAGGACATTTAAGGCAGTACATACACTACGGTTCAAAAGTTTGGGGTCACCCAGGCAATTTCATGTTTTCCATGAAAACTTGCACTTTGATTTATGTGCTAACATAACTGCACAATTGTTTTCTAATCATCAGTTAGCCTTTCATCATGATGAGCCAACACAGCCGAGCATTAGAACGCAGCAGTGATGATGGCTGCTGGAAATGTTCCTCTGTACCCCTATGGAGATATTCCAATAAAAATCAGCTGTTTCCTGCTAGAATAATCATTCACCACATTAACAATGTCTAGACCATATTCCTTATTAATTTGATGTTATCATCATTGATAAAGCTGTTTTTCATTCAAAAATAAGGACATTTCTAAGAGACCGCAAGCTTATGAACGGTAGTAGATCATAGCTAAAGGAAGTGTAACTGAATCAGAATGTGGAGAAGGTTTTGCTAATATATTATTGTATTAAAACATTTGCACTATGGTCTCTCTGTTTTTTATGGCATTTAGTAACAGCTACAGCTGCTTGATGACATGCCGTGTTGTCTACATGTTCGATTACTGCATAGACATCTTTCTTTCCCTCAGTACATGACCAAAAGACAAAATCTGAAGTATAACTGTAGTTCCTTCATGCATTCAAAAAGGCTGCTTTCCACAATATGTAAAGAACCTATTTCTTGTAGTTTCTATGAGAAATCATTTCCAGTTTCTTGCAAAATTTACAAAGCTGCACCCAAGATTAGTAAACTCCAAAAATAATTTTTCAGGAGAAAGAAACATGGACATCAAACTAATGAAATTTGTAAAGTTTGCTAGTATTTTGCAGCCTGTCATCTAAAACTGCTTGAATGGACATGGATTTTATGTTCCCAATTTTTTTCAGGCTATTGAAGTTACATCTATGTGACAGCACATGCACATATCAAATTGTTAGGTTTCTCTCTATAGTAGTGTAAGTTTCTGAAGTTTTTTTTGTGTATATGCAGAGCCTGCATCTCAACAAACTCTGTCTTGTAAATGCAGTATAAAGAACTAAAAGTGTATTCAAGAACCCCTGAATCTGAGTAAATAATATTCTACCAGACGGACTTCTTTTGTAGATTAGAAAAAGGAAAAGGTATAAAAATGAGAACTGTGCAAATTTTCTTTTATGAAGTAACAAAAAAGTTGTTGCTTGATGTGTTCAAGTTAGGCACCTTACCTATGACTACGCACGTTGCAACAGTCGATGCTGAAACAATGCGTCACGCAGCACTAATTTTGGGTCAATGTCTGTTTTAAACGTGTGCACATATGCACCCATCGGTCATAACATTATGACCACCTGCCTAATATTGTGTTGGTCCCCTTTATGCTGCTAAAACTCCTCCCATAAAGTGGGGCACGGACACAGGACCTCTGGAGATGTCCTGTGGGACCGGGATGGTGGCAGTGAATTCTGTGGGTGCAGGGTGGGACCTACCTAGATCAGGCTTATTCTGGCACATCCCATAGATGCTCATTCTGATTTGGATCTGTGTGGTGTGGAACCCAGGGGAACACCTTAGCTCTGTCGTGCTCCCTGGGCCACTCCTGAGCAGTTTTTGTGGTGTGTCGGGGTGCATTGACCTGCTGAGTGTGGCAACTGATTTTAAGGACTGCTGTTGCCATGGGGGAGTGAGGAGGTGAGGAGTTGCTTGACCTGCAGTGTTTAGGTGGGTGGTACATGTCAAATGTCCACATGAATGTCTGGACTCGAGGCTTCCCAGCAGAACGTTGCATTAGAACAAGATGATTGATGTTATTCACTTCACCTGTAAGTGATCTTGATGTTGTGGCCGATCAGTGTACACAAAACTCATAAGATGTGACTTAAACTATCTAAAGCAGCATACTTCCCTCTGATGTTACTGATGAAGATCTCTTTCCTCTTCCTCTCAGACAACTGGCTCTGAAAGCCCTGAACGAGCGTCTAAAGCGTGTGGAGGATCAGTCTGCTTGGCCCAGCATGGACGACGAGGAAGACGAGGACGAGGACGAGGTCAGAACTGACACACAGCCACTGCTCCCAGGTGGACGGGATCCGTCCTCCTCCTCCACACCGAGAACATCCGGGGGTCCCAGTGGCGCCTCCCTCTCCTCCACCTCCTCATCCTCCATGTCACAGAGCGGTGGAGCGCCGGCTTCAGGCGGAGTGCAGCACCCAGAGTCCAGTATCATCAGCTTTGAGGATGCACCGTCTAGATCATAGCAAACAGGACGCCTGTGTACAGATATGCACGCTCTGTTTGGTGTCACTGGCGAGTATACTGGTGTGTTCAGTGTCCCTGACTAGTATACAAATGTATTCAGTGGCGGTGATTTTAGGCGTGCGCTCGATATCACACACAACACGCAGCATCTTTGAGCAGTTCATACACACAGCCGTGCACTCACAAACACTAACGTCATTGTGAAGCCCGAGAGACTGTACAGCGCTTTCAGTTGAGACGTGTCGGTTGTAAAGGCTCGGTGTAGTTGGGCAAACTGAACTCTTAATTCTTCTTTTCCTTCCCACATACAACCAAAAGTCAGAAATTTCTGTCTTGTCTGAACTTGAATCCCAACTTGAAGAGCTGTGTTCACTGCTTCATGTGTCTCTTTCTCTTGCTTTCTGAATAAATAACAACATGGGTGTACAATATTCTTTTTGTAAGTCTTTTTCACAGTGGCAGTACTTATTCTTGTTATCGCCTGCCATGAGAAAGCAGAGACTCGGGCTGAATTCTTGATTCCTGATGAAAGACTACAGCGCTCCGGTTTGATAAATGCTGAGAAATGGCCGCAAGGGACTTTGGTTCACTGGTCTAAAACGGAGGAAATATGAAACGGATGAACTCGGCACCAACTGCTGGACCTGAGGAGAGAAGCTGCCGCAGGTCTATCCTGCTGATGAACTATGATACCAAACTCCACGACTGGAAGAAGTGCCAGGCGAAAAGAATTTCCCAGACCCAGTTATTTCGTCTCTCTGTAACCACAGGCAGAGAAATGGACAGTTTCCCCATTTATTTTTTTACCCCAAGTTTGTCATGTAGTAGCGGAAAGAAAATCTTTTTCTTTGGGGTCTGTTGATCACTAAATAGAATCAACAAAACACATACTTTCTGTGGACTAACAAGACATGTTGATGGTGTTTCACTCACAGATCTTGTTTTACAAATTATGAGTTGATTTTATGTTAGGTTCATTCAAGATCCCAAGCATCAACCCGTACCCATTTTTACACTTCCACCTTTCTAGGATCTGAAATTGTGCAAGAATTATGCTAGCAGTAGGTTTTGGGTAACCTTGGTGCAGATGATTCAGAATAGCAGTCGATGTCTGTGCTTGTATTTGTCATTTATACCATTATAAAGGCAGAGAAGTGACCAGGTGGAGTCTGGAGAATAGCCTTGCTGGGTATTTACAGACTCTCCAGATATTTTTAGGATAAAAAATATTGCAGTGATTTGTGAGTTTTTCTAGCTTTACTCTCAGACACTGATCCTTGAAGATAAAAAGACAGTGGAGGAACGGATCAGTGGTTGTTTTGGTTCAGGTTTCCCCGTCACATCCTTTGCTTCTGTCTTTCGTTTCAGTTCCAGGCACGTGCGGGGAATTTTAGAAGGAGCCTGATGGGCAGCTAAACTGTGTCATCTTGATGAACATAAACTTTACTTTAAACAGCCCTGTAGGTCAATGATTCATTTATTGTGTTGATAGTCATCCCTGTAGGTTTCTCATTGGATTATGCTAACAGTCAAATCATTGCATTCCCATTTCCCCACCTGTCCTTTTCGATTAAAGTCACATTTGCAGCCAACAAAGGTTTTCAGATGTGACGATTGCAGTGATGACAAGCTACTCCTGAGCTTGTGAAGGGTTGAACCTGTCTCTAGCTTAAATGAGAGATTCAAACTAGTTAAGAAGGTAAATCATGCACTTCTGTTTAACAGAGAGTTAAGTGTACTTACACAAATGGTTGAACGTTTAGGGTCACTTAGAAATGTCCTTCATTTTGAAAGAAAAGCAGTTTTTTTTTCAATGGGGATAACGTAAAAATTAATCATAAATATAGTCTAGACATTGTTAATGTGGTAAATGACTGTCCTTCATTTTTAATAAAATATCTGCACAGATCTTTCCAGCAACCATCACTCCTGTGTTCTAATGCTACATTGTGTTAGCTAATGGTGTTGAAAGGCTAACTGATGATTAGAAAACCCTTGTGCAGTTATGTTAGTGCATGAATAAAAGTGTGAGTTTTCATGGAAATCATGAAATTGCCTGAGTGACCCCAAACTTTTTAACAGTGGTTTATATTCACCACTTTCAGTCTGTTAGTCTTTCTGAAAACAACAGACCCACTACATTAAATTACAGCTTGTTCCAGGTTTGACAGCTGTTTGTTTTTCCATGTCATTATTTCTCAAAGAATCGGTAAAACTTAAAGAAAACTGATTGGCAGCTGCTGCTTTCTGACATTTTTCTCGTAATACACAAGTCTGAAAAACTTAGAAGCATTGCAAATTATGGATTTGAATTTTGGGAGATACACACAATTACTGTGCTGTTACATGTTTCATCCAAACTCATAATGTTCTGTTTTCCTATTTAATATGTATTGGTTTTGTGAGGAAGAATTTGGCAGGGGCATTTAGTGATCATTTATGTTTTGTTGACTTTAAATCAATTTAAAAACAGACCTCCATTCCTTACCAGTAGGAGATCAAAATATTGTCTGTCTGCTTATTAATAGTGGCCGTTGAGTCGTGAGGATATTTAAATTAAGTTGTGATTCTTATTAAACCATGTAAATGTAGAGACGCAGCCAACAGAAATCTCCTACATCCAGTTAAAATGGAAATCTAACTTCCTTGTTTCAACTTTTCAGATTTGAAATGTTCCAAAAGGATTCAAATTAATCTGACCGCCCAGCAAACCTAATTTAACTCCCCTTAAATGCAAATATAACATTTTTGTTGTCACATCTCCGAGGAAACATTCAGTTCAATGTCTGGAGTTGGTCTTGGTTCAAACATTTTATGTTTTACTGAGGAGGAAACGCATCACAACATCGGGCTCCTTGCTTTTTGACAAATAACAAAGAGACTACTGTCTGTAAACATCTGTGCACGATTGGTTGAAACTGCTTCTTATGTGATGGAAACGTGCTCTGAATGGGAAGTGATAAGCCATATGAGAATGATGAAACTCTGTGTGTTCTATCCTGTATTTCCTGGTTCCTTCTGTCCATTTCACTGTGCTCACATTGTTGACAAAGTGGTGTTTATGATGGTTGATTTGGGCCTTTCTTTGAGTAAATATGAATGAAGGCTCCTGTTTACATGAATGAATGAGAGATGGTGTCTTTTAGGCGAGTCCAGCCCAGTTTCACAGTGAGGAAGCTGTTGTCAGATATCTGAAATCTCAAGCTGCTTACCATAGAAATTACTCCCAAAACAAAAGGGTCAAAGGAATTTTGTTCATGCAGTTTGTTCATGCAATTTATGAGCAACCTCCCCTGGAAATAACAAATATTGAGAGCTTTTAGCTGCCTCTCCAGCTCAGCTCACGTTACACAACTAAAATTCAGCAATGCAGCAAAACAGGTAGTTTTGAAGTTGTGTAATGTAAAGTTGTGTAATTTTAAGAGCGTAAAGGTGTAGCAACACTTTGGTGTGCAGTCTGAGTTTTCAAAAACAGTCCGGACTTTCAGACAAATCTTCATCTTCAGCTTTGTTCTCCTGACGCCTGGGTTTCTTCCTCTGTATTCTTGTTTGATTTATCTGTAAATGTGCTCTAAAAGAAAAGACAAATGCAGTCATACTGCCTGTATGAATAATGTCCACAGACAGCTACTCTGGACAATCTACAGAACTGCATGTGAGGATGAAGAATGATGTCAGTGCTGTTCACAAACAGTCATTATGGCGTCTGTCTGCAGTGGCTAAACCCTTTTAGCTAGCTAGCATTGCAATTTGGCAACATGCTCAATTCATTTTTCTTTTTTTTTCTGCACACAATTCTGTACATCTTAGTTGACACTGCACCACAGGCATGCAAACGTTATAAAACACCCCAAAAAACATTTTCCTTGGCAGGTTTTTTTTTTTTTTTTGTCAAAATGGCTAAAAGAGAAGACGAAAATCCCCAAATCTATCTACATCTAGCCGGTGATCATGTTTTATGTGTCACAAAATTTACTTTAAACTGGGTTTTAATATAACCAGGCAATAAAAATGCATCTGGCACTTCAAAATAACCACTTTGAAGTTGTTCAAAGTGGATTTGCCAGTTTTAATTGTTTCCTACAAATGGGAGATGAGGGAAAGATTCAGGCTTATATTGAAGTACAAATTGATTACTAATGATGGAAAAGTTTTTTTTTTTGCTAAATTATAGCAGCATTGGTTTAGTCATTGGAGAACCAGTGCTTCCATTATTAAACATGACTTCAATCTCCACCTCAAACCTCCTAATTTTGCAGTACAGGAATATATGCGATGCCAAAGTCAAGAACGCGACAACACGTGTATATTAGCATGAAACCTAATGCGGACGTGATAATTAAATGTGATTGGATCGACAGCTCATGACAAGGTTGTTGAATGTTTTAACCACTTTGCCAAACAGCAAAAAATGTCATAGTTTGGGGAATAAGGTGACGTTAAAAGAACACCAACCTCTGTGACTCTGCAACTGAAATCTGTTTTCTTGCCCTCAGACTAATAATTTACAGATTTCACTGCTCCGTTCTTTCAAACTTGGTGGCTCGCTATGTTTTTTCTTTTTCTTCTCTTAGTTTCCTACTCTGCGTTTGCTCCGACAGATCTTGTTCACATTAATGACAGTCTCTTTCTCTCTCTGTACTGTGGCCGTTGCACAGACTTCTGCTTTAGTTTTCAAATGCATTTCTTTTTCTCTATATGAAATAAAAAGAGAAGATGATTGTATGAAATTTTAAAGTCGTTGTGGCGTTATTGTGAAAATGCTGTGGATGATTTTAGTACATGGATAGTCCATTAGGTTTGGGCCTCTGTATTTTACTTTATCTGCAGCGGAAACAGGTCATGTGCGCTTCTGGATCCTGCATATTAGTAAAATTAGCATACCGAAGTGTCATGTTATAGAGATAAACGTATTGAAGTCAACTTTATTTGTCTGTTTAGGGGCAATTTTTGTGCAGGAGCAATAACGCAAGTTACAGAAGACATTTTATTACAATAATAAAGTATAGCAAAAGTTAAAAGTGAGTAAATTGCACATGTGCTATGTTTATGCTCAATGATTTTACTAAAGACAACTTTACCAAATGTGGCTGGGTGGTTGAACAAATTATGCATTTGTTCAATTGTTCAATTGTTTGTTCAATTGTTATTATTATTATTATTAAGTTACTTTATTGGAGTTCATATACTCCAATAAAGCTGGATAAAACAATCCATCCATCTCATTAGGCCTCATTAGGATTGAGGAGGGGCTTGAGCCTATCCCAGCTGACTTGGGGCAAAGACGGGGGACTCCCTGGACCCGGTTGCCAGTCTATCACACAGCTACACATACAGACAAACAATCACACTCGCATTCATACCTACGGACAATTTAGAGTTACCAATTAACCTCAGCATATTTTTGGACTGTGGGAGGAAGCCGGAGTACCTGGAGAAAACCCACACATGCACAGGGAGAACATGCAAACTCCATGCAGAAAGATCCCAGAAGAGCTGGGACGCAAACCGGGCATCTTCTAGCTGCAAGGTGAAAATACTAACCACCAAGCCACTGTGCAGCCTGTATAAAACTATTTTAACTGATTTTGATTGCTTTTACACAGTTTTCTTCAGAACTTCATAAGTGAGATGTCAAGTTTTCATTCAGTGGACACAGTGATGCAACAGCCTCTTTCAATGCACAAACTTCCTGACATACAGGATGTTGAACATGGCACAAAAACATTTTTATAGTTTGAAGCAAAATTTGTAATTAACAGGATTGAAGGACAAGAGTATCGTTCTTAAGTCAAAGCTGATCACAATATTCAGAAAAAAGAGACTAACTCTCATTTTCAACTTCTATGGCAACTTTTCTGAGATGGAAAAAAGAGTAATTTATCTGCAATCATATGAAAACTAGGCAAACTTTATCTCCTGAGATGACTGACAGCTGGGAGAGCATCTTGTCAAGTAAAAGTTCCTCATGCAAAATGCTACTGAAGTGAAGTATTAACTGTAAATTGTAGTTAAAGTATTAAAGTGGAAGTACTAGTTTAGCTTCAATTAATTATTCTATAAAACATCATTAGTTTATTGATACTGCAGAATTAGTGTGCCAGCAGCAGGTTGCTGACCTGATTTGACCTTCTTTATATTCCATTTTATATATAAAGACAGCAGATAAATATGAGGAGGTGATTATAAAGGAGGAAATGAGGCTGTTTTGGATTTTGGATTTTCTCTTAAACCTTTGATTTTTGGTCAGGAATTGAATCATTTGAACATTTATTGAAATGAAACCATGCAAGAGGCTTAGAGGGCTAAATCACATATCTGAAATGTGACCCACACCTCACACTGTTTTCTGTAGGATGTAAAAAGTCTCAAAGGTTGGAAACCACTGTTCTGTTAGTTAACAGTATTTGATAGATAGATAGATAGATAGATAGATAGATAGATAGATAGATAGATAGATAGATAGATAGATAGATAGATAGATAGATAGATAGATAGATAGATAGATAGATAGATAGATAGATAGATAGATAGATAGATAGATAGATAGATAGATAGATAGATAGATAACTTTATTAATCCCTCTGGAAAGTCAAGGTATCCAGCAGTTCATTTAAGAACAATAAAGAAACCAATTTGCATAACAACTTGCAATCTGCGTGCAAATTGGGATGGTCATGTAAGGTGCTAAATTACTGGTAATTATATTAAAAAACAGTATTAAAAAGTCTAAGGATGCTACAAAAAATAGAAGTAACATCTTATAGGAGGGCCTGGGATCTTTCTGCATGGAGTTTGCATGTTCTCCCTGAGCATGCGTGGGTTTTCTCCGGGCACTCCAGCTTCCTCCCACAGTCCAAAAATATGCTGAGGTTAATTGAGTACTCTAAATTGCCCGTAGGTGTGAATGTGAGTGTTTTTGTTCGTCTGTATATGTAGACCTGCAACAGACTGGCGACCTGTCCAGGGTGTCCCCTGCCTTCGCCCGAGTCAGCTGGGACAGGCTCCAGCACCCCCCGCGACCCTAATGAGGATAAAGCGGTGTATAGAGGATGGATGGATGGATGGATGGATCTTATAGGAGGTGAAATCACGATCATTGTGTTTATTGCACAAGTATAAAAAGTAGTTTGAAATCAAATTAAAATGACAGTTTTGTAAATAGATGGGTGTTGATCATCATCTTGCAGACTTTGTGCATAGGTCTGACTAAAAAACATTATCTTTTACCAGCTTTCACTCTTTCTCTTAAAAGATAGATGTAATTCATTAAAAAAAAACAAGAGCACATTCAGAATGAAATTTCATTGCATGTGGATCAAAGAAAAAGATAAATACCATGGGATGCAAATTCATTGTAATAAATCCACTCTATAAAATAAAATCAAAGTCATTGTACATAGATACTGTAAGAGATTGGACAGAAAGCATGTTTAAGTGCATTGTACACTGGATAGAAATTATTTTGTATGTTATATATTGCACATAATAAATCAAATGAAGACTTCCTACTAACAAATTAAAGTAACAAAAGCTGTCAAATAAATGTTGGGGAGTGAAAAATATATTATTTCTCTTTGAAATATAGTAGAGTGGGAGTATAAAATAGCATAAAATAGAAAGAGACTAAAGTAAAAGTACCTAAAAACTGTACTGAAATGCAATATTTAGGTAAATTACTTAGTTGCTCTCCACCACTGGCCTTAGCTCAACTACAGAATATTTATTACATACCAGTTTACTCTTGCAATATTTTTACAGTTGTGCTACATACTTCTGATTCCTTTTATATTTTCAAACTCACCCCATTTATCGACTCTTTTTAGTTACCTACATTGGCCACCAGGTGGGGCAGCAAGCTCAGACTTCCTGGCTCAGAGGCTTTTCATCAAATTACAGCTTCACCGTTTGCAAACTTGCAGTGGGCTCATTTAACTCAACTCCTGCATTTATGTTATATTGGACCACCGCATTTCCCATTTTATGATAGTTTCTTGGCTAGAGTTTAAAAATAGCTGAAGTGGTAACTTAAATAGTAGTGGTGTCAAAGAAACAAGGAAATACTCAACAGTAAGGTATTTTGGAGTTCAGATTGTGGTTTAAGAAACACTGATTTAGTTTAATTCTAAACACTGTTGAACTGTGAAAGCGTAGGTTTAAAAATAATATATGTAACTGATGTATTTTGTAGGTTTAAAACTCCAAGTCTGGTGTTTCTGTCTCACTGTTTAAAAACTACACAATTCCATGCTGGTGCTCATACGGCGTCGGCCCCGCGCAGGTGTGGCTCTCAGGCTCGTGCCCGCTACCCCTCCCCCTCCAGCTATGAACTACAAACCCGGGCGGCGCGCTCCCGTGAACTAATTCATTGTATCGGATAGAGACGGAGGAAGCTGCAGCGAGAGACTCGGCTGGTCGGCGAAGCAACTCTGCTCTGAGAAAACGCTGAAAAAAACCCTACTGCTCGGCACATAAACTGAAGGTAAAACTACTTTCTGTAATACATTGACGACCGCTAAGTGTTTTATCTTTCGTCTCGTTCAAGTTTAAAACCAACGAGGGTGATTATTTTAAAACTTGTCCGGAGCTGTAAGAGGCCGAGCTAACCGAAGCTAAAAAAGCTAGCGCAGTTAGCCGACCGTAGCTAAGTTAGCTTCTCTCCCCCCACCCCCCGACCTCAATTTTTTAAGCGCCTCTTCCGCAGTTGCCACACAGTTGTACCGGAGAGAAAACTATTGTTAGGTTAGTGTAGAAGCTCCCGCGATTAAAAACGCAGTGGTTAAACTTTACCGAGAGCTGTTTGTAAACTGTGCAAACTTAGCAAAAGGCTTAAAAACTGAATCTCCGTAGACTGGCCTAGATTGGCGAAGCCGTAACCAAACAATGAGGCGCTTTTCCTTGACTTGCCTCGGCTGGTCAGGCTGCTGCCTCTCATCGGCTGTTCCTTAACCTCTACAAGTGAAGCTGTATATCAGATTATGATATGCGAACATTATGGTGAGCAATTAAATCATCAGTGTAGTTATTCTAAATACTAACTCCGTGTTTTTTCACGGTGTTGTGCGTTTTGAAAGATGTCGTTTACAGCTTTGCAGAGGTATTTGAAGTTTCCCTATTTGTAATATGGCGTTTTAGTGAACAGACTCGTGTTTGAAGACTCTACTGGATATGTTGTATGGGTTTCGCTTGGTGCTTAGTTTAGTTTGGATTTGGGCCACCCACCCATTCTTCCACTGCGGACACACTAGCCATCTGTTGCCTCTGTGATGACGCCATCTTTCTGGTGACCCACCCAGTGGCTAGCTGGTTTTAATAAAAAAAATAAAAAAACAGTGTTGGGTTTGACACTGGGCACTCTCACAGCAAAACACACAACTTTTTCTGTGCCTTGACTACAGAAGATAGGAGATAACGCAAAAAAGAAATCAGTTTTCTAACCATGAGCATAATGCATGACCAAGAAGGGATTGATGATGGTTCCAAAAAGATCTGATACCTTGTTTTTTATGATTTGTAGTTATTGTTAATGTGATAATCTGGGTGTGAGTTAGTGTTTTCTTAGAATGCTAATCAAAAATAGAGATATTTATAGTCTTGGTCAGACATTTCCTGTTCATTCTCCTTTACATTGTGTAAATCTGTATTTTATGTGATGCAGTAAAAGAGCATTTTGAAGCCATACAATCATAACTAAAATCTAGCACACCATCAATATATTTGCTATCCAAACCGGAGTCTAGTAAATGCACATATTTTTTTAGATGGAAGCGTATTTTCTTTGTATACACTTTTGCCAGTACGCCAAACCTCTGGCATAGTGTTCCTGTCATCAGAAGCTACTATAGCTCATTTTGCAGTGCCTAAGACATGGGAGGAAGTGAGCAAGGTTTTATTGCCAGTTTTACACACTGTCACGCTTGAAGCTGTTAACTAAATTCATATCCTCTCTTCTGCTGCAGTGGAGGGAGATGATGGCAACGGATCAGTGTCCAATTTAAACAGCCAATTAATAAGCCTGGTCAGAAAATCTCCCACTGGTAAAGCTTCCTATTTGTGCATCTCAGAATGGGCATGAAGGGAAAGAAAAGTGTAAAATTGAAGACAAAGGATGCTTACAGTTGGCTAGAAATTGTCTCATGGTCAGTGGTTTTACTTAAGCTTATTAAGTACAATTAGATTTGCTTGTTGTCTTGAATTTTTTCCAGAGGTTTGTGCCAAACAAATGTCTCAATTTTTCTAATGTTAGGGTATTTTTTTCATGTTTATCAGCACCATGTATTAGTCTTATGTTCCTGCTGAACATAAAGGGTTAATTGTATAATGAGTCAAGCCACCTAAGCCTTTTGGTGTTGATGATGCAGAGAGGAGTGTCAGAATAGAAGTTATCATGCTACTTAACAAGCATATGTTGATTGACGTATTGAAGTTGACATTAATGATTATTCTGGTGGTTTCAGTGGATCTTGGCTTGAGTTGAAGATCAATTAGCAAAGCGATCAATGTGACTGGATATTGACATTTTAACCCAGTATTGCTTTGATTAGTTCTTGATGATTCCGTTCCATCAAAAAATGCCAAAAGATGTGTGAAACACTTGAATTTATCATAAGAATACATTCCGATAATAAGATGTCCAACACATTAATTGGCAAAACAATTTTTTGAATTTACAATTGTTTGAGATTTACAGGAAGTTAAATTGAACACATTCCCCGGTTATAAAACTGTGGACATTGTCAGTGTGCATGTTGTAAAGAAATAAACTCAATGCGTTCTAGGGCTGCAACTAACGACGCGTCGACAAATTGTCTGAGCACGATACGTCATCAAAAGCGGAAGTGAGTGCGCAATGCAGCAGAAATCGCCGTCCGACCGGAACACGAACGGACATCAGCGCTGCATCATGCATATATTATGTATGCAAGATAGATCGCGGACGTCCCCACTGCATCGTGCATACATGCATGGCGCGCTCACTTCCGCTTTTGATGACGTATCGCGCTCAGACGATTCATCGACGCGTCGTTAGTTGCAGCCCTACTGCGTTCTCACTTTAAGCAAAGACACGGAAAAGCTAAATGTCTGCCAACTAATTCATCTACACACCAGCCTGTTATTTGCAGACAGCTGGCTAACTAGCTTTTGCTACCATCAGTCTCAACACTGTTGAGTCAACTTCTTCAACTTCATACCTTGTAGCCGGAGATAGCATCTCGTCGTCAAACAAGACCTAAAATTAGTGTGTTGAGTCTTTATTCCTCGTCTGGCCGTTGCACAGATGCGGTCTATAGATCGGATGCAAGACACCCAGAGTCAGTTAATCATCCTGAGTCTCGACAGTGCAGCAAACTAATTACTTCATGTTTTAGGGCAGTTGTGGCTAAGAGGAACAAATTTAGCCAGCTATCGTCTCCTTTAGATTTCAACTTAGAATAGCACTGTGCATGCAGCCCTGCATATGAGTAGCTGCTGCATATATGTAATATTTAGCACAGTAGAAAAAAGTGGAAATATCTCAACAGAATAACCTGAAGATGTAAAGATTTCATAGTGGATTGTTCAAATAGTTTTTCTTAATCCTGCCTCTCTGATCAAAGTAATCACCCTTTAATTCAAGATCCATATCTTGTTAACAACATGCAGGTGAGATTCAATGTAGCATTTCGCCAACAGTTTTAATAGAGTATTATATAAACCATGCTCAATAATGGAGACATGTTTCTTCTTATTTATTCTCTGTTCCTTTCACAGTAAGAGACTGATTCAAATTCAAAATACTGTCGCCCACAGAAATGCTTGTCAGGTGGCAGAAGAAAAGCAGCTGCCAAGTTTCTGTTAGAAACTGAAATATTTATCAGCCAGCAGTCCGTTAACCATCCTAAAGCTGCGGCTAATTTTCCACCGTGACAGTGCGTGGGGTATTTCCTGCCAAAAACACACACACTCAGGCTTTTAGATGCAAGTGTGGTCTGTGTGGGGTTTTCTAAAGGACAGTATAATGAATCATCAAGTACACAGCAACCACTTTATTAAAACATTTAAAGCTGCATCATGCAAGGTTGAAAAATGCCTAATGAATAGTGTTTCATTTTATACTAATTGACCAGCAAGAACACCACAGAATGGTTTTGTGTTTGTTAAGAAATGGTTTGTGTGGATATGAGTGGGTTTGACGAGCAGGCCTGCTGTCAGAAATACTGAGTTTGGTAGGATGACAGCTTACACGATATATTACGCTGGTTATTTAACAGTCCAAAGGAAAAGACTTGGTTGAGAGATAAAGCCTTTGAAGCATTGTCTTTGTTCAAAGATTGCGTGGAGTTTGAAAAACCTAACCAAAATTAGGTTTTGGAAAAGAGCGCAATCAGTTCTGGCTAAGTTAAATATGATGTAGCAAACATTCCTATCTGGAAAAGTTGGTTGATGAAGAGAATCACAAACTGACTAGACGGTTTATCACAGGAGTGTTTTCTATCGCTCCCTCTGTTAATTTGATCCTGTTGGGGTTATCCATATCTCTCTCCTTATCCGTTGTTTGTCTGTCTGTTTTAATTTCATCTTGTGGTCTGTTGTTGGCTAACGTGCAGATGGGGTGTGGTTTTGCACGTGTAGCCAGGTCCTTTTTATCTGACAGGATTATAATTGATCAGGGGAGTATATCTGATGTAATTTGATGTTACTTTGTCCATCAGCTTGCATAAGCTGGCTTTCCTCTCCTTGGTGCATATGAATATAAAAATATTGCTGCACTTGAAATGACAGTTTTGACATCAACCATACATGAGGTTTTCCTCCCGTCTATATTTAGGTGTTACAACGCTACCAGTGCTTGACATGCGTGTTTAATTATAGCATGACCATGAAATACTTCTTGCCCCATGCTCGTTCCTTTTTTCATTACCTCCGTTTCATGCTTAGTTTAAAGGTGGCAGCTCTCTATGGTCTCTCAGAAGTCTGAAGGTCACAGTGTGTTTGTTCATATTGGGCAGGTATTGGACTGGGCAGTGCGGCTGAAAGGTCAAATCTCTGGATTGTTCCCTGATGGAGTTGATGCACGATTCAATTCAGTTTTTGTCAGGAGTGGTCTGGAATTATCTTACATCAGTAAGGGAATAAAAGCAAGAGTATGAGTTTCCTGCATTTAACTTATGTTTGCTGTTTTTACTGTATTTGCAAGAAACAGGGTTCAAAATTATTCTCAGGAAATTTTGAGTTTTTTTTTTTTAATTTTTTCACATTAAACCATTGTGTTTTATGAAGGACAGGTTGAGAGTACGTGTAGGTTGCCTTAACTTGTACATGTAGAAAAGATGAACATGTTTTATTATTTGTAGAGAAAAACTGAATTGGAGTTTCTGGTTTGTGTTTCTGTCAGTTGCTAGCAAAACTAACCTGTTGCCCAACATTTAACTAAAGGTTAGTGTAAACTAATTCAACAAATGATGCTCTTAACATGTGAACACATCATACTTTTTTTTTTAAATTGCCAAGCCATGCTAGATTCTAACGTTAATTCAGTGCAGGTATGTTTGTGTAATGTCCTTTAGCTAAACTCTGAATGAACTGGAGGGTCGTCACAGGCTTCATTAGTTGGATTTACTGAACTAAGAAGTTTATGCTCCAGTTACTTTGTGTTGAGACTTACAGTTGCTGCTTGCTTGTCCAAGTCAATGGTTGTACCATCCATCCAGTAATTGGCACTGAGAAATATCCAGTTAAGTTTGATTAGTTTGGAAATGGGCGTCTGTTGCACACCATTCACACAAACATTTGACCAAACACTGATTAGGGATCTGGACTAGCTTCTTATAATGGTTGGACTGGTGTGCTTGCCTTTTTCATGTAGGTGCTTCCGAATGTTTTCAGTGCTTTTTGGTGCAGATCAAGATTAATTTCTTTACGCATTGTGAAGAGGGTTGTGAACTGAAGATACAGATCAATAATTCTTTTGTTTTCCCTTACTCTTTTTTTTTTTTTTTTTTTACAAGAATGATCACTGACTTGGTAAAAGGCAGTTCTTGTTTGGTAAAATTATAAGCAGTGTTTTATTGTCATCTCTGACTCATCTCTTTTGTTTGTCACTGTCTGGTGCTGAAATGCTGTAAGCGAGCAGCTGCCTTGCTGGCCATCTGACACATCATAGAAAACATTGTTTTAAACATTTGAGAATATTAATGCTCCGACATCAAAAGAAAGGTTCTCAGCAATCCTTTGTCCACACTCTGCGAAAAATGCAGCACTTAATGTAGGCTGTTTTATCATATCTCAGTGTTTTCCAGAGGCTTAGATTTTACTTGTGGTGATGGGTAGTGCTGCCAATGGCCATTAAGAGACTCATGTAGTTTAGAGGCGAAAGTGTGTCCCAGGTTGTTGTCTTAAGCTAAAAATTACAGATATTCTTTTAAGACCTCACGTACAGGCTGTGGACAATTTGCAAATATACTCTAAACACCTCACGTTCTTTAGCAGATGCTACAATATACCGGTGTTCCCTAAATGCCTCATATTCAGCGGTATGTACCAGAGAAGCAGCTGTGCCCTGAGAAGCCTCTAGTCCTAGTCAGTAACTGCAGCACAGACAACTCAAGGCGTTCTAAAGTAAGATTTGTTTCAGTTTAAACCAAGTAGCTTTGTCTATCTGTGTGAACTGCAAAGAGGTGCATGCAGATATACTAAATCTCAAATGATGAGAATGTTTAGTCGCACTTTGCATTTGCCCAGCTTAGAGCACTCTGCAAAACCTCTTAGTACTGTGCCTTTGCCTTTCTGAGGTTGGGCAACCCCTGGTCTCACGATATTGTGTGAATGGTGTCGATGAATTTTCCTGCTACACAATCCCTCGACACAGGAGTCAAGACACAATATTCTCCATAGCTAATGGGTATTTTCCTGTTATGGTGCCGTTATCCACATTGTGCTTTTCCTTGTTGTGTTTTATCTTGATTATGCCCCTAGTGTCTGTTTTCCTGAGAGGGAAAGGTTACATACCATCTTGGAAATGTATTGTCTCCTGCTGAGATTGATACCTAGAAACTATTATTAACGACAACAAGACTTGTGTTGACTGTGAAGCACAGCTAGTAGCTTTAATAGCTTGCCGACAGACACCAAGCCGGCATTTGTTAAGTGGAGGGCACGTACCCGTTTTACACACTGGTCGAATGATTCTGCCATTGACCATGCACTCACCTCGAGGCTACAGCTGCCCCCATTTTTGTCTTTTGCTTTTTCCTCAAGTCATAAAGGGAATGCTCTGATCTTTTTTGACATTGCTGTCCTAGTTAGAGTATTCATCTACCATTTATAGGATGCTCCCAGCACCTCACAAGGGCTTTGGTGCATGTCAGAGTCGGGAACCAAAGGGACTCGAGGCAAAAAAGGCTGTGAAATTGAAGTCCGTTTTAACTGACAAGAATTATTAGTGTGCTTATGTCTGTATTTTAATTGACCCGGCGAGTAGTCACATTTTCACATGGTCCAGCAGGTGCCTTCAGTGGAAATGTGTTACTGTGAAAAGTATGTCCAAATGTGCTGCGCTTCAGGGAAACGCAGGAAAAGTTCAGAATATGCTGCCAGAAGCCAAAGAAAATGTAGACAGCGTGTATTTTGAAGTGTCTGACAATGCCAGTCATGTTCAAATTGCTGTATGGACAGAAAAATAGCATCTCAAGAGGAAAGAAGACACTGTTTGTGGCCAGAGACCACCTTCTTCTACAGTTTTTGGCTAAACAAAGATGAACACATTTCAGTAGCGCATTAATTTCCCCCCAAACAACCCTGATACCTCAGATGCCAAATCAGAGGAGCCTAAAATGATGCAGGAAATTTCTGTATTACAACTCCAGACACCAAACCAGCTGATTGATTCAGAGATAACAGCAGAGGTGAAGAGTTTGCCCTCCACCACACCTCCACGTGACTCGCTGTGATGGAGATAGCAGGGTAAAGCAACATGATTGACACTGCTGCACCTTCTCAAACCAGGCAGGAATGAACCATTTGGGGATATGATTTAAGAGCCTCTCTATGTGAAGCCCTGTTGTCCTTGTGCAGTTAGTAAGCACACAATACGTGTTCTGTGCTGGTGTGAAAGTCACGTTTCTGCGGCAGTGCCACCATGACAAATGAGGTGTGTTTGATGTGTACTTGGTGAATTGTTCCTGTAAGTCCCCACCCAGCACACAGTTTCTGAGCATGTATGAAGGGACATTTCTATTTTCCTGTTTCAATGTTTTGATCAAAGTCCTCTTAATTCTGACTGTCCTCTACAGCTTGTACACCAGTGCACGTTAAATAGCTGTAATGGCTGTGGATCCAGCTTTGTATAAAATCCACATTTTCACTTAGTTCCTGTGTATGACATTCTGCTGAATGTTATTTCCCAATATGGAGGGATCCTGGCTCCTCTGAGCCAATAGCACAAGACTGAATGTCACTCATTTGCCCCAACTTCCCTTAACTGGGTTGGGCAAGCTTGTACTTACACCTACTCTGATTGGCCTTGTGGTCTTAACTTACTGGAACCTGAGCTTAATTTTACTTCCTGGTAGCTCACATCTAGTGGTGCTGTGCTGTAATGACGCCTTTGTGTTGACGCCTGTTTGCTTTTGTATAAAGAAGGGACAGGAACCTGAAATTTTGGGGACAATCTTAACACTGCACCCTTTCTAAATTGTAAGCTTCTTTTCTTTGTGTGGGCAAACTACACACACAACTGTGCACACAACTGTATAAGTTTTTTGAGTTCTTTGCCATGTCAGTTTTGAAAGATTTCATTTTAAGGCTGGTTAGAATAAGCAGATAAACTAGCTAGATTTCTTGTGCCTGTCATTCGGGTTTTAACTTGATATGCAATAAGCGTGCAGGGTGTACCTGTGATTTTATTTGTGCATCATGTCCATACCCTTTTTGCTGAACAAAACCTCAAGTATAGAGAGTCCTGGCATATTAAATAAGCGTCAGGGTTCTGAAAGCTATCCTTATTTCAAAGAGAAGCATTAATCACACACAGACCAGTACATTTCTGTCTTGGAGATTGCTTTTTTCACATTTCATTAATCATCTCGCAACCTCCTGAGGGGCTCTGAACCTCGGGTTGATGGAGCCTCTTTGCAGCTGTGTGTGTGTGTGTGTGTGTGTGTGTGTGTGTGAAGGACAGTGTTGCATGGTGCGCCTGCACTGTGCAACACTACATACCACAAACATCACACATCACTTTCATATTTGTTTTTGTCTTGATGCTTAAAATGGACTCTCCAACAGGTCCTGCTTGAATTCAGTTGTATTTGTACACAGGATATTTTTGTTTCCTTGTTGTTTTTTTTTGCCTCCTCTTGTCATCTATTGGTCACAATCACGGATGGCTTTGGACAGTGAAATGCTTCAGTGTAGGAGCTGCTCTGAATATTATATCGCATGTCATGGTTGTCTTGAAGCTCCCTAATCATAACCTTTATTTCCTTCATTGTGTCTTCCATCAGGGATGGCAGCCATCCGTAAGAAGCTGGTCATAGTGGGGGATGGAGCTTGTGGGAAGACATGTCTCCTGATCGTCTTCAGCAAGGACCAGTTCCCTGAAGTCTACGTTCCCACCGTGTTTGAGAACTACGTCGCTGACATCGAGGTGGACGGCAAACAGGTGAGACAGCAGCAGTGATTTAGCGACACTGCTAACAGTCTTTACAGTTTAATGTCATGTACGAGTGGTGCCTCTCAAAGCTGTTTGCCCACCTAGATAAGTGACTGTTGGTGATCAAATGCCACTTAATGACTCAAAGTTGAATATTTTAAATACATAAAATATGATCTCCTAAATGTCACAGCACATCCCCGCCTCCTTTTAGTCTCTGCAGTGGTGTTTGCGCTGGTATCGGGGCTAATTTTGTTCTCTGGGTGCTTAATCATGCTCAGCGCTTTAATTCTACCTTCAGGGCCAAGTGAGCAAGTGTTGATAAAGCTGTAGTGTTTTTCATTTCCACATCTTCCCTCACGTTGCAGCAGTCATCTACTCAGTCTTTTCCTGCAGACTGCCTCTGCTGAGCTTAGTCACCATGTTTCTCAGTGTTTTGAAGGATTGCACTAGATGTTTTTATATAAAATAATCATCTGGGCTTAAGACGATTTGATTCCGTCGATTTGATTCATGTATATCAAGACAGATGGAGTTAAAGTCCTTGTGATTTCTTGGTCCGTGGTGCTCTGTGTGTGTGTCTTTTTGGATAATTATGGCACCCAGCCTCCTTCATCAGTCACAAATTCACAAGTCCTGACCTCATTCTGGGTTTATGGGATTGTGGGATGTCGAGTCTTGTATTGGCTGGATGCTTTCTAACCCCTATGCTACGGAGGCAAACTTCTGAAGTGTCACACTTTCCTAAATGTCTCGATCCGGTTTTCTTTCCTTATTTAGCTTTAGCAGTCTGTTGAGAGATGATTTCATGTGTCACAGTCAAGTTTTGTGTTAGAGAATAAGGCCGACATTCGAGGAAACATAACTTTAGTCCGTATGGGATTTTTTTCCTGTTGCACATTTAACATATGCAATAAATGACTCGTGTTCATCCCACTATCAACTCAAATTGCTGGCAGGTTGTGCAGTTGTTCACCTATGCACTGACATATCCCTGTATTTGTGGGATGAATTCAATACAATCTTTACAAGGCTGAGGTTAGAATATTTGTCTGATGGCAGCTGAATGACAGCTGACATGCCATTCTGACCCCACTTTCCTAACAAGCCAGGATTTCTTTAACGTTATGGGACAGAATTTCCTCCTGTGGGATCAGTAAAATATATAAAATAAAAATAAACTTGCTACATTGAGATTTAAAGATGAAGAGTTCAGCTTTACAGGGTTTCAAAACACTGTTCTATATTGTTTACAGTTTCCTCTTGGTGGATTAATAAGTATTATGAAATAAATTCAATTCAATTTTATTTATATAGCGTCAATTACAGTCAAATCGTCTCAAGACGCTGTACAGAACCCATATGCCTGACCCCCAGAGCAAGCCCAAAGGCGACAGTGGCAAGGAAAACACCCTTTTAACAGGGAAGAAACCTCGAGCAGAACCCGGCTCTAAATAAACCTGCCAATTTGAAATTGAAACAGAGTTTTAAAGAATTGTACTGTTCAGAATTTTCCTCTTGGGAATCAAATGCATAAAATGAAATAAATATGCCTGCTAAGCTGGGATTTATATGAACTACAGTGACTGAAATACAGTGAATGCAACTTTACCGGGCTTCATAAAATAATACTGTTCAATATTCTGTCTTGGGGATCAATAAAAAAATAACTGAATCTGCTAAGTTGGGATTTATTTACAGAGAATTCAGCTTTACAGGGCTGCAAAGAACTGCACTGTTCAAAATATCCTCCTAGAGGGATCAGTAAATGTATAAAATAAAATAAATAAATCTGCTAAGTTGAGATTTAAATATAAAGAATTGAACTTTACAGGGCTTTAAATTAAAGCACACTGAAAAGGAAGGTTTTTGGTTCCTTCCCACTGAAAGCAATTGCTTGCTTAGAGGAAATTTAACAGAAACTTTGGACTTGTTCGGTTCTCTGTTTTACTATTTGTAAGGTCTCCACCTTATGCCAAGTGCTATGAGATGACTGAGGTTGTAAATTGCTGTTATATGAATAAAATTAAAATTAGTTCAATTGAACCCAGATTTCAATAATGGCAGAACATTTCTATTTAGAATGAGTGAAAACATTTTAAAAATGCCCAGAAGCTGCTTGAAGCTCTCAGTATTAATAATCCAGGACCTCTTTACGGTAGCAATAATATGCTAGCATACTCAAGCTACAAATTAAAATGTCTTCTTATTTTCACAGGGTTTATTTTGCTTTTTTCTATAGCAAGATAAATCTCTTTTTCTGAGGATTAATTCTGCTGAAACCCTTGTTTATTTACTTATTTGTTTGTTAGCCTAAAAAGTTAGCTGTGTTGTCAGAATGAACCTGGTATGATAACTTGTTTCTCTTTTCTTTCCTGTCTCTCCCCCCCCCCCCCCCCCCCCCCCCGTGTTTTTCAAACCTCTTCTTCGCCCTCTTTTCTCCTGACGTTAGGTGGAGTTGGCTCTCTGGGACACGGCTGGTCAGGAGGACTACGACAGGCTGAGGCCTCTCTCCTATCCAGACACTGACGTCATCCTCATGTGCTTCTCCATAGACAGCCCCGACAGCTTGGGTGAGTTCAAAGCACATACTGATGCATGACACCACATCTCTCTTTTCTATGTGCTCCCACCACCACCACCTTTCTTATTCCGTTTTTTATCAGAAGTCATTTCTGAGGTCATTTATCATGCAGCGGCATGCGGTCGTGCTGTAAAACAACTTCATGCCTCTTCTCTCATAATGATTATGAACAGCGCTTCTCTTGTCATATGGAAATTACTTTACATAAAGTAAGGTGATAAAAAGCAGCAGATCATTAAACTGCCACGAATTAATTCAGATGAAACGAGAGCCTGTTTTAATTGGAGTAAAACATAGGCTTATTGTGCTAAAGATTGTCATTCATGGCTGTTTCATGTGACTGTTCTTCAAGCATTTTTGCTCAAAGCAGCATTTTTTGCTGACCAAGAAAGATTTTTTTGAAGATAAGAAGCTCTTTACTTATTTTTTTTCTGTCCTCAGTAAATTTGCAGTGGCTCATAAATTTGCATACACTGCTTTGTACAAGGGAAACTAATCAGAATGCTGACATGCTCTGATTTGACAAAATTAAAGATAAGCCCATGTGCCGTGACAGTAAATTGCTTTTCTTTGCAAAGGTTCCAGTTTGTGATCTTTCGCTTGTAGCATGAAGAAGTCATATCAGCTTTTCTTGTCAATTTGTGGATTATTTACTAAAGAATTCTTGTTTTTTTAATAACTGAAATGTACAGAGAGAGGCGTAGACAGATAAAGCATGTGTGTTACATGGAGTAACCTAAAAATGTTACTGTTTTAAAAGTAGTCTATTCCATTTTTAGAGTTTGGAAAAAGATTCATGTAGTAAAGGCTCACTTCCTTTTTCAAAAAGAGCTTTGAATTGAATTTTAGTATTAACTAAACACACCACTACACAAACACACAATACAATGAAGACGTCTGTCCAAGGATTGTTGATTTATTTTTTTCCTTTCTGATCTGTTTCTATGTCAGAAAACATTCCAGAGAAGTGGACCCCAGAGGTGAAACACTTCTGTCCAAACGTTCCCATCATCCTGGTGGGAAACAAGAAAGACCTGCGCAACGACGAGCACACACGCCGAGAGCTGGCCAAGATGAAACAGGTTCACCACTTCTTCTTGTGTTTGGATCGAAATATTCAGTGTGTTGCAATGAGCCTTGATTAATCCCAAAGTGGAGAAATGTGCATTTTTATATCAGTGAAATAGTGCAAATTATTAAGAAATGCAAACAGAAAAATTATAATGAACCAAAAAACAGATAAATACGAGTTCTTTCAAGTGTGGATATTCATATTGTCCGTCTGTATTGCACATATTCATGGTATTGCACAGATTGTTTCATGAAATGCCAGAAGAAAAAGTACTAATATTGAACAAATTTGCTCATATGTAGAAAAATTCTGATGTTTAATAAAGGTTTTAAATGTACGAAATATTCATAATGCACTGCTGTAGACAGACACTTTATTAATCCTCTTGCAAATTCATTGTATCCAGTAGCTCACACACATTACTTTAAACATAGAAGAATATATGGGAACGGTGGTCCAAAAAGGTGCAACTCATGTGCAAAGCGTGCCAATCGAAGAATAGAAATAAGATGCAGAAAATGTAGGTGTTTAGTAAACAGAAGCAAACATTGTTGGTGTTTACAATAAAAATAGAGTATTAGGAAAAAGTACAAAAATGTACAAAACTAGAACTAGTAATACACACGTTGGTCAGGATGATTGGTTTTATTGCACGGTTGAGTCACTGGAGTGTAGCAGCCGACAGTTCAGGCCTTGAGCTGCTGAGTTATTCTAATGATTTAGTTCATTTATGAGCTGTTCCTTAACTTGTTTTTTCCTCATCCGATAGGAGCCAGTGAAGTCAGAGGAGGGTCGGGAGATGGCCGGACGGATCGCAGCGTTCGGCTACATGGAGTGCTCCGCTAAGACCAAGGATGGCGTGCGGGAGGTGTTTGAGATGGCCACCAGGGCGGCGCTGCAGGCTCGCCGTGGAAAGAAGAGCAATAAATGTGTGCTGCTGTAAAATGGCCGACATTTGGACTGTTTTTCGCCCCGGGTCGCTGTACCTGGGTGATAGGGCTCGGGAGGGATTACTAAAGATGACAGAGGGAGGGTGGGAGGGGACGAGGAAAAAAGAGTGCAGTAAATGACTACCGCTGTAAACTGGCTGTTTGTTGGACTGAATTCACCCTGGGACTCGGGTTTGGGAAGCTTTGGGTGGGCGGGCGGACGGGGGAAGGAGGGAGCACAGTGAACAACTACCGCTGTAAACCGTTGGGCTCTTTACCATCAGGGTGGGAAAATTACACCAGCCCAAAAAATGTCTGTTCAACAAGCCACTTACACTGATAGCGATCATTATTAGGAGATTCTGGTCCTTTGGGGGAAAAAAGAAAGGAAAAAAAATGTAGCTGGTAAAGTTGCTCATGGGGTTCTCTGGTGACTGTCTTCAGTGTGGATGACATTAAAAAAGGTTTAATTTCCTACCTGGATGACTTGACAGACAGCACAGTAAATGAGTACCACTGTAAACCAGTGGACTCTTTAGCCCCAGGTTCAGGCCTGGGATTAGGACTAGTGGTGGTGTGGAGTTGGGACAGGTGAAGGGATGGGAAGAGTTAATCCCAAAACATGAGAAAATACACCAAACCACAGCAGCACTTCCTAGTTCTGCACTTTTATCCAACTTTAGTAGACAAACCACCGATAACAACAACTGCTCTTGACAGTGCTTTGAGCAGATTCGAGCTTCATCAGCATTTTAGCTTAAAAAACCATCCAGCGTGTTAAAGGAGCGCTCACATGCCGTCAGGTGCGTGGGCCTTGTGTGTTGTATTGTCAGAGAGGTGCGCTGTGGGTAATCCAGAGCTTACAGACAAACACATGGAGCTCTGATCTCACTGAGATAATCTGTTACAGTCACCTGATACGGAGTGCTTTATTAATTGCAACTGGTGTGCACGTCAAGCTGTCCTTGTGCAGTTTTTTTTGTTAGAATTAGATTGAAACAGTGGACAGTTTTACCACAGCAGTGTTTACTTCCTCAGTAGCCAGGCTGCACATGTTAATCTTCACTGCCGCTGGTTTGTCTACTTCAGGAGGTTTATTGAAAATGAGAACTTGTTCTCAGTTAACTCACCTGGTAAAATAAAGGTTAAATAAGAATATCTGACGGCTCTTTACCAGTTCAAACTCTCTGGACTGAATCAGTGGAAGTGGCAGGTGAATTTGAGTAGCTTCCTGTCCTGCATAGTAAACCCAAACGGACCGCCGTGGCTCCCATCCCTTCCTGGTCCTCATAGCTGACTGCTGGTGCTCATCTTCCCCTGGTTTTAGACCCGGATGAAGAACAAGGAGAAGAGAGTGTTTGTTTACATGCACACCACTGATCCTCTTTATTTGGGACTGAATATTTTGTGTGTGTGTGTAGGCATGTGTAAAGGTCATCTAGTACCAAAAGTAATTCATTTTTAAGTTAAAGGTGCCTGGGTTAGACCATCTGGTGGCTGCTACAAACTTGATCTTTTTATCCAGTCCTGCGTTTAAAAAAATACCAGTTTTGTCAGGATAGATATTGTACAGAAACCTGCACCGCTAATGCAGTGAAAATTAACCACCTGCTGTTCATTTTAGGGTGTTTTTAATGTGTTTTCTTAAAAAATGTTTAAAAATGGCATGTGCGTCCAGTCAGTAATTGGATTTATCAGCCACCAGCCTTTTCCTGACATTTCTGTGCGTTTTGCAGTGGGTTTGGACTCTCTTGACGGCGTTTTTAGCCTCCTGTTCTTCTTCCTGGTCTGCAGGGAGGAGCCTGTTCCAGAAACCAGTCTTGTGTTGTTGTTTTTATACTTTATTTCCAGCTTTTTATTCTTTTTTTTTTTTTTTTTTTTTAAGAAAAAAGTCAAACATGTTGTCTATCAGTATTTAAAAATAAAAATAGGAGGTGGAAGACTAGGGAATTACTTGTGTCATTGCTTTAGTTTTTTCTGCTCTTTGTGCTTTACCTGAATTTTCTTCCGATGATTTATACTCGGTTGTAACGACCTCCCTCAATCATCCCTGCCAAATGCTGTTGTTAGGCAGTCAGGAGAAAGGCTGGCCTCTCGGCTGCCTGTCTGGAGCATCGCTAGGACCACAAGTGCTGACTGTTTTTTCTTTTTTTTCCTGTTTGTTTGATTGAAAGGAAAAACCCCCAAAAAGGAACACGGTCTCCTTTTTGATGTTCAAATCATGATTATTTCTAGTTTTTATTATTTTTAACAATTTTGGAAGCAGTAAACAAAGGAACAGGAAAAAAAAACAAAAAACAAAGCTGTATGCAAAGTCTGTAAATATAAAATGTGGGTTTGTTCATACTAGACTATACACACACGCACATGACTGGAAACTATTTGTAAACTAGCTTTGGTTTGTGTAATAAATTACTTTCTATAACACCCAGCTTCTATTCATTTGTGGTCTCGAGGGCAGAGAGGAGCTCTTAAGTCGAATCGATACGCATGTAATATAAAGGGAGTGATGGTTCTTTTATGTGTCTCGGTTACAATGCTGCACCTGAGTAGCTCATTAAGCGGAAGAAATTAAATGGTCCGATTTTGACATTGGCTTCCAGACACCACAGCGTATACTGGAGATGTTTGAGCTCAACAGAATTTGGATTTAGTCCCTCACATACAAACTTCACACATCATCAAAACTGTCCTCCCACTTGAATATTTTGTGTAAAAATGCTGCAGTTCTTTCTACTCATGCGTTTTTGTCCATCTTGCAACTTCAGCCCCCACATATCCCATATTTTCTGGCTTCCTAACATCCACATCTGACTTCCAAAATAAACATTCTCTATTAAGTTTTAGTATAAACTAGATAATACACCAAAAATTAGGATCACAGCTGGTGGAAAAGCAGAAACCAACCAGTGTTCCAGCATCTTCACGCTGAGGTCTGTGCTGCAGAGTGCGTGGGATGCCGAGGTGAGGCAGCTTTGAGCCTGTGTGGGATGATGCTGGATGTTGTGGAGTTGAGTAATCGAGAAGCTGTGGAGAGTTCGGAGCTGCTCTGTGCCCAGCAATGCACAGTTTAGTTGTGTAAGGCAGCACGGAGGAGTGGAAATCCAGGAATAAAACAAGACCGAATGTACGAACAGGATGGACCTCACAGGGAGCGGAGAGTCAGTTTTACACAACATTTCGCATATAGGAACATACAATACATATATATAGCTTTATACATACTGTATCATTTTCTGTCTGAACAAGCTAATAAAAATGGCTCTGATATGGACTAAAATAGTGGTAAATTAACTTCAGTTTGAACACAGAAATCATAATTTGCTAGATTCCCAAAGCAATAAATGACCTGAAGCAATTTATGTGGAAATTATTGAAGAAGGTGCAAAAATCGAATACCATCTAAACGAAACCGCCAACCTGACAGGCATCCATGGAAGTAAATTATCTCAAGTTAAAATCAGAGCTTTATCTTCTTTGTTTCTTCCTTGTATTCTTATACAAAATATAGTTTAGAATCACATTTCTTCAAGAGTATATATTCAGCTTTAAATGTAGCACAGGCTGTATCATTTTCTGTCTGAATAAGCTAATAAAATGGAATTTTACAGCTGTGATATGGAATAAATACTGGTAGATCATCTTTCATTCAAACACAGAAATCAGAATTCCCCAAGCAATAACTGACCAGAAGCAAGTTTTGTGTGAAATTGGTGAAAAAGGCTCAATAATCTACTAAGAAATAAAGAAAAACAGCCACTCTGACTGGTATCCATGGAAGTAAATTAGTAATTTTCTCAAGTTAAAGTCAAACTAAAAGGGAACGCTACATCTCCTCTATTGTTTCTCTTCTTTATTCTTATACAAAATATCCATTAGAAGCTTTATTTCTTTGCCCAGAGGCACCTCTGGTAGCTTAAATATGGACAGAGTTGTGAGGTGTAGTCAGAGGAGGAAAAAGATGAAGGATTAAAAAAAGGTATAGAAAATGGAAGGATGGATGGTGGGAGGAGGTCTCCAACAATGGATTTCAAGAGGTGTAGTGGGCGGATGTGAACGGAAACAAGCCAACTTGTGCTTCTCTGACTGAAAAGGACTCCTTGTTGAAGGCTGACCTTCTTCAGGAAGAGGTCAGTTTTTACCTTTACAGTTAAAAAACTGGCTGAAACGCTCAGTGGCTGCTGGCTGATAAGCAGTTTACCGGTTTAGGCCATTTTGATCTCACCTGTCTGCTCACATTTGTTACTAAATGATAACATTTGTCTAAATCGAGTTTGGAAAGTTTGCTTTTTGGAAGAGATAGACGTGTTACATTGCTTTTTTAGACTTAAACTAATGATTCAAATTGCTGACAAGACTAGATGGAAACTAGTTTACAATTCTACAATTTCATTGAGCAGACGCTTTTGTCCAAAGCGACGTACAACACAAGCAACAATTCAGACATGAGGAAAAACATGTAATAAGTGCAAAAAGTCAAGTGCGATTGGTCAAAGGTGTTGCCATCAAGTTGCAGAAGAATTGCCCCCCCCCCCTTTTTTCAACTTTGTCAGCGCTAAATATGTACTGGGTTTTGGACCACTTGACTTATTCTACCCCTAAGGTGGAGTCAGATTAAGTGCCGAGGTGATCTCTGAACAATTGAGTCTTCAATTGTGTCTTAAAAGTAAAAAAGGGACTCAGCAGAACACACAGAGTTTGGTAGTTTGTTCCACCATTTGGGAACAGAGGAGAAGAGTCTGGTTAGAAATTTCGAGCCGTGCTGGGCTGGAAGCACCAGGCGTCTCTCACATGCAGAGTGAAGTGGGCGTGAAGGGGAGTAGACCTGGATCAGGGAATCCGGGTAGGCTGGGACCGTTCTTGTAAATGTTTTGTAAACCAGGAGGAGAGTTTTGAATTTGATTCTGGCTGCAACTGGAAGCCAGTGAAGGGAGATGAACAGGGGAGTGACATGAGTTCTTTTGGGCTGGTTGAAGACCAGATGTGCTGCTGCATTCTGGATCATCTGTAGAGGTTTGACTGTACATGCAGGGAGACCTACCAGAAGAGAGTTGCAGTAGTCAATGCGTGACATCACAAGAGCCTGAACCAGACGTTGTGTGGCCTGTTGGGTCAGTTTAGGGTGATAAAGTCGTGCTATGTACCTTGAACAAGAAAGGTGTTCGGTAGGTTGTTCAGGAGTTCCACTTAAATGCATCAAATCTGTGAAATCACATTCAGAAAACACAAACTTTGGTTACAAGAACAAACCTCATGCATTCTTTCTTCCTGAATTACATACAGAATTAATCATATCTTTTGAAAATTGTGCCCCTTTTATGCTCTGTCACTCTTCTGTGCAGGAATCCCAAGGTGTGCTAGTCTGTGGCCGCCTGGGCATCTTGTTAACTCGGTCTATGCCCAGTCAAGGCACTTGCAAGACGGGTTCAGTGGCCCCTCACCACTGTGTCCTCCACAAAAGCAACACACTCTTATGGTTCCTTTCCAGCATGTATCTGTCACTGCAACACATTCTGGTATCATTGTGACGCCTTTTAAATAGATGGCGGTTGCCCAACGCCTCACAAAACTTTAGAAAAACTTTTAAACTAATCATTGTTTATCTAAACAGAGGACAGACTTGGCTGCTTTTTCCTCGGCTCAGATGTTCTTAGAGACACATTTCGCCGAATTTTTTCTGTTGTAAAAGATAAAGTTTCAAAGTGAGCCGCCATGTTGGTCTGGTTTAAAGTCTTGTTGACACCCACCACATGGGCTGATGGACTTGATGTTGGGTTGCAGCGTCCCCATCCGATGACACCCAGTCAGGACTGTCCACGAGAAATCTTCACCTCAGTTGCGCTGCCTCAGCTACATCCAGGTTTTACCCACACTCTTAATTTAACAAACAAAACATAATTTGGTTATCTTTGTTTACTTTTACCTATTTCAGTATTTCAGTGTGTGTCTTTTGTTCTCTTATGCGCTCTTTGTCTGTTCTCCATCTGTTACTCTTTTTTGCCTTTAACCTTACCCTAACCAGTCAAGGCAGACGGCTGCCTTCACTGAGCCTGGATCTGGCAGAGTTTCCCCCCTTCCTGTTAAGCAAATCTGTTTTTTTCCCCCACTGTTTGGCTTATTCAAAGGGAATTCAATGAGAACTTCAGATTTATTGGGGTTCTCTTTATCACTTTTAACCTTTATTAAAAATATAGGATTTTTAAAATGCTCGACTAATTACTGCTATCATGATATTGCCTGATTATTTTAGTAGTATTGTCAGAAAACCTTGCAAACTCATGCTTTGCAATACTGTTATTTCCCACATCTGAAAGGAACTTGGACAATCTGAAGCAGTATTTATGCATATTTTTTGTTTATATTCATACTGATATTTCTTAAATATGAGCAAAATCCACATTTGCTGAAGTAAGAATGCAAGTTTCATTGGGCTTATTGTGTCGGAATATTAATAAAACTGAATTATGCACCATTATTAATAGTTTCAAATGCTTAAATTCAGTGAAGGGTGGTTTCATTCAACATTTTCTCCCGATCTTTCTTAGAAATAGGAAATTAAAAATGATAAATAGGTAAATTTATGATGTGAAACATGTTATCATGATACATTTTTCAGCAGTTTCACTGAACCTCAGTGGAAATGTTGCCCGACAGTCTTGCAAACAGGTGCTTTACAATGTTGATATTTTCACATTAGGATGAACTTTGCCAATCTGAGCTAATATATTTTCTGCTTGTATTTCCAAAATGTTTGCACTGTCCCTTTTGCTGCAATAACAATGCAAGATTTCTTAGGCGTATTTTTTCGTAACATCAATACAACTGAATTGTGCATCCTTATCAATAAGTGCTAAATGTTTAAATTCAGTGTGAAGTTGTTAAATTCAACATTTTCACATGGGATTTATTAAAAATAGGAAATTTAAAATGATAAAGAAGTTAATCGTTGTTCTTCTGATACATTGCTCTTTCGATATTGCCTAATTCTTATAGAAATGGTGTCACAAAACCTTGCAAACAGACGCTTTGCAATATTGTTATTTCCACATCATACCTATGCATCCTGATAAACAGTCATCAGCACTTAAATTCAATATAAGGTGGTTAAATTCAAAATTTTCTCATGGGAATTATTAAAAACAGGATTTTTTAAAAATGTTAAATAGGCTAATTATTGTTATCACGATACATTCATTATGTCATATTGCCTAATTCTTTTAGAAATGATGTCAGAAAACCTTGCAAACAGATGCTTTTTGCAGTGAAAAACCTTAAAATTGCAGGAAAAACAACTTGTATGAACCACAGCATCCACACAGATACAATAACAATGACTAACAGACTCATTATGGCTTTTGCATTATGTGTTTTAACACCTCTGCTTGTGTCTTTTTTTCTCTCCAGAGAGACACTGAGAACAGAAACCCGAGAGTGAAAAAAGGAAGGAAGGAAGCTCGTCACTGCCTGCTCCACCCAGAGCTGGTGGCCGGGCATCATGTAAGACAAACCGCCGCCTCTGGTGCAACACTTGTGGAGGAATGAGCTGCAGTGAGGGCGCTGCTCCGTCGGCCGGCCATGCAGGACTAGCACACGCTGTCGCTCCACCGCCGGCTTTATATACGCCTCTATTTTTAGACTCCAGCGAGCCCAACTATTTTTAACCAATATGAGCTCATTGCCCGCCCGGACCATCCAATGGGAAGAGAGGGAGCCGAGAGTAGCCGTCCAATGGGAGGCCGGGAACAAGGAGCGGGGGCGGGTTACACAAGAGCCTATTATCTGCAGTGGAGCAGGGAAGAGGAAGGAGCTCTCACTCTGCTGGTTTTCCAGGACATCACGAAATTTTCAGTGCAAACAGACATGCTGCCGCAACTTTACATCTAACGGCAGCTTGAGCAGGAAGATGTCCTCCTGAAAAGCCGAAAACATGAGATTTCTGGCCAATAGGATTCTAGCAACTTGCCATTTTCAGCTTTAATAGAATGCAACATGTGCAAAATTCACATGTTACAGCAGCTGGATAAAGAAGCACAAAAATGACAAAAACGTACAACACAACAAAAAATAAAAATGCAAAAATATATATTTTTCTATTTTTCAGGTGCAATGTAATATTTTTTCATTATTATTTGTGATATTATTTATAATTTCCAGCGTTGCTTTTTACTGTTCTATTCCATCCTTATTTTAACTTTTTTTTTTATTTCAGTAAATTATTGTACCTAAATGTTATTACTTTTTACTTTTAGGCACCAAATTTCATATGTTATCTCTTTTTTAAATTTACTGAGCTATATCTGGCATAAAAATTTCCTTTGAGATTTTGTCTTGTCTTATCTTATCTTATCTTATCTTATCTTATCTTCAATAGACTAATACAATGTACCTTCATACAAAGTGCAGAAACAAATGGGGAAAACTAAACTAAATGACATAAACACTGATTTTCTTCAAAGAGCTTCAACGGACAAAGCAACTTAACTTCCCTTTTGTCCTGTTAAAGAGGTTTCACTTCTTCATTAATGAGGATTCTTCAGTTTTTATCGACCGTCGGGGATTCCCATATAAATGCTGTCACCCCTAAATCATGTGGCTAATGACCCAATTGCCCTTTTTTATTGTTTAAAAAATGTTGAATTTCTTCATTGTTTATTTATATATAGTCCTGCGCAAAGGTTTTACCGCCTCAACATATAGTGTGGATGTTTTCAATGTTTAGTTACCAGTTACCTTCAGAGCTTGGCAGAATGTTGGATTGGTCTAATTTAAACCATTTACTGTTGTTTTAAGGTAATAAAATCATAAAAGCTTCAGTGAAAAGTAACAGGACTTCCTTTTTTTCTTCTTAAAGACTTTTCACCTCTCGATTCTAACTGAGTGGTGGGTAATCCCAGACATGTGCTGTGATCCCCAAATCACATGATAATGGTCCAATAACAACCCAAGACTCACATGTTTTGAGGTTTGAATTATTGTGAAACTGCCTGGTTAGGGGTAAGTCGAGGTCTTAATGGTATTGGAACGTTCAGGAAAGTGATCTCAAGACGACACCACGAGTACTTCATCAGTGGTGCTGTAGACCGACTCTTGTGTTTAGAGATGGATGTTCTAGTTTAATATAGATGACTTCCTTCATTCCTCTCTCAAGTCTTGGTACGTCACAGGAAAATCAGCTCCTCAGGATAAAACCCAGCAATTTACCTACATTTGAAGGCTAAAGATCAGTTCATGTTATCTATATCTGCATCAGCAATGGTGTTAGTGGCGTGAATTTCATCATCCACCCAAATCTTTAACAGTCTGAAGGAAAAACCTTGTGACTCTCCTCACTGCAGGAGAGTTGACATTTTGTGTAAGAAAAACAAATGGTGCTCAAAAAAAATTCGAGGAGAGACTGTACGTCATCCAGACTTTGTAATCCATGATTTAAGTGCTTGTCTTACAGCATGTGCACTGATTTAGTTAACTCGAGTTGCATTAAAACATGCCAAGTACTGAACAGAAACTCATTTTGACTTCAGATTTACTTATAACCGGCTTGTATAAAAAGAAAAAAAAAATCTATCACACAACACCCTCCAAAAAACAGCTGATCAAACAAGGCAAGTTTATTAGTACAGCACAATCCATGCAAGGTGCTTTACAACGACAAAGAAATGCATTCAGAAAAATGATTTGAAGGTAGAGAAACATTAAAATCACCGAAATAAAACATTAAAAGTAGACAATACGATCATGAAAGTGCATTAAAAGGTAAGAAAATAGATTAAGCATCTAAGAGAATGCTGCCGTAAACAATATGGTTTAAAAGAGCCGGCAGTTTGAGCGGACCGCAGGTGGTCAGGAAGTTCATTCAATAGGTGAGGAGCATGACTTCACAGGTCTTGATTCTGATTCTGGGAACACACAGTAAACCTGTCCCTGATGACCTAAGGGCTCTGGATGCTTCATATGGAGCTAATAAGTCCAGGATGTGTGTATTCAGTGCTTTGTAGACCAGGAGTAAGATTTTGAACTCTATCCTTTGACTAATAGGAAAACCTGACTTTTTTAAAAAAAATGTGTATTTCATATGTTTTACAGGAAGATATGCTCCACATGAACGCTACTTTACGGAATTACTCTTAATAAGACATTTCTGAGGATGAAGATCTGCAGCAGCTGCATAATATTGAAGGGTCACCCCCCACTGCTGTGGTGCTCATCGGTTCAATAGACGATCTTCGGACTGACCGTGGACCGGTAGGACGGCTACTCGGTCTTCGGTGAGTCTGTCTGGGTGCAGTTTTTGTTATGACTTCGGACAGAGGATTGCCCCATGACTGTGAGTCATCAGTACACCCACTTGTTTTGATGTTTCCCAAAGTTTTATTTTTAGAAACCTGAGACGCAGCGAAACACCAACGCCCAGTGACCCAATCTGCCTCTGGGACAGCAGTTAGTCAGCACGGAACATTTTATTTAAATAAATAAAATATTTTTTAAATAATTAATGAAAGAACAGTTGGGTTATTGTGTTGTTACTCAGTAACTGTGTGTTTATTTTTCATTTTATTCGTAATTGAAATTTAAATTCACGACTGGTTTATTCTTTCCGTGCGCGCTCTTGCCGTCCGCGCCCCCGCACAAAAGGTTCCAACACATCACGACGGGAGCGCGCAGAGCGGTCAAACCCACTCCCACTGAAAGGCTCCACCCTGTCATTAACCCCACCACTGAATTTAAATTCAAACTGTCCTCTGAGGTTCAACTTCATTGGCAAGTTTTAGAAACAAATGAAAATATTACAACAGATAAATTATACTTTTAAATAATACATTTCCTCTGAATGATTCTACAATATTGGCCTATAATATATATATATATATATATATATATATATATATATATATATATATATATATATATATATATATTCCTGTATTATATTAGAAAATGAATAGCACAGGATAAAAAAAAAAACATAGCATAACGTCTGATTACCATGCAATAAAGTCAGTTAGGTATGATCACAAAATAATGTTAACCCTACAGTAAATTCAAACTTTATTGCAACGCCAGGCTGACCAGAAGTCAGAGGTTAAGTGTTTTTTCCTTCTTTTTTTTTTAGAATATTGTCTGGGAAAAAGGATAACAAAACTAACAAAATAATAATAATAATAATAATGAATCTTGTTACGGTGAGGGTAGGATATCACTTAAATATGTATATATCTAAATAAACATTACTTAAACATGCAGTTATTCTCATGGTTTTTTATTTTATTTTATCTGTTTCGTTTTAAAAAGGCCTTTGAAAACATTACAGCCTGTATTGAATTTAGTGTTTCCCATCTCTCTGCTGCTTTACATTGAATTTACATAATCCGACACTGACCTCTAGCAGTAAAAATATGTCATTACAAGACAACGGCATTGAATTAAATTGAAAAGGCCACTTGTAGGTAATACAGCAGTTGCTTGTCGTCGGTTTTTTTTTTTTACCCTGCATATATTAATTTGCATTTAAAAAAATACTCGTTCACAATGCAGTTCTATATACCCAAATCTCACGGGATTTGCACAACGCGAGACTTAGATGGACAGGTAAACACCAGGAAGAAACGTAAGATGGCAGCACAGTTCTACCTGTGGGAGGAAAGACACAGTTAGACACAACTCACAACTATTTTCGGTACGGACACTGTTTTGGTTTTTGGTTTAGGCAATTTTGGATACACCTAAAATGTCTCATTAAGCCGTTAGACACAAGAAATTGTTTAGTAAACGCTGCTGTCCTAGCTAGCAGTTACAGTTAACAACAGTCAGCCCACTAATGACTGTTTTATTTACTTTCTTTTAAAGGATTAAGTTGCTTAAACACCCAGCGGTTATAGAGGAAGACATATGCACAACAGGCACACTGCTGAGCTAACAAAAGGCTTTATTTGTGTGTTAAAATCAATTGTTGGAAATCACCAAAAAAACAAACAAACAAACAAATAACGTAATGTTTTATATTTACTTCTTTCACACCAAGTTAGCTAGGTCTGTCAAGTATAAGGGCGTTGTACAACAGAAAAACAAATAGCTGCCAAATTCTTGTCTAAAATGTTATTTACATGAGACAGTACAACAGAAATATGTGTTATGTGTCATTACAACTGAACAATACTGAGATATTGAGTTAGATGAGTGGATTTACAGTTACACAGTGATGCATCCACTTTTATGTAACTCAAACTAGTATCAACATGAGCGTTTTTCTGTTATTATTGTTGTAAATATGCAAGTACATTCGTAATTTTTGACTCTTTGACAAATGTCTTTCTAAGCATATTAATTAATTAATGTTTAATTAATGCCATGTTTTTTGGATCTATATATTAGAGGAGTTTGTGTTGACGTGTGTGTGTGTGTGTGTGTGTGTGTGTGTGTGTGTGTGTGTGTGTGTGTGTGTGTGTGTGTGTGTGTGTGCTCAGGTGCTGGCTATACTTGTGGGGACCAAATGTCCCCACAACTGTAGGAAAACCGAAAACAATGTCACTTGTGGGGACCTCATTTCGGTCCACACAAGTTTAAACAGTGTTTTCTTGGCCATGTTGTTGTTACTGAAAAAAGTAAAAGTGCAAAAAAGTTTCTTTAGGGTTAGGCATTGTTTTGGTCTGGGTTAAGGTTAGGGTAAGGGTAAGGGTTAGGGGTTAGATATGAATGGGAGTCAATGGTGTGTCCCCACAACGATAGAAAAACACAATATGTGTGTGTGTGTGTGTGTGTGTGTGTGTGTGTGTGTGTGTGTGTGTGTGTGTGAGTGCGTGTGAGATAGTTTTATTGTGAAAATCTTTTTTTTTTGGATTGTAGACATATAGATTGTAGACTGTTATTGGGAATGAGAGAGACACAAGCATTTCACTGCCAGTAATTGCTTCATGTAATTTCTAGTATGTGACAATAAAACTCTTGAATCTTGAATATTGTGATCACTTAAAAATGTTTTGATGCTGTGGTAGAAATAAGTGAGTTTTTGAAAAAGAAAAGTACTGATAGTGATTATATAGTTAATTTTACCAATAATATAAGATCCAGTAATGAGTAGTTCCTATAGGATTGTGAAACTTCAAATAGAAAAAAAAAATCCTTATAGAACCAAACATGTTTCCTATATTGTGGACAGATTGTCTTATGATATTTAAAAACACACAAACACTGGAGTCCTATTTATTAGATTCTATCCAAAAATATTCAAATTTTGTTGGACATTTTCCCTAGTTGGGTCTCTGTAAAACAAGATGAAATATTGAAGGACAAGTATAGTACAACTTCAGCTGTTTATATATTGCTGTGTAAGAGACAAAGGAAATACGTTTTTATCACTCTCATCTCCAACAAAATAAGGCCTGTTTTGTACATTGAAACCTATTATAGGAAATTTTTATTGACTCAAGTTTGGAGAAATGGTTCAAGCTAATGGTCAATTATGAATCTAACTGGTTATGCATCAATTACGAAAACCTCTTCAGTAATATATTTTTTTTTGCTCCATGTCATCTGTTTTCTAGACACAGGCTTATTCTTTCCGTAATTATTTGCGCTTAAAGGCCACAATAATTTAAAAAGTCCAAGGTTTGTTTGTCTTTATATCACTTACATTAGTTTGTCAGTCATTATTACCATGTATGCTGTGAATTAGTGACAATATTGTTCATGTCAGCTTAAAAAGGCAGCATAAAGCAAACAGAACAACATGATGACAATTAGTGCTCATTAACTGCTGCATTCACACTCACTTCATCAAACCCCGGGAATTTGCATGAGTAAATGGAGGTGCGTGTGCGGTTTTTAGAGAATAGCAACGGTGAGATCTGGAGACAAGTAACAATGGCCTGAACAACAGGAGCTCAGATGCTAATTGACAAATTGACGTCACATGTCAAAGAGAAATCAGAGGCTTTTTGTTTGAGCTAAGGGGTGGGTCGTTAGTTGTAATTAACAAGCTGACTGATCAGGTAATATTGGCAATAAGCCTTTAATTATTCTGTCTGAGTGGCAGGTTTAGCAGTGCCCAGTATAATAGTTGAAACAGGAGCTTTAGGTGACAAAGGTGGATGTTACATTTGGAATTTTTACACTGAAAGCACTGTTCTTGATCTACGATTCTTGTCTTTTCCATCTTTTCTTCTCAGATGTGATGCAAACTGAAACTTCAGCAAGATGGACCCCCTGAAGAAGAGCCTCTATCTTACTGTTAGGAGCTGATGTATGGGATAATCCTAACGGGTAAAGTGCAAGCTTGATTAGAGACTTGACAACTTGCAATTCTTAGTTATCAGCTGATTACAGCAAATAAGGCGACAAATGGTGACTCATTGACTCATATGTTGAAGTGTTTCCTGCTTTATTATTGCAGTCATGTTATTGAAAAATGCCAAAATTATCACGTCATGCCAAACTTTTGCACTTTACAATCAGTTGTTCCTAATTTGTAGAATCTTCACAGTTTTTCTACAATAACAAAGCAAATATTACATTTTGTAGAACCTGAAAAAATTTTTGTGTAGATTTTCAGCCATACAGGTCATGGTAATCCTCTTACCTGACAGTTGAAACATCTTCAGAAACAAAAAAAGAGAAGTCCAGTTTTTAACCAAAGCTCTTAGGATTACCTGAATAATTCCAATTTTAGCATTTCTGGATATTGAACACACAAAATATCAGATTATCTGCATCAAAATAGACTTTTTTGAAGCCCATTTTGCAATTTTCTTATTGCCAGCTGGTAAAACAAAAGCGATTTGAACATTTACATCTGCAGTTTTGAACTCATATTTCTCTACTGCATAGGATTAGTGTGTTTTCTGTCATCTAAAGTTAGTGTCTGCAGTGATAACCAAAAAAGTAAAGAAATCTGTGAACAAAGTCACAGTACTACCTGCACTACTGTACTGCAGCTACGAGTCTTATGCAGTAAGACAGTGACTTCTCTCACCACTAGTTGCACTACTGTTGCAAAAATAATGGATGTGCTGCTCAGGCAAAACTACACCGCCTTAAGGGGATTATTGATCTCCACTGAGCTGCAGTGAAGGTTTTTCCCTCCAATACTGTCAACAGAATGATTTCATGTTAATTATCAAGACATGAAGCTTTAGGAGCATTTCACTCAAGGTCAGCAGCTCACAGTTAGACCACAGGAAGTGTGTAAAACCTCGGAGACACTTTTTCCTTCTCGTCACTAATTAGATAATTAACAAGCAGGTTTGACAATGGTTTGCCTTCAGTCAATTGAAAGCCGTACATGGTCGTGTAAACAGCAGGTTAGAGGACGTCTAATCATCTAATTAAACTGCTGGGTCATTTAAAAAAACCTGCACTAATTATACAATAGCAAACAAGCATGCTGGATAAATCATTTACGAATCAGAAAATCCTCGGAGGGAGCGTGTACTTGTTCATTTGCACGCAACCTAAATTCATTATTTATCCCAGAGAATGAATAAATTGTCCCCGCTAGCCTGTGATTGAACTTGAGCTTGTGAAAAATTCAGCCTGTGCTGCTGTAGCCAGTATCTAATGAAATAACAGAGCGAAGGAAGGAAGGCAGAAAGGCTTTAATGATTGGATTTGGGTTAGTTAGGAGTGGAAACGGAGAAAATAATGAGAAAGTGGAAAGGAAGGAAGAGAGTTTTCCGGAGAAAGCAGGACAAGTTTAGAATTGATCAATTGATTGTACTCATTACTTTTAATACACTTCCTGGCTTGTCCCCTGATCATAACTCCTGACTTACTCTGAGAATTTTCTGCTGGGCAACTAAACTTGGATCTTATAAAATCTTAAAAATGCCGCTGAAAACCTGGTTTCACTCAACGGCTGAAACTCATAAATGTGCATGTCTTGGCACCTTATTAGTCAGTTTTTTTTTTTTCACATTTTGCAACCTGATCCAACTTTTTACTGTGCGCTTGTGTTGTTTTATTGTTCTGCATGCATTTTTTTTAAAGTTCTAAAAACAAAAGAAGTGAAGGAGTAAAAAGGAAGTGATTGGTGTGAATGAACATGAAACAATGATTTGTCTTTCTCATTTCCACTTTTACTCCATTTTCTTGTAACACTGAATAGACAAGTGCAACACTGCCTTATTCGTTAGGCTACTCGGGTTTTTTTTCGTTATTATTATTTTTTTAACCTGTTCCATTGTCTGACATTGTGACAAATATAGACACTGGCTTTAAACAGCACAACTGGTTGCTGAAGTCACTGGCAGACAGACATTTGAAGAAATTATAATCTCTAAAGCAATATAAATTGTGTGTATTTTACACCATGTATGAGTGTTATTCACTTTACCTGTCAGTGGTTTTAACATGCTGACTAATTGGTGTATTTGTGTATGTTGGCGAGTTTGGTACAGTGAAAAAGAAGGACAAATTTGGGATTGATCAATTCATTATTGGTAATTTTTTTTCTTATTTTTAGACCTGCACCTCGATCCAACTTTTTACAGTGAGCTTGTGTTGTTTTATTGTTTTGTGTGCCTTTTTGTGAAGCCCCAGTGCAAAAAGAGTGAAGGAGAAAAAAGGGAGTGTGAGGCGTGTGAATTAAGATAACTCCACTTTAGCTTGATTTTCTTGAAGCTGTATACAAATTGTGAGTATTTTACACCGTATTTGTGTGTTATTCTCTTTACCTGTCAGTGGTTTTTGCGTTGTGGCTAATCTGTGTTTCTGTGTGTGCTGGAAGGAGTGGAAATTGAATTGAGGGGAAAAAAAAGAGAAAGTGGACAGGAGGAGAGTTTGGTACAACGGAAGAAAGAAGGAAAAGTTCCAATTGATTATTATTAGTCAGATTTTTCTTATTTTTAGACTTGATCCAACTTTTGTTTTATTGTGAACTTGTCTTGTTTTATTGCTTTACGTGCTTTATAATCTTGTTTTTTATTCTGTATGTTTTTGTTCCTTTTCATCTCTGGATCTACTGTTGCTTCACTTTCTCTCTTTTTGTTGTCTTTGAGCTTATGTTGATTTTCTTTATTTAACACTTGTGCTGTAAAGGTGCTAAACAAATGTACTTACTTTCCTTTCTAAAGCTCCAGTGCAAGAAAGAAAATGAGAGAATGAGTAAAGAGGGCGTGAGAGAGGTGTGAATTAACTTGAAAAGATGAACTGTCTCCCTCTTTTACACTTCCACTTGGTTTACCCGGTGAACAGGCGAGTGCATTTATGTGTGTGTGTTTGCAGGGTGGCCACAAGGATCTGGAATCTTTATCCCTCCGCCTTCCAGAGAGAGAGAGAGAGAGTAAGAGCGAGAGACATAGAGATGCATAGATAAAGAGGGAGCAAGAGAGCACATGCAGAGAGGAGCTGGGACGAGAGACAGAGCAGAACAGAGCTGTCAAGCTGCGAGGAGGCAGCAGAGAGGCGACTTTGTCTTGGAATACATTTTCCCCTCCATCTCCTACATATCAACTCACAAACGGTAAAGTGTGTGTTTGCTGCTCTTTACAAGAAGCAGTGAATTGTTCCAAGGATCTGTCTGGACTCAATCACGGCTGACACACTTGGACTGTTGAAGAGTGTTTGGATTCAGCATCTTGGACTCTGAAAGGATTCAAATTGTGTGTGTGTGTGTGTGTTTTTCAACACTTCTTGCACCTGAGATTGCTGTGTTTTGCTGGCGGCGTTTGGCAGGTTTGAACTCTTGCTAAGTGTGTGATGAGGAGGAGGATGTGTTGGCCGGTGACGGCAGTGCTGCTGGTCCACCTCGGGGCCACATTAACAGGAGCATGGAGAGCATCTCAGCCAAGGCTGCAGTTCTCACACTCTGGTAAGAAGCAACACGTCCTTTTTTTAAAATCACTTGTTTTTCAATTTTAATTTGCAGGTGAATCATACGCTCCTTCTCATTTTTTGTTTTCTTCTATTAATGCCCACACACTTAAGTTATGCAATACATGGACAAATTATGCCTTTCAAGTCATCTACCTGTCGAGATCTTCCTTTGTTTGTGTTTTGTTCCATCTGTTTTAACAACGTGTGGTGAATTATCTTCTATCCGTTCACTTTTGGTGTGTCGTTTTCATCCCATGCCCACCTTCACTTTCTCCTTTCACTGTGAGAGAGAGTTTTATATCTAAATTACATATTCAGCATTTGAAATAGGTAGAGATGCATTCCAGTAAAACCTTTCTATGTGTACTTTTTGTCCATTGTTTCTACATTATGCTCATGAAAGTTGCTCAAACAAAGAGGCGTCACTGTGAAACCATAAGAAAATAAAGTCAGGTGGTGAGACAGGTTGCAAACAAGCCAAAAGTTCACAGTATCTGAACCCATTTATTTAGTGAGTGTACCTGGATAATCTATTATTGTTCAGAAAAATGGTGTTTCAAATACAACTTCTGAAAGCGCAGAAGGTTGAGTTGAACCAGTCGACCAGCCAAGATTCTGTGATGTTTACTCCTGACAGTTTAGGCAATCATTTTAGTGTTTATCCACATTTTCTTTGGCAAAAATTCCCTGGCTTGAAAATATCAGCTCCGATGTAATCAATATTAACAGCAACTCTTTCCAAAGCAGAATGCATGCAAGCAACCCGAACTGTAAATAGGAAACTGTTTTATTGCCCTTTTCCTCTAGAAATGAAATCTTTTGCCAACATCTTTGAAACAATTTGGCATTTTAATTTCACACCCAAACACATCCCTCCCTGTCATAAATTGACTTCTTGACAGCACAGCCAACCCCCCCTCAGGATTTGGAAAACTGTCAGTGTCTGTTAGTTTCAGTTGTGGCTAACAAAGAAATAATTATCAGATGGCAGAAATCCCAGATCCAGATTGTCACCAAATTAATTATTCTTTGGCCGAAGTCCAATGTGCTCGTCATAGTGAAGACTTCACTATGACGAGCACATCATAGTGCAGAAAACCTGCAGACAGATGACAGCCTCCTCATGCATTGGTGTAAGGTGTATTTCATGCTTTTTCTTTTACATCCCTGTGCAGCATAAACATAAGCTATGAAATTGTGCTGAACAGAAAGGCTATTAACAGGTTGATGCATGGTTGAACTGGAGTTATCAGCAGGTGATAGTTGGTTTTAACCTTGTGGGAGCAGTAGCAGTTGGGTGGGGTTTGCCTCACTGGTGAATACAAGGATTTCAACTTGGTGCATATGTGCCGAACGGAGCAGGACTTAACACTTTGACCCATGTTGTGTGTTTGAGTATAAGAAACGTGACGGTCGAAAGCAATGAGAAAGCAAAGATCTGCGTCTTGTAATTAAAACAGGATTTGGGGATTTGATGGTTGGCCCTCTTAGCTGTATTTATGGCGAATCCCCTTAAATTAAAAGGATTTTTTAAGGCATTCAGGCCTTTAGTTACAGCGAGGTAAACTTAACTCCCTTTAATTGTGTTTACCAGAGCTGTCATAGAATAAGAAACCAACTGATTACACATTCTTACATAAGCCGGCCGAAACTCTAAAGGCAGTAGATATGATAAGGCTGGAAACCGATAATGACCTAGAAAGTACAGAGAGAAGGGAGAAGGAAAACCTTGTCAGATTCTCCCAGGTGGGATTTTTGCTCTAATGAAATGTGAAAATGTGAAGAGCTGCCAAAGTAGCTTTGTGTGTCTGTGGGCACAAACTAACTACATGTGCTTGTGTGTCCTTGAGTGTATTCATGTGTGTGGTTGCATGAGCTTGGGTGTGAAGTGTACAAAAAGTGTTTGCACGTTTGAGGTAAAAGCTGTTGCATATGCACTTAAATAGAGCTGCTTCATTTCCAGGATCTCTGCCCACTTCGCTCTTTGTTGTATATTCTGCTGAGGCAAATCCTCGTGTCTTTGAACAGCTGAGGTTTCTGTGTATTTCATATCTACAACGGGCCAGTATACCCGCCACTGGAAAAAAGAACAAAACATAAGTGTGATGTGTGTTGGGATTGTGACAGGCTTCATGTCCATCATCATGTTTGTGTGAATGCTCTTTCTCCCTCTCTGTGGGAGCTCCATACTGTGGTCATTTCCCTTCTCAGCAACGCAGAGGTTTTCCTCAGACGCAGGGAGGAGTTTTTTTTTTTTTGTCATGGAATTGCTGTAATTAGAAAAGGATTTCAGCTCCACTTAAACACTTTAACTCTGAGGTTGTTTGGCAGGTCACAGACACTGCATACATAGACCGCTAGTTGAAAAAAAAAACAGTCAAGTTCATTTAAAGGATTTCACTGGTGTTTCACCCCGTCATTGAAGTAAATTTGCTGCTATGAGGAGAAAACCGAACACTTCCAGGTGATTTAACCGTGAGTTCTTGCAGTAAAATTATGACAGAAACAAAGATGAAAGCATGGAACCATTTGGGAAACTGCTAGCCAAATTATACCAAATTAAGATCAGTAATCCGATTTACGTGTTAATATACTGTATAATATTTAACAGGAGACAATTTATAGGGGAAAACTGAGTAGAAAAAAGATCTGAGAGCTGTAATAGTGTTGTTTCACTCATGCTAGCAATCATTCTGTTAAACGATGACCTTTTTTAAAAAATGTATGACATTGAAAGAAACTCATTGCACATTACAGTGTATATAATTTTTTTAGATTTTGTATTGCTGAGAAACTGTGTTAACCATTGCATGGCTGAAACATATTCAAAACTACACAGAAGTAGAGTTGATATCAGTAAAGCTTAAAGTAGGACTCTCTCTATATAGAAAACCTTACAGGATGCCAAATGTAATCTGAAAGACTTCTTAGCAAACTGTGTGGAGTTATTAACCACTAGATTACCTCTCTAACTCATGTCTTTAGAGCCACCTAGCTGCTGTAAACCACCACTTGCAGAAAATGAAGCTCTAGGATAAGAAGTTTCCACTCTACTATGTTACTGTGAGACACCCCAGATGGGACTTGAACCCACAATCCCTGGCATAGGAGGCCAGTGCCTTATCCATTAGGCCACTGGAGCTTTTTTTTTTGGACTAATTTACTTGACCTACAAAGAATTTCACTGCCAGGCTACAAGTGGCATAAATAAACATTGGCTTTAACCAACACATTTTGCCAAAACCTTGGCTTCAAGGAGAACCACTGCCAAGAAAAACATGTTAGCAAAGGATAGTTTCAATCCATCAACCATTTCGACTCTGCTGTGGGAAGCTACAATAGGACTTGAACCTACAATCCCTGGCTTAGTAGGACAAGATAGATAGATAGATAGATAGATTAAACCTTTATTGATCCTGCAATGGGCTGCACAGTGGGGTTGTGGTTAGCACTTTCACCTTACAGCAAAACGATCCCTGGTTCGTGTCCCGGCTTTCCCGGGATCTTTCTGCATGGAGTTTGCATATTCTCCTTGTGCATGCGTGGGTTTTCTCTGGGTACACCGGCTTCTTCTCACAGTCCAAAAATATGCTGAGGTTAATTGATTACTCTAAATTACCCGTAGGTGTGAATGTGAGTGTGATTGTTTGTCTATATATGTAGCCCTGCGACAGACCGGCGACCTCTCCAGGGTGTCCCCTTCCTTCACCCGAGTCAGCTGAGATAGGCTCCAACACCCCCCGTGATCCTAGTGAGGATAAAGCAGTGTATAGAGAATGGATGGATGATCCTGCAATGGCTGCACAGTGATGTGGTGGTTAACACTTTCGCCTTACAGCTAGATGATCCCCGGTTTGCGTCCCGGCCTTTCTGGGATCTTTCTTCACGGAGTTTGCATGTTCTCCCTGTTCATGCGTAGGTTCTCTCTGGGCACTCCAGCTTCCTCCCACAGTCCAAAAATATGCTGATGTTAATTGATTATTCTAAATTGCCCGTAGGTTTGAATTCGAATGTGATTGTTTGTCTGTATATATAGACTGGTGACCTGTCCAGGAAGTCCCCTGCCTTTGCCCCAAGTCAGCTGGGATAGACTCCAGTGACCCTAATGAGGATTTAGCAGTGTATAAATAATGGATAGATGGATCCTGCATTTATTCATTGGGCTTGGAGCAGTTTAGTCAGTGTAAAGAAGAACATGAACAACAGGGAGTAAACATGGTAATGCAAAGCACTGGAACCACTTGCAGTGATGTAATGAAGAAACAATGCTAATGCTAGCCGAAAATGTGACTAAATAACACCGTGGCCATCTGACGTCACTGGCAGTGATAAATAGACAAAAAAAGAGGCAGGGACAATGAAGATGCAAAACACATGAAAGTTGTAATATCTAAACTTATAGAAGCACCAGTTACAGACCAAAAAAAAAAATTGTACTGACTGTTATTCTTCTTGTGGTGGCCTTGAAATCAGCCATGACAGCCAACATGAATTTTGTGGTCTCTGAAGTATCTCAGTTTGAAAACACAAAAACACAATTATAGCAAGAGTAGGCAAACAAACATGCCATGTGGGCCAATCAGAACCCTGACAAAGGGTACTAGGTTCTGATAGGCTGTGAACAACAACACAGTGGAAAAGGAGGTTGGTGTTAGCCAGATTACCACTGGCACTTTGCACAGTATCACTTCATTTAATTAGAAGAGGTAGCACCTCTACATGGCTCAGGGACCATCACACACCCCAGTTGAGACTTGGACCCACAATCCCTGGCATAGGAGGCCAGTACCTTATCCATTAGGCCACTGGGACTTTTTTTTTTTTTTGAGTGGTTTAGTTAACCCACAAAGAATTTCACTTTATGGAAGCAAGTAGTATATTTAAATGTCGACTTTAACCAGCACAGATTGCACCGCCATAGAAGAGCTGTTAGCAGAAGATGGTTTCAATCCATCGACCGCTGGGTTACGGGCCCAGCACGCTTCCGCTGCACCACTCTGCTGTATAAAGCTGTAATGGGACTTGAACTGACAATCCCTGACTAGGACACACGATAACAGCATGTATAACATGATTTAGGCGCTAACAAGAGTAGGCCAAGCAAACACACCATGTGACGCAATCCGATGCCTGACAAAAGGTACTAGAATCTGGTGGGCTATGAACAATATCACAGTTTGGAAGGGGGAAATCATATGTATGAGCTGATTCTCATGCATCTGTTCCACAACATGCTGTTTACATCAATGCGAAACATGACTTTGGCCACATCTGTCTTTGCACAAAATTTGTCTTGTGTATTCAAAGGAGATAACACTGAATAATCTTAATGTCACAAGCCAAGAACTGTTTCCCCTGTCTACACTGTGAGCTGAGTTTGTCAATATTTTCATCCTTGCAATAAGTCCCTTTACAATAGCCTTGCAGAGGATGATTTCAAACCCCTCAGTTGTACTTTCACTGCAGTGAAACATCCCAGATGGGGCTCAAAGCCACAATCCCCAGCTTAGGAGGCCAGCACCTTATCCATTGGGCCACTGGGGCTTGTTCTCAACCATATTAGTTGACATACAAAGAATTTCATTACAAGGAAACAAGTGGCATAAATAAACTCTGGCTTTAATCACCACAGGTTGCCAAAACAGTGTCTTAAAGGGGAACCACTGCCAAGATAAAGATGTTAGCAGAGGACAGTTTCAATCCATTGACCTCTGGGTTATGGGCCCAGCACACTTCCACTGCACCACTCTGCTGTGGGAAGCTGTAATAGGACCTGAACCTGCAATCCTTGGCTTAGACAGACAATGACATTCATTCAGCTTGGGACAGTTTAGTCAGTGACAAGAGGAACATGAACAACAGAGAGTAAACATGGTCATGCAAAGGACTGAAAGCACTTGCAGTGATGTAATGAAGCAACAATGCTAATGCTGGCTGAAAATGTGGCTGAATAACACCGTCGTCATCTGATGTCACTGGCAGTGATAAATAGACAAAAAACAGCAGGAGGGGACAACGAAGATGCAAAACATATGAAAGTTGTCACCACCTTGCAGAGGGTCATTTTGAACCACTAGGTTGCACTTGAACCTTGAATCCACAGTCTCTGGCTTAGGAGGCCACTGCCTCATTCATTAGGCCACTGGGGCTTTTTTTTGGCAGTTTAGTTAACCTAATAAGAACTTCATTACAAGGAAACAACATGACATATAGAAATATTGGTATGGACCAACACAGGTTGCTAAAACAGTGTCTTTAAGGGGAACCACTAGAAGAGTAGGCAAATGAACATGCCATCTGGCCAATCAGAAACCTGGCAAAAGGTACTAGGTTCAGGTGGGCTACCAACAATGACACAGTGGGGGAGGGGGGATTCTGATGCCACTATTTCACAACTGTTAGCAAGGTTAGCACTGGCGGGCCTTTGCACAATTTAGTTAAAGAAATCAACAGGTTTAGAGACCAACTCATGCCCCAGATTGAACTCAAACCCACAATTTAGGGCTTAGGACACTACTGCCTTATCATTAGGTCACTGGGGCCTTCTTTCACAGTTTTGTTAACATACAAAGAATTTTACCACAGAACAATAATGCCAAAGAAGAAGATATAATATCTAGAACAGTACAATCTATGTGTTTTTTTTACACCAGTCAGATTTATTTATGTATTGTTCACCTCACCTGTCGATCTTTTCAATGTCGTGACTGATCTGTGAAGTCATGCAAGGGTTTACTAGCAAGGTATGTTGAGCCGAAAATAAGAGTTTTCAGTGTCACAAAGATGGTAACTGATGCTGCAGAGGAGGTTTTGTTCAGAGTTTGGGATTTAAATCAGTTGTAAGATGCTCCACCTTTTCATTGATTCTTTCAATATTCTCTATGACCAATACAGACTATCAGATGAAGGAATACATCATATCTGTTGGGCTGTATGTTAATAATTCCACTGAATGAAGCCATGCAGTTACAGTTGCACAAACTACATGTGTCGTGTTGCTATGGGAACCTTCATGCATTCTGTTGGTGATCCAGATATGCATAAACAAGTCTTTCTGCTTGCTTCTTGTTTGCTGCCAGGACCATGTCATGCTGCTGTTAATGCAGTTGTTAGAACATATTAGTCTATGTGTGACTATCATAGAGCATAAACAACTGATAACACTGTTTACTTTGATTTGAGCAAAAACTAAAGTGATCCTTCGTTAGAGGACAGTATCACACCTAAATGTACTTCTTCAATATGATGTTTAAATGTATGAAGTTTCAAGATTAGGAGCTCTAATGTGTAACTATGCCATGCTACAGTCAGCTATGTTGAGAGCACACTGAGCGATAAATAAAATATATTAACTTGTATAATCAACTGTTTTGTATCTGCTTTCCTCTCTGGCATCCGTTGCAGTAACAGTGCTTTATCCTGTAATACATTTTTGCATTCTTCATAGTCCTCTACAAACCTATTCCTTTTGGCTGAAGTTTGTACAGAAGAAGAGTCAAATGACATGTCAAACACCTCTTTCATAGGAGTAAACTGTGTTAAACCTGGGCTAAGTTTAAAACCACCCTATAGTCCCTGGTGGCTATGCTGACATGAAAGATAATTTAAGCATAATTAGTAATGTTTGGAGATAAAACATGATCAAGATTCAAACTTGGCATATATAATGTTTGTTCTCTGTGATGCAAAATTGCTGATGTAGCTTTTCAAGCCACAACAATGTCTCATATTGCCCCCACCAAGACAAAGATGCGAGCAAAGATGCTGTTACAAACTGCAACCCCTGACTTAGGACAATGTCTCATCCTTTAGGCTTAGGGCAGTTTAGTCAGTGTAAAGATGAACATACAGCAGAAGGGAGCAAACACGAATGCAAAACACTGAAAAGATGAGACAAAAGCAATGATGCAATGATGCAACAATGCTAATGGTGGCTGAATAACACAGTGGGCACTGAGGTCACTGGCAGCGATAAAGAGGAAGAAAAACAAAGGGAGGAGGAGACAAAGAAGATGCAAAACATATGGAAGTTGTAATATCCAAAGTACAAACACCAGTTGCATTGCTGACCTTTCAAAGCCATGACAGCTTACGTGAATTTTGTGGTCTCCAGAGTTTCTCCGTCTGAAAACACATTTAAAGTGCTGTCAAGAGTAGGAGGAATCATATGTGTGGTGTTATTAGGATGCTTTTCTTCCTCAATATCATGTTTACATGTATATGAAAAACACACCAATAGCACTGTTCGCAAAGTTGGCCCAATGCTATTTTGGCCACATCTGTCCTTTCACAAATTGCCTCATTTAATCAAATGGCACAGTCTTAATATCACAAGCTATAAAGTCTGTGTTCCCCAACTACTTTACAGAAGTATGTACACATATCCCAGTTGCAGGGACTATAACACACCCCAAATGGGACTCGACCCCACAATCCCTGGCTTGGGAGGGGAGTGCCTTATCCATTAAGCCACTGGGGCTTTTTTTGTGACAAGTTTAGTTAACCTACAAAGAATTTCACTACAAGGAAACAATGTGCACTATATAAACATTGCCTTGAATCAACACAGATTGCTAAAACAGCTTCTTTAGGGGGGAACCAATGCCAAGAAAAAAATGTGAGCAGAGGATGGTTTCAATCCATCAACCTCTGGGTTATGGGCCCAGCACACTGCCTCTGCACCACTCTGCTGTGGTAAACTACAGTGGGATTGGAAAAAAAACCTGAAATACTGTTCCAAACGTTGTCTGAGCGATTATTTTACATGGAAATAGCATCAGATTCACTGCACAGCATTTTATTTTATTTGTCTGTTGAGTTTATCAGGCAATATTGCAACTATAAGAGTAATAGATTAGAAGCCTGGGAATATCTCTGAAGTGAGAGCAGGTTAACATGCAGTCTTAATGGACTCCATTTTGGTCACTATTTCAGACTCGTTCCATTGTGTGACAACACAGACAGAAAAATATGTACATGACTTCAGCTTTATTTTGAATTTGGCAGTATTAAAATACGTATCAGTGAGCACAGAGAGCGGAAGAGAAGCAAACAGATGTAAACAGCTGCTGAGTATAGGTTGTACAGAAACCTGGCCAGTTCTTCAGAATTGGTTTAAAATGGAAGTTTACACCATTTCTCAATGTCTCTCAGCTTTACAATTTCTTGCACATTAGATTCAAAACATGCTAGCACTAAGGCTTTTCCTATTGTTGTAGTGACAGTGCAATTAAATAAAAGTAATCCACTGAATCTTCAGTTTCTCAGATGCTGTAAGTTTCTAAAGATTCTTATGTTCACTCTTGTAGCCAACATTTGATGAGCTTTAAGACATTTTAGATTTAGCAGAAGTAGGATTATGAAAAGTTTGAATCGGTTCATGAACTCGACTGTAGCAATTCAGTGAATTTCTTATACAAAAACAAGCATTCACTGTCCAGGTTCTATGTAGTCACTTGATAAAATGGTTAAATAATAGTTGTGTAAGGGCTGGAGGAATGGAAGTAGTAAGACTTTTCTCTTTCTATAGCTTCAATTTTACACCTTCGAGTTTAGAAAACATACAGGACACAATTAAGATGTATTTTCACCATATGGGACCTTTAAGAACTGTTTGCTTGTCAGCGAGGGAGGTCCCGTCAGTGTCGTAGAGATTTCTTCTGAATGGTGAAATGTAATCAGACTGACTGACCAGACACCTTCTTATGTCTGAAAAATCCCCAGCTTTAAATACTTAAATACATTCCTGATTGCCTCCTAAGCCCCAACCCTACCTCTTAACGACTAAATTATCCTCAAACCTCTGGGCTAATACTAAACTGTAATGAGTCCATTATCCCAAGCTGGTCAGTGAATGGTAGTGTGATTTTCTTGGTGATAGATGGCAGTTAGAGATACCATATCACTGCTGAAGACACTCACACAGAAGAGACATTTTCTTGCAAGACTTCGGGTGAACTACTGCACACACACTACTGCTATATTCTTGAATTCAGCTGCAGAAAACAGAAGAACATGAAGGGAAACTGCAGTTACATGCACACACATAAAGTATATTGATTTTTAAACACAAACACAGATGCTTGTGTTTGTAAAAATGCAACAAAGACAAGCTCCTAAACATACCTATGATGAGTAGAACCATGCAAACACCCTTACTGTTCCATCAGCACCACCTTTAAACTGTCACATTGAAATATAAAGGATCATCACCACAGTAAAAGTCCGTAAACGCTTTAGAGGAGCAGTGGTTAGTTTATTAACTCCGTTTGAATCTTTTAACTCACAAAGAGGCTGAGTCATGTTTTATTCACACTGGCATTCACTTCAATGAATTGGTTTGCCATAGACATTTAATGTTATTCAGTCACCGGAGAATTGAGGAATTAAATCGTATGAGTTTGTTTGCTGTGAGTGGAGACAGTGGCTTTGATAATTCACCCTTATACTGCTGATTGCCTGTGATAGTTGTAATCCAGGCGTTTAAACTCGTCCTGCTGCTGCCTTCTGGACAAATGCCAAAATTGTAATGCAAATGAGTCGTTTTCAATTGCGTGCTATTAGCATGTAAATTGCTTGGTTATTATGCATGGTAGATTAGTTCATCAGCGTCCAGATGCATGTTTGCCCATGTGCTTGTTTGCAAAATTCAATTTACGTTTCTTCAGAGGGAGAAAAAATGTGCTGCACGATTACAAGCAGTTGGAATATGTCTTGAAATATTTTTTCTTTTCTTGCATGATTTTTATGAAGGACAAAGCCAAGGTGGTGCCCACTGGTGAAATACAAGCAGCTGCTTAGTTGTGCAGTCTAAGATTCACGCAAACCAGCTGCTCATTTGACTGTTGCTGGCCTCGTATGAATGCAGATAGATTGTAAAAAAGTAAACCTACAGACGACCTGAAACATATCGGCCTTACCAAGATAATTCATTGGCTTTAATCCTGCTGTGTGGATTTTATTTGAATCTGCAGATATTTACTGCTGCTTTCTGGCATGCTCTAGCCTCTAACATTACACTTTAGCTTCTTCTACGAAAAAGCTCTTTTCACTGAGCAATTCTACCTAAAATCATTAAAGATCAAATCATGAGAATGAGGAAATAATTGTCAGTAGCAAGTAAGCAGCAGTCACTTTGTTGCATTGTGTTTCGTGTATGTATCTAGCTTCAGCTGTTAGATTACTGTCAAACTAATTCATTACGTTTTGGACAATACGTTGCTGAAAATAAAAATGTATTTTTTAGATTTTAACCATCATAACTCCAAGCAGTTTCTGGGCATTTTCACAGAAACCTTGTTTTAAAAAATGAGTCTGTCATTACAAATGTCTGTATTGTAAACATCCACTTTTAAGTCTCTGAACCTCAAGTAGATGAGTCACTAATGGCTTCTTCATTGCACCAAAGATTGGAGAATTTTTTGCTTTTTTACAAAATCATATGTTTGCAAACAGTTTAATTTTTAAATGAGACGTAGAATAAAGTGATGTTGATGAAATGTCAAAATTTTAAGCTCAGTTTTCCAACAAAACTATATCCATCTCATGATTCGTTCAAGGACCATATGAAAGTTGAAAATAAGATGATTCTTTTTTTTTTAAAGTTTCTATGTTCGATAAATGTTGCAACATTGTAAACTTTTTAAAAACATGTCATCCTTTTCAAACTTGTCAGTGAGATTTGTGGTTCAGAGGGTTAAACAAAATAAAAATCGAGATTTTTTCATCTGTACAGTATCCCAGTAACATAGCATTAAGGTTCTCTGGTTTAGCTGCTGTGATCATACAGCATTTAGAATAATACATAAAACTATAGTCTTAGTGCTAACAGATAAAGGGTTAATAGTAAGCCCCAGTTTGGTTTTATTCCATTGCGAATGTTGAATTGGCAAGTTAAGATGAGAAATCTAGTTCCTGTATGTGTATATGCATAAAGGTATTCTTGTGCCTGCTGTATATGACTCATCTTCCTTCTCTTTCTCCAGCCTCACCTTTCTCTTCGCTGCGTGTACCAATAAAGCACAAAAGCTTCAGAGCGATATTAAAAATCAAGCGATATTTCATTATTCATTTATTCTTTCAGATCTGTTTCTATGTAGGCCACTGCTTTCCAGGCTCTGGGCTGAGCTGATGTTGCTGAGATGTGGATTTCACTGGGACGATTATCTGGCACAGAATCAGGATACTCTCTATTATTAATTTTAATGGAACCGGTCCCCAGCGGTGAAGGACTACCGTTGCTTGTCCCTACTGAAGTCAAACGGCCGCAGCTTGCTCATACAACACTTCAGAAAAGACTCAGCTAAGGCGGCCTTTCTTCTCTGGAAGAAATCCTTAATTTGCCGGTTGTTTGCAGGCTAATGTGGCCAAATATAAAGTACAGCTATAACCCTGGTACTTGAAAATCCTCCTCTGCTGTTTAAACTTTGTTAAATGTTCTTGCAATCAAACTTAAACCCTGACTAAGACATAAAAAACCCTCAGTGCTTGAAGGTTTTCTCCTCTTTCTGGACAGACACAGGGAAAAGGAGTCTAATTACACTCTTGCTTTGGCAACAACAACCCCTGACAAAAGTGGACATACTGTAAATATACCCTCCAGAGGTTTCTGGTGTTAATATCAGACACTATCTTTAGCCCGAAGCCTGTAATTAAGCAAAAAGCCCCAAGCTTCATATTTCTTCTATTTCCCTGAAGTATTAATTTGCTCCAATCTGACCTAATCTAAAGCTGAGCTTCTTACCTACTATGCAGCGGTTCTTGTTGCGCGTCAGCATTTATTTCCAATAAAACAGGAGTGAAACTCGTATAATTCATTTACAAGTGGCCAGGGAAGTTAACTTTACTCTTCTGTTCACTGTAAATCAGAAAAAAGTTGCCCACATGGTTTAATGAACCCACACTGTAGAGGACGTGTATCATTTATGTCATGAATAGGAAAAGTTTTAGTAACCTTAATTTGAGTGTCTGGTATTTTTTCTATTTCTGAGTGTGGTGCAGGGGTGTATTTCTCACAGCATTCCTTTCACTTCAGGGAATTTAATCCACAAAGACACACTTGACTCGATTGCCAACTAGAAGCTGGAGACAGATGGGATCAAGACAAACTTTGGCCATTAGTTTACCTCATTATCTTCGGGCGAGCTGGAGACGCAGGATACGAGGGTGTGTATAGATGCTGCAGATACTCAGAGGTTTATTTGGTTGCTAGAACTCTTTATTTGTGTTTAGCTTAAAGTTATCTCATCTTAAGACTTTTGTCTTTGGAGGAAATGTGTCAGTTTCATGGTCCCGAGTGCTCCCCTTTTTCTCGCATCTGTCAGTGACTCAAAGTGTTGCTGATTGGCACTTCAGATGTTTATGTTCTCGTTGTCAAATGAGGTTTGAACCTTAATCTTAAAGAGTGAGGCTTGAATTTAAAGCTGCTAGATGTTCCTTCTCTTTAAAACTAAAAACTTGGAAGAAAGTGCAAGAAAACTTAAGCTAGAATACTGTGAAGATTCAGATTAGTGCTACATTTACATCAGCACAAAACTGATCTTTTACCTTTTATGTTACCAATCTTACATTGCCATATCTGCATAAGAAACCACAAGAATTTGATTCCATCTGTTTTGCCAGCGATGGAAAGATCAGACATGTCCCACAAAAGGTTGAAAGTCAGACTTCCTTTTCCTGTTTAAAAAGTAAAGATGATGTCAAGTGGCAGATAGTGTGTTTTATCGCCTTGGCTGGATTTAGAGCAGAGACCTCTCATAAGTTTGATGCTCAAAGCTGACTGTAATTTACTGACTATCCATAACCTTCACCAGACAGTTCCCTTTTTCCATGACTGCCCATTTGTGAAATGAAAAGTTAGTGTTAGTGCCCGTTTTTCCAAAGCAAATGTGCATGAAGAAAACCATATGTCTCCAACATGCTTTGAGGCTGAGCCAAGAAGTAGAAAGCACAGATAATTTAAAGACTGCAGCGATTTTTTACTCAGCTGGGTGTGGACCATCGTAGTTCTTAAGTGTTGATTTGGCTCATATAATAAATTCATGCAACAGAGGGTAGTAACTGGTCTGTAAAGAGACACAGTAGTGGTTTTCTGAAAAATCTGTCACCAGTCCAGGTCACTGAGGGCAATTGTTTCCTCTTGGAATGAGTCCACTGCACAGTCATAAACCTCAAATCTCCAACCTCAGCAACATCAACACACACACACACACACACACACACACACACACACACACACACACACACACACACACACACACACACACACACACACACACACACACACACACACACACACCACAGTGACTCGGTGCTTCAGTCAGTTGTTTTTATGCATTTGGCAGCAGGATTACAGAAAAAATCACAAAATATTAGTTGAATTTTGGTGTATTTGTGGCAGATTCTACACTTGTTCACTGTGAATGAATTGCAGGAGATTTTGGCAGACATGTTTATGGGCAACAATTTTAAAAACATAGAAACGTACTAAAACAAAGCTTGAGTGAGTAAAAACATGAACTTGAATGCAAGGTGGTAGTAACGGTATTTATTGCTTTGGGAAGATGCAGCAAGTCGTCTTATGGGTGTATTGGTAAAACAAAGACACAACACTGTAGTTGGTTAAGGCAAGACCTTAATTACTTCTATAGTTTACCCTAATATATATGTTGCAGAAAGACTGGAAATTAACTGAGTTAATCTTATTGAGTGCCTTTAAATCTAAACTGCGAGTTCTTGAGGCTGTTTCCACAATATGCACTTGTTTGTTATAACTTGCTTGTATATTTAATTGTTATTATTTTATTATTATTATTTGTATTTTAATTATGTTTTAACTGTGTTACTTTATAACTGTGCTTTGTACTTGCTGCTGCCTATCTTGGCCAGGACTCCCTTGAAAAAGAGGTTCTTAATCTCAACGGGATCTCTCCTGGTTGAACAAAGGTTAAATAGAAAAAAAAGTTCTCTACACAGTTGACAAAATTATTCCATTTATCAGCAAGAAAGTGTAAAAACAGACAGAATTGCCTGATTTTCCAGTCTCCTACTTTTCTTGAACAAATCGTATGCGACTTTCACCTCTGTCTGCCCAGAAACTTCCATCCATCCATTATCTATACACCGCTCAATCCTGATTAGGGTCGTGGGGGGGAGGCTGAAGCTTATCCCAGCTGACTCACATGAAGGCAGGGGACACCCTGGACAGGTTGCCAGTCTGCATATACAGACAAACAATCACACTTGCATTCACACCTACGGGTAATTTAGAGTAATCAATTAACCTCAGCATGTTTTTGGACTGTGGGAGGAAGCCAGAGTGCCTGGAGAAAACCCACGCATGCACAGGGAGAACATGCAAACTCCATGCAGAAAGATCCCGGGCTCAGGCCGGGACTCGAACCAGGGATTTTCTTGTTGCAAGGTGGAAGCGCTAACCACTACATCGCTGTGCAGCCCACCCAGAAGCTTAATCAAACTAAACTTTAAAACTAGATTTCGTCAGTTATGGGGGATTTCTATTTCAGTGATATTTCACCAAAATCACTTTATTTTGCATATCACATTTAAAACTCTGCAAAACAAAAAATATTTGCAATGACCAAGTAATTTTAAAATCAAAACATTTGCCACTCATAGGCGCAACCTTGACGCTATTTGTGACTCTGCCGCGACCTATAGTCTACTACCAAAAATTCTGAGACTTTTTACTGAACTGCAGGCTGTGTTTACACAAAGCTGATAGAAGACAAGTGTGGAAACAAATTAAAAGTGCAAATAGTGAAATGTCTACAGTATGTGAAGTCGGCATTTGTTTCCAACATGGGTAACATCTTTGGACACTTTGAAAAATCTTGTACATGTTCATTCCATGTTTCCAGGAATAATGAAAGAAATTCAAATTTCCATTTTTCTTTTTATTATTTTTGGAATTACAACTATGTCATACAGCACAGTAGACATTTCTGAGTTCTCACTCCATCTAGTCACGGTGTTGCTGTTTCCACAAAGATACAGAACTTTATACCACAGTGAAAAATGAGCCCTCAGTGAGTAAAAATGTGACAGCGTAGTGGTTTTAAGAACAGGGTCGTCAAACTTTTTAGCCCTCATAATAACAGCGTCAGAGGCTAGTGAACCCAACAACCATAACATACTATAAGTACAATACAACAGTCAAGTCACCTGCATGTGCTAACTGTATTACACCTATCACAGTAAGATGAGTTACCACTTCAGTAAATCCAGTAGAAATTCTCTGAAACACTAGAAGATATATTTTAGCATTCTGCTTCCTGCACACAGAGATCCACACACACCCCAGATGGGATTCAAACCCACAATCCCTGGCTTAGGAGGCCAGTGCCTTGTCCATTAGGCCACTAGGGCTGCAAAATGTGGTCACATAGCAGAGTCACATGTGGTGTCTTCGTGTGTTTGTTCGGCTATCACATGACTTCGTTATGTGCTAGCCTACACTTTGAAATTGAAAAATAAGAGAAAAAAAAAAGAAAAATGCTGCAATTTTTCTTTACAAATACCTCACAAGTTACATGGAGAGAAAGAAAATTGAAACATCATTAACTTTTATTGTAAAATTAACAACTCTGGCTAAAATATGCTATTCCTGACCATTTTTATATGACTTCTGCCAACTGTCTCGTGACATCCCCATGTAATCTCGACCGCTGGTTTAAGCAAGCCAACATTTTTACAACCAGAGTGGACTTTTTGTCTTTGCCTTTTACATTACAATTGTAAAAAAAAAAAATACTGTCTGAAAAATCAGGTGAGAAAACTCAGCCGCTACACTAACATTGTTTTGCCCTGGGTGGCTCCCAAACCAGACTGCAAGTAACTGTCTGAATGCAAACCAAAGAAAACAGTATGTTCTCAGCGAACCCTCTCTCAGAAAATAGAAGTGAAAAAACAGATGAAATTAAACGTAAGCACAGAACAGATTCTAATGTGTGTGTAGCAGCGTAGCCACTCAAACCGAACAGTCTGACGGTGATGATGATGAATAATCACTCACGCTAAGGTCAGAGGTCAAGCTGTCCACGTGGGTCTGGTCTGTCAGTGACAGAGTCCAGACATAGTGTGTATTTGGTTTTAATTCCGCTAAGGTATGTGTGTGTGTGTGAGTGTGGGTGTATGTGTTTGAATGTGTAAGAAGATTTAAGTCTGTGTGGAAAAGTAAGAAGCAATGAGCTGGGAATTAGCTTGTGTGTGTTATGATGTCTTATAGTGGTTCCACAAAAGCAGACAGAACAGGAGGTGATGAATTTGACAGACTGTAAGATGGTTTGCAGTGTTTAAAATGAAATGATCAAGTGAGTGACAGTGGCAGCTCCAGATATCTACTCAATATTGGTTCCATCTGACTTGGTGGTGGTCAGAGAGAAAAATGAGCCCTGGTTGCTCCAATATCCATGCTGTATCCCATGAAGGGTGGCAGACAATTAATTCTGCACCTGTGACAACTCACAACGGAAAGACAAGCACGTCAGGATTTCAAACACTGCAACTGCTCGTTCTGCATTCTGACACTCGCAGCAGGAGTCTACGGCACTGAGAACACCTGCACCCACACAGCCAGACACTTCTGTGGAAGACATAAAGCAGTGCAATCTTAGCATAAGAGAGGAAAGCGGCAAGGCGGTGAGAGTTTGTAACTGCCGTGTGCATGTGCGCGATGTGTCAGAAATGATTTTGTGCGTGCACGCTGTCGTGCACATCTCCACATGAGTGCCCATCTGCGTGCCTATGGGCTTTGTTCCCAGGCTTCTGCAGGCCTCCCACTGTAATTGCACCAGTAATTGGTGAAGTGATAACCCCATTTCCACAGGAAATGTGCCCCGGTTTCCTCACCCCCGCCAACATCATCCCCCTCTGGTGGAGCAGCCACCAAAGACCTCCCCCTGGGAACGTTGCACCAGACAGCTAAAGTTCCCTGGGGCTCAGTGAGTAGATGAACAGACGGACAAAGACAGACGAAACTACACACATGTGTAGCTTTGAAATACACTCACATGGACAATGCTTTGGGCTGTGAGGGAATAATTGGAGAAATTAATAATAAGTGTAGCTTATTGTGTGTGTGTGTATGTGCATGCACAAGCGTGTGTGTGTGTGTGTGTGTGTGTGTGTGTGTGTGTGTGTGTGTGTAGAAACAAGAAGAACTCAATAAAACACCAGAAAAAGAACAAAGTAGGACTCCCATGAGTGCGATAACAATTGAGATAGCAACTATATCCTTTCATCTTCTCTTTCATTTTTATCTTATATGTCACTCACATTTCACTGTGCCTCTACAAAGTTCTACAAGGCTCACAGAGCTATTCTTATTTTGTACTTGAAATATGTTGCAAGGCGTGCGCTCAGCTGGGAAAGTTTCCTCCATAAAACTTGTCAGTGTTCATGAAGTCTGAAATAATCCAGCATTGCCAGCCTGCTAATGAAACCAGCACACGTCCTACCTGTCCAGCACAGCGCAGACCAGGTTTTCAGGTCATTCTTGTGATGCCAGCATGGAAAAGCTGTACTGACGTCCACTGTTTTGTGTGCCAAATTGATCCCGTCCTTTCACACTCTTTCTTTCTTCATTCCTGTTGTGTTGACACCACTGCACCTTGGCTGCAAACCTCACTTTGACATTCACAGCTGAGCTCAGAGCTGGTCATTCATGCTCGGAGACATCCCATCATTGCTGTAAAAGTGGACGCAGAAGGTCACGGAGTAATTTTAACAGACCTCTTGATTATTCCGTTCTGAAGTTGTAATTTTTTGTTGATTTATTATCAAATAACAAACTTTTCCTGTCACTTCCTGAGCTGGAATTAAAGTTAGTTCCAGGAGAAAAATACTCTGACTCTGTTGTTTACTTGTTTCCCTGCAAAATAATTGCTAATCAAAATAATCTGTTTGAGTGGTTTAAAAATAACAGTTTTTTGAACTATAGATGTTTTATGTTTTCTTTACACCGTTACAGGATATTGAGCATTTCTGAGACATTTGAGGACGTCATTCTTGGGTTTTGGGAAGCAAAGATCAACATTTTCTGCCATTTTCTGACACTTTATAGCCCAAAAACTAAGTTCATTACTGTGAAAATAAGTGTTTGTTGCAGACATACTCTAAACACAACAAAGCAGGCAATGAAGGGAACAAGTTTACAAAATTATGTTAAAAAAATTTGAAATTAACATATAAAACATTTTTCAAAGTGCCTCCATGTCTAACTAATAATGACAAAATATGTGGCTCTAAACACAATCAGCATTTTACAGCTTACCATTTCCAGTCTTATGTTCCATTGTTTTCATACTTGTATTCCAAAACCCTGCCTGCAGTTCAGCCTTGCTCAGCTGAAAAGTCCCTGAATTTTTTAACTGACTGTTTGTCGCAGTTCAGTCAGTTGTAGCCTACTGGTTGTGCCTAGAAATGCAGAATTTTTATTTATTTATTTATTTTTTACTGAATCTGATTAGAGCAAATGGTTTATTTTTGGCAATTTTAAACGAGATGCAGAATAAAGGATTTTTGTTGAAATATCTCAATTTTAAACTTAGATTTTGATAAGTTTGCCAACAAATGAATAGTTTAAGAACTGTTTTAAAGTTTCTAGTTCTGATAAATGACATGATTTCGTCAATTTATAAAAAGACAACGTGTGTAGAGAAATCTTGACATTAGTTTGCTTGAGACTGTCAGTTACATTTGCATTTAATTCCTGTCATCTGTTCTATCTTTCTTACTGCCTCTGTTTGGCAGCACACATCCACAGCATGTTTCTGCTGTTGTCTGCACTTTACCGCACTGTCTGAATCAGTCTTTACAGTGTAGTCATGAATCCTGACACCTATAGCTGCTGAACTATTTATAGTAATGTAATTTGAATTTAATGAATTCATTTTAAAGCCACTATTTTTTATCCTAAGACTGTCATCTCTGCAGCAAGACATGTAGCAGATGACATAATGCACACAACAGCGCTGGTGATTAATTTAAACTCGGTGTTGGTTTGCCATGTCAGGACTTCTCTTGAGGGAATGACAAACTTGCTCTTCATTTCTGCTTTTGTACCCATTTATTTACAGTAGCGTACAGCGGCTTGGCTCCAAGACTGAAGCTTCACATTTGAAGTAACAAACATGAGTCTAAAAACACTTTGTCACTGCGTAGGTTAGTGAAAAACTCCATCAATCTAAAGTCGATTTAAAAACAGCTTGACCAGCACAAAACAGAAGTTTAATCTTGGATCGGCGTCCAACTTGCACCATTTCATGATATTGTGCAGGTGTATATGTTCATGAGAATGCATTGCTGTGTGTTCGTACATCTGTGTGCGTGTTGTGCAATGCAGGAATGCTCTTAGCTGTATCACACGCTGCACATTTTCTCTAATCACATCGAGGTCCATCAGAGCTCCCATGACCAGCAGCCTTTAATCTAATATTTACCGCGGGTAAAAATATCCACCCACTGACACACAGACGCACACATACATGAGCAGCGTATAAATAAAAACACTCAAGGCAGAAAACAAGGACAGGCAGACACTGACATAAAGGAACCATTCATGCACACACTTGTTCTTCTGTGCATGCATGGACCCACAGGATTATGTCTTTAGCATGTCTGTTCTTTTACATCTTAACTTTTTCTGTCTTTGATTCCAAGTGACAGGAGTCAGAGGCCAATTGGCTGCGATCAGAGGTCGCAACCCTCATTGACCTCGCTGTCAGCTTGATGTTGATAAGAGTGGCTGCACTCAGCAAGTCTGTGTGTGAAGAACGTAATCAGACTGTGCTGCTTTCAACTCCTTTTCGCTGTTTCGGTTACCTGTTTTTACTTTTCTGTCCTTCAATCTTACCATATGTCTTTCACACTGGTGATAAGAGACACGTGTGTGCTATTTCCACTGAAAAATCATGTTAAACATTGCCATTATTTTATATTTTTTAAGCACACCACTCCCTCCTGCTAACGAGAAACCACCCCACTTCTCTCACTATAAAATAGAGCTAGCAATTGCAAATAGTGTCATGCTAAGCTAAATGTTTTTGCTAGATCCAATAAGAGTCAACTGCAAGAATAGTAAGAATTAAAACTCAACGTTTTTCTACAAAAACCCATTACAAAGAGCTTCCATGTATGAATGTTTAACATTTTGTGAGAATCTGTATCACAAATACCAGCAGGAACATGAAAGTCGGTGAATAATATAGAAATTACTATCTAGCTATTGTCAAACTAATAGAATTTTAAACTTAAAGCTGCCTACAATGCATAATTCATGTCTATATGCTCCTTTCTCCACTATATTTTATTAGTTTTTGCATTCTTGCCTACTTTGTAAGGCATCTTACCTTAATAAGATGTATTATGTTTTATTATGATTATTAGAATTAATAGCTGCAGGATTGTTTGCGGATGAAATCAGTTATGAAGACATATAAGCTTTGATCAAAAAGTTCAGGGACTATTCTCGTAACATGTGCTAGCAGGTCAGGATGTTGCATGACAGTGCACTATAGGGTGTGTTATACCTGTTTTTATGAACACTGGTGAGTGTAAATTTGCAATGTCTAAATGGTTTTTGAACTTGAGCAGAGAAAAAAACCATCAAATTCTATGTCAGTCAGCAATTAAAATGATCCAATCTTCATGTTGAGGATTGTCGCTGGTGACAAGAGGTGGGTCCCCGTCTACCATCAAGACAAGAAACAACAGTTTTTGCAGTAGAAGAGCTGCAGTTTCTGAATCCGGGCATCTTGCACGTTATTTTCTAAAACATTCATGCAATTGTGCACCAGGAACTCATTCCCTAGTGTCAGACTATGATGGTAGAGTTCTACAGTAATGTCCACAAGGAGAATAATTGGCTCAAATCACTGACGCACTGTTTTTTTTGACCACAATAAAAAATGAGATTGCTTCACACTAGTTTTACTCTGCAGTTTTCATCCTCTTTCCCAAAATGAAATTCAAAGTGCAGAAGTGCTAGGACACTGTAAAAGTATACTTCAACAGGAATGTCAGCCAAACTTCAATTAGGTATGGTTTTTTGATTTTTTTTTAGACCCATAGATCTTGTAACTTATTTACCAACCCTTATACACAGATTCAAATATTATTTGGCCTCTTCGTAACAACCAGTTTCTCCCCAGTATAAAGACAGGTCTGATATTTTTTTATGATGTTCTTTGCTTAATGTCCTCCCCTTAATGTGCCACATAACAACTCCCTATTTTGATCAGACTGTTCTTCCAGCTTCCAGTGCAATTTGAACCGAGAGTCCTCTCAAAAGAAAAAAAAAAGAAAAATCAATTTTAATTCAGAGTTTCTGAAAAGGCTGCAGAATTGGAGAACGAATTGCCTCTGGGTCGATAAAATCATCCCAAACTGCTGCCGACGAATGCTGAAACTTTCACTAATGCCTTCAATTTGACTTCTCAAAGCATCCATTCAGAAGTCATTGCAGATTGTGAGGAGAATGTGTTGCCCCTTCATGCCCTTGCTTGGTTAATAACAGCAGAAGATTCAGCAGGTGTTTGTCTTAACATCCTGTTGAATGCTACACAGATGACGCTTTTTGCATCGTGAAATATCCGTAAATGCGTGTGGTTGGTGGTATTTATGAATGTGCCCTCCCACTTAATGGGAGGGCTCCCATTAAGTAAATGGCTTTGATGCCTTGGAAAAACACTCCATTATTCCAAACTGTGCTGCCTGTTGATGAGAAGTGTTGGCCAAGTCATTCATCTGTGCGTGGTGAGTTGTGGTGGATGAGGAAGCGGCCAAGAGACACCCCTCGGCATCCCCCTCCACCCCAACAAATTATGTCGGCATGGTTGCTGTTACCAAGGCGACTGTCCCAAGAGTTAGGGCGGGGTGGATACAGCTGGTGTTTCATAGCTTAGTCAGGGGTGTGCATGGTGGAGAAAAGAATGTGTTTCTTTCTTTCATGCTAAATAAGAGCCAATCATCGTTGTGGGGTCAAGATGTTGACTGGGGCAAAGTTTTCCAAAAATTCTGTGCATGCAGGATAAAGAAAGCAGTACGGAGCTGTATCTAATTTAGTTTCTGCATTGAACATGTGCTGCTGGCTCGCCAACTGCACCAGTTTTCCATCTTTGCAGTTGTAAATGTCTGCGTTTATTTGCGCTTGTGTTGACAAAGCCACTCTCAGTTCCCCTTTTGCAGATCTGAGTCTCATCCTCGGTGCTGAAAGTGCTGATTTAATGAACTCTAAAGCGAGTATGTGTGCCCTATGTCAGCCTGTCTGACCCAGTAGCATCTTGTGACCGCAACAGATGCTGAATGTTGCCAGCGTTTCCACTGCAGAGGTGGTTTCACATTCAATTAAGCCAAGCTTTTTCCTTCGTATTGAATTAAACAAGGTCACAACGCCTCTCATGGCGTGCAGACTGTAATTCAAATGAAGTGGCGGATGCTTGAGTAGGCAGAGCGAGCCGTGAATTCCACCAGGGTTTGATTCCCTGTGAAGAGAGTGGCTCTCACAAACGTCCTTCCTTTCAAATGGAAGCTGCGAGGCTGAGACGTTGAGGAGATATGCTCGGAATTCAAGGAGTTTCAACCTTGAAATGACTGTTGGCAGCTACGTAAATGGACTGTTTTCAAATGTGATTTTATATTGTTTGGAGTTCAACAGTGTGTTTAGGAGTAAGTAAACAGATGAGACCACAAGCTGAAAATGTTATGGGTGCCAACATGAATTCAAAGTAAACATAGCTGAACATGCTGGCTCACTGGGAAACCTACAGTACATTTTTACATTTTCCAAACATAAAACATAATCAAGCAAACTATGTAGGAAATTAGTGTAAAGGCTACACAAAAGTGCATTTACAGAAGACGTGAAGAACAATTTAGCATCCTAACCTCCTATGGAAAGTTGTTTTAATGATTAGGAGTAGTGATAGCTGAAGCTTGGTCAAATTTGCTCTTTAATCTAGAAGGATAAACCACCAGGAAAGCAGCATATTGCCAATTTTACTGTCTTTTCTGAAAGCTTTCTTAATGTAAGCTGCCTAACTCCTCCTGTGTATAGCTAAAAAGTTGTGTACTTGCTAGTCGCTGAATAAGGGGATATACATCACTTTTTTCCAACAGTGGGCAAAAAGCTAATGTCAGACAAATGGAACTGCAACAAGGTTCAACAAATATTATGACATTTGTTTCAGATGACAGTGATTACAAATGGATCTTGAAAGTAGGTTGCACATCTCTGGAACGCCACTTCAGCCTAAAAAATAATCTGTTAAGACGTGGTGATGTGGTGAGTCTCTGCTAGGTTTACTGTTTAGGGCTCAAGCAAACACAAGCGATCAGCCAGATCTGGAGAAAGTTTATTCATAATGACAATTTAGTCAGAAGTTAAGATGACGTTTCCACCAAAACCTTCCTTAGTAAACTGTCTAGGTTTTAATCTCCAGCATGAATTGTTTTGAAGAAGTTGCTCGAAAAAAAAAACAAGCACAGTACAGAATCTGTTTAATTCATTGCACGTTCTGGAATTAATGAAAGCTAGATCAGCGTGAAGCAAAACCATTTATCTCTACTGGCCATTTTCTGAATATCAACACAGTGAGATTTCACCCTGAGCTGCAGTGGAAATTTCTACTATCTACCATTAGTGTGTGAGACTATTCTTTCCTGCTGCGACTGTTTCTCTGTTTTGGATTATCTCTACATTTCCATTGAGTCATGTGTTCTTCTCATTTCCTTTCTGCTCATCCATCTCTTGTGTTTTTGCCTCACTGTCAGCATGTTGTGGTTCCTCTAATTTCCCTCTCCAGGTTTGGCCTTTACTTTCTTTGTCATTTTTCCTCCTCCTGCCTTCTCCCACATCCATCCTTCACCCGTCAACCACCCAATCATCATTTTTCACCTAGTCTAGTTTCTCACCTTTTCGCCTCTTTTTTCATCTCGCTCTCCTCCTCAATCCACCTATCTATGCTCCATTTTTCACTCTGTTATTACACTACCATTTTCCATCGCGCTCTTCCCCTTCATCCCGCTTCCCTCCTAAATCCACATCCTCCTCAATCCACCCACACGTCCATCATTTGCCCCCAGTATGCTATCGAAGCATGATTTTTACAGGAGCTCTCTCCTCCCCCCTCATCGACCTTTTCTCGCCCAATCCCCACCTGTCTTCTCCTATTCCTCTTCCTCCTGCTCATCCTCATTGCCATCCATCAATATTTATTAATTTCCTGCATCAGAATCTCTCTCAGTCCTCCCTCACCTTCTCGTCTGTCGATCATTGCGTCGTGTTTTGACATTTTTTCAGCTTTCTCATCTCGTAGCTGTCTTCACCCATCAGAGCGGTTTCATCTCGTTGTCACTTTGCCGTGTCATTTTTCTCATCTTTCTCTCCCTGCTGTTCATCTTCCCCTCACTTCCGTTCTCCAACTCTATCCACCTTTTGCTATTTTGCCCTCTCAGATTTATTTTGGGGTTTGAATACACGTGGAAAATACAGACATTGACAAAGACAATGATCACATTCAACAAATACCTCATTTTATGTGCACAATTTCTTGATACAACAGAAGAAATGGGCTTCATTCATTTTTGGTTTGTTCAGTTTAGTTAATTACAGTCAAGTGAAAAATAAGGTACATTCCGTGGAAACTGGACCACGAGGAAATCTTTTTCAATCAGTTATTTAACACAAATATTTACTTGATGGATTTTTTTTTGCTATTCTTTCATGCAAAATTCTCTCAGCTGCAAGATGTTTGAGGTTTCTCTTGCACATGTTATCTGTTCCCAGTCCACCCACAACATTTTAAAGGGATTCCAATCTGCAGTCTGGATTTTGATTGACTATTTCTCAACCCTTCATTTCTTCTTTTTGAGCGACTCCTCGGTGGACTTACATGCACCTTCATGTTAAAAGGTCCAGTTCAACCTCATCTTTCAGACAGTATGTTTTTCAAGCACTCTTAAACATGATCCAGAATACAGGTAAATCACAAACAGCACGTTGGCTGATTTCTGAGACAGCAAAGCAATCACAAACCAGAACATTACCAATAGCTTGCTTCACAATTGGCTGGAGCTTCTTCTATAAAGCTGCATCAAACATGTCTACTGTTACTGAGGCCAAAAAAAATCCATCTTTGATTCTTCTGTCCATAATAATAATATCTCAAAAGGCCTGGCCTTTACCTGAGTATTCATTTTATATGTTCTTTTTGGATAACACATTTTCCTGACACACAGTCTATGATGGTGAAATTAGTACAATCTCTTTCTGACTGCAGATGCATGAACCTTGGCTCAACTGTTTTTATGAGTTACCTGCAGATTCTGTCATTAAATTTTTTTGGGTTCTTGCAGACTTCTTTCTACCTCAGACTGTCTCTAGCAGCTCTTGGACTCAGTTTGCTGGGTCGACAGATTCAGAACAATGATCGATTGATTGAAGTCTAAGCCACTTGTAGGGGAATGATTGATTTCAAGTCATTCTTCATGAATCAATTTTTTTCTGAAGTCCTTAGAGAGCTTTTTAGATCTTGCCCTGATGGCACCACACCCTTCTAATGAATTACATCTAATCCAGAACCCCTGACTCTAACTATTTTGAATTTGAAAGTGTAAAAGTGAAATAATGTCAAAAATTAGAAAAATGTAAGTTTTATGCAGCGTTTCTTTAAATCTATTGTCTTCTGTTTAAATGAGGATTGAATATTTGCTTGTTTAAATACAGTGAACACGTCAGTAATGTCCACTGAATGTACTTTTTCTTCACATGACTGTACATACCAACTAGTAACAACAAGCAAAAGTCACATGGGTTCACAGCATGAAACTTCTTAATTGGGTACAGTTGTGGAAACCTGTCATCCCTCCACATCAGACATTTTGATGGATTTGGATTTGGTCCAAACAAATCAGATTCACCTTCCTGTAATTTTAATTAAACATAATGAGATTCGACACCCTTTGATACCGTTTAAATGCATGTGAAGAAATAGATGAAAATGAACATGAAGCGACAAAAGACATGTATGAATGTGGCATGTGTGACGGGTTCCTGAAGAGATGTTTAGACTTTACATACCTGCATTACATGAGCGTTACAATGTAAGAGACCCTAACCCAATGAACTGTAAAACCCACCAGCAGGTTTCAAAGGCTGGTTACTTTAAAAAAATGCCCAAATTACACCATTTGTTATTGTCAGAAACTATAGAAATAGAAATAATCATCAGATTTTCCTTGAACTAGTCTTCTGTGACATGCTGTTCTGTTGGAAAAGTAATCAAATCTATGCTTAAAGATATGAAGTTACATAAAAAAACACTTGTTCTATATCCTCCTGAGAACTGGTTTATTGTAATTTCCTGCTCTTTTGGAGCGAAAACAATAACCTACAATTCAGAATTTTATAAAATATTTTTTTATTTTACATTTTACAGCGTGCCCACTCCAGTGGTAGAACAATTTTACTGTAAAAAAAACCCAAAACAAACAAACCAACAAAAAAAAACAAAAAACAGCGACACTTTAAAATCAAAATAGGCTGAGAAGACAACATGGGTGCCAATCTATTGTCTAATGAAACTTTAAGAAATTAAATTAAATTAAACTGAACATGAACATAAATGAAACTCTCAACAGTCCAGAAGCCTGCATGTTGCTGGAGTCTCCATTTTGTCTCAGCATGAAAACAAAGTTTTTCTCATCCCACCCAAAATGATGAGATATCACTGGAAAGGCCAAGATGCCCTCTATTACATACATCAGGATTTAGATAGATGGATGTAGATAAAAAACAAATGTTCAGAGGGCATAAACCAATGGGCTTGCCAAAAATAAACCATTTACTCTGACCACATTGTCTAAAAACCAATTGAACTTCTGTTTTTCTGCAATACAAATTTTTATTTAAATTAGCATTTTAGGCAATTTGAATGTGCATTTCTGGAGACTGCAGTGTAGTTTGAACTGATAGGGTTTTGTTTAGCTAGCATATCACATTCGCTGAACTTTACATTACATGTTGGCTCTCAGATGTGAACATCACAGTATCTTTAAATGCTTGTAATGTCCTGAGTTTTTCTGCAGTTTGTTCTGTTCAACAATGAGCAGCACAGTTATCTTGAAAGAGAACAAACTTCTGCTTTTGTGCAGATCAGTGTGGTTATTTGGTATCACTGCATATTTTAAATAGTGTCAGCTGAACAAACAAATACAAACTTGAGCTGCTGCAAATATGCTTCAGCATATGGCCTTTCTCTAACCCCAGTCTACCGCCTGCTATTTCTGTATCTATTCTTGCATTTCAGATGCAGCTTGTCATAGATTCTCAGCCTTTCAGAGATAGATCCTTTATATCTTAACTGTGAACATCTCTCCTTGCTTTCTGTTTGCTTTCTCATTCCGTGTTCTTGTCTTTCTTAAACTCATTATTGAACCCACACGTGAACACGCTACAATATATAGGATTTTAAAGAAGAAACGCAGCGGAGCACTAAAGATGTTTTCAGTCATTCATCACTTCTTTCTTGGGTCCTACATTGGCTTCGGTCTGCTGTAGCTCAGATAATTGCCATGTGCTCACAGAGCCACAGCTGTTTGGGCAAAATTTATAGAATGAGGGGCAGCCACAGCGATGTGTCAGCAAATGGATTTAAGTTTTGATGAAGGGAGCTCTGTTTGGTTTGGGTTAAAATGTGGTGGGCAAAGCAAAGGCACAGAATGGAGAAGTTTTATCTTGGTTACCCTGTAATAGGTTCTGCAGCAAAATGGTGCTTACTCATTCCAGATTTTTGTTCTTTTTTATTTTCTGTAAATCAAAATTCAGAATGCCACCCATCTTTAAAGACATAGAAGTTGAACTGGTTTTAACTTTATCAGATTGTACTGAAAAATCTGATCACCACCCCTATCTGCACAAACAGTAGGTAGTTAGTTAGGTTTCTGTCCTAAGTTTACATGTGCTAATGATGTACAGTATACCAGCATTAATGAGTACCTCGTGTTATTTCCATTCTGCTGCCAGACTTGCACATCTTATTCTCACAGGAGCCACCAAGGCAAGAAATTCACACTCTCATGACACTCTGTGGGACATTAACCAGATTATATTGTGGATTATACACCTCGCAGCTTTGTGTCAGTTTAGATTTACCTGCTTGACGAAACAAACCGTGTGTTGGACATCCCTGCAGAGGAGGAAACTCCACATGAATGCCCACCACCGCTTCAGCAACCCAAAACTGTACCAGATAATTCAGATAAAGATTATAAATCATGAAGCCAATTAACAAGCCGCATATGATTTAGAAGCTCCATTATTTGGGTGTGGTTTAAACACTCTTGTGCAACCCTTTGGTGTCATTCGATATAAAGCATTGCAGCATTGATAAACAAAAATATGCTCTGTCCGTTTTATACAAGTTCAAGCAGGTTTTATAAGCTCTTTCTGCTCCTCGCTGCTACTTAGAGCTGCCAACGTGTGAACCAATGCCTAGTGCTGCTGTAAAGCCTATACGTTCGTGGTTTCAGCTTCATGAGGTGATGCCAAATCTGGTCGACTGACTTGGCAGTTAAAATGCAAAAGTTAACACAAGACAGGCGGACGTGCGATTCTCATCCTCGCTCAAATATCCGTCGATCTCCCGCACCATAGTTTTCATAGCTTGCTTGATGCAGCAGTGTAATTGTTTAAAAAAAAACGCAATCTGTGCGTTGGTTATCTAGGATTTCAGAATCGCCTGCTATCATATGTCCTATCAGGAGATGTGTCTCAGGTACACTGAGTCTCTGTGTAAATGTGTGTGTCTGTGTTTGTTTATTCACAAAAGATACATTGTGGCTTCTTTGTGTAATCAGAGTGTCCGACCTGATAAGAGAAAAGAGACGGCAAGACAAAATACTGACAGTTTGTGTTTGTGTGTAAGATAGATCCTGCAGGTGTGGGAAAGGTTGTGTCTTATTGATTATCTGAAAATGATTTGCGTCATAGCTGGCTTCAAAAACTTACTTCCACAGATGTTATTTGCAATATTTGTTTATTTATTGTTGTTGTTTCTTACACTTATGATGGTGTTAAAACCCACCTGTGCATGGATTACCTCTGGCATGGTGTGATTCATTTGTGAGCTTTACAGGTTGTCTTAGCTCCATGGATTAATGGTCCCATATGGTAAATATCATTTTGTTTTGCAGTTTGTGGTTGTTATAAACTTACTTTCAGTTAGATATGAAGATGGTTCCTTCCCCACAACTAGATAGACTCCCAGCTTTACGAACCAGCAAGAATTATACTTTGTATAATCCGTTCAGAATGAGCAGCTGCCTCTCAGTCCACCGTGTATGTGTAATTTCTAGAGCTGCTTCTGTTAACTCTAAAATGTTTGAGCCATTAACAAAACTCACTAAATGTTCTACTGTTCACTGCAAGAGTGAATAAGACAGTCTTCATGCACTCCCAGCATCTAAGGAACTGTACATCCAGTGAATCTAGTGGTGCTATGCTAGCCCTGGTGGCCTAATGGATAAGGCACTGGCTTCCTAAACTAGTGATTGTGGGTTCACCTCCCATCTAGGGTGTGAGCTGTTTTTCAGCCAGAAGAACACTAGAAAATAACTTTTATAGAATTTAATAAAGGTTTGTCTTATCTTACTGTCGTATGTGCATTCATTAGTACAGTTTATGCATAGAAAATACTTTAACTGATGGATCCTTCTACTAGAATATACTGAATATTGTTCCTATGAAACAATATTATGATTGTTAGGCTGTTTTGTTCTTTTGTGTTATTCGTTATGATGTTGTTGGATCAGCCATGTCTTTGGCTATGCCGAACGTTTGTATTTCAGTGTCAACAGTTTGGGAACCTTTAACCCTACGAACCCCAAGCAAATTCTGAACGAAGCTTCTGTACCTCTGGAAGGGTAATATTGAAGCCCCAGGGGCCTAATGGATAAGGCACTGGTCTCCTGAGCCAAGGATTGTGGGTTTGGGGTGTGGGCAGCTTTCTGAGTCCAGATATTGGCAGGTTGGAAACTACCTGCTTGCACTTAACATATTTTGGTTCCTCACAGAACTTGTTTAGAAGTTTAGCATCACAGGTACATCAAGTTCGCATGAAACTACAGGTTTTATAACCACAACTTTGACACTCTCACCATACACATGAGTTAAAAGCAACATCTGTGAATGCTATGCAAGAAAGCAAATAACCGTATTTCTCAAAAAGTCAGTCTGTTCCTTTCAAATAAATATGATTCTGGGTGTTTAGTCATTTAGGAAAATATCATGTGTTAGTGATGTAATAAGTGGTAGACAGATATGATATTTCCAGTGCCTATGTCGATTATTATCAACTAAACCTATAACCAATATTTTGAGCTGATGTACATGTGCAATAACAATTTAAATCTTGGTGTCAAAAATTAAGAGAACGGAAACTTCAACAAAGAAGTCATTGAAGTGTCCTTGTTTAATTCTGTTTTTAGTAAAAGAATCTTTTCAAAACTGATTCTGCAGTGTTGCAGGCTGTTCCTTGTGATGTTGCTCAAGATCTGCTTTGAGCTACAAAGGGGGCTGCATCAGTATCACATTTATTCATGGAATTATTTACTGGGAACTGGTTCAAAAAGAATGACAATACTATACATCCCATTTGGTAACAAAGTTTGAATAAAAACTTTTAGAAAAAGAAAGAAAACAATAAAGAATTTTAAGTACCTTAAGTTATTTTCTTAAACGGTCAAACTTTTAACTGATGATTGAATCTGCCCTCCCTGATATTACGAGTTGTGAAGTGAAACATTTAACTGTGAGAAATGAGTCCAATATGACAAGTAGCTGGTATTACAAACCAACAGTTTTTACAACACTATATTCAACATGTTGTTTTCTGATATATTTATTTCAGATTTCCTGGCACATTTCCAAATCTGATCAAGCTACTACCGGCCTCTTATTTTGTCTTTTGCGTTCTGTCTTCTCCTTGTTAGACTTGATCCAGAATGGTCGGCTGCTGACGCTGCCCCTGGTGGCCGGAGACCTGCACTCGTTGCTGCCTGACGAAGACCGGAGGCGTCTTTACGTGGCCATGAAAGATAACCTTCTGTCTACCAGTCTGGACGACATAACACAGAACCCACGCAAGGTTAGAACTGGAAGACGCACTTCACATACCATCTGAGGGAAGGTACAACACAAACATTCAGCCGAGGTGCTGATTGTTGATGCATGAATGTGGATAAAGATTAGATACATGCATAAACTCTCAGATGACAGCAGACCCAGATAACAGAGGCTTGTTAATTACCGATGGTTTAAGAGGAAAGTCACACCCTTCTGACTAATACCGCCTCTGATGTCTCATCTTTCTGGAATTCCTTAGTCTTATTACATAACTGTACAGTTTTCTGGTTCTTACCTCCATTAACACTATTATTTTTTCACCTAACAGAGAGACTGCAACAGTGTTCAAACAGCAGAATAGCATCTTTTACTTCTTTCCAATTTGACTCCTCCCCTCTGTCATGTCTGCAGTGTTGTCCTTGTTCAATAATTCACTTCTAACTTATCAACTTGTCGGTATAGAATGACTTATTTTGACCTGATAATCGAGTGTTGTCTTGTTTTTCACTATTTTTTTGGAAGATTACAGAAGCCTAACAAATGTGTAGAACTCAGATCATAAAAAAGTGATACCCGGACAACCTGGACGAGGTAAAAAAAAAAGAAAAGAAGAAGACATAAGCCTTTGTTTTAGTACCTTGTCAAAACCAAAGAACAGATAGCAACATAACGGGTTCCAGTCAGACCACAGATTATTTTGTGCACATTTCTGGCATTCCAATTTCCTTCGCTGTCCATGTGTACTATTGCGCATGATTCGTTTTAGCAGCAGTAGAGAAGTAATATGCTTCAGACAAGAGCTGCTTATATTGAACTTATGACAAAAACAGCACAAGATGATCTGCATTCTGCATTTTTGAATCACCGGGAAACAAGTCGTTGAAGCCTGTAAATGCAATGTTTTATTCCATGAGTAACTTTCTGGGTGATATTTCTTCACTCCTGCCACATTTTTATTCACTGTAGCTTCATTTTTTTTACTGCAATATAAAGTCTTGCACCTCTATGCAAACAGAACAACCATGGCTAGAAGTAGAGAGAACTCTGAAATGTCCTCTTTGTAGCGTGACACAGTTACAGTGCCTTAAATCATAACACGAGGAAAACATTTTCTTTGGTTATTTATTTTACTGAAATTGAAAAAAGCCTCAAATCAAGTTGTGCAATATTTTCCAGTTCCCCACAGGTGTTACCAGTATGTAGAAAAAATGGTGGGTGTACATGCTAAATATATTTTACTTTTTCTCCTACCTGCTTTGTGCAAACACAGCCTGCAGTTCAGCTAAAAAGCCCCTAAATTTTTGTCTCATGACTGTTAGTCACAGCTGAGTCATAAAAGGCTTCATGGTTGTGTCAAGGAGCGGAGAATTATATTTCTTTTTTAGGAAATCTATTTACAGCAAGTGGTTCAGTTTTGGCCCTGCGACAGACTGGTGACCTGTCCAGAGTGTCCCCTGCCTTCGCCCGAGTCAGCTGGGATAGGCTCCAGCCCCTCTGCGACCCTTGTGAGGATAAAGCGGTGTATAGAGAATAGATGGATGGATGGTTCAGATTTGGTGAATTTATAAATGAGACATGGAGAATAAAGTAATTTTTATTCAAAGCCTTTCAAAGCGGCCAGTGGGTTTTGGGGTTCAGAAGGTAAAAACCCTGAGGTACTGTCAACTTAATATTTGTTTGTTTAGGTGACACTATTTAAAATATTTAATGATACCAAATAACAACACTGATCTGCACGAAAAGCAGCAGTTTGTTCTCTTTTCAGACAACTGTGCTGCTCTTTGTTGGAATTGAGACGATAATCAGAACAAACTGCAGAAAAACTCAGTACAATACGAACATTAAAAGATACTATGGATTTTCACATCTGACATCCAACATGTAAAGTTTGGTAGAATAGCTGAGTGAAAGGTTTGCACTTCACTGGAGTCCCCTGAAATTACCTGAAAATGATCATTTCAAGAGAAATCTGTATTATAATAAAACAGATGTTAAATTTCTGCATCACATCTACTATAGAATTTTTAGTTTTTTAAAGAATTTATTTACAGGAAATAGTTAACTTTTAAAATAAAAATAAAATAAAATAAAAATAAATGAGACATGTGGTTCCCCGTTGGTGGAAAGAGTGGACAAACTCTGTTCGACCTGCAGAATCTCTCTCAGTCTTGAAGAAAAAACTAAAAACCCAGCTCTTCACTGAACACCTTTGTATTTGACAGACTGCAAAAAAATGAAAGGAAATAAAGAAAACAATAAAAATTCCTATTACCTCCCGCACTGCCTAGAGGCACCAAGGTCGTATCTGAACTTGAACTTGTTTCATGGCACTTATCCAGGTTGTTATCTCCTGACTAGGTTCTTGCTTGTGTTGTATCTACTTTCAGATGTGTGTCACTTTGAATAAAAGTGTCTGCTAAATGAAACTGTAGAATTGTAGACACTGAACAAAATAATTTAGATTCCAAGCCTTTCAAAGCGGCTGGTGGGTTTTGGGGTTCAGAGGGTTAAAACCCTGAGGCAGGAAGTGTACTCTCAGCTCAGCACTTTCCTAAATCAGCTGGTCAAGTTCTCACCTGACATACAGTTGTGCAACACAACATGTCCAGCATCAGCATATATAAAATGTATAGTCATAGAATGACAAACCAAGATTTGCAGCATCAAGCAAAGCAACTTTCAGATGAATGGTTGAAATCAGTTTAAAGCAGCCTGCCTCCGTCATAGATATACGTTTTGTTACACTCTCCTGTTTCGTGCTGCAGCTTTAACACGATCTCCAGACAGCCAGACAGATACGGTGATGGATTACCAGTCAGTCAGGTTGAGTTCAGGGTCACGGCAAGGACAAGCACAGTGCTGCCTTTTCATAACTCTGCCCTCCCTGTCGGATCAAATCAATACCCTCATCAGTCAGACATACATGCAGGCTGTGAGAGCGCCAAGCAGGTAGATGAGCTGACAAACAGCCGGCGAAACAGACAGACAGACAGCAGTCACGCTGGCCAGCCACCCACTCAGCCGGGCAGTCAGCCAACAAAACGATAGATAGTCATAGACAACTCATAAGTCAGCTCTGTGCAGGCTGTAAAGTTGCACATTTGTACATACAGTATTTATAGTCTGTCATTCCAGCTTGTGTGCAGGTTTTTTTCCTACTTGTGGTGTTAGAATCCCTCACTGTGCCAGATTATCTGTGTTTCAGTGTATTTCTTCTGCTACTGACATCTTATCAGAGCACCAACTGATCCAACTTTTATTAACTTTATCTCCTCACATCTTTCTATTTACTGACTCAATAAAACTGATTACTGGCAGGGAGAGTCGTAATGAGGCCCTCCAGTCCAGAGCAGAGTGCCTGAATGTGACACTGCTGCCTTCAGTCAGATTTTTCTTTGATCAGGCCCCTCCGCCAAAAAAAAAAAAAAGAAAAAGAAAAACCCCCAACGCATTCCTTCTGTGTGAGTCTGCAGCTGGCAGCCACCATTACACAAAGGGTCACCAAGGGTTTGAGTATATGTCTGAGGCTTTCTGTTTTCATATTTGGTCTTTGTGCAGTCTTGCTACTTCTTTTGTCTCTGGGCTTCACTACCAAAGTACAGAAAATTAGCCCATTTCTGTGATTTATTGACCCACATTCTCCTTGAATAAACTGACAACCAGCATGATTCTCACAGAAGCATAAACTCACATTAACCTCAGTCTTTACCTGGTGAGACTCCAGTAGTGGTGGTCCGTGTTCCTGTCAGTGTGTGGTATTTGGAGATAAGGGCGGGCAGGGGGGGGACGTAGTCTCTAATCTTATCTGATCGTCTCGGCTCTGTGCCAGGATTTGCAGGAACAGCGGCAGCATCGGGGAACCATTACTGGACATCCAAAAATTGTTTCCTGAAACCGCCATTAGTCACCTTCTACAAGCTGGTGTCACATTTTCTAGATTGAAACAATATTCAGATGACATTTTTGCACATATTTCATTATTAAACATCCCTTTAACAGTTGAGGTGCTTCAAGTTGAAGTACAATTTGCAGTTCCTGTGGTTTACAGTGACAAGCGAGGCCGTTCTTTTATTGATTCCATCTCTGCCTCATTGTTCTTCTCTCTGCGGGAATTACTAACTCCGAGAAATATTCACATTAGTCATGTAGCTGTCATTTGACACTAAGCCTCACCTCTCTCTGTTTTTTGCCATACATTGTCTTCTCCTCTGGTCTGTCCTCCCTTATTGGCTTCACATGAAAGCAACAGCAGTACAAACCCCATTTTGGAGTTTTAAATATACTTTGATTACATTTGCATGCAGACAACCAATTCAGTTTAATGTGGTCGAGTCAACAAATGTGAGATGATTATATTAGCTTCATTATGCTGTTTTGTTGGTCAGTTTTTTTCAGATATTGATCTACTCGTGAAGTCATTCCGTTGTTCATTTTTATAGGCAATTGTCTTACCTGAATCCAGAATGAGCTCATGTGTTTGAAAAACTCCACCCAACCAAACCTCAACAAACCCGAAGCATTCGAACTGATTCCAAAACGAACTGTTTGTTTTTATCAGTGGTGGTTCAAACAGATTTAACAAAATAAAAAGTAACACTAATAAACACGTGGCCTTTGGTAATTCTCTGCCTCTAGTCTGTTTCAAAAAATTTACAGATGACACATCTGTTAAGTTTTCCAGCCATAGCTGGACCACCTCCACTTTGCTTGCAACATCTCATTTAGCCATTACGGAGGTTGGAAAAATTGTGATTTGGAACAGTGTCATTGGTTTGGTTCTTTGGGATTAATAACAATGGTAAATAGAGCCCACAAGAATATTTAAAGGATAATAAAGTGGCCTGTGGGCTGACTGCTGTCAAAAACAGAACTGAAGCATGTATGTCAGCTTCTGTATGAACAAACTGTTCATCTTTGAGCAATGTTCTGTCCACATAGTATGGAAAAGGTTTATCTTTAGACCTGTCAAGATAAATAGATACCAGACCAAACCTAATCAAAATATAAGGGCAGACGTGGAGTCAATCTGGATCCTCTTCAGCGACACTCTCAATTGAGCAGGATTAAATAACATTGTAACCACTGAGTCACCAAGACAAAAAAAGACTTATTACTGTCAACAACAGTTGGTCAAATAACATAAATAGTACTATTTAGTATTTAGTCATTTTGTCTTCAAAAAATTATCAAAATTACAGAATTTATCAGAAAAGAGACGGAAAGTACTTGCAGAATTTTCAGCTCTCCTGTGGTCCTTGAACTACTCATCCATGACGTGTCATTCTGTTGGAAATTTAACCAAATCTAAGCTGAAAATTGACATGTTTCAACAAAATCACTTTTTCCACGTCTTAGTTTAGGAATTTGGACAGAAAATGAACATTTGCACAACTCAGTCCAATTCTACTCTCATCAGAGCAACAAAGAAGCTGCGACTGAATCGGCTTCTACAAATAGTCACATTACAGATATCCATTCCCTTCATGGTAGAACTATGTTGAACTGCAGGATGTGTTTACACAGACCAGATAGGACACAAGTATGGCAACTAATTAAAAATGTGAGTAGTACAATATTTGCAGCTTGAAGAGTCTTCATTTCCCCCATATTGCTAATATTGCCATTGACTAACGGTCACTTAACAAAAATGTTTGGCTCAACTAGGTTGAACTGCAGGCTGTGTTTACACAGAAAAATATCAACAGAATGTAGAGTTACCATTTTTCCCGTATCGATAACACCTGTGGGCACTTGGAAAAACATTTTGCAAGTTAATTCCAGGTTTTTACATATTTGTAATTACATACACTCCCATTCAAAAGTTTGGGGTCACTTAGAAATGTCCTTATTTTTGAAAGAAAAGTAGTTTTTAAAAATGAAGATAACATTAAATGAATCAGAAATACAGTCTAGACATTGTTAATGTGATAAATTACTAAAATAGCTGGAAACAGCTGATTCTTAATGAAATATCTCCATAGGGGTACAGAGGAACATTTCCAACAATCATCACTTCTGTGTTCTAATGCTACATTGTGTTAGCTAATCATGTTAAAAGGCTAATTGATGATTAGAAAACCCTTGTGCAGTTATGTTAGCACATGAATGAAAGTGCGAGTTGTCATGGAAAACATAAAATTGTCTGGGTGACCCCAAATTTTTGAACGGTAATGTAAATAAAGATATTTAACTTGCATTTTTATATTTTTCTTATATATGTAGTATTCTAACTTCATGTGCTTCACAAGAGACATCTGAGTTCTCTCTACTTGTAGTGATGGTTGTTCTGTTTCAATAGAGGTGCATGACTTTATGTTGCAGTGAAAAATGAGTCCACAGTGTGTGAAAATGTGCTAGAAGCAAAAGACAGATGGAGCGTTATAGTAATGACAATAGCTGCATTTCCGTGGACATGTAATGTTGTCATTCAGTCTGTGGGTCCAGTCAGATTCTACAATAATTAGTCATGCAGCCACTAAAACTGCTGCTCTAATAGTTTGGCCCATCATCAGACCTCAGCAGTGCTGCCAGTTGGTTTTCATTCTGTCTGTTTAGAGAGAAAATGCATAAAAATCTTCCTCATGCTCTTTATCATCTATATTAGTCACTGCTTTCTTGTACAGCACCTGCCAGTCCCTAAACCCTTTGATGGGAAATGTGGGGTGAGCAATAAAAACATGTTATAAATCTGTTTTTTTCTCCCGCTTGTGTTTTCTGTAGCTCTACTGGCCAGCAAGTCCGGAGCGGGTCCAAGAATGCCTCATGGCTGGGAAGGATCCAGAGGTGATTCAACGCTTGTGCACAGATAAACACACAAACACAATAGATTGCATGAAGACAGCAACAAGTCACACAACAACTACTACAGCAACAGAATGGACATAATCCTACAAACACTGTTGGTTTTATCCCTGCACACCGCAATGTGATACAAGAACTGTCTTTGGCAATAAAGCAAGACAGTTGCATGATAGATTACAATCTGCAGCGGAACTAAAGCTGAATGAATCTGATTCATTTGGGAACCGTAAACAAACAAGCCTGACTGATGCTGACAGCGATATCAAGATTCAAGCTTGGGAGATTTATTCTGATAAAAACGAAGTACAGGGACAGTTGGTGAGCCAGCGGATCAGGTTTATACTCGACATGGAGCCTTCTATCTTTTTCGTGTAAAAAATAATTACTGTTTTTCCTCACTAAAAGAACACATGTGGATCATGTTCTTGATTATCATTGCCATGAAAATGAGCTTTTCTCCACCTGTGTTTGCTTTCCCAGCATTGGTACCAGGTGAAACAAATTTAATTAGTTAATATAAATGCACCACTCCCTTAATAAGGAAGTAATGCAAAACATTGTGTATCCATTGTTTTCCTCTTTTTGTCTTTCTCCGTCACAGCTGGAGTGTGCAAACTTCCTGCGAGTTCTGCAACCTTTTAATCAGACTCACCTGTATGTCTGTGGAACTGGAGCCTTCAATCCTCGCTGTGCTTTCATCGCCACCAGCATCTTCCATCAGGTAATAATACAGACTCATATACACACACAAATACCGTATATGCAGCCAGATAATTACTCTGTCAAGGAATACAGCAGAGCTATGTGATGGTCGGCAATGGTTTGTCTGTTTGCAACATTACCAAGAAACGGACTAACGGATTTGGATGAAAATTTCAGGGAAGGTCAGAAATGACACAAGGACCAAGTGATTAGATTTTGACAGTGATGTGGCTCATAGTTTGGATCCACGGATTTGCTAAAGAATTCTGTAACATTGAGAGATAGCGGCACAGCGTCACTGTAACTATGAATAGTGAACACTACGTTAGCTGGGTGCTGATGATCACATGTTTGCGATTCTACTACAAATGCACCGCTGCAGACCTCTAATTTTTTAAAGATTTCATCCATCGGTAATCATACAACGGCTGAGCAGACTTGATGGTGTACTGCGCTCTCTGAATACTTTTCTTGTTTGTTATGACATTGTTGGACCAGCCATGTCTTTGGCTACATGCATCATTTGTATTTTTATGTCAAAAACTGGGTTACCTATGGGCCTCAAGCAGATTTTGGCCCAAACTGTTGCTCAACAGTCTTACTGTAGAAACCCTGGTTGCCTAATGGATAAGGCCCTGGCCTCCTAATCCAGGGATTGTTGGTTTGAGTCCTATCTGTGGTGCATTCTAATTCTTAAGTTCAGATGTTAACAGGTTGGAAACTGGTTTCTCGCAGAACTTCTTTAAAAGTTTTGCATCACAGATACATCAAGTTTGCACCAATCTACAGATTTTATAACCACAGTTTGACAAACTCACCATACACTTCAATTAGAAGCAGCATTTGTGAATGCTTTTCAAGAAAGTATTGTGAAGCAAGCAGTCCTAACACTCACCGTCCCATGTGTCCCTGCCACTATACACAAGCCTTCAGGCAGCTAAATTATCATGTGTGGTGTCTTCCCCTATGCCCATATATCCACCAGAGTTCAGCCTGTGCCATCTGTCTGTAATATATACAGTTTTTCTTTTGTCATTGAGGCTGCACTGTGGTGGCCACCCGTTTATTATTCGACATTTTAAAAAACGACTCTAGAGGCCACTTTCATTCTGATTAGTCCATAATTCCTCATCATTTAGACACATGTGGGTTACATTTTTGTCATAAGTAGGTTGCTAGTTCTGCATTTCTTCAGCTCTGAAGGTCTGTGTGTGTTTGTATTTGAGGTTCAAGCTTCTGCCAGTTATGTGGAATGAAAGACTTTGGGGTTTTACATCAGCGCTGTTATGTGCATTCCTGCATTTGTGGTTTTTGAAGTTGCATGTGTTCCTCAGCAGCCTGTCTTAGTGAGGCCCACTTTAAGCTTCAGATATTAGGATTGAGAGCATTTCTTGAAATTGAGGAGACTTAATGACAGACGTTTTAAGACTTGGTTTCAGTTTTCAGGTTAGAGTTAGGTTTTGGTTTGAGTTCGTATTGAACATTTGGCGTGTTTATGGAATTCCTAATGCCCTAAGTGTCCTCGCAATGATGTGAAATATAAATGTGCATGTGTGTGGTGGATTTTTGTGTCAGAGACCAACTAATCCCATGAAAGACCATGTGAGATCCGAGCAGAGGTTCAGACATGGTTCTTAGAGGAGCTGGTGGTGCTGACTGCTTTAAGATGGGCTTCACACATTTTCAAATCCCTTCACTTTGCCCGATTACCCTCAACTTAGCTGATTACTGTGTGGCATGTGTGTGTGGGAGCAGCGTTTAGTCTTTTTCTGCTCATTTGATTGTATTAGTGCATACATAGATAGCCTGACAACTTTCTCACCTGTGTGATTTTGTCCATTTTCCCTCTTTTTTCTTAACACCAGTCCGAACACCAGACTCTCTCCTACAGCCAGACACAATGTGGAAAAGGGAAATGCCCCTATGATCCCTTCCAGAAAACAGCCTCCTCCATCGTTGGTAAGTTTCCTTGAACCACAACAAATAAAATATGAATTATAAATTAGCGAATGAGCGTTATTATGACTTGGCTCACCTTGGGAAAGGAAGTAGCAAATAAAACCAGATGGTGGCAATTGTACCAAACACTGACTGTGATTTATTAAAGTAGGTTGTTGAGTTAACATAAATGAAACAAAAAGACGGATTTGATGGTGGCAGATGCTACTCAGAAGAAAGAAGTGAATATAAATAAAACAGAACGTTCAACTACAAGTTGCACTACATTTACCTATCCTACATTAACATAACGTAAAATCAAAACCCTGCTTTGAACAAAAGTTACAAACAGGAACCTTGTGTCTAACAATTACTTAATCTTACAAAATAAACTATCCACCAAAATACTCTAAATAAAGATATGGATCTAGAGGGGTCTTCATAGTTTTTGCATTTGAATTTTCAGCAACGTCACGTAGTTGCTCAGTAATTCTTGAGAAGTTGCTAGTTGAAACCTCCGCTAGTGGAGCTTTACCAATCATGTAATTGGTAGTAAAGCAATCACAGTCTAGTGTGTGCTAAAAGAGCATAAAAACAACTCTCAGACCACAAACTGCATTTCAGAAGTGTGTAGTACAGCTGCTCTCGCAAAGTCCATACTGTTTCATGCAGTATCCATATAGCTGGGAGATATCACTTGGTCTTAATAATGGACCTGAAACTCTGACTGCTGCAGTCTGTAGTATGAAATGAGCTGTCATCTGAGGGTCAAGAGGACCAGATAAACATGCTGACTTACAGACTGCAAAATCTGACCAGATTTTGTAGGACGTGTTGGTATTTTTAGCATACTAGTGACAAACTGAATCATTTTCTGCCATACTATATAGTATGGAAACATGGATACTGAAACGCAGCCAAGGAGCCACATGGACAAGCCACTCACATCACACCTAACAGCTGCCACCGAGTGACAGTTTTGCAGCATTTTTAACAGGTGCTGCAATGATTGGAGTTCAGAGGTTGAGTGGTTTGAAGGAAGGAACTGACACATGTAAACTTGCTTGCAAAACCCGAAAAAGATTAATGTCTCAATAACTCATGGCTGTATGAAGCATGCAGAACACATCTGCAAGGTTTTGGCAATGTGTAGATTATCATGAATTTCAGGTTTCATGAGCAAAAGTCTGAATGTGCCTAATCAGTCCTGAAATCAGACAAACAACCAGACTGCATACAAGCTTGTCATTGTTGTTTCCTTTGAAGAAACACACCACTGACTGTAACTTTATTTAAATTCTGTTTACTGTGATGTTTTTGGTTAGAAAACCACACAACAGTATGGCAGCTGCATGTGATTACTGATGTTTTTAGACATTTTTGGTTGCAGTAGTTGCATGTTTTAAACAAGAGCACCATGATTTATGAAAAGTTCATCAGATATCTTTGGTTGAACAGTTGTAAGAAGATGTTAATCTTGTGTGTTCTGTGTAGACGGAGAGCTGTACACTGGCATCACCTCGGACTTTATGAGTCGGGACTCGGGTTTCTTCCGTAGTCTTGGCAGCCGTCACGTCATTCGCACAGAGCAGTACGATTCCACCTGGCTGCAAGGTAAGAAGGAAAAAAAATGTAAGAAAACAAACAAAAAGTACAAAGGAACCCCACTTTGAAGTCTCTATTTAAGTGGAACAGCTCTAAACTGTGCCTTCTTGCAATAATGTGTTTGTGAGATGTTGAGATTAAAACACTAAAATTAATCTAATTTTGACAGCTTCTGGATGCAATTTCTATACTGAACGAAAACATAAACGCAGCATCTAATTTTTTTAAATTAAATTTTACGTTGAGCAACTGAACAGCCACAATGTTCAAATATACAGAATTTTTACTAATCTGCTCGTCTCTGTGACCCAAAAAAAACTGTTGCATCTTAAGAAAGATTTGACCCTGCTATCCTGTTGTTTTGTTGTTGTTGTTGTTGTTGTTTTTACTATAAATATAATTTGATTTCCAACAGAACAAGGACAGGGTTGTTTTGTCTTTTGTAAAAAGGAAGTTAACATCTCTGGTTATGAGTTTTCCTGCATCACTGACCCAATATGGGGCTCAAACTCTGGCTTGGAATTCCAGAAAGTCTGTATTTAGCTTCCAGGGAGAGACTTGCAAAACATGCTTTTTTTCATGTATGAAGGGTTAAATACACTCAAAAAATAGGTTGTCATGGACAGAATACAGCTGTCTCTGCTGTCAAACACCCCAAATAGGACTCAGATCCATAATCCCTGGCTTAGGAGGCCAGTGTCTTATGAAAGAAACAAACTGACTTTGTGAGAAGTATGGTTATTTGCATTCTTGAATAGCATTCACAGACGTTACTTTTAATTCAAGTACATGACAATTTTGTCAAAATTGTGGTTATAAAATCAGTGGTCTGGTGCAAACTTGATGTACTTGTGATGCTAAACTTCTGAAGTCGTTCTGCAAGAATCCAAAATGTCTCACAGACAACTGATACATTGGCTCAGAGACCAGTACATACCCCAGATGGGACTCGAACCCACAATCCCTGGCTTAGGAGGCCAGTGCCTTATCCATTAGGCCACTGGGGCTTCAGCATCACCTCTCTAGTGACACCATTGTCTGCCATTTGTATTGTGTAGCACCACATATGCACACCATTGAGTTAATGATATTGTTGATGCTGCTTGCCAAATGTTGTCCCACTCTGTCTAAACATTTTGGTGAAGTTGGCAGATATTTTTGTGGACATGATCATGTTGTTGGACAGATGTGGAAGAGTTTTTGTTGATCCAGGCTGTTGTAAAACTACTTCTCAGAGGACAAATGGTGGAGTGACTGGCTATGACTGTAACTGAGCCCAGCATCCAAAAGGCTAATAATTCATTTTTATCTTCTTCTTATTGTCTGTGGCATCATGCCATTTTAATAAAGCTGCATTTTAAGGTGGACTTTTATCGTCACTGATTGAAAGAATGTCTGTGCGCTGATCACACTATATCTGATCATTGTCCTTTAAAGCCACACCTGACCAGGAGGTGGATTAACTCGAAAATTTGCCTTGAGTTTAACAGCTTAGAAAGTTTTTTGCACACTTGGCAAAATTTACCTGTTTTCTAACCACAACAACAGAAATGGGACGTTTAACTTCTTCTCTACCTCAGAAAAGTTGACCATTGGCCTTAAATCATTGATATACACTGTGTTTTGTGTAGTGAGAACAAAAAGACATAAGAACAGACAGTGGAAGCCAAAGTTAACCTACTGATGAGGGATTCACGATCACTACCTAACTTGACAAATCAATGTCCCATACGTTGAGCTGAAATGGAGTTATGCTGTGATGATTAAGTGTTCCCTTAATTTTTCTGAGCGGTATATTTTGGTTCTGCTTCCTGAAAGTCTGACAGTTAGACTTTATTATGTTGACCATCTTCTTTACTTCTCACTTTGTAAACTGAAGAACATTTTTCACTCCAAATCAGCATCTGTAAAATGATCTCCTGCTCGCCCGGTTGGTGTTTTATCAGACCGTTGTGTCCACGTCTGCAGCTGATAACAACAAGATACATGCTGACTCTCTCTGCTCTTTGTAAACTCAATTGTACCTTCATCGTTCCTTTGCTCTATCTCTTCTCCTTGTGAACTCTCACATGCATTTTACGTGCATATCAGCGTAGTTAGACTGCATTGCTGTACACGCACATTTACTTACCTGCCTTTTTCTGTGCGTGTGTGTGTTTGTGTGTGTGTCTCCCTCTCTCCAGATGCCCAGTTTGTGCGGGTAGCGCCGCTGTCTGAAACTGATAACCCAGAAGATGATAAGGTCTACGTGTTCTTCACTGAGCGTGCTCAGGAGGCCGAAGGAGCTGCTGGGAAGGTGCTCTACTCCCGAGTGGCACGCGTGTGCAAGGTATGTTGTGTGTTTGTTGGACACAGATTTGATGCAGATTGGGCCTGCTTGTAGTTTATGTAACCATCGTACGTGCTTGTCAGCGTTTCTGCCCGTTGTGTTGAAGTAAGCAACTGTGTATCACTAAATGTTCTGGCCGGCTGATACGCTGTCTGAAGATTATGTTTAGGGGACTGTTTATGTTGGTCAATATCACTGGGTCTCCAATGTGATACACTGCATCTGCAGATGTGGACATGTGTGCGTGGCAGTGTTAGTGTGTTTACAGTAATGTTTTCGGCTGCTTACATGTGCACATGTTGCAAAAATATTGCAAAACATTGGAACTCAGTGGTTAGCACTGTAGCCTTGCAGCTAGCAGATCCCCAGTTCGCCTCACGATCTTTCTGTGTGGAGTTTGCATGCTCTCCCTGTACGTGCATGGGGTTCCTCCAGCTTCCTCCCACAGTCCAAAAACATGCTGAGGTTAACTGGTGATTCGAAATTGTCCATAGGTGTGAATGTGAGAGTGCTTGTTTCCTGACTTCACGTTTAGTCGACTGGGATAGACTCCAGCTCCCCGTGATCCTAATGAGAATTAAGCAGTGTATAGTTAATGGATGGATGGATGGATTGATGGATGGATGGATGAAAAACATTGAATATCCAACCAGCTTACTCATTTTAGAACTGCAGCAACTGATCAGTAAGATGACTGAGAGAATGTCAATCTGTAACTATGTGGACTTTTTTTTAAAAATTGTGCAAGTTGTTCTGCAAAAATCCAATTTGCAAATGTGTTTTCTGCTTTAACTAGTGTTACGTTTTAGTAAAATTAGTGTACTCTGCAAGCAGAAAACAAAAACTTTTAGGCAGAGGAAATATAACATGGTTGTCTGGGAATTTTATTTATTTATTTATTTATTTATTTTTTACCGTTTCTGACATTTTACAGACCAAACCAGTGATGACCATCTATCGTTGCAGCCCTGTACAATGTTATAACAGCTTTGTTGTGAGATACTGTAAAATGGGGGCTGCACAATTTCAGGAGAGTATCACATTTGATGTGATTTATTTCACAAAGCAAGTCAATTCATGCTTCTTTTCAATATTTACTGTCTAATAGATTTAAAACATGTGATGAAGTATTACCACCATCAAAACTGTGGTGGCGCGAATTTGGAAATCCAGACATGCCAATATAAAACTTGAATCAGACCTGAATTACATAATGTGATACATAAATATCAAATTGGTGTGCAAGCATGAACAACAACTGAAGGTTTGAATCTGCTCAAAAGAAAGGAAACTGAATTATAGGATTACTCTCATTATTTAATAGCTGCAGCTCATAAATTCTATATTGTAGTCTTTTTGTGCAATTCATGAATGACATTGTTTCAAATTGAGATTTCGAATAGAAATTGATTCATTTTTCATCCCCGTGTGAAGCAGAATTAATTTTAGGTCATAATGATTGAAAATTATAGTTCAGAATCCTTATAATGTGCTTTATACATGATGCTATTATGCTTTATTCATGATATTCATACCTTTATGCTTCAGTATGGTCTTCTGGGGTCTACATAAATAGAAGTGTTTTATCGCTCTTTCTTTTTGCCATAGAACGACATCGGAGGCCAGAGGAGTTTAGTCAATAAGTGGAGCACTTTCCAGAAGGCTCGTATGGTTTGTTCAGTCCCAGGACCAGACGGCCTGCAGACGCACTTTGACCAGCTGCGTGAGTACAAACACACACACACACACACACACACACACACACACACACACACACACACACACACACACACACACACACACACACACACACACACACACACACACACACACACACACAAGCTTCAAATGGCAAACAGACTACATGCTCAGTAAAAAGCTAATCACATCAAAGGGGTGGTCACATTGACAGCTGGAGTTCTGCTGCTGGATGCTTCATAAAAAGGAGGAACTGACTGTAGGAACTCAGCCGGTGTGTGTTTCTGTGTTTACGAGTGACAGAGGAGAGTTTGCAGACTGAGGAAACTTAAAAGTGCTTTGGCCACTGCCTCGGGTATATGTCTGTATAGCTCCACTGTTACCACGGTGACCAACAGCCCTGTCGGTCACCTTGGGTCCATCTTCATGCTTCCAGCCTTGGTTACCATGGCAACTGGTCTCAACATTCACTTGCGCTGGGTTTATTCATTATCGAGGATTCGCAGTAGTGTCCTCCGAGTGTATGTGTGTGTGTGTGTGTGTGTGTGTGTGTGTGCGTGTGTGTGTGTTTGTGTGCTCAGGAACAGGTCGATGCAGTCGTGAGTCTTTGATGTGCATTTTGACTAAATTAGAATGTTTGTCAGTCTGAACTCGTATCTGTGGATGAACAACTCTGATTTTTCTGCATTTAACTGTGAAGTGTTGCTACACTCTTTGCAATTATTTTCATAACATGCATTGGTCGTGATGAATATCAGAAGGAAACTCGCCCACCTTCAGCGCTGTATAGCATTTTAAACACCCTGCACACCAAGTTGGGTGTCTTCAGTTATTGATTGCTGAGAGTTACATGACTTCTCATTTCTCACCAGGTTATGCTTACCATCCCATGATCTGTAACATGCTATACAAAATGCAAGAGTTTTCCTTCTCCATTTTACAACTGAAATCTTTAACTTAATAAGCAAGTAGAACAAAGCTGCAGCAGAGTGAAGGAGATGTAAATCACTTGCCATAAGCCCACGTAGTTCTTTGAAGAGACTGAGTTTGTCAAAAAAAGTGAGAAGATGTACACAACTGTACAAATACACAATATGTGTAGGCACTGACAAGGATGTAAAACTGACACATAGAAAACACATGTCACGTACTACTGATGTACATTTGCTTGCAGATCTGCTGTCTTTCTTTATGCCACAAAGCAGAAACTGGACACTATTTCCTCCAAGCAAATGGAGCAAAATCTTTTAGATTCTCCCCACAACACACACAGTCTGCTGTTGTGAGTTCAGTGATTCTTATCAAGATGGCTCCAGAGATGGTTGCCTCAGTGTGCTGCTTGGTTTACATCAGTGTTGTTGCAGATTATCCAAGCAGGATCACTTACACAAATGATGATATTTATTTGCTTTGAATTGAACTCGAACATTTCTGGACTTAAACTTTACATTTTGGGTGGTTAGAAAGATACCGATGCAGCCACATTATTCAAATATACAGTATTTATTTTGTCTATTCTCCTCCCTTCCTGTAACAGAACGTTTAGTTGCATGTAAAATAGGGATGTGCGCGACTAGTCGTTTAATCGGTTAACCGCCTACTCATTTATTAAACGTTTAGTATTTTACTAGTCGGTTAAACGCTGCATTAAGCATCATGCACCTTTTTCTTCGCGCCTCTGCATCGGCTTCTTTGTAATCAGGCTGAGCAGCCAGGGAGAGAATTGCTCCTCCTCCCCTCCCCTCACACGCACACGCACACGTAGCAGGGGGCGGTCGACCTCCAGATGACACGTTCATCATGCCCACAACTGATGCTCAGATTGAAGTTCCAGATGTCCGCCATCTCCTGGTGTACAGTACATGAGGCACATGAGGCAGTATATTTGAAGCTATGGCTTGTTATGTTCAGCAATGTTGCTTGTCGCAATATTGTGACTTTGGCGCTTAAAGGGTTAGATTGCAAATTTTCTGAACCGACTAGTCGCTTCGAAAATTAGACGAAATTCCCATCCCTAATGTAAAAGAAGATCTCTACCAGTGCTGTTCTTTACTACACCATTTCATTTCCAACAAAACAGGGACATAGTTGTTTGGTCTTGTGAAAATTAAGTTAAAATCTTTTAATCTTTTACCAATCAGCATTGCAATTAAAGGAGGATTTTAACACAGCTTTGGGTTATGAGCCCAGCAGTTTTACTCCCAATATGGCACTCACACCCACTTTTGCATTGACCTGGCAGGAAGAGAGTGGCAAAAACATGGTGCTTGTTTGCATTAGGAGTTAAATATACTTTAAAATGTTTCTTCATATGCAGATTACAACTGTCTCGGTTGTAAAAGCCCACAATCCCTCTCTTAGGAGGCCAGTGCCTTGTCCAGTAGGCCACTGAGTCTTCAATAATGTCTGAACAAAGACACAGTCAAAACAGTGTAGATTGGGACATGGACACCAAGCTGAAGACTGGACTTCTTATTTTGCTTCTTGAAAACATTTCACCTGTCACCCGAGAGGCTTTCTCAGAACTGTGAATGTTCTTAGAGACTTATTAAGAATGCCTTTTGGATAGAAAAATTTCAAGGACCAAACAGAGAAGTCCAGTTGTCCTCTACTGAAGCCTTTTGGACTACCGTGATCTGAATGACTAACATTCTACACAAACAAGGAGTAAACATCGTAGCACAAAGCAGTGAAAACATTTAGGATGTGAAACAAATCATGCAATGAAGCAAATTTGCTTAACCTGTGTGGTTTTAATTCTGCCACTGATCAGTGTGTTGACACGCCACTACGCACAGTCCATGGACAGTTTGAGGAGATTCATCTCACTCCTCCAATTTTATGTAACTGTTTCAGAGTGTTCTCAGGAGCTGAAATGCTCTGAAGGGCTTGTCGCACAAATCTGGAGACACAGTTGAGACAATTTAGAGAGAGAGGTGTGAACAGCAGGGAGTTAACGTGGTGATGAAAAGCTCTGATGGCACCATGAGATAAAAGCAGTGATGTAATGAAGCAGCAATGTTAACGCTCAGCAGTTTCACTGACCTCTGGGTTAAAGGCCCATCAACCTTCGTCTGTGCTGCTCAGACTTAGACAAAGGTGTGCATTACAAGAGTTACTCTTTAAATCACTGAATTGTCCTTAAGAACAGACAGAAGATGGTTTTCATCCATTGACCTTTAGGTTGTAGGCCTGTTAATGGTCTTCTGCACCAGCCTGTTGTCACTCAAAGATGCAAGACTTTACAAAGACTATTAATCTATGGTGAAGCCTGTGTTACAAGTCAAAGGCATGGAGTGTGAAAACCATGGGTGTTCATTGATAGAGTAGCTCTTTAACCCTTACATACTGTTCATATTTTATGCCTTCACAGTGAGACCAAGAATTCCCTCATAGTAACTGTCTATACCAAATATAAACCTACAGATCTAGATCTAAATCTAGATCTAGATCTAGCTCTAGATCTGTAACATAGGGCTATTTAGAATGTCTAAATGGCCCTATGTTAATTAATAAATGTATAATTAGTCCTTAATAAATGTTTAAGAGAGCAGGGAGAGAGTATTTTTAGCACTTTCTTTTGGAGAAAAACATCTACTATTACACAGTATCATGTCCTGTTTTGCAAAAAAAAACATCGAAGCCATCATGATTTAGGTATATTGTTAATGAATTTGAAAATAGCATGAACATTTTTGAACTGTTAGAATTTAAAACATAACCATGTTTAACCACTCCAACCATTAAATGCTGTCCTTGGTGCTATATCATAAGAAATCCTAATTATCAGTATTAATTCAACATTTGCCACTTAGAACAAAAAACATTAAATAATAAAATGCTTATTATGAACTTGTCTCTGCATTCAAAGCAATGCCAGGAAATTTTACACGTGTGGAAATTAGTGTGGAACTAACCTTAATTCTAACCGTCATCATGGGAGGGGCTGGAATCGCTGGCAGATTTAAAATCCATCCTAATAGATACTGGCTTAGGAGGCCAGTGCCTTATCCATTAGGCCACTAGACTAGATTAGTTATCCTACAAAGAATGTCACTACAAGGAAACAATGTGAGCTACACAAGCATTGGCTTTAACCAGCACAGGTTGCCAAAGCAGGTTCTATCGATGAAACCACTGTCAAGATAAAGTGGTTATCAGAGGATGGTTTTGATCCATGGACCTCTGGGTTATGGGCCCAGCACACTTGCACCACTCTGCTGTCCAGAAACCCTACTGCACAATATTGGAGAGATAAATGAGGCAATATAGAGAGGAGCATTAAAACAGGGAGTCAATATGGTAATGTAAAGCACTAAAAACACTGACAGCATGAGACTGAAGCAGCAAGTGTGTGTGAAAGACATGGGTGTTAATGGCTACAGTTGCTCTCTAGATGATTAAAATGTCCTTAAGAACAGATTTTGATCCAGCACTCTGTCACTCTCAGCCACAATCCTGAGCTTGCATTACAAATTAGAGACGTGTCCAGATTTAATGTTTTTTCACAGCCTCCTCCTGTGTTTTATGATCTCTGTCATACAAACACAACATTGTCCATGATAGCTTACAGTATATATTCACATTCAGAAAACTTTGTTTGTGTCCAGGGGGCAATTAAAAGGCACGCAGAGCAGGCAGTCCAACAATGACATAAGAAACTGAGTGGAAAAAAAGAAATTAAAGATAAAGTGAAAACACAAAATTGTATATATATATATATATATATATATATATATATATATATATATACAGTTTCAAAAAAATTAAAGGAACACTTTGAAAATACATCATATTTCAATACGGGGGAAAAACAAACTGGATATTAGCATTGATATGGACTGGATAATGTGTTAGGAATGAAAAGTGCCACATTGTTTGATGGGAATGAAAATTATCAACCCCCCAGGAGGGCTAAATTCAAGACACCCCAAAATCAAAGTGAAAAACTGATGTGGCAGGCTAGTCCATCTTGCTGAAATTCCTTGGCAGCAACTCAAAATGGTATTCAGTAGTTTGTATGACCTCCTTGTGCTTGTATGCATGACTGACGATGCCGGGACAAGCTCTGAATGAGACGACAGATGGTGTCCTGGGGTATCTCCTCCCAGATCTGGACCAGCTCATCGCTGAGCTCCTGGACAGTCTGAGGAGCAACCTGGTGGTCTTGGATGGAACAAAACATAATGTTCCAAAGGTGTTCTATTGGATTCAGGTCAGGTGAGCATGGGGGCCAGCTAATGGTATCAGTTCCTTCATCCTCCAGGAACTGCATGAGTTCTCTTACCACATAAGACTGGGCATTGTCGTGCACCAGAAGGAATCCAGGACCACTGCACCAATGTAGGGTCTGACAGTGGGTCAAAGGATTTCATCCTGATACCGATGCCGATACATATATATATATATGTGTGTGTGTGTGTGTGTGTTTACGGTATTTGCACTAAAGCACTAAGTCAAATTCTTTGTGTGTGAAATCCTACTTGGCAATAAATCCTTTCTGATCTGATTCTGAAATACTCTTTAAGTCTTTGGTCTTTTGGAGGTACACTAGTACCTAATGCATTTGTCAATGCTGCATTCCAGCTGTTTGTCACACCTTGGTTTATGTCATGGGTGCGTAAAAAATTTCATCTAGGATACACCTGTGCATACTCGCTTGAAGCTCTTCCACCAAGAGATGAGTCTGACAAATTGAGACACCTTTTGAGAGAGCGCACCAACATTGATTTCACGGTTACAGTATGAGAAGAGGCTGAAATTAGTGAAATGAAATGTACCTGTAATGCACAGATGTTCATTTTCAAATAATTACAGTGTTGTTTTGCCTGAACACTGTTAGCAGAGGATGGTTTCAATCCATCAACCTCTGGGTTATGGGCCCAACATGCTTCACACAGTTGTAGAAACACAGGTGAGGAACTGTAAAGAGGGGCATGGAAGCAGGGAATAAACATGGTAATGCAATGCTCTGAAAACACTGGCACTAGCAGTGATGTGTATTTGACAGACATGGGTATTTATTGCCAGAGTTGTTCTTTCAATAACTAAAATGTCTTTAAGAATGGGCGACTGCAAAGGAAACATTTGTACCAAGGTTGATTTGTAGGTCATTGGGACAGATGACTGAGGAGACAAGGAAGCTGAAATTCGTGAAATAAAATCAGACCATGGCATCTGAAACAAATAAGTGTTCACTAGCTTGAGTTGCTCATTAAAGAATTATTGTTCTTTTGGCTAAACATCCCACATTAGCAGAGGATGGTTTCGATCCATCAGCCTCTGGGTTATGGGCCCAGCACGCTTCCACTGCGCCACTCTGCTGCAGATTCTCAATTTTGTGCAATTTTAGAAACACAGGTGAGGAACTGTAGTGAGGGTTAGGGAATAACCACAGTAATGCAATGCACTAAACACAGTGGCACCATGACACAAAACCAGTGATGTATATGTGACAGACATGGGTATTTATTGCCAGAATTGCTCTTTAAATAACTGAAATATTCTCAAGAATGGGCAACTGCAAAGGAAGCACTCATACCAAGATTGATTTCTGATCACAGGGACTGAGGAGAATGAAATCAGGGAACTGACATCAGACTACAGCATCTGAAACACATAAGCACTCACTAGCTAGAGCAGCTCTGTAGATAATTAGTGTTTTTTCAACAGACCATTCCACATAGCAGAGGATGGTTTTGATCCAGCAACATCTGGGTTATGAGTCCAACACACTTCTGCTGCACCACTCTGCTGTGGGTTCAGAAGATTGGGCAATATAGGAAACACAGGTGAGGAACTGTAGCAAGGGGCAGGGAATAACTGTGGTAATGCTCTAAACACACTGGCACCATGACACAAAAGCAGTGATGTGTATGTGACAGACATGTGGATTTATTACCCTTTAAATAGCTAAAATATCCTTAAGAATGAGCAACTGCAAAGGAAACACCTGAACCAAGACTGATTTCCGGGCCGCCAGACTGAGGAGAGAAGGAGGATGAAATAACATCAGACTACTGAAACACAAAAGCACTCAGAGTAAAGTAGCTCTTTAGATAATTAATATTCTTTTGGCAGATCATTCCACACAGAAGAAGACAGTTTTGATCCATTGATCTCTCAATTACAAGCCCAGCACACTTGCACTGTGCCACTCTGCTGTCAAGCACAGTACTTGTATCAAAAAAGAGACAAAGGTGAGGCAATGTAAAGAACTTCTAGAATGCAGGAGGTTAATGTGGTGATGCAAAATACTGAAAACACTGGTACCATGCGACACAAACAGTGATGTAATATATCAACAATGCTAATGCTCAGCAGCTCCAGTCATCTCTGAATTGTGGACCCATGAAGCCTTCTCTGTGCCACTCTCACAGCTGGGACTCATACCCATGATCCTTAGGCTCTGACTGGAGACGACAAGGTTTTTATGAAAACTACAATGCAAATTGTAGGGATGGAGGCTGAAAGACGTACACTTGGCAGGAGATGATCGAACCACTAAATTGCTGGCTGGCTATGGAAGGAACTGAAGTGTCTTTAAGGCAAACCAGCTGCTGAAGCTATTGTCAGAGGACAAATTCTCATCCATTGACCTCTAGATTACAGGCCCAGCTAACTTCTACTGGACCACACTCCACTAAAAAGTATCAGATGTAGGATCCACCAGCCATTATTACACGGTGGAACAGGACAAGCACAGATTTTGTCTGTCCCTTTCCTGCCCTGGGTTTAACACCTTCACAGCCACAGGTTGGAGCCAAGGCTCGCTTTGACAAGCCAAGACACCAAGACACTTCAAGTAAGACACTTTCCAGATCTGGTACGAGGGTGCAAAGTAATGAATCAGCAGGAAAGCATGAGACCAGGCTTTCAAGGATTCCCCTACACAGACCTCCAGGATGTATAATGGACCTGTCTCAGCCACGAGATTGGTTTAAACCCCCAGCCACTATCAGGCCTACAAGGAACCAAATGCCTGCCAATAAACATTTGGACTGATTTCTGAGCCATTGAAGGGGGCCTCACTAGGGTCGCGGGGGGTGCTGGAGCCTATCCCAGCTGACTCGGGCGAAGGCAGGGGACACCCTGGACAGGTCGCCAGTCTGTCTCAGGGCTACATATACAGACACACAATCACACTCACATTCACACTTACGCAAGGGCGTAGGTTTGATCTCAACATTGGTAGGGACGATATAAAAGCATAACCTGCATGTATATATATATATATATATATACAGTGGGTACGGAAAGTATTCAGATCCCTTGAAATTTTTCACTCTCTGTGTCATTGCAGCCATTTGCCAAAATCAAAAAAGTTCATTTTATTTCTCATTAATGTACACTCAGCACCCCATCTTGACAGAAAAAAACAGAAATGTAGAAATTTTTGCAAATTTATTCCATACCCACTGTGTGTGTGTGTATATATATATATATATATATATATATATATATATATATATATATATATATATATATATATATATAGACATTCAGAATAAACTCAAATAAAACAAAAAATATTTTATTTTTCATACAATCTATGCCAAGTGGAAAATCATTATTTTTTTGATTGTCACAGTCTAAAATATATCAAGTATCAACAATGAATCTGATTTATAGCTGGTTGTAGTGCAGTGTCACATTAAAAAGGAAAAAAAAACGCACACCTAAGACCTTAAAGAAAAAAATGTCCCCATGCACAGTGTATTATAGATGCATTATAAGATCTGACATTGAAAGTTCTAAATTTCACCAAAAAGCACACCAATGCCAAATTTTATTATAAATGCAGAACCAACACCAAACATGAAAACAGACAAAAATGAAACTGTTCTGGTCAGTATTAGTCAGTAAAAATGCAGCCAGAGCACACTACAGAAGGACAGTGCAGAATCAGAACTGGTTTCTTATCTGTGCTGTTTTTGTAAATGAATGTCTTCTGAAGTAAACACAGCGACTCACAGAGTTCCCATTACATATACAGCACCTGAACATATACAGTAAGTCATGCACTCTTTCATACAGCCTTACTGTAGCTTACACAGACACACACACAACAATAAGAAATACTTGAAAGCGCACAGAGACACACACAGTTTCTCAGTTGTCCACACACAAACTCCAGCCTCGGCCTGTCTGTGTACACGAAACAGTTCAGACTTGTCAGGAGCATAAACATTTCTACCCAGCATGCCAGGGGTCACGTTTTACATATCTGATAAGGATGCATACAAATTTGTTTGTGAATGCACTTCATCAACACACACACACAAAACCACAAAGTCTGTACACAGTAGATTAACCCATCAGGTTCAGAATGCTTTCAGTGATGTGTTTACGCCATGCTCCGCCGCACAGAAACACTACAAATGCCATAAATCCCTGACAGTGTGCGGGTCCCTCATGGCAGCATAATGCCACCTGGCTGTATGTGGGTGTCCATGTGAGAAAGTTCTCATTAAAATTTGCAGAATGCTTTGCAGTTGTTGAGTTGCAGGAGAAGAAATCAATCAGCACTGTTCATGTAGAACACCAGATACAAAGCTGTGAAAGTGTTTGTTAAAGAAAAAGAAAAAAAGGCCGCAGATAGGAGCGGTGTTTGGGTTCAGCTCCTTTCTGCTGTGACACTGTTACTCTTTTTTTTTAGAGATACAAAGGATCTGATATCATGTTAGACAGATCCATCTAACGCTGCACAAATAATACAGCAGATGCCAATGAAAGGCAATGTTTTTGGCACCACTTTTACAAGAACCGTCTTATCTATAACAGTCAATGTAAACCATGTGAAATCCAGACAGTGATGCAGGAATCTAATATGATGGAACAGAAACAGAATAAGCAGCTATAAATAATAAATGAAGGAATTAATAGATGCTAACACAATTTCAGGTATTTTGCTATATAATGAGACTGTAATACCAAGAAAAAAACATTCAGCAAGTTCCCCAAAAATGCATGCACTACTGTTCAAAAGTTTGGTATTACTTAGAAATGTCCATATTTTTGAAAGAAAGGCAGCTTTTTTCAATGAAGATAACATTAAATGAATCAGAAAGACAGCCTAGACTTTGTTAATGTGGTAAATGACTATTCTAGGTGGAAACAACGGATTTTTAATAAAATATTTACATAAGGGTATAGAGACCCATTTCCAGCAGCAGCCATCACTCCTGCGTTCTAATCATAGACTGTATATATAGTGGACGTAGCATCTGGCTCCAGAATTGAAGCCCACCCAGAAGTGTCAAAAACTTGCAATATCACGCCGTCCGCTAGGGTTGGCTCCAAAAAGCTTTTGCTCCATAGACCCCAATTCATTTTTGGAAAAAATAAAATTTGATAGACTGATTTTCTACAGCTCAGGATTTTTTTCCCGTTAGTTTTCATGGTCAACATGAGAGATCAGGTGGCCGATCTTAAAATAAATCAATACAGAATTTTAAATAAACCGTTAAAGTTGGCGGAGCAAGGGGGCGTGGCTATACTTGATAGACAGCAACAGAAGCCTCTGCGGTAAAATGTGGGCGGGATAAGAGAGTCCTCAGCCAATCCTGCCCCTAGTTGCTCTCCGGTCCAGTCTGTTTGATGACGCTTTTTACGTCACTGACTCCAAAAAATCCAAAACGGCGACCAGGAAGTAGCAAAATCCGGGCTTCATTTTCTCGGCGTTGAAACCAACGGATGACATCATGGTTAGTTTACACCTGGTTCTAATGCTACACTATGTTAGCTAATCATGTTGAAAGTCTACCCTTGTGCAATTATGTTAGCACATGAATAAATGTGTGAGTTTTCATGGAAAACATAAAATTGTCTGGGTGACCCCAAACTTTTGAACACTAGTGTAGATGTATTTTATTGTTGTGGTTTGTTTTGGTTTTCAGGACTGAGACTGATGCCGGTTGTTAGCAATCAAGAAAGACAGATAACCGTTCTTTTGCACCAACGTACAATAAATGTTATATATTAACAGCATGTGATAGCAGAGGTGACGTTATAAATAAGGATTACTACAGCTGAATATGGACCGTAGAAGTAGGAATGATGACGTCCAAAGTGTCCCGTGACACTGAGATATTCTCCTCTATTTAATGTGAGATTAATTAATTGAGATTAAGCAGTTTGTGTCTCTTCTTTTCTTAATCTTTCACTGTTCTAGTAGTTTTATTGCCCACCAATTCAGAGATCTTAAAGCACTAGTTTTTATTGTTTTCTAGACATCATTTCAGTGTAATCTATGACTGCCTCGTAATTTAGCCTCAAGCAGTTACCCTTAGCCACTGTGAAAGTAGCAAAATTCCTAATTTGTGGCGATAGCATACGGTTCTTGTTCAGTTTTTGTAGGTTGTATTTCTGCTGAATATAGGTGTCTTTAAGTTAGAGCAGACTGTTAAAGTTAATCTGACTTCAGGAAGATGTTACAGTGTTGCAGATAATACTCCAAGCTCATCGGTCCCTGTCTGTAGACAGTAGCTTTTAGTGTTAATTGACAGCTATTGTGGCATGTAACAGCCAAACAGATAGAGCTGTGGGTGGGACATTGCTGACACTACAGAGTGACTACAGATAGCTGGCTTCATCAGAGCCAAAGTACAACATTTATTTGTTAATAAAAAATAATTATACAGGTAATTGGGGGAATTGCAGAATATGGGCCAATCGGTTCGATACCTACTGTAGTGACTGTAATAATTTGACAGAAGGAAATGAGGAAGAAAGGAGACGTAAATAAAGAGTGACTAAATCAGTACAAGGAGGTGGTTGGGGCAGATGGATGGGACCCAAACAGGACATTAGAAGGCACAACTGACAGTGAATCCTAGTGATTTTAATAAATTGACCACCTTGACTATCGTAGCATTATAGCCTGACTAATTTAAGGAGGATTTATTGGATCCATTAAAACAAGTCATTTGAATTTCAGCAAACCTTAAATGTAAGTTTGTCAAAGAAGTCATTTCCCTGGCAATAGGGGCATCAGATCAGGCACAGCTTGTATGTGTTTCTTTACACAGCAGTTCTCAACAGTGTTATTTAATGCCACAATGTTGTTTAAAGCTTTGTTGTGAACAGTTTGTTTACCTTTGTATATTTTAGCATATTTTTATAGTTGGCGACACATATTTTATGACATTTTTGAACACCCTTCCTGTTGGCTTTGTGTTGAAAAAAGCATCTTGTTTTTGACCACCACGCCGACTGACTCACAACACAGGATTGCCTCTGAGTTTCTTTTTCAGTTGTGTTTGTGTCTGGAGCTGTAGAAGCTTTTTTCACATACATGAGTCTTGCTGTTAATGTTTTTGATTCTTGTTATTATTGCCACTGGAGTGAAAAAGCCTCAGTGAGCCAAAATTTTTCCAAAGCCACGTGGTCGAGTGGAAGTTGGAACTCGTCAGATCACTCTCTGGTGAAAAGTTTTGGAGCCCGTCTCACAGGGAGGGATTCTCTGCTGTTTACAGCTGTTGTTGTGGTTGTAGTTGTTGTGGAGGAGAGTCATGCTATGAGGTTTCAGAGACGGAGACAGAAAACCCTCTGTGGCCCAACTCAGCATCCTGACACCAGCGACAATGAGGTATTTTCAGCTGTTTGCGTCATCTATTTTTGCCTGTGTGCGTGTAAGATTCAGTGTTCTAGACGTAACACAGCGCCCATACATATTCCACAAAACAGGAAAGATAGAACGTCACAGTTTGTGGATGATACCAAAGTACTGGAACAATGAGGGTTACATTACATTACATTATACTAGCATATAACTTTAAAGTAACACTTTTGCACAGTTTAAATTGTTTACATTACATAGTATTTAACCTTGCACAAACTCAGGTGATTCATTTGTACATTCCTGCACACTGGAAGCATTTCTATTACTTTATGTGAGTCATAATTCCTTTATTGCACTCCAGTTTGACATGTAACTCTGCTTGTTATTTGTCTTGCAAAACTTTCTGCCTACTGACTGGTAACACTTTCTTTAATCTATATGGTAGCAGGGACGGCTGGTATAAATGGGCTAACAGGGCTAAGCCCTCCCAAGCAAACACAAAAAAGATGAGACAATTATTTTTTAAATAACTTACAACAGATTGTTTTAAGTTTAGGTGAAAAAAAAAGGTAGCAACAGCACCAATCAGTCAAAAGAAAAACATAGAATATCTCTAAATGGGCTTATTTTTTACAGCCCCAGCAGATACAGTCCGCTTTCATTCATTTCGTTCTTGTAAGTGATTGACAGGTGTCATGTCCCGCCCCCGTGATTTACTGATCATTTGGGCTAACTTCGGTCAGCCCACAGGCCTTTGACGCAGCGAGAAAAGGTTAAGCTATGGCGAGTGTTAGCACGAACGAGGTGTATTATTTGCTTTGATGTCCATTTTCTTCAATGTCTTTGGAGGAAAAGCTGGAAGTTAAGAGACTGGGATCACATCGGCCATCGATGTGAGCTTCTTTTCAAATAAGGTAGGCCCACATTGACCTGTTAAAGGACTGTGACACCTTGTTTTTGCTGAGGTCATCTGTTGTGCTGAAGGCGTGTTTTGCACTACATGTCGCCAAACAGTTGTAATAAGACAGTTGCAGCAGGCTATCTGTGGGCAGTCGTTGCAGTTGGAACACGTTTTGGTGGTGTGTGTGTGTGTGTGTGTGTGTGTGTGTGTGTGTGTGTGTGTGTGTGTGTGTGTGTGTGTGTGAGAGAGAGAGTGAGTGAATGAGAGAGAGTGTTGATGTAGAGCACTAAAAAAGTATAGTGTACCTGTAATTGATGTAACTGTGTGTATCATAGGTGATGTTGCTTTTGCAGCTGTGTTAACCATTTAATCGGTATTATGCCTTTGTTAGCCCACCCAACAAATTTCACCACCAGCCACCACTGTATGGTAGTATTTACTGTTATGCACTAAAACGGGGTGTCAAACTTATTTTAGTTCAGGGGCCACATGTAGACCAATTTGATCTTAGATGAGAAAATACATAAAAGGTGTTGCAGTGCATCAACAACAGAGTTCCACCAATCCAAATTCTGCTGCTGCTGGCTGATGTCATATTGCACAATGTTCAATGTCTTTAGATATTTCCACAGTAAAGATTCATTTTCATAGAACTATATTCTTCAGGGTGCAAAAGTGTCTGAAGCAGCATTTTGCACTCACTGCTTAATTTATTCCTGAAACTTGGCATCTTTTTTAGACTTTGCAAAGTCATCCCGTGGATTGGATTGGACCATCTGGAGGGCTGATTTTGGCCCAGGGGCCATATATTTGACACCCTTGCGCTAAAACATCAAGTCAGTTTCCTTAAATGTGAAAACCCTCTTGGCATTTAAACCTTTCTAACCCTTGACAAACAAAAATATACATGTCAAAAATTAATCCCAGTCTGCCACTATTTGCTAAGAGAGAACCGTTTTCCCTGTGCTAGTACAGGTATCTTTCTTAAATTGACCTCATTTTCAGCTTTGAAGGTGCCTGACACTAATGAAAATAATGTATTTTATTCTAAATGGAAGACATTTAGTTATTTCCTATGACAAAATACATGTAAAGGCTGAATTAGTCAACGAAAACACCAAAAGTGGTGCACTGATGTCCAACTGTTGACCCTACGTCCATGACGGATGGGAGCTAAATACCAGAAACAGCAGGTGTGACATTCCTGGAACAGTGATGTTTTTTACAGGTGAAATTTTTCATCCAAATTTAGTTTTTGAACTTTTGTAACTCCAAAACTGAACCTTCATTGGGTCAGTCATATAATCTTTGATGCTGCCTTTATTGGATGCTTGAATAAGATAAACCAGAAAGGTCAAACTAAAGAAAATGAAGTTTCGCTGCATGTATTCGCTGAGAAAAGAGCAGTCAGACATATTGCCAAACCACCAGGACTCCCAGCCCTATCAGAGTAATCTGACAAAAGCATTTTCCACTATTTACTGCTTAATTACATCATCAACAAACACACTTTGTTCAAAGTGGGTATGAAAACACGTTTTGTGATACTAGAGAAAATTCATCATGTTTTGACTCTGCCATTGAGTCTCGCTAATCCATCACTGCTTGTGTGAAAAATACTTGAATGGAAGCCCAGTTTATCAAGAGAAACATAGACGGAGGAGGGATGCCGGCCAGAAGATGCGAGGAGGGTGGAAAGATGAAGTAGGGCGAAGAAGGAAGAGGCCAGAGGTTGTAGCAGGAGGTGTTGACCAGACAGGAGAAGGAGGGGATGGAGGAGAAAATAGAGGCAGAGGGAAGGAGATAAGAAGGAGGAGGGTAAAAGCTGTTATGGAAGTGTTGCTGCTATAATGCTGTGAAACTGAAGGTGAAGGAGAAAGGAATAGCTTCTTAAGAAGAGGATTAGAACAAAGTTTGGCTTCAAGGTTGGGAAAATAAAAAATTGAGGAAGAGGATGAGGATGAGATGAGTTGTGGCCAAAAGAAGGAAATTGAAACAAAAGGCATTTAAAGGCTGTTTAACACAGAAACAGACATATTTTCTATCCACTTGCACACATCTTCCCCCTTTGAGCTTTAACGGCCTGAAAATGACACAAAAGAGCATCACATTTACATTAGAAGAAGAATAAATGTTAAAACGAAAGTAGAGAGTATATTCAGGAACTAGGAACACTATAGTCAAGACAAAAGACTTTTTTCCCCTCTAAGGATGTGAGAGGAGGGGATGAGTGAGGTGAAGTGAATTTAAAAGGGTGTGAAGGCTTATTGAAGAGAGATTGTGAGGGAGGGAAGTCAGGAAATGGGGTTAATGGGGGAGGATGGAGGACACACAGAAAGGTGGAGGAGGAAGGGATTTCTCGGGGGAGGAAGTTGGTTATAAATGTTGCAAAGCTATAGTCTTTGTTGTGTAAATTATTGGATCGCTGAAGTACAATTTGGTCAGAAATGCACATTTAATGCACAAAAATGTGTGCATTAAATGTGCATTTAATGTGTGAAATCCACTGGTGAAAATGTCCTTGGAGGAGCTGGCCTCTCAATCTGAATGTAAATGGTGAAACTGAGTGAGACATCAAGAGGTTAACCACTGTGGCTGGAGGGGGAGTAAAATGTGTCACAGAGAAAAATATGGAGCACCAAAGGGAATAGGGCCAGTAGCCAAGGGGGTTAAAAGGACCAGACAAGATGGAGGCAGGGCTATTATTGGCAAATTACTGTAAAAGGGCGAAAAACACAAGGAGAGTGGGCAGAAAGGTGACAGGGAGGAGGAGGAAGAGGAGGAAGGAGGTGGATGCTGGAGTGGAGAATAGTGGTGTTTGCCTCAAGGGGGGCTCCAGCCAGACAATTAAATGGAGGAAGAGGAGGAGGAGGAAGATAGGGGCTAACGCTGCAGGTCTGCGGGCGAGACAAGACTATCTACCCTCAGGGGGGAAACAGCCTTGTTTTGTTTAGAGAGGAAGACTCAAGAACCGTCCTCCAGAGAAAATAGGCCAGACAGACAGATGGACGGGGAGACAGAGGAAACGAAAAAGAGGGAGATAGCAGGAGGGACGAACTGAAAACAGCGAAAGTGAGTAACAAAGAGAAGAAGAAGAGACACCCGGAGGGATCTTGGGAAGTCCAGGTGGATTAGAGCAGAAAGGGATGAGCACCTAATGAAAAGATAAAGAGACAGAAAGAAAGAAAGAAAGAAAGAAAGAAAGAAAGAAAGAAAGAAAGAAAGAAAGAAAGAAAGAAAGAAAGAAAGAAAAAGAAAGAAAGAAAAGTATCTCAGAGAGAGGGATTAATGTTAGTGCAAGATGGTGGCCAGCAGTCTGAGCGAAAGGAGATGTGATTGAGAAGATAAGAAGAAGTTTCCTGTGGCTGCAACATAATTCAAAATGCTCCCTCCTTCCTCAGTGATCAAACAATGGACCCTCCTGCTCGGACTATTTTGCAGACAGAAACAGGTTGACTTCCTATTTCACAAACTCCACATTTGTGATTAATGTGCGTGACTGTTTTTTGATCCCACCCTCCCCACCCTGTTAAAGATTAATGACATTAAAGTCACTACAGTTTAATAAATCAAAGAGATGAAAGGTGCAGAAGTGAGGTGGAACGGTGCTAAATCAGATTGGGTTTTTAAACTTGTCATCCGGAGCGATAGGAGTGAATTTTGTGCCAAGCTGGGCTGTAAATATCCGAGACGTCTTCTTCAAAGTATGTGAAAAGAAAAATGTTTGTCTGGCTGCGTCTTCCAAACTTTTACTGTGTTTTCATGTGGAGCTGAATACAGAGTTAGATGCTGAGAAGAAAGAAAGGCTTTCAAGCAGGAGGCAGGGACAGAGTTTTCCCCCTACAGGGATTAACCAAAGTTTGCATTAAGTTTACGCAGTACTTCTTCAATATTAAATTGACATGCTTACTTTACTTTGACATGCTATGTGGCCTCCTTTTCGTCTTTAAAACATAACACTGTTAAACACAGGAAATTTAGATGTCTTTGTCCCTTGCCAGCCCTTGTCTCCTGTCCAGGATTTCAAGGGAGCATTACAAAAGATAGGGGCACTGTATTGCTGCACAAGGAGACTACTTTGAAGGGAGAACGTAAATCACATACTGTTTGGATTTTTGTAAGCATTCTGCTTTTGATCGTGTACAACTATTTATCCCACAACAGCTGTTAGTTTCCAGCAGCTGCAAATATACTATCTACAAATAAACATGTAAAACGAACATCTTTCGAAATTTTCCTTGGAAGAACATGCCCCAGGACCCCAGTAATTATGGCAGGTTTCCTCTGTCAGCACAGTGTTCTCACCTTTTTTACACATTTACTTGTTTGAATTGCTGCCTTAAAGTTTGTACCTCTCAAGTAGTTTGGTTTTTGACTAAATACCTGCAAAACTAAGCCACCGCACTTGATGTTTTAGTGTTTATTAGCACGTTAGCATGCTAGACATTATACCTGCTACTCATTAGCGTTTACAACAAGTTAACATGCTAATGTAGCTGAAAACACTTCTGCTTTTCAACCTTACGTGACTCTTCATTTGAATCAAATGCACATGTTTTTCTACTGTAACGCATTCCACAAATGTCTGGCTGAACCGTCTGCAGCTTGCTTGCCTTTTTCTTTGATCCTCACCTGTGCACATAAGGGTTTATTTACCATTCCACAGCTCAAACATGTGTAATGCAGACAAACATCCTCAACATTTGGCCATTTACGTGGCCAAATATGGTCTGTCCACCTCTGGATAAGCAGAGGTCCAACACCCATTCTTTGTGCCCTTACAAATGGGTTGTATTCATTCTTTGTCCTATATGATCACAATATAGTTCCCACCAAGTGAAAACAGAACGTGTCTGTCATGAGAAATAGGTTCCACCCAGGCTGCCTACATGGCCAAAAAACTCTGCAGGTTTAGATATAAATCTTCTGATGGCTTTCTTCTGACTAGGGCTCATCCTTTTCTTTAAAAACACTTTAGATAAAAGCGTGGAATGTACAGCATATACATCATCCAGAGAAATAAGAACAAATGACATTAAAAAAAAAGCTTTTTGACAAGTCTGAGACACACACACAAAAAGAAAATAAAGAGATGATAATGGTTTTGATAAGTGAGAGGAGTTGAAAACAAGCTGGAAATGATCGGAAAGAAGTAGGAAAAAGGATATGTAAAGGAGCAGTGGAGGACAAAAAGAAAACTTGTAATTTTTTTTTATTCTTCAAAGCATAAGGAGCAGAAAAGAAGCAATGAAGAGAATTTGACAATGAAGGAGTGATATATTGTGGGATTGAAGGAGTGAGCAATGTGTACACTGCAGGCTGTGGACTACCCATTGTCCTCTATGCTCTGCTGTGAGGGTCCTGCTGGTTATATGAGTGTCTATATGTATGAGTGTGTGGGTACATGCATGTTTTTGCAATGTGTGTGGCAAGTGTGAGTGTGTGTAGTCGTGATGAGATGAGATTAGCGTTCCTGCAGTTCCACATAGGCCGCCTGAAGCAGCAGGAACGACAGGAATGTGTGAACAGCGATACACTTCACCGTATCCATCACCACAACATCTCAGCTAGAGAAAGACAGGAGATTTCTTAAACCCTCATTTCTAACCTTTTATTGCTGCAAACTCTTTGTGTCTCAACATCAACCTCTTCGTTTTTGTAGAGTTTCTGAAACTTTTAAAGCCAAACTTACCCAAGAAGCAGAGTCAAGTCAAGTATTTATAGATTTTCACAGCACGCCGCACAGAAAAACAAAGGGCTGCGTTCTCGACGGAATGATAAAACATTTCCGGCTCTTATTCAAGACAAAAGTGCAAAACAGAAAACTTTTCATTTGTGGTGATTTAAATAAACTGGGAAAACCGAGGTCTAGACGGAGCTGTGACAGCAGATGACTGAATTATACAACCATGAGCAACACTGGAAATATTCACAACTGTCATAAACATTATGTTTTAAAAAATCGTTTTTTATACACAGTAGAACAGCTCTAAAAATCATTCCCGTTTGCCAGAGATGAACCAGTGGCATCTGACATGTCAAAAAATGTTTAAAATTTTATAGTGTGATTAAGGGATTAATCAATTATCAGCCATGCTGATTGTCGATGTTGATATTTGGTATTTTTTCAATTGTCTGTATTGGTATTTTTATTTACAGATAGCTGCCAAATAACTTAAATGCACTACTTTTGCTCTGATGGAGAAGGTTCTCTCGCTCCCTATTGGTCACGGGTCATAAATAACAGCCAATCACTGAAAGTGATTGTTTACACAGAGAAACAGATGAGCACATCTGCAGAGTGGAGCAGCTCCAGTGAATTACCAGAGTTGAATTTTGAAGATTGGGTACTAGATGTTGGTAAAGTTGCTAAAGAAAACACCACAATAATTCACTTATTCATGTCAGTGAAGCCTTTTTTGTTGATGGTGCTAGGCTTAGACTATCATTGAGAGATTTCCATAAATCTTCTGCAGCTAATGTTACCTGGAGTACTGCAACGTCTTTCTAAAGTCATAATAATTTGAACAATTTGCTTTAACTGACTGGCACATCCATCTCACAGAGTCCCAACAAAAAGCGTATACAACATGTATGTCTGTTCTAAATATCACTTAGCAGTTTTTCATGAATGACAAGAATAGATATCAGTATTGGCCCTTAGAAAAAAACAAAAAACTAAAATATATCACATTTTTCCTAGTGTGATTACAGAGACAGGTGACAAATTAAAGGAAAAACATTTATAAAGTGTCTTAGTTTGGTGTTGAGCTGCCAGAAAAGCTTCAGTGCTTCTTGGTATTGATTCCTCAAGCTTCTGAACTCTAATGTAGAGATGGACATCATTCTTCCAAAAAATATATTTACTGTTTTTATGATTGTAGTAAAAAATGCTGTCCAACACCATAATCTCACATAGTTCTTCAACTGGATTGAGATCTGGTGAATGTGAATGCTATAGCAGTGAAATTTAATAGGAATGACTGGATTTTTAGGCTACTTTTAATCAAGAATTTCACACTTTCACAATATCCTGTCGGACTTTCTTGTTAACCAACTTAGTTATCGTATGTGTGTCAAATTGTCAGCTGAATTTGAGTTCATAAATTTCTTGAACACTTTATTAAACAATATTTTCTGAGGCATTTTTACTCTTATGCTTCTTTGATTGTGGCAGTGAAGAAAGACAAGAAATGTGAAGAAAGAGCAGAGAAAGTAAATGAACTGTTTATTTAGAAGGAGACTTTTTTCAGTTTCGATTGGCCTAAGGTCTTACTTTTGTTTGTTTTTAGGAAGACTGTTGTCTTCTTTTTTGGTTTTTGGTCTCCTGACTTGTCATTTATTGTGATTGTACCACTGACGATCTCTTCAGTAATAGTTTCATCGATCTGCGACTTCATTCGTCTCAATTGCAATTTGGGGTTTCAAAAATAACAGCAATTAACCATGGACAGAAACTATAATTTTTTCTCTGAATATCAATTATATTGTTTCATTATCAAAATTTGTTGTAACCTATTTTGTTATGTTGAACCCACACTGAAGCTGAGGAGTTGCATAATTAAATCAAAATAGTTATATGCTCATCAAAGTCACAGAAACTCTGCAGGATCCCTTCAAATAAACATTTGTGTGGCATACTGTTTCACAGTAAATACATTTTTTCCACTGTGATTAATTCTGACCCACAATCCATGGTTATCTTGTTCAAATTCAAAGTTCAAACACTAGAGTAACATTTACAAAAGACATAATTTCACCAGAGTGTAGTCAGATTTCTGTTGGTGGTGACTGAGTTATCAAGACAGACAGATGAAAAGAGCAAAAATCTACACTCCACCTGATTGCGCTACATGAGGGATCACAGTTGGAACAACGCCTGAGTGAGAAAATGCTGCGATCCGCTGTGTTTGAAATGAAGAGTGAGGACTGAGGCGTGGTGTTAGCTTGTGTGACAGCAGGTGTTGTTCTCCTGCGGCGGACTCAATGCTCAGCTCTCCCACTGCGGCTGGTTATTAATGGCTACAGATTCATTGCAAGCAGCCAGTCAGCCAGTCAGCCATCCTGCCAGCACGCCCGACACTATTAGTCACACAGTCAGACTGATAGATACACGCACTCAGATACACACAGCCATGGACATAATGAATATAAAGTACTGAGCACAAACACACTGGCAAATGCACTCTCATGAACATTGCTCACATGCAGTCCTAAACAAAAGTTTACATCAACAGTCCGAAGTGTTCGATGACTCTTATAACTCTTAATTTTCTGTGATGGAATGAAAAAAGCACATGCATCTTTGCCACAAAAAACGATCATGCATTTTGGTTCTTAATAGATTTATTATTGGTCTTGTGGGAAATCTTACAAAATACTCAGTCAAAAATATACATACAGGAAAGCAATGTCAAAACAGCCGTGGAACTTAATACTGCCACCGCCATGCTTGATACCTTCTCTTCTCCAAACACATTTCTTCTCAATTTTTGTTCCATCAGACCACAGAACTTCCCTCCAGAAGGCTTTTTCTTTGTCCAGGTGGTCAGCAGCAAACCTTAGTGGAGCTTTAAGACTCTCCATTCAGAGGAAGAACTTCCTTCTTCATGAAGCCTCTTAACTCATGTTGATGTAAAACACTGTGGACACTGACAACTGTGTTCCAGCAGCTTATCATTCATTGCAGACCTGCTTTTTGGTGATTCTTGGTTGACTTTTGACCACCATGACCAGTTGTCTCTCAGCAGCAGGTGATAGTTAGTGTTTTCTCCCTGATGGTGGCAGTGACACAACTGTACCGTGAACTTTACATGTATAAAAAATTGCTTGCACGGATGATTTTGGGATCTGAAGCTGCTTTGAAATGGCTCCAAGTGACTTTCTAACTTAAGTCAACAATTACCATCTTCAGATCTCACAAAAAGTTAAGAGGCCATGGCACTAAGACTGTCTACATCAGATTTTGTCATATTTCCTAAAGACCTATATTCAATTTACAATATAACTAAAATGCATGATAGATTTTTGTTTCAAAGACTCCATCACAAAACATTACGAGTTATAGGAGTCACTGAAACCTCAAAACTGAAAATGTGATACATGGTCTTTGTACGGGTGTGTAAACTTTTTCACTACTGCATGTACAGTTTACACTAAACAGTATAACACTAAAATCAAACCTCTCCAGTAACTGAAACACTGTTGTAATTTTTACAGTGGTAGACTAATATTTGACTTCTGTTTTTCTTCCCCCTCTCTGTCATATCTCCCATCTCTCCCATCTTTCCTCGTGTTGTCTGGATGTTCTCTATCCAGAGGATATCTTCATCCTTCATGGGAAAGACAAGAAGAACCCTCTCATCTACGGCCTGTTTACCACTTCAAGGTATGTGCCTCTGTAAAGCAGAAGTCATGGGAGTAGAAAAACTTAAAATAGTGCTTTGTAAACCGTGTGCCTTTGTTTACTGAAAATGTCAGGATGGTCATGACTGTTTTGTCCTTGGTTTATTTTGAAATGAAATCACTTTTTTTTTTGCTAGGTGTACAAAGTGACACTTCATGTACAGTTGGCACTACTGGACTTTTGTGGCCTCCATAGAAAGTGAAATGAAAAAGTTAAATAGTTAACTCTCTAGATTCCAAATGTTTAAGAAAACTGCAAAAATGAAACCATTTATTAGAGCCAGTAAAATCAGTAGGAATTACTGGATTTTTGACAACTGAGATGGGCTTTGGATAATGAAATAATAAGTAATAAATAAGTATAAATAAGTATAAAATTAAGACATGTCTTCAAAATTGCTTTGTTCTAAAAATTTCATTGAAAAATTAACCAAAAATAAACCATTTGATCTCACCAGATTCTGTTAAAATAAATAAATAAATAAATAAATAAATAAATAAATAAAAATCTGCATTCCCAGGTGCAGCCTGGAAGTCATTTGAGACTTGACCTTGACTATCGATCATGTGGTGAAAATTTAGGGACTTTTCGGCTGAACTGCAGGCTGTGTTTACACACTCACACACTACACTCACTATCCATTTTACGTCACTGTGCCACTGAACCGCGGGTGTGATGTTGCATGGCGTTTGTTTTCCACGGGGCCTGCGTCCACCCACGTTCAGGGAGCAGACCTGGCCAATCCATGATGAGCTCCTCTGGACATGACCAAACCATCTGAGGCGTTTCCGTCTAAGGGCAACAACCAAGTCATCAATGCCGAGCCTCAGGCGGAGTTCCTGGTTGTTGATGTTATCAGTAGGTTTTATGGCACACATCCAGGGGAGCATAACCCTCTCATTTCTTAGGAGCTAATCCAGATCTGTTTGTTTCAAAGGCCAGCACTCACACGCATAAAACATTGCTCCCCTGACACAACTGCAGTAAACTCTGCCACGTGTGCGTAAGGATAGACTCTTGGAACCAAGTATCAGCAGCAGCTCCTGGAACTTTCCCCACGCAGCCCTGATTCTAGTTACAGTGACAGCCTCACAGCCACCACCTGCAGACATGTTGTCTCCTAGATAGCAGAAGGAGTCTACGACAGCAAGCTGTTGGTCGTCAGCAGCGACAGAGACCATAGGTCTACCATCGATGGGACGTGTGGATCCTAAGCATCTGCTGCACTTGAAGGAGGGATTTGTAGTTAACCTCCCAAGGATACCGCTGCATTTCTTGTGAATCCAGTGTGAGCAGCCAGTGCAGAGAATAGTCAGATAAAAGTCAATTTTATTGTCAACTCTGCCACATGTACAGGACATACAGTGGTGACCAAAACTTTAGACCAAAGTACAAAACTGAATGTTATTGCATCAAACTATTCCATGCAATCTTGACATATTTACTGTGAATTACCATGATGCTGCCACCTCTATGTTTCACTGTGCCACGCAAGTTTCTTGGATTGAGAGCCTCTCCTGCCTTTCTCCTAATGTACACTGTGCCATCTGATGCTCTCATGTTGTACTTGTAGAGGTGGCAGCATCATGATGTGGGGTGCATGTCAGCAAGCAAGGTGGGCTTATACATTGAGTTGAGGCATCATGAAGACAGAGCAGAACATTCACATCTTGGAGAAGTCGATGTTACCGAGTATGAAGAAGCTATTAGGGCATCAGTGAGGCATTTTCCAGCATGATAACAACCTGAAGCATTCGGCCAAAAGACCAAGTAGTGGCTGAGCAAGATGAAGTTTAAAGTTTTGGAGTGGCAACCACAGTCTTCAGACTTGAAACCCATTGAAAACCTGTGGGAAATCCTTAATCACTATCAAGTCCACTCATTCAAAATGAAGAAGAGCTGTGGGAAGACTGACAGTCAACCTGGTCAAAAAATTACTGGAGACATCTGCAGAAAACTGGTAGTCCATGCCTCGCAGGCTGCAAGAAGTCATCAAGCAGAAGGGATACCCTACAAAATATTGACATGACTACATTATTGGTAGTTGTTAAATAAAAATGTGGTTTGAGCTCAATTTAGGACTAATTTTCTTTACATATTGAAGCACAAACAAAACGGTCATAAGTTTAGACGACCAGGAATTTAGAAAACATTTTCTTTCTCTTTAGTTATGTGTAAAAAAAATCAATTGTGATGTAAATAAATGTGAATTTGAATGGGTAATTCACAGTAAATATGTCAAGATTGTATGAAATAGTTTGATGCAATAACATTCAGTTTTTCACTTTGGTCTAAAGTTTTGGCCACCACTGTAGACAGGATAGAAATGCCATTTCTCTCAGACCCCGGTGCAAATGTGCAAGTCACAGTAGGAAAAACAAAAAAGACAAAGACACTAAGAAACAAGACACTAAGAAACTGTAGTGTTTCGAGCCCTCATTTTTTAATATGAACACGTGTGGACCTTTTTTCAATTAGTCTATGATAAAGAATTTTTTGGTAGTTTATGGCATTGTAGCTTTGTTTTGCTGCACAAAAGACATTTTGGAGTTGTCGCTACTTTTATAACCACAGCTGTACTGTTTCCATTGGGCTTTATATTGCCTTAAATAATGAGCCCACAGCCTAACCAAGTACTCAGAGTTCAGTGGGTTAATATCTAGAAATACTGTTGTAAATTAAACCACAGATGACAGCAAAAATGATTTTGAGCTTTTAGTTAGTGAGCGTTTCCACCGCTGACCACGTATTTCAAAATCCATTACAGAAGAATGAAATCTTTAAGTAAAAATAATTGTGGACAATAAAATGAATATAACATATATGTATTTTTCAACAATTCCAAGTTATCCATAATACAGAAGCATCTTTTTATGTTTTATATAATAATCATATGTTATCATATCATAATATAGAAAACTAACTACCACTCAGTAACTTAGTGTCTGATTGTATCTGAGCGGCTCAGCTTCTGTGTCATGTTTTATTATGTTTATACATGACAGGAGTCAGTCAGTTGAGCGTCTGTGACAGGACGTGGATGCTTCATGTCACACTGTAATGTGTTGCACACAGATGTTGATGTCACACACTGAGATTTACACACACCCTGCAGCAACTTCTGTCACTGCGACTCATGAATGAAACATCATCATTCATACTGACAACATGGAGCTCATGTGAGGCTTCATCATCATATCATCATCATCATCAGTGTGACACCGCCTGTGTGTGACACATTGGTCATGACTTGACGTATTATGTTTTTTCACACACAAACAAACACTGAAATTAACTTGCAGGAAGACATAGTGCAAAAATTACAATTGACTTATATTATAGAGGGCAAAGAAGAGCAACAGAATGCATTAATACTTAACTTGCTCGCATGCAAGTAGGACACAGTTATTATAGAGAGCAATCTTTTTCTGCCTCATACAGCAGGCAAACATGAATTATGTGAAGCAAATCAGATCATTAAAGACAGATAGACATTGAAATGCTGATTTTTAAAGGGGCAGACTCTCATGAACAGTGACCCAGATATCAGGTGAATAAATACAATATACACACAGAAAAATAGCCACCGTCTGCAAAAAGTGAGAGGAAAAAGTGAGGAAAAATCCAGAGAGAAAAAAAATGAGCGAGCAAGAAGCCAACTAAAAATGCCTGCCTTTTCTCATTTTCTCCAAGTGACTAAAAGCACCACATGTTCTGAGAATAACACAGTGTCTGAGCTCGACGCCAGAGCTCTACAGTAGCAGCACAAGTATGACAGCATTTGGCTCGGCAGAGCAGGGAGTTGGTCTGTTTCTTTGGGTTTTTGGAAAGTGTCTGGAATCTCAGTGGGGAACGGACAGAAATCCAAAGCATCACCCAGGGTGGGGTCCTCAACCACAGAACTGCAGAGTGCAAAAAAGGTCATTCCTTCTGAATGGAAACTTGTCTCCACGGTACAGTCATGACTGCACACACACGCAGGTTTTTGTCTGCAGATGAAGTTGAGCGTGTAAACCGCAGATCTGTCATCTGCTTTCTGCTTTCATTATGTTGTTTTCCATTCAAATTTAGACTTTCTTAATGTAAGCGTCTGTTTATCTCATGCAACAGCAGATTAGATTAGATTTTTGGCACGTTGATATTGTGGAGAACTTAGTATTTATTCATTTTTGAGTTACTTCCACTGTGAGCCTTGTTGTCACATTGACCACGTTTTCTTATTTACTATAAATGCTTCATTAGGTTTGATACAGATATAGAAATACAGCTTGGTGTCTTGCATTTGGCTATAATTCTCATCTACATCTATCCATGTCCTGCAATAGACCTGGAAAGAGTCTTTCTAATATCTGATCCATCTTTGCAGTCTTCTGCAGATATGTTCAGATATCCAAGTGAATTTTATTTGTAAAGCACATTTAAAACAACATAAATTAGACCAAAGTGCTGTATAAATATAAATAGCAACCTATAGGACATAAACAGAAAGCCTATAAAGACAAATCTGAATAAAACACAGTGAAATAGAGAAAAAAATGTAAAGTAAAAACAAGAAGTCAGAGGGTCAAGTTACTTGGATGGAATACCATCTACAGCAGTAACTTAAAAGTTTCTAACATCTTTACAGTTTTTACATAAAAAAGTCAAACTGTTCCTCACATTAGGTGCAGCTGCTGCAAAGCCACTCTTTTTGTCTTGTAACATCTAAGAACATCTGGTTGGTCAACCTCAGCAGTCCATTGAGTTCTGCTTAATGAGGAGATGCCAGCCCATTTAAAACCTTAAAAACTAACAATAAAATCTCAAAATCAATTTTGAAATGGACAGAAAGACAGTAGCGAGTGGCCAGTACTGGTGATGTGTGATCCAGTCTTCCTCACATGTAAGAGGGGCATCTGGTCCTGTGACTTCTGGTCATAAACTTTCTCTTAATGAGAAATTAACATAGAAGTTTTCTGGATATATACCTAAAGTATACATTTTGGCTTGGAGAGGCGCTTTCAATTTAACTACTTGTGAAATTGTTTGAAGAACTGTTTCCCAAAACCTTTGTATTTTTGGACATTCCCAAACACAGTGAATCAGAATTCCTTTTCCTTCTGAGCACTTGATGCAGGTATCAGGAACGTCGGGGGACCAACGGTTCAATTTCACTGGTGCGATATAGGTTCTCATTAATCACTTATGTTGTAATAACTTCAATCTGGTATTAATAGTTTGTTTCTGGGCTCTTATACATGCTGCCTCCCATTCAGAGTTCCATATGTTCTCCTGTATATGTGATTGCCATGCTTCCAGCCTATCAGTGGTGAACTCTTTATCATGACACTTCAAGGCCTCATAAAAAAAAAAACCTGCTTCTGTCCTTTTAAATTTGAAATAATGACATTTTCAATATGTGATAATGGTGGTGTAGTCATTACATGTTATGTTTGTTTTAATGTTCTAAATGATTTGACGTCAACCTCTCATCTGACTTCCCCTCTGGGGCCTCTGACCTTTCACAGCCTCCCTCCCTGAACAAGAACATCCACCTAAACATATGCGTCACCCATATAAACTGGAGGAAACCACCCAAACTCATAATAACATGGGCCTTCTTGTTTTTTTAAGGTTATTTTTTGTTTTTTTTCACCCCTGCTAAGCAGTGACAGGAAATGTGGGAAAACAGAGCAGGAGAAAACCAGGAATCAAACTGAGGACTCAGTGATTTAAGGCATTTGTGCCCATGTGGCATGTATGTTCCCAAACCACTCAGCTATCTGGTTGCACAAATTGCTGCAATCTTTAAATTAGACATGCTGTGCTAAACGTCCTCCACAACTCATTATGTTAACTGCAGTGGATGGGATGGGATGTTGTGGTGGGAACTGTTTCGCAATTCTGTTCAGAGAAGACTCAAATGCACGATACTGGAGGCAGGTTGCAAAATACAGAATTAAAGCTGAGGGGTTTACTGTGAAGCAAGCTTAAGATGGCTAAGCTTTCTTTGCGTTAGCTGGCTTGAGAAAACCCAAAACCCCAAACACAGAAAACTGGTATCCTGACAGTGATTTTTAACTTTAACCACCAGGTTTTCTTCATCAGACTCTGTGCAAATTTACAATAAAGGAGGCATTTTGTGCATCATTTACTTCCACAAAAACTTCAGTCAAGAGAAGCAGGTTTTCTAATGGAAAGCTATGAAGAATATAAACAAATTTATTCTGCTAAAAAGGCGCTGTTAATGCAAAAGATTTAAGCAAGGAACTTTGGTAGAATTTTACCACTCAGTGCAGTCTTAATGCAGCTGCTTACCTCTAACGGTTTTAACCTTCATACATTTAAACATGATATTCCAGAAGTGCATTTAGGTCTTAAACTGTACCATAATGAGGAATACATGGAAATCACTGTAGTTTTGACCAAATCAGAGTGAAATTAATGTTATTTATTTTCATCCATCCATTCTCTATACACCGCTTAATTAGGGTCGTGGGGGGTGCTGGACTCTATCCCAGCTGACTCGGGTGAAGGCAGGGGACACCCTGGACAGGTCGCCAGTCTGTCGCAGGGCTGTTATTTATTTAATATTCTCTATGATAAATACCATCAGACTGATCTGTTTCCTAATTTCTAGCTTTATTAGCTGCAGTTTCAGCAGTCTAAATATTGATATTTACGCATTTTTTACACCACCAGCTGAATGCATGTAAGTTCCTATGGCAACACGATGCATACAGTTTGCCTGCTCAACTTCATTCAGTGGCATCACTAATGTACAGATCAGCAGGTTTGCAGATAAAACGTGTTCTCTAAGCTGAGAGTCTAGTAAAAGAGTCTAAGCCGAACTCCCTCTGGTGCAGCTTAGCTCGACAGCATCTGTTGCCATGGTGATCTAGCCAGGTTAAAAAGAGCCACCTTCATGACAATGAAGATTCCAGCTTTAGGCTCAACATATCCCACGAGCCCATTCATGTCGTTTTGTAGTACACCCCTTCAGGCTGAAGCAGAATCCAAGGTAGAGACACGCAGTAAAACAAACCAGGGAACCAAAAAGTTGCTGGAAAACTGGCAAATGAGTGTCTAAACTGCTGGACTAATCAGGAAAGGGGTTTGGAAAAGGGTTGGTTGTGGAGCTGGGCAGGTGAGGTGGGTGTGACCGGCAGGAGACCTTTGGTGGGTGGAAGAAGTGACGCAAAGAATAACTTGAACTGACTAAATGTCAGAATAAGTTCATATAAAAACCCAAAAGCTGTGACTGGAAAAAGCACATTCATTCATCCAACTTGGGGTTGGAGATCATTCAGTGAATTGATGCATTCAAGCTGAAAAGCCACAATGAGTCACAGCTCTTCATACATGACATTTTCTTATTTAATTTACTGCTCAAAGACCACTGCCACTCATTAAGGTCAATGTAGGTGTGCTCAGCTTATGTTTTGCACAGTGGAAGAATAATGGTTGGAAAGATTGATCTGACAAAGCTCTCCTTGTTTTCTGTTGATCCTCAGTGATATCCTGAACGGTTCAGCCGTGTGCGTTTATCGAATGGAGGATGTTGTTCGAGCTTTCAAAGGGAACTTCCTGCACAAAGAGGGACCTCAGTATAAATGGGCAGAGTTCACAGGGAAGGTGCCATATCCACGGCCAGGAACTGTAAGTTATTATTACAAATTTTCGCCTTAAGGCAAAGTTTTTATGTTCTGAATCAGTAAATACCCCATAAAAAATGAGGTTGCAGTCATACAAATGCAAATAAATCACGTAACCCCCCCCAAAATAACACAAAAGTCAGTGAAATGGGGAAATCTACCAAATCTGCATGTTAAATTTCACCACGTTATCCCTTTCTGTATCTCTGTTTCCCTCTCAGTGTCCCAGCAGCACATATGGAAGCTACAGCTCGACCAGAGAATATCCCGATGACGTCATTTTCTTCAGCAGGACTCACCCACTTCTGCAGGTTCAGCTCATATTTCACTGCACAAAATTACAGCAATTTAATTTAATTAGCTGTCGAGTATTTTTTTCTCCATTTTTTTTTGCCAAAATCCTAAGTGAGATTAAGAAATTAAATTAGCCGACAGGACGTATAAATGATTAACAACAGGACTGGCTGAGCAAACACTCATTTTTAATTCAGGAGAATGTGCTGCCGCTGGGAGAGCGCCCCCTCCTGGTCAGAGTGGGAGTTCACTACAAGTTTAGCAAACTGTTGGTGGACAGGGTGGAGGCTGTGGATGGCACATATGACGTCCTGTTCATCGGCACAGGTAAATTGTGTGCCGTGTGGACCTTCTTTGAATGTGTGTGGTGAATTTGATCAAACTTAGAAAAATAATGTGTGCTATTTCAGACTCGGGACTCGTTCTCAAAGCCATCCATCTGCCCAGAGAACACGGTCAGAGTCAGGAGGTCACTCTGGAGCAGCTGCAGGTCTTTCAGGTACAAGAAACTGCAAATCAGCTTGTTGTTTTCCTGATTTTTTTAATGCATTTCTTCCATGGATTTTTGCAGTTTTAAAAATTCAACAGTGAACTCTCCAAACTAGATCCAATCGTGCAAACTTAATCCTACACAGGCTTTTCATATCATCCTGCACGAGAAGAATGAATGCAGACGTAATGTGATGAATTCCATATCTGTTCAGACCACATGGAAATGAATGGAACCCATTGACTTAAACACTGCAGCATGAATCACTGACACTGTGGAAACTGTGAGCAAAAAGCTGGAGGTTGTGTGATTTTTGCCAGACGCGGCAGATGCTATGTGAAATGCACAAAAAACACAGTTTAATCCAGCGTGATGAAAGTCCTAATCATGCTGTTTATTGTGTTTATATTACTGTAGTACCATTGTTCTCCTGGGAACTGTGTATATTTTTATAAATGAAGTGCTGTACGCAAAGTTAGTGTCAGAGTGTAAATAAAACATTGTTGACCACAGCTGATCATATTCACGTCAGTCCAAAATGAATTCCACTTGAGGCGCAAATTCAAAATACAAAAAGAACTGTGTTGACCCAGGCTGATCTGGTTTAGACAGTTTTGTGTGGCTGTAGGCAGTTTGCTGTTTCTGCTGTAGCATCACATTGCGCTCAAGAGACACAGGGTCATGTTAAACACTCCACATTTGCATAAAGTTTAGGTCTCATGAAACCTGATCCGACACCTCATGAAACTTTTAAACGAACTCTTGTTTTTCTGTCATGAAGATAGATTCAGCATTTTATTTCTTGCCTCAAATGTTTTCAGAAACACATTTCGCTGAACAGTTTTCGCGGTAAAAGCGAGCTGCCATATTAGTCCGGTTTAAAATCCAGTATCGTCCAATCAGATACAGCCAACATATAGGCGCATGAATTGAAGTAGGAAGAAGAAAACCTTTTGTTGTTGTTGCATTCAGGATAAAACGAGATGAGGAGTGCCACTCCTGCTTAAAAAACGCATGTTATGATAGTAGGAATCATGAAGTACATCATAAAAACACAGGGTTTAAGGAACTGAGGAAAAGCTGCTATCATAAATTACACATGCAGTGGAGAAGTACCAGATGAAATAAAACAAATTAAAATAAAATAAAACTCAATAAAATAAAATAAAACTATGAGTAGTATTTTTTTTTAAATATAGGTAGATAAAGGACAAAATAGAAGTCAAAATTCATAACAACTGAATAAGAAAATAATTTTAAAAAAACTGACAATTAACAACAATTTTTATAGAGACATTAATAAATAAAACCAATTCTACATATAGTAATATTTTAAAATATCTATCAATTCAACAAAAAGCAAGGCTTTAATGGTAGATCTTGAGTTGTCCTTCAAAAATATAAACACTTTCTGCTGCCCTCAAGTCTAAGAGATGTGGGTTTTTGTTCTGACTTGTGGTTTAATTGAAAAGCCACCACCAGAAGGGACTGTAAATATATCACAGGAGGGGCTGTAAATATGTAATTTTAACACGAAAAGGCAAAAATCCTGCACATATATCATCATACTGCTGAGTGAAAGCCGATCAAATGTCCAGTATCCATCTATCCATCTATCCATCCATCCATCCATCCATCCATCTATCTATCTTCTCTGTTTGTCTCATTATGAACTCAGTGTTTCTCCGTTGTCTCTTCTCTCCTCATAGCACAAGTCACCGGTGACAGCCATGACACTCTCAAAGAAGAAGGTAACAGATCAGAGACATGCAAACTCACTTTCAAAACTTCCAAAACTCCCTCACATCCGCTGCACAGACACACACACACACACACACACACACACACACACACACACACACACTCACACACTATCACACTTATCACTCATCTCCCCACCTAGCGTCTCCAAGGACGACTTCATCACCAGTTGCTATGGTTACCCCGTCGGTGGAATAATGACGAGATGCCACACACACACACACACGCGCACACACACACACACACACACACACACATGCACACACACACACAGTGCACCTTGCATTATTAAAATAGTCTGGGATTCATGAAGGAGAAAAAAACACACAGCTCGTTCACACAGCCAGACATGCACATCAAGATTATAAAAAGCAAGAATCACCACATTTCTGTATCCCACACACAAACATTGTTACTGTGTGACTCACAGTCTGTTTTTTTGCAAAACTTAATGCCCCTTTTTTTCCTCTCTTTGCCGTCCCCGTCCTCGACTCTACCTCCCTTCCAACCATTACTTTCTGCTCCATCTCGTCTTCTACCCTACGCCTCTTCCTCCAGCAGTGGTTGTTTGTGGGCTCCAGGGAGGGTGTGTCCCAGCTGGCCCTGTACCAGTGTGAACTGTACGGTCAGGCCTGCGCTGAGTGCTGCCTGGCCAGAGATCCCTACTGCACATGGGATGGACATGCTTGTAGCCCCTACATGCCCACAGTCCGCAGGTGACGACATTTCACCTCTTTATCCACTAATGTAATGACAAAATTTTGCACAAGTTGATTTTTGTTTTCACTAGAGGAACAAATGTGAAATCAATTTTCTCAAATCAGATTTAAACCACATAGTCTGAAATGTGGCTGACATTACACCCCAACTCTGATCCTTCTGATTACATTTTAAGCATTCGTTTCACTCGCTTAAGGCTTTGTTCCATAGCAAAGAATTACAACTTGCCATGAAACTGATGGTGTTTTTGGTGACATCCTGACCTTTCTGGTTCTGATTTCTTCAGCAAATTGGTTCTGCCAAGTGATTTCTCAGTTTTTAGTTTGACTTTTCTCTTAGTGCCATCCTCAGGACCAACTTTACACACTCAGTTGTAAGTAAAATCTGCTTTTTTTCTGTACTGTTCGTCTTTGCAGGAGGAACGCTCGCCATTTGGGTGAGGATGAGGATCCATTGACTCAGTGTGTCAGACAGGGAGGTGAGGAGATTATTCCATAATCATGTTCAACATGTATGCTTTACTGTTTTTCTCAGTCACTTTGGTGTATTTCTCGAGAATCCTCGTTATTTGCAAAACAATATGTGCATTTTTCAAAACAATTTGTACAAATAGCAAAATACTATGGCTTGCCTGCAAAAGCCAGTCTCTTGCTCAGAATCCTCAGTTCCTCTCTCAGAAATATCTGTGCCAAAAAACATGTTAGTGCCATCAGAAGACCAGTCCTTGTGTCATTGTGTATGGATAAGACAGTCAAATTGCTTAGTCATGTCATTATAACAGTGTACTGTGGATGGATGTTCTGATGTAAACTATGGCTAAAAATTTGATGACAGCTATTGTTTGATTTATGTCATTGTAGACTGACATTGGACAGATTTCACAGATTGGATATCTGATGGTTGGACAAAAATAAATTAATATTCTGATATGTCATAGCCTAACAATAGCTGTAAGAAAGGGTGTTGATATTTAGCTAGTTTTGGTAGTTAGCATGTTTCAGACTCACTGTTACCCTCAGATTTTCTTTCCTCCTGTCCTGTGCTCAAGCTTGACCATGCACTGGACACACTGGAATACTGTTTTCAGAATCAATCCCAGCTGCTTTGTTTGTTTCCCATGTAAATTTATTTACTCTGCATTGACATATAATAGACAGCGAGTCAATGAGAAGATTTTGCCAAATCAGACAAAAAGTGTGTTAGATTAGAAATGCTTACTCTATATTTAACAATGCTTAAGCTACAGTAAATTCAATCAATCCGTTTCAAGCTTTGTGTGTTGTAGATATGCCTCATAATTGTATGGTTAGTTATAATATATATACATATATATATATATATATATATATATATATATATATGTATAATATATATACATATATATATATATATATATATATATATATAGTAAGAACAATTTGCAACGGAATCCAAGTCAGTTCTGTTTATATGATCCAGTATAAGATTTTTTCATCACAAGACAGTATAAGAATTCAGAAAAACAGTCAAATGGAAAATTTTCGAATTGGAAATGCTCTATATGAATATATATATATATATATATATATATATATAAAATGAGGTATATAGCCAATTTGAAATTGAATAGAATAAATAAAGACAGACAGAATGACAAGTACAGTGATTACAAAAAATCTGTGCAAAAACAAAAAGCAAACAAAAATAAAATGTGTGCGATAATAACTGCTCCTTATACAAATTTTGTGTTTGTGTTTTGTGTTTGAGGTGTCGTGCACAGTGCCTGAATATTTTTGTCCACCTCTTTTTTGACAGTATTTTCAACAATTTGTCTTACTTTTTTCTTGTACATATACATTTTATGCAGTTATCTCTTATTTTCTGTAAATATATGCTTTGCACTGTTCTTATTCTTTACACTTTTGTAATCGTGTAAGCTATTTGTGCTGTAAAAGGATACAATTTTGTTGTACTTTTCTTATGACAATAAAAGCGTTTGTATTTTCATCGTATAAGCTGTCTCATCTTTCCTTGAATGTATTTAAGCCGGGCTGCAGGTGGAGGCAGAGCAGAGAGTGATGATGGTTGCGGAGGGTAACAGCACCTACCTGGAGTGTTTACCTCGATCCAGACACGCCGCAGTCACCTGGTACAAGCAGGCTGGAGAGAACAGCCCTGAACTCAACCAGGTACACACACATTTTGTGATTTTGTTTATCTTCCCTGTACTTGTTTCCAAACCTTTCGCCACCAGTTTATTTAGTATAAAAATGCCAAACATCCCACCTGTGCATCTGTAACTGAACAAGCCAAAAAAATCCAAAAAAGATGCTATAATAAATCAGCTCAAATAAAAAAAAATATTTAACTGTCCAGATACAGATTTTCAAACCCCAAATGAGCTAAAACAGCTTAAACTGATGAAAAAATTGCAAAGCAAATAGACACAAAAGTTGGATAATAGACCCAAAAATGTCAGGAGCAACTAACAGTAGCAATTTAACTACTAATTAATATCTTAAAGGAATGTTAGTTAAAATAATCTAATTATCCAGACTGTCAAATGTAAACATACTTCGTGTTCTGTCTTTCTCTCTCTAGGTGGTAACAGGTGACCAGCTGGTGGTGATCGAACGAGGTGTCCTGATTCGTCGAGCCGAGCTGTCCCACGGCGGCGTCTACCACTGCCAGGTGGAGGAGCACGGCTACCACTGGACCGCCGTCACCGTTCGCCTCGCCGTCTGGAGCCCCTCAGCCAATCGTCTCCTGGCCTCCTGGTCTGGCTCATCCTATCAGAGCACTGGGACGCAGCCGTGGTACGAGGACGTGATGGCGCTGATCCACCCGGCGAACCTTGGCCAGCACTGCAAGGCTCTGGGATACCGCCCGCCACGCAACCACCGTCGCCATGGTGGCATCATGCTGGCGCCAGTCAAAGAGAAAGAGAGGGGGGAGAGGCACAAGCATGGGGGAGGAAGAGGAGGAGGTGGTGGAGGAGGAGGAGGAGGAGGAAGAGCAGCAGGGAGGAAGAGCAGGAGCAAGCCCCAGCAGAGGGCGCCGAGGAGCGCCTGAACGAGCTAATGATAGCTGACTTTAACACACATGCACACACTTAACTTATACACTGACACACAGACATACACACTGTATGTACAGAGACATGCGCATGCACTTATCTACAGAAATGTCATCCTTTCATTATAGTGACAAATGTTCAAGCTAAGCTACACATAAATAACTGAAGTGCGAAACAGCAAAGACTGTTCAGGCAACAAGTGACTCTGTAAATAAAAAGTAGGAAACTTTAGGTTGCATGAATGAAGGACGAGCGTCAGTTTGGCAGACTGTCGTGACAAAGGACATTTGAGTGGGTTTTTTGGAGCTGAAACCTCAACAGAAAAGAAAAAGAATGAAAAGAAAGTTGAAATTCAGCACATCCTCTGAATTGATTGCTGCCTCAAAGGTTCATAATTTTGGCTTTGCATGTTTTTCCCCATTACTTTCCAATCACACACACTCGCAATTACTCTCCGAAACAGAACAGATGTTTTTAGATTGATTTTCTTCCTTCAGGGTGAAAAAAATGGTTTTCTTTTTTTTTCATATCATTATGCGGAAACACTGAAGAGATGCTGAAAATCACGTTATTGTGGCTGCAGGAGGCATTTTTAAAAACTTTTTGAGTTTATATTTCTAGGACACTCTGTTTTCGAGACATACTTTATGGATGAGTTTTGTGGTTGGAAGGTGAAAAGTATGAAGAAGCAAAACATCTTTGTGCCACACTGTCATAGATTTGTTTTTCACATGACAACGGAAACCAACAAAAATGGCACCAAACAGAAACAAGATGGAATATTGTCTGTGATTGAAGGTCAGACAGTGTAAAAATTAATATGCATTGGAAAATAATCAGCAGTGATTGATATTTAAAGGGATATTACATCCAAAACCTTAGTTAATAGCTTTTAATTCTGCACCAGCTAATAATTAGGTTGTGAGTAGCAGTACATAGCACTGATGAGTCATAGATTTTTACCGCGTAATGGAAACGTAACACAAATCTTCAAACAGTTCACCTTCAGTGAGAGCTGAGCTTTGCTGGCTTCTAGGTGGGGTCCGACCACCAGATGACTGACTGAGACCACAGAGATGAAAAGGTGGAGAAAAAGCTCCAGCTTTGATGAGGTTGCAAATCAACTTTCCCACGACTTCAGTGGTTTTGTTCTGCTGGACATGTTTCCATTATGTTCTCCTCAGTTCTTGGTTCTGCAGGTTGAGCTGGCACTGATTTTGTGCCACGACGTAGAAAACTGCTTGGTATAAGTGTGGGAACAGAAGGTGGAGATCAGAAAACAACCCAAAAAAAGCTCAAATCCTATTTTGAGTGTTGGCTTGGTTTTTTAGGAGTCACATGTACACGCTGTGTAGATTTAGGTAAGAAATACACAACCATTCAAAAGTTTGGGGCCACTTAGAAATGTCCTTATTTTTAAAAGAAAAGCAGTTTTTTTCGGTGAGGATAACATTAAATGAATCAGAAATACAGTCTAGACCTTGTTAATGTGGTAAATGACTGTTCTAGCCGGAAACGGCTGATTTTTAATGGAATATCTCCATAGGGGTACAGAGGAACATTTCCAGCAACCATCACTCCTGTGTTCTAATGCTACATTGTGTTAAGTAATTGCATTGAAAGGCTAATTGATGATTAGAAAACCCTTGTGCAATTATATTAGCACATGAATAAAGGGAGTTTTCATGGTATGCATGAATTGCCTGGGTGCCCTCAAACCTCTGAACGGTAGTGTAAATCCAAAAAACAACTTCACTTTCATAAATGATTGTATTTTGAAAGAATGCAATGACTCCAATTTCATAATTCGGCAAAAACAGAAGACTTTTTTTAACTGGTAGTATTTCAAATTATATTTCCAGCAAGTAAACAGTGACATTTCTGAAGCCCTGGATCTGTCTCACAAAAAACAAACTCTATTAAGACGCATCTAAATGATTTTCCAGAAATGTGTGGTATCACTGAACAAGGAAATGAAGAGGACTGAACTATGAACCAAACTGGACTCTGTACAGACCCTGCATGTTTCTGAAACTAGGACCACTTTGAGTGAATTCTGGACCAACACAAGAAAAAAAAAGGAAAAAAGAAAAAGTGGAGTATTATATAGCTGGTTCTGCAGCTCCAGCTGGTAACAGCATCTGACTGAAGCATGAAGCAGGCCCAGTGTATTATAAAGACGCCTTTATTACACCAAGTTGGAACCGGAGAAAGCGCTAAACGGAATTGGCGTCATGCGGACTCATGCCTCGAGTGGCTTTAGTGACTTTGCGAGGCAGTAAATTGTGTTCTTAAAGTTAAAGTGTTGAACCGACGCAGCTTCTTCCTCCTCGAAGAAGCTCTCAGCGGTATTTATTAGTTTTCATCCGGAGTGCTTGTTTCGGAAATTTGCAACAACAGAAAACCATCAGGTGTCAAAAAACGGATGCTTATTTGATGTGTTTGTTGGTCTGTGTTTGTGTGTGTCCAGTTGTTTCCATTTGTATATTTTATGTGTTTTTTTAAAACGTATTTATTGGTAAAAACCCAATAGCATTTAGTTGAAGTGAGCAGAAACTAAAAGTGTGTTTAAAATTTCTGTTTTCCAGCAAATACAAACCAGATGCTCTGACTTCAGACTGTTGTGTTCGGCTTACATTGCATTGGAGATAAACCTATCAACCTAACATGGGAGGACGAAGTGTGACCCAAACAGACTAAATTGAAACTTAACTTTGATTTGTGTGGTAAACTGTATTGATTTACATGCATGGTTAAGTCCAATAACAACATATTTTCATTTGTTTGATTGAATCCGACACTAATAATGCTGCAGTCTGTAATATATTCCATGTTGTTTCCTGCAGGATCCCCATGTTCTTTCACTCGTCTTGTTGTATGTATTTCTGTATATGTATGTGTTTTTACAGTCTGTGTGTCCTCATGTGTGTTTGACATTAGTGGGATCAGAGTGAAAGTAGCTCAAACAAAGGTTCAGAGGCCGAGCCAGTAAATCTGCCAAACGGGGAGCTCAGCAGTGGATCCAAGACACTTTTGATGCCGTAAGAAAAATAAACCAGAGCAACTGAAAGCTCAGAGAGAAAATTAAAATGGGCTTGGCTTCTTGGTTTCTCTGCCTTAGCCACATGAAAGAGCCTGGCTGCTTCTGAGCATGTGTTTGTGTAGAAACACAAAGAAAGAAAGCCTTTCGAAGGGAATGTGTGACTCTTGATTGTGTTGAGGCTGTGTAAGTGTTGTAGGGCCACTTTTGAAAAATTAAAGCACGTGTGGGTGAATGTGAAACTGGCAGAACAACCCAAATGAAATCAGCATTTGGCCCATTTTCACAATATACGTTATTATTATGGCCGTCTCCAAGGAAGCTTTTGTTGTACACTGGCATATTTAAACACTACAGGGTTTTTATCTATATTAAAAAACGGATGTAATAAAATGTGATCGCTTTATTTTAACCAAGATAAACGGACACTATGTCCATCTTTTATTTACTGTCACTACTTGTGAAATTAGATTTTCAGCCAGCAAGGGCGACACCTCTGGTTTGAAAAGGACATCCAATTGTATAGAAGTCTATGAGAAAACAACCCAATGTCTCACTTCATTTGTGACCTCAGTAAACATTTTTCTGATGTGTTTGTGGTGTCAGTTGCTACTTTTATGATTTTTGGAACACAGCATGATACTAATTTTGTAAATTTTGGTCCCATTTGCTAACATATCACAGTTGTATAGCATCCTCATGTTGTCTGATCAGATCTACCCGTTGTTCATAACATCCAGTTTCAAAAGTCCAAGATGGCGATGGCCAGTTTTCAAACCCAATATGACAATTGCTACGTCCATCTTTTATATCTGTCACTACTTCTGAAATTAGAGGGTGTTCATATGAACTTTTCTTGTAAACATGGTGCACACAACTCCATTTAAAGGCATCAACAGATGAAGTTAGATGTAGATGCAGCCTTCACAGTGTGCTAGTGAGTTGAGATGCAGCAAAAGTGCAAACAAAATTTAATTCTGCTGCTTCTTTTAGGCCTCCAACTTTCTGTTCTGACCTAAAAAAAAACACCAGCTTCGATTTCAATTGGACTCCTCTGCCGGCTCACTCTAACAAGCATACATCCGATCGACCGACCTGAAAATATGAGCATAATTGTGCTTGTGTTGACCCTGCCTTCAGGGATATTGTGTGTATATGAAAGTGTAACTCGTGTATATTTGTCAGATCCGAGCGTCGGCACAGGCAGCAGGCAGAACTCTGAGCAGACATTTTTGCGGAGCACCAGTTTAAACATTTAGCCCCTCAAAGACGTGGAGCTGCTCCTCGTTCATTACAATGGCCTCGTGTGTTTCACTGTATTTACATCTTGGTGCCAGCGTTCGTCTCTTGTGATTTTCCAGAAGCATTTCTCTGCAAACTGTCATCCAGTGAGACTCTGTTTTCTTTGTGTAAATATGTATAAAGGTCTGCTTTGAAATGAGCCTGTTGTGTTGTTTTAAGGCATATATTCCAATTCACAACTGGACACAAAACACACTCACATATAGGAGACTAGACTGTGAAGCAAAAAACATATTAGGGTGTTTCTGTTAGGCCAAATTTAGCCAACTTCTCAACTTTTTTCTTGCAGGTATACAGAGTATGCTGTTTTTACCAATCAGTAGTAATCTCAAGTAGCTTTAGTACCTATTTAATGGTCCAAAGATGTATTTTTTTTCCACCGATGCAGATAAATGCACATGTTGCATCAAGTCTAAGAGGGTTGACTATAAAAATGTCAGATTTTGGAGAAACACAACATTTTCTCCATTCCATGTACACTGTCTTTGCTCCAAAACAGCAACATGCCGTCCAACACCAAACCACCATCTTCCTCTGCCAAAGCAACCACATACAGTACTTTGTCATTTAAAGTTTGGTTTGCTGAGCAATCTGAAGGCTAAAAGATCCGAATACCCAACAACCTTCGATTTACTGCTTACGAACCCTTTAAGATTAGCAAACTGGTCAGAAACACTTCATTGTTTTCCGCTGTTTGTTTAACTTATGTCATTTTCTTCTCAAACTTAACAGCCGCTGGTCAAACATGAGCCGCGGTGGCTTTGTTTTTTTCATTCCTCCTGCCAAGATGCTTTTTATAAACAAAATTATGAGGCAGGAATGTTTTTAAAGTCCAGCTGAGAGAAATAGAATATCACAGCAGAACACACAACCGTGCATTTGGCGTAAATTAGCTTTTTGCATTGGTGTATTTTATTAAAAATGAGACATTCCTACTCTGTAGCCCAATTAAGTTGTGACACTATGATTATGATATATTGGGTTTCTTTTTAGGCTGTAATGTAGTGAAAAGGTACCAGACTAGACCACATTTCAATCACAATTATGCTTTGTTTTTGATGGATCGGTGTCAGTTTACCCTCATTTTGCCATGAAAATACATTAAATTCTCTCTGAGGAGGGATTTTTACAGAACACGGTTTTCATATTGGCATGTAAGCAAATGAAACTTGCTCTAACTTGCCTACTCTTACATTTAGAAGCATTTGGATGTTCCTGTATTTACTGAGGACATTAAGAAAAACCACCTGTTTAAGTGATGAGAACACAGAAACCAAATGACTAACAGCTATTTTGGCTTCTTTTCACCGTCCTAATTACATATAATAATGTTTCCCTCAAAGCTGCAATAATTTTCTCAACTCTACGTGAATCCATCAGTTTGGTTCAGACTGAAATATCTCAACACACACTGAATGGATTGCAATAAATGCTGACATTCATGGTCCCCAGAGGACATTCATCCATCCATTCTCTATACACCGCTTTATCCTCACTAGGGTCTCGGGGGGTGCTGGAGTCTATCCTAGCTGACTAGAGTGAAGGCAGGGGACACCCTGGACAGGTCGCCAGTCTGTCACAGGGCTACATATACAGACAAACAATCACACTCATATTCACACCTACGGGCAATTTAGAATAATCAATTAACCTCAGCATGTTTTTGGACTGTGAAAGGAAGCTGGAGTGCCTGGAGAAAACCCACGCATGCACAGGGAGAACATGCAAACTCCATGCAGAAAGATCCCGGGCTGGGATTTGAACCGGGGATCTTCTTGCTGCAAGGCGAAAGTGCTAACAACTATATCACTGTGCAACCTCCCCAGAGGATAAACTCTAGTAATTGTTTATTCTTCAATGTCTAGAGGATAAAGTGGGAACATTTTTGGTCAGTCAGCCGCTTTGGTTCATTCTTATATATATATATATATATATATATATATATATATACACACATATATATATATATACAGGGACGACTGGTATAAATGGGCTAACAGGGCTCAGCCCTCCCAGGCCAACACAAAAAAGATGAGAAAATTATTTTTCAAATAACTTACAACAGATTGTTTTAAGTTTAGGTGAAAACAAAGGTAGCAACAGCACCAATCAGTCAAAAGAAAAACATAGAATATCTCTAAAAGGGCTTATTTTTTACAGCCCCAGCAGATAGAGTCCACTTTCATTCGTTTCATTCTTGTAAGTGATTGACAGGTGTCATGTCCCGCCCCATAATTTACTGATCATTTGGGCTAACTTTGGTCAGCCCACAGGCCTTTGACGCAGCGAGAAAAGGTTAAGCTATGGCGAGTGTTAGCATGAACGAGGTGGATTATTTGTTTTCATGTCCATTTTCCTCAATGTCTTTGGAGGAAAAGCTGTAAGTTAAGAGACTGGGATCACATCGGCCATCGATGTGAGCTTCTTTTGAAATAAGGTAGGCCTATGTTGACCTGTTAAAGGACTGTGACACCTTGTTTTTATTGAGGTCATCTGTTGTGCTGAAGGCGTGTTTTGCACAACATGTCGCCAAACAGTTGTAAAAGACAGTTGCAGCAGGCAAGTTCAAGGGGGCCGAATACTTTCACAAGGCACTGTATATATATATATATATATATATATATATATATATATATATACAGTGCCTTATTCGGCCCCCTTGAATACTTTCACAAGGCACTGTGCCTTATTCGGCCCCCTTGAACTTTTCAAACTTTCGCCACATTTCAGGCTTCAAACATAAAGATATAAAATTTTAATTTTTTGTCAAGAATCAACAAGAAGTGGGACACAATCGTGAAGTGGAACGAAATTTATTGGATATTTTATACTTTTTTAACAAATAAAAACCTGAAAAGTGGGGCGTGCAATATTATTCGGCCCCCTATCATTAATACTTTGTAGCGCCACCTTTTGCTGCAATTACAGCTGCAAGTTGCTTGGGGTATGTCTCTATCAGTTTTGCACATCGAGAGATTGAAATTCTTGCCCATTCTTCCTTGCAAAACAGCTCGAGCTCAGTGAGGTTGGATGGAGAGCGTTTGTGAACAGCAGTCTTCAGCTCTGCCCACAGATTCTCGATTGGATTCAGGTCTGGACTTTGACTTGGCCATTCTAACAACTGGATACGTTTATTTGTCAACCATTCCATTGTAGATTTGGCTTTATGTTTTGGATCATTGTCCTGTTGGAAGATAAATCTCCGTCCCAGTCTCAGGTCTTTTGCAGACTCCAACAGGTTTTCTTCCAGAATGGTCCTGTATTTGGCTCCATTCATCTTCCCATCAATTTTAACCATCTTCCCTGTCCCTGCTGAAGAAAAGCAGGCCCAAACCATGAGGCTGCCATCACCATGTTTGACAGTGGGGATGGTGTGTTCAGGGTGATGAGCTGTGTTGCTTTTACGCCAAACATATCATTTTGCATTGTGGCCAAAAAGCTTGATTTTGGTTTCATCTGACCAGAGCACCTTCTTCCACATGTTTGGTGTGTCTCCCAGCTGGCTTGTGGCAAACTTCAAACGAGACTTTTTATGGATATCTTTGAGAAATGGCTTTCTTCTTGCCACTCTTCCATAAAGGCCAGATTTGTGCAGTGTATGACTGATTGTTGTCCTATGGACAGACTCTCCCACCTCAGCTGTAGATCTCTGCAGTTCATCCAGAGTGATCATGGGCCTCTTGGCTGCATCTCTGATCAGTCTTCTCCTTGTTCGAGGTGAAAGTTTAGAGGGACGGCCGGGTCTTGGTAGATTTGCAGTGGTTTGATACTCCTTCCATTTCAATATGATTGCTTGCACAGTGCTCCTTGAGATGTTTAAAGCTTGGGAAATCTTTTTGTATCCAAATCCAGCTTTAAACTTCTCCACAACAGTATCTGGGACCTGCCTGGTGTGTTCCTTGGTCTTCATGATGCTCTCTGCACTTTAAACAGAACCCTGAGACTATCACAGAGCAGGTGCATTTATACGGAGACTTGATTACACACAGGTGGATTCTATTTATCATCATCAGTCATTTAGGACAACATTGGATCATTCAGAGATCCTCACTGAACTTGGAGTGAGTTTGCTGCACTGAAAGTAAAGGGGCCGAATAATATTGCACACCCCACTTTTCAGGTTTTTATTTGTTAAAAAAGTATAAAATATCCAATAAATTTCGTTCCACTTCACAATTGTGTCCCACTTGTTGTTGATTCTTGACAAAAAATTAAAATTTTATATCTTTATGTTTGAAGCCTGAAATGTGGCGAAAGGTTGAAAAGTTCAAGGGGGCCGAATACTTTCGCAAGGCACTGTATGTACATATGTCAGCCTGGGAAGGCTGGAAGGCTGTCCACAAGGTTTAGGAGTGTGTTTATGGGAATTTTTCACCATTTTTGCGCAAGCGCATTTGTGAGGTCACACACTGATGTTGGACCAGAAGGCCTGGCTCTCAGTCTCGCTCTAATTCATCCCAAAGGTGTTCTATCGGGTTGAGGTCAGGACTCTGTGCAGGCCAGTCAAGTTCATCCACACCAGACTCTGTCATCCACATCTTTATGGACCTTACTTTGTGCACTGGTGCACAGTCATATTGGAAGAGGAAGGGGCCAGCTCCAAACTGTTCCCACAAAGTTGGGAGCATGGAATTGTCCAAAATTTCTTGGTATGCTGAAGCATTCAGAGTTCCTCTCACTGCAACTAACGGGTCAAGCCCAGCTCCTGAAAAAACAGCCCTCCGCCATAATTCCCCCTCCACCAAACTTTACACTTGGTACAATGCAGTCCAAAGCGCGATTGGTCACTCCAGAGAAGGCGTCTCCACTGCTCTAGAGTTCAGTGGCTGCATGCTTTCCAGCACTGCATCCAACGCTTTGCATTGCACTTGGTGATGTATGGCTTGGATGCAGCTGCTCGGCCATGGAAACCCATTCCATGAAGCTCTCAGCTGAAGGACTGTTCTTGAGCTAATCTGAAGGCCACATGAAGTTTGAAGGTCTGTAGTGATTGACTCTGCAGAAAGTTGACCACCTCTTGGCACTATGCGCCTCAGCATCCGCTGACCCCGCTCCGTCAGTTTACGTGGCCGACCACTTGGTGGCTGAGTTGCTGTCGTTCCCACACACTTCCACTTTCTTATAATACAGCTGACAGCTGACTGTGGAATATTTAAGAGCGAGTAAATGTCACCACTGGATTTGTTGCACAGGTGGCATCCTGTCACAGTTCCACGCTGGAATTCACTGAGCTCCTGAGAGCGAGCCATTCTTTCACAAATGTTTGTAAAAGCAGTCTGCATGCCTAGGTGCTTGATTTTATACACCTGTGGCCATGGAAGTGACTGGAACACCTGATTCTGATTATTTGGATGGGTGAGCGGATACTTTTGGCAATATAGTGTATGTAACAAACCTAAATGGGGATGCAGCAACACCGTAGAGCTACAACTTAGTTATTTCAAGTCAAAAATATATGTTTTTCTTCAGAATTTTTTTTTAAACATGATGAACTTTTAGGGTTTTATCTGTGAGTGGATTTATCACCTGAGACTGTTTTTATCTACTTGTTTAATATGACAGGAACCGTGTTTCGCTGCAGAAAATGGGTCAATAGGCAGTTTAAAAATATATGTATATATCTCAGAAACTAGTTGATATTTTAAATTTTACAGGAACCATTTTTAATAGTTGATTTAATGCAGCAGTTTCATTCTTCAGCAGCTGCTTTTAAAATAGCATCACAGAACACATGCATGGTGCACACTTTGATGGCAGAGGAGGCATAATTGATACAGATGTAAAACTGTAGAAAAAACCCTAATACCGTATTACATCTTGAAAAAACCCTGAGAGGTGTAGAGGAGGGCCTGTGGAAGCAGCGTCAGGTTAATTGACGCAGGTGTTATTGATTAGACTCACCTGATTCTCTCTGCAGTAGCAGGCTGAAGGAGAGGACAAAAAAGGACACAGACGGAGAGGATGGACGGCTGGTGAAGACGCAAGAGTGGAGGACAGTGTACCGGACGAGGTCCTGTGGAGCGCCGGGCATAGTTTGGAGACTGTTTACAGGACTTAGTCCGGTGGAGCACCGGGCATAAGTTAGAGACTGTTGATTTGTGTTTGTGACTTTGATGGTGAATAAAAAGCCCGTTTGATATCGCCAACCTGCCGTGGTTATTGTGCTGAGTGGACCCACCAACAGGACATTTGTTACACTGGCACCCAGCCGGCACTCAGCGTGGTGAGATATCTGTGCCACCGGCAGAGCCTGTGCAGCCAGCGTTGGCGTTGGCTCAGATGCTGGGGGAGTTGGCGGCGATGCTTTCGGAGCAGGAGGCTGTGAATAGGCAACACCTTGACGCTCTCCACTAGCAGTCGGAGAGGCAGACCCGCGTCCTTGAGCGGCTGCTGTCCCGGTCTGGGGGAATGCCTGGCTCCTCGGCCCCGTCCTCCTCCCCCATCTCTGGCGTGTCCCTGCAGAAGATGACGGCGGCGGACGACCCACAGTCCTTCTTGGATATGTTCCATGCGACGGCGGAGGCGTGCGGATGGCCAGCGGCGGAGTGGGCAGTGCGCTTGCTTCGCCAGCGGAGCTTCTACAGCTGATCGCCGCTGCTTGGGACACACGAAATCTGGCTGGTACAACCGTGTCCGACCAGTAGCGCAAACGCGGAAATGCCCGGCAGCAGGCGACCACAAGAGTTTCGTGTTGCGGTGATGGACTGGCTTGGCTCTGTGCCAAATCAACTTTTTCAAGACGCTGGATTTAACCAAGGGCCACTGGCAGATTCCCCTGTCGCCAGAGTCTAGGGAAAAAACGGCCTTCTCCACTCCGTACGGTTTGTACCAATTTGTCACGCTTCCATTTGGGTTGTTCGGAGGCCCAGCCACATTCCAGCGTCTCATGGACAAGATGCTTCGCCCACATGCAGCATATGCTGCCGCCTACTTGGATGATGTTATCATCCACAGTAGTAGCTGGACGGAGCCTGTGCAGCAGGTGGCCACAGTGCTGGAGTCCTTGAGACGGGTGGGGCTGATGGCCAACCCGAAGAAGCGTGCTGTTGGACGGATGGAGGTACGGTATCTGGGACACCACTTGGGCGGCGGGCAGGTGCACCTACAGGTGGACAAGACAGCAGCGATCGCAGCCTGTCCGCAGCCCAAGTCCAAAAAGAGGTACGGCGGTTCTTGGGGCTGGCGGGCTACTATCAACGGTTCATCCCCAAATTCTCGGACCTGGCCAGTCCCCTGACCGACCTGACTCAAAAGAGTGCCTCAGATCCGGTCCAGTGGACGGAGCAGTGCCAGCGGGCGTTTGAGAGGATAAAGCAAGCCCTCTGTGGGGAGCCTGTCCTCTACACACTTAATTTCTCTCTCCCTTTTATCCTACAGATTGATGCCAGAACAGAGGGTTGGGGCCGTTTTGTCCCAGCAGGTGCGGGGCGTCGACCGCCCAGTAGTGTACATCAGCCATAAGCTGTCTGAGAGGGAGGCCTGCTATAGCACAGTGGAGAAGGAGTGCTTGGCGATCAGATGGGCGGTCGGGGCCCTGCGCTACTACCTCCTGGGACGCCCATTCATCCTCTGTTCGGACCACGCCCCTCTCCAATGGCTCCACCGCATGAAGGATACCAACGCCCGAATCACACGGTGGTATCTGGCGCTGCAGCCTTTTAAGTTCAAAGTGATTCATAGTCCGGGGGCGCAGATGGCTGTGGCTGACTTCCTCTCCCGCTCCTTTGAGTCGAGGGGGTGTAGGTTAGGCCGGACGGCTCCCCAGCCTACATTGGGCGGTGGGGTATGTGGCGATGAGCGTGGGAAAGCTCAGCTGCAGGAGAGAGAGGTGTAGAGGAGGGCCTGTGGAAGCAGCGTCAGGTTAATTGACGCAGGTGTTATTGATTAGACTCACCTGATTCTCTCTGCAGTAGCAGGCTGAAGGAGAGGACAAAAAAGGACACAGACGGAGAGGATGGACGGCTGGTGAAGACGCAAGAGTGGAGGACAGTTTACCTGACGAGGTCCTGTGGAGCGCTGGGCATAGTTTGGAGACTGTTTACAGGACCAAGTCCGGTGGAGCTCCGGGCATAAGTTAGAGACTGTTGATTTGTGTTTGTGACTCTGATGGTGAATAAAAAGCCCGTTTGATATCGCCAACCTGCCGTGGTTATTGCGCTGAGCGGACCCACCAACAGGACATTTGTTACACCCTGCAAGCAGGAAACATTCTGCACATATTTCTAATGCTCCAGTGTCTGAGTGCAGCTGTGTTTAAGCTCACATGTGGGTGCAAACAATAAAGCTTCAGCTCCTCCACCAGTCTTGCACCTCCTGAAGATGACGAGGTAACAATTCAAACTGTAAATTGAAACAGATTCGCAATAAAACCCAGATAAAACCATTGTCAGTGACAAATTGGCTGCAGACTACAGCCACAATTTCTCAGCAGCCATCTGAATTCCAGAAAATGACAGATTCACTTCACCAAAAACACCTCGACAATTATCCTCTCTGCGTGACCGCTGGAATAAAAGATACGCTGACAAGTAAGGACAAGATTTTACAGTGCTGGTGACTCAAAATTGTCTCTATATTTATTGATATATTCTGTTTCCTCAATAAAAATATGTGAAAATGCACCAAAAATGATCACAGAGCTGCAGAACACTTATAGAGCTTATAAAACGAGTAGGAGATGGTTTTGGCATTTGCCTCACAGAATGACTGATCTACCCCATGACTTTTTTTGTTTCTCCCATTGCTTGGTCAACAAATAAACCTCCTTTTCACTGTTTTCGCTCATAAAGCAGCCCTTTAGGTGTCATAAGAGATTCAACACAATATTGTTTTCTTTCACTGAAGTTCTCATGCTGAATAAAACTGTCTGCTCATGCTAAAGATTAAATTTTACAGCTATCGACCTCAGACTCTCTGACTAATTCCAGTGGAGATTTAATAACATTGTGGTCTCTGAAAATGCAGTCATTTCCACAGATGCTTCAAACTGAAAATGTCCTCTCCTCTGACTTGTAACAAGCAGATCTTCCGGTTGAGCATTCTTGATGAATACATTTACTTCCACACCAGCCAACCCTTTAGAAGGCCAATGAAACTTTCTGTCCCCATGACGAAAATATCGAACAGAGGATAAATATCTGAGAATGTTAATGTTCAAGACTGTTCATCAATTTGGAAATGCATCCAATAGTTATACTTGTACTGAAATCAGCTACAGTTCCATAGATGCCTTGTTTCCTTCAAAATATAAAAGTAGTGTTTACAGAGAGAGCCACAATAAAGCTTTGCAGCATCAAGTCGTACCCGTTCTTGTCTAGTCTTTGAGCACTGAAAAAGCCAAATGCCATTTAACCCTCTGAACCCAAAAACCTGCTGATGGATTTTAGAGACGTGTTATTTTTTTTAAAATTCCCAAAATTACACCATTTGTCAGAGGCAGAAGCTGTAAAAACAGAAAAAAATTGACAGATTTTATTTTTAGATGGTCATTGAACTAATCATGTACGACATTTGGTTCCATTAGGAATAACCAAATCTGAACTATAAATCTGAATATTTAATCAAAATCACTTTATCCTAAATATCCTATTTAAAGGTTTTGACAATATAACTGAGTCCCACTGCACAAAAGATGTGTTCTCATTGCATCTAGTCATAGTAGTGCTGTTTCCATAGAGGTGCAGGACTTTATATTGCAGTGAATATTGAGCCTACAGTGAATAAAAATGTGACAGAAACTGCTTGGAGTCAAGACGTTAAGTTTCTTCTCCATTTGCCATTTGTTGAATGGAAAAATTATCAGTTATATTGCCGTGTTTGACACTATTTTTTCTAAAGATGGCAAGATATATCAACAGGTTTATCTATAGAACTAAAAAATTCTTGGTTCCCTTTTCTTTGTTTTAATTGTATGCACCTATTTTATTCCTCTCAAAGGTACTGTAAAGAACAAAACTTATATACAGTTGTAAAAACCATGTATATCACGGCAGTTTCTACCTACTCGTATTACTCTATTTTAATTTTCTGTTATGGAATAATTGTAACACATGCGTCGTCATCATGAAAGCAATCATGAATTTTAGTTCTTGCATAGATTTAGTACAGGTTTTCTGAAAAGGAACAACAATTATCAGCGTTGGTGTAGACAGTTGTGTTACTGAAATTATCTTATTATCGTAGCCTCTTGACTTCTCAAAGGTGGCTATGATTGACTACAGCTGCTGACTCCTCTGAGACAATTTAAATAGGACACATTTGATCCACTCATTAGACTCAGCCACGAACACTACTTTGGGAAAGTCTGATGAGCTCAGCAAAGATCAAGATCTAGAATGTCACTTCAAAACAACTTTTCAAAGCAGCTTCAGATCCCAAAATCATCTCTGCTAACAATTGTCTGCAAATATAAAGTGTTGCTGTCATGACCAGAAAGAAAGCACAATCACCTGCTGCTGAGAGACAGTTGGTTGGGATTGTCAAGAGTCAACCAAGAATCACCAAAAAGCAGGTCTGCAATGAATTAGAAGCTCCTGGAACACAGCTGTCAGTGTCCACAGTGTTTTACATCAATATGAGCTGAGAGGCTCCATGAAGAAGAAAGTTCTTCCTCTAGAAACAGAACCTTAAAACTCCACTGAATTTTGCTGCAAATCACATGGACAAAGAAAAGACCTTCTGGAGGAAAGTTATAAGATCAGATGAAATAGAAATTCAGCTGTTCAGCCACAATGCTCAGAAATATGTTTGGAGGAGGAGATAGTAAGGCCTTTAACTCCAAGAACACCAAACCTACCATCAAGCATGGTGGCTCTGGGGCTGTAAATGTAATAATGAAAGAGGATTATTTCAACATTCTTAAAATCATCAGTCAGAAGGTTGATCTTGGACACAGTTGGGTGTTCAAACAATACATTGAACCCAAACATACTTTAAAAATTGTAAATAAATGGTTAAATTGGGCTAAAATTAAGGTTTTAGACCGTTCTCCACAAAGTCCTGACTTAAACCCCATCAAGAACCTGTGGACTGTGATGAAGACACAAATCTGTATCAGAAAGCCAGCAAATTTAGTAAAAGTGAACCAACTCTGTCAAGAGGAGCATCAAAGATATCAGTAGAATCTTGTAGACGGAAACCAAAGGGATGTAACTGAGGTGAAAATTGCCAAAGAATATTTCACCAAATATTAGCTTTGGTCATATTCATAACCCAGCAGATTTTGTCATTTTTCCAGAAGTACAATAATTAATCTATGACAGAACCGAAATTTCTGTTTTTTGTTGGGTTTTGTTTTGTTGTTTGATAAAGATGCCTGTATTTCAATGATTCCATCACAGAAAACTCAACACTGGTATTATGTTAACATGGAGGAGGTTTACCAGCTGTTGCAGCGATATGGTTGATGGGTAGATGCAATTTCTGGAAATATTTGCAAATACGAAGTTGTATGTGTTCAGTGCCATACAGTTTCGTTGATAATCAAATAACAAACTATATGCAGCTCCCACTGACAAAACGCAAAGCCTCTCACTTCTATGAATTAGCCACCCTTGCCACTACTAATGATGGTGATGTTCTGAAAATAAGTTGGGAAAAAGACTTGGGTCATGAATTTCAACCAGGTAAGTGGGCAAAAATCATAGCAGAGTGTGGCAAATATGTGTGAGAGGCCAGGAGTAAATTTACACATAAAGTATTACACAGATATTAGTTTACCCCATCAAGATTGTATAGAATGAAGCTGCTGGGGAATGATATATGCTGGAAATGTAAACATGATAAAGGAACTTTTATTCATTGTATTTGGGACTGTATTCTGGTTAGGTCTCTTTGGGAACAAGTTGTGCAGATTTTAAGTGGTTGGCTGAGTGAAAATATACCATTTTGTCCAGAGATTTGTTTATTGGGAGATAGGAGCTGCTTACCAAATGTATCTAGAAAAAAATTCTCTATGATTTCTATGAGTATGATAACACAACCCGGTCTCACGGGGATTCGTGAAACTGTCACGTAAGTTTTAGTTTCGGTTTCGTGCGCACCAACACGATTTCGTCATGTTTTTCGTGCCGCTCACCACGAAATGTTTTTTGCTGTGGTAATCGCATCTGAAAGTGGTTTATACCGGCGGATTCATGACGATCTAAGCTGTCCATCGGCGTATACTGCTTGTGTGATTGCGTTTGCGGCCGCCGGCCGCCGGACATTCTTGAAATTCCTATGCAAATTGGTAAGTGTACCACCGGCTTATGGTTAGGTTATGGTTAGATTATGGTTAGGATTATGGTTAGGGTTATGTTTAGGGACGATGTCATGCAAAATATAGCGTTGGATTCGCCGCGGTTTTACATTAAAAATATAATATACACATTCTTTTGAAATACGTTCTGAGTGGCACGAAAAGTCCGCCGTTTAAAATACATTGGTGTGCATTTCGTGGTGAGCGGCACGAAAAACATGACGAAATCGTGTTGGTGCGCACGAAGCCGAAACAAAAATTTACGTGACAGTTTCACGAATCCTCGTGAGATCGGGCTGGATAACAACATGTCGTATTATCTTGAGATATTGAAAAACCCCCACTGTCCCAGGTGTTCAGGAGTGGGCTGGTGTTATGAGTGAAATTGTGTCATATGAATGTATGCTTAGAAGAGGGTGGAGGACAAATCGCCGTGGGAAGGATTTTGGAACCATGTAAAAGTGGACTGAGTATAACAGTTTCCTGCCTGAGACCATGTTTTCATTTTTTGTAAAGTAGGGTCTTTTATAGTAGGCTATGCTGGTTTTTGTGGAAGCCATGTACCATGTACAGTGTTTGTGAAATGACAATAAAAATTTGAATTACAAAAAAAAACATGGAGGTTTGGCTTATGACCTTTACTGCAGCCACCCTTGTGGCTGCAGTAAAGAAAAAAGAAAAAAAAAGTGTTTTTATAGGGTTTAAACCACAGACTATGAATAAAAGTAGGCCACTAATTTGTAGACAACTGTTTTGAAACCTTGAGTTTGCAATTTGTCCATCCTCATCTTGTTCTTCTAAAATCAAACATGACAACCAAAGAGTGGATCTGGCTGAGCACTCGAGGACACCACCAATAACCATGTGGCAGCAACTTCTAAATCACAAAGTACCCCAATTCTGATATCAACCTGAATGCATATAAATCAATAAAGATGTGTTGGCTTCTTTTTTGTGAAGCTGTCATGTTATCCATCTTCAAATACAGTCTGTCTCTGATTTGTGGGTTCATGATTTACAACCTCTTCTTGTCATTCTGGTGATCGCAACATGCAGTCTTCGGCTTTCATTACGCAAAAACCACATCAGTAAAAAAAACACCTGTTTTCAATTTGCCTTGTATCCCTCATTTTCCTAAATGGTGCCTTTCTTGTGGCACTTAGTTATCTATTAAAATAGCTTCTCTCTGACAGTAATATCCACTAAAAGAAAAAGAAAATCCAACCGTCATTGCGGTTACCGAGAGCTCTATGTGGAGAATATTGGCTGATTTGTGGAGTCTAATTGTCTTTAGGTAAATTTCTCTGACTTTGATGTTTGTCACTTAGGGAGAGCGAACGCAGCAGCTAAATCCCCACTGAGAAAGGAGGCGCAGCTGGCCTGGTGGATGGAGCAGATTAGAAATTTTACAAGATCTTCAGATGTGGTGACAGTGTGGTTCTGAAGCCTCCTCTGTGGAAGTGCTTGTCATTCACGACCACATCCAATGGCTTTAAAAAAATCACAGACACTGGCCTCACTTCCACTGTGGAGGCAGAAAGGCCAAACCAAGGACATTATTCACACTTTACCATCAGCAGAAATCTTTTTTTTTTGGCATTTTTTACGGCTTTATTTGATAGGTGCAGTGGAGACAAACAGGGAAGGAGGAAGAAGAGTTGGGGGGGAAGACATGCAACAAAGGGCTGTGAGCGGGTATCGAACGTGGGCTGCTGCGTCAGTGAAGCTCCTGCACATGGGTCGCCCACTTAACCCACTGAGCTATTCGGGTGCCCAGGGGACTTCCGGGGCTGCGCCATGTAAGGTGGACGTGAAGGTGCAGAGCGTAACACCAGAACTTCGTAAATTCGCACTTGCTCAGTCTCATAACCGCTCTATCACGGTTCTTATATCTGCTAAAGTCGCCTGTCAACCGACATAAAAGTCTGAACTAAGTTAAATAAGCTAAAACATCGAAATGCCTGATAGACGCGGGACCACCAATAAACAGGCTAACGCTAGCGGCGGCGCCCCCCAGGCTGCCTCATCCGTTTGCGGCCGCCGGACATTCTTTAAATTCCTATGCAAATTCGGCGGATTCATGACGATCTAAGCTGTCCATCGGCGTTTGCAGCCGCCGGACATCCGGCCGCAACAGCGGCCGGATCACATCTGAAAGTGGTTTATACCGGCGGATTCATGACGATTTAAGCTGTCCATCGGCGTTTGCGGCCGCCACCGCGGCCGCGGCTGCAGCTGTATGTCTGGCGGCCGCAATGGCGGCCGCAAACGCCGATGGACAGCTTAAATCGTCACGAATCCGCCGAATTTGCATAGGAATTTAAAGAATGTCCGGCGGCCGAAGCGGCGGCCGCAAACGCCGATGGACAGCTTAGATCGTCATGAATCCGCCGGTATAAACCACTTTCAGATGTGATTACCACAGCGGGTTTCGCTCGTGATGAGCGGCACGAAAAACATGACGACATCGTGTTGGTGCGCACGAAACCGAAACAAAAACTGATGTGACAGTTTCACGAATCCCCGTGAGACCGGGCTGTGCAACATCAGAGTGGTGGGAGTGAGAGAGGGTCGGGAGAGTGGAAAACGGCCGGTCCAGTTCATCACCGACATGCTATGGGAATTACTTCAGCTGGACAAGACTCCAGTTTTAGACCGGGCTCATCGCGCTTTGAGAAGCAAGTCAACACATGACAACCAGCCACCAAGGGCTTTCATTGCAAGATGCCATTACTTTCAAGAGAAGGAAGAGATTTTGAGAAGGGCTGCGACGCTACAGCAGTTTAAAACGACCGAAGGAGACACAATTCATATGCTGCCAGATTTCATCTCAGCCGTCACCAGACAGCGAGCGGCTTTCACTGAGGTGTGCAACCTGCTGCGTTCATGTGAGGTCATCCGATTCGGACTGTGGTATTCCGTGGACCTCAGGATCACTTTGGAAGATGGCACATGGGTGAGCTTCAGAGACCCCAACAAAGTCAAAACCTATGTGCTTGAAAAACTGATAACCTCACCAAATGATGTCGATGTGGTGAGATCACATACACTTCATCACACGATTTGTTCGTATGACACAAACGGTTCTAACATTGACAGATTTCTGTGGCTAAGTCTAACATGAAAGCTATTAATATTTGATGCAACATGTATGCACAGCTTGACTTGCTCTATTTTTCTTCTGCTTTTATACCGGTCCCGGCGGTTCCGACAATTCATTATAGTCTATCAGGTTTTCTAACTTCAGCACTGGACTGATAGGGTCAGTTGTTTACACAATTATATCTCCTGTTTTGCTTCCCCCTCTTTATTTCTAAATTTATAAAATTGCCGTGAAAAAGCAACCACTGCCATTTTGCTTGGTCTCCAACATTTAAATGCATTATAGCACTACCTTCTGTTGATCCTTGACTTTGTCTATTACATGCGGTTTTTGGATGAGCATTTATAACGGTTCAGAGATAGTTCTGGTTACAGCTCTGACATGGTAAGCTACTTAGTAGAGTATAGTTTGGGAGTTACAAGTGAGGAGTAGGAGAATGTGTTATCGTTCATTGTTCTGCACTTTTGTTTACTGTTGAATAAGATGTTTGAACTTGATGTTTTTCATAGTAGCGTGTTTGTCTATGTGTTTGTATACCTTAGCCTTTTCCCCCACCTCTCCCTTCATATTCTTGTGCTGTGCAGCAAAGAAACAGAACATGCATCCATCATATATTGACCCTTGGTGATCCTAATATATGTCAGAATTTATTTATTTTTATCTTATTGACTTACTGATAAATGCTGGTATCCAACACTAAGGATGGAGCGGGTGCTGTCACAAAGATAGCCAGCTGGAATGTCCGTGGTCTTAATGATCTGATAAAACGTAACAAGGTTTTTTCTCACTTGTCAAAACTAAAGGCCGTAATAGCTTTTATACAAGAAACTCATTTGCTAAATAAAGACCATTCTAGGCTCCGCCAAGGGCATTTTACACAGGTGTTTCATTCAGATTTAATTGTAAAAGTCGAGGTGTGGCCATCCTTCTCCACAGAAATGTACAGTGTAACAAATGTCCTGTTGGTGGGTCCGCTCAGCGCAATAACCACGGCAGGTTGGCGATATCAAACGAGCTTTTTATACACCATCAGAGTCACAAACACAAATCAACAGTCTCTAACTTATGCCCAGAACTCCACGGGACTTGGTCCTGTAAACAGTCTCCAAACTATGCCCGGTGCTCCACAGGACCTCGTCCGGTAAACTGTCCTCCACTCGTGCGTCTTCACCAGCCGCCCATCCTCTACGACTGTGTCCTTTTTTGTCCTGTCCTTCAGCCTGCTACTGCAGAGAGAATCAGGTGAGGTCTAATCGATAACACCTGCGTCAATTAACCTGACGCTGCTTCCACACACCCTCCTCTACACCTCTCTCTCCTGCAGCTGTGCTCTCCCATGCCCACCGGCACATACAGTTTGTTAAATCTCATGTCATAAGTGATAAAAATGGCCGTTATATCATGGTACAAGGAAAATTGTTTGGTATACCGGTTGTGCTTGTCAACGTTTACGCCCCGAACTGGGACAATGTGCAATTTTTCACTACCCTTTTTTCAACACTTCCAGATTTAAATTAACATAAATTAATATTAGGCAGTGATCTTAACTGTGTCTTAAATGCTAATCTAGATCGCTCCAAAAAAACACAAGGAACACTGAGCAGGTCTGCAGGCTGTATAAACTCCTTTTTACAGACATATAAGATATTAGGTGCCTGGAGGTTTAAAAATCCAACATCTGGCAAAAATTCCTTTTTCTCATCTGCCCACCATTCTTATTCAAGAATAGATTATTTTCTTTTGGATGAACAGCTCATCCCTCTACTGCAGTCAATTGAATATGAAGCCATGGTCATTTCAGATCATTGTCCAGTGATGATGGGTATTAGCTTTCCTGAAAATATATTCCCTCTGCGAACATGGCATTTTAATCCTCGCTTCTTATCTAATCAAGATTCTGTGGAGTACATATCCAATCATTTTGATCTTTTTATGGAAACTAATCAAACCCCTGAGACAAGTAAAGGCTGTCTATGGGAAACACTAAAAGCCTATCTGAGGGGGATAATATCTTACACTGCTAGTGCTAACAAAGACAGTGCAAAACGTCTCTCAGAAATAGAAGCTAGAATGCATACAACTGATCAGAAATATTCATCAACACCGTCTGAAATCTCTACAGGGAAAGAACCTCACTACAAACTGAATATGACATTATAATGACTTACCGTGCTGAAGATCTCTATTGAAAGTCCCGTTTAACCCATTATGAATCTGGAGAACGCTCTAGCAAACTCTTGAGTCATCAGCTTAGACAGTCTGCTGCAACAAGCTTCTTTACTAAAATTGAATTGGGTATTGGTAGTAGTGCCACAGAGCAAAAGAGTATAAATAAACAATTTCAAGAATTTTACCAAAACCTATATAAATCAGAGGCAGGTGATGACAGTCTAATCACAGAGTTTTTCAATAATTTAAAGATACCATCCCTGGACCAGGACAATGTCAGTACACTAGAGAAACCTTTAACACTGGCTTAAATTGAAAAAGCCATAAAAACATCTAAATCTGAGAAGTTGCCTGGTCCAGATGGCTACTCCATTGAGTTTTATAAAGCCTTTTCTGCAAAATTGGTGCAACTTTTACGTGAAGTATATGAAGAAACCTTACAGAAGGAAACTCTGCCCACGACAATGACACAGGCAACTATATCTGTGCTTCTCAAGAAGGATAAAGATCTGCTGAAATGTGACTCTTACAGACCGATCAGTTTGCTTTGCTGTGATTATAAAATTTTAACAAAGACCCTTGCAGCGAGACTTGAACCAATTATGCACAAAATAATCCACAGAGATCAGACAGGCTTTATGACTGGCAGGCAACTCGCTGACAATTTACATCGTCTGTTTAACATATTATATACACCAAACCACATTCACATAGAGGAGGTATTAATATCATTAGATGCTCATAAAGCCTTTGACAGGGTGGAGTACAATTATTTACTTGGAGCTCTCAGACAGTTTGGTTTTGGACAGAAATTTTGTAATTGGATGAGTCTATTGTACTCTAATCCACAGGCGTCTGTACGCACTAATAATCTTATATCAGAATATTTTCATATTTTCAGGGGCACAAGACAGGGATGCCCCCTGTCAATCCTGTTATTCAATATTGCAATTGAACCTCTTGCCTTGTCCTTGAGGGAAAATTCTGGCTTATTGGGCATAAACCGTTGTGGCTTCAGCCATAAACTCTCATTATACTGTGATGATTTGCTTTTGTAACTTTCTCAGCCAGACACATCCATACCTGTCGTATTAGATTTGATCACTAAATTTAGGATAATTTCCAGTTACAAACTCAACTTCTCGAAAAGCCTGCTTTTTCCCATAAGTGCATCTGCAAAGAAGAGGTCTTATGACATGTTTCCCTTTAAGGTTACACATGACTCTTTTAAGTACCTAGGAGTCCATGTCACTGAGAGATTTAAGAACTTATTTAAAAACTCGAAGTTTTACCAAACTTGGACCGCCCGGCGACAAAGATGACCTCTGTGACCTTGAAAATGAGGTCACGGCCACCAAATCTGAACTTGACCTGTGTGTTATTATGGTACACCTGTGTACCAAATATGGTGAGGCTACATCAATATTTTATGGAGTTATCGCACGGAAACCAAATTGTTACAGACAAACAAGCAAGGAAGCAAGACCATGCAGGTGAAAACAATACCTTCCGGAAAACGCAGTTTTGCCGGGCGGTAATAACTTCAGGGTGGCACTGGAGAGAGCTAAACAGGATTTGACGAGATGGTCGTCCCTTCCACTATCTTTAGCAGGAAGAATTAATTCCATTAAAATGACTATATTGCCAAAATTCTTGTTTCTTTTCCAGACAATCCCTACATTCATTCCTAAAGCATATTTTACAGAACTTAACAAATACCTATCCAATTTTATATCGAACAGAACTGTACCACGAATCAGGAAGGCATTTTTAGAGAGGCTGAGAGAGAACGGAGGTTTAGTGTTACCAAATCTGATGCATTATTACAGGGCAGCTAAGCTAACCTTCACGCCCTTGCATATTGGACATCTGACATCCCTGAATATGAGGCACCAGTGTGGTTACTCATGGAACAACATTCAAGCTCACCTAACTCACTTGCTGCTTTGGCATGTGCTCCAATGCCGATTAGTAAACGGTATCATACAAATAATCCTGTAGTTGGGAACTCTCTCAGAATTTGGTCACAACTTAGAGTAAATTTTGGACACAAGAAACCAATTTTATCAAGTCCTATTCTAGCTAAACCCTTCTTTCCTCCCTCTCTCATAGACCCAGCATTTAAACTGTGGAAACGTAGAGGTCTCAGACGTGTAAAGGATTTGTTTAAAGATGGCCTTTTCATTTCATTTGACTTTCTTAAGATGCAGTATAACATTCCAAACACTCACTTTTTCAGGTATCTGCAGATTCGAAATTATATTAAGACATGCTTTTCACCCTCTTTAGTAGCCATAGAAGAAGACTGGATTCATGACTGCATGAAGAGAGATCCACAAACAAAAGGCTTTGTTTCATTTGTTTATGACGAATTCAAACTGTAGCTTGTCCTTCTCTTCAACATATAGGGATCAAATGGGAGAGGGATCTCAACTTGAAAGTGTCAGATGTGACCTGGCAATTAGCAGTGAGTAGAGTGAACACTTCCTCCATTTGTATCCGACATAGTCTAGTTCAGTTCAAGGTATTACACAGACTTCATCTGTCCCGAAGCAGACTAGCTAAACTATATCCAAATATTGATGCAAAATGTGAAAGATGTCACCAGACTGAGGCCATCCTCAGCCACATGTTTTGGTCATACTCAAGGTTGAGCTCCTTCTGGCTATCCATCTTTGACACCATTTCCTATGTTTGTAAGAAAAGGGTCAGCCCTAACCCAATTATGGCAATATTTGGTACCTCACCCGAAGGGTTTATACTTTCAACAAAACAAGCAAATCTGGTTGCTTTTGTCACACTCCTTGCCAGGAGATTAATTCTTGTTAACTGGAGGAGCCCTAAGGCTCCATCACATAGATGCTGGCTTGAGGAAGTACTGTCACATTTAAAGCTAGAGAAATTGAGGTACTCAATTCAAGGTTGTACTAAAATATTCTATAGTACTTGGCAGCCATTTATGGGCTATTTCAACAAGGATCCTTCTATGCCTGCACAAGATAACCCTGACTCTTAACCCACCCCACCCCCACATCCATGTCCCATTGTATGTAGTATTAAGTAGTTTTTGTCTCTTTTGCTGTTTTTGGTATATGTCTGCTTGTTTATGATATCTGTATTTACGATGTTCATAACTGTAATATTTGTAATCCTTAATTCATACATTTGAAAACTTAATAAAATATATTTGAATATTCAGGTGCCCAGCAGAATTCATTCTGAACACATTTCGTCAGAAAAATCAAAGCTGTATGAGTCAAAAGGAAAACAGCATTTGTTTTTTCTTACACCGAATTGAAGCAGTGGTGCATATGTTGCCCTTGTCGTTATTTTATATATATTTATGGAGACTCTGACTGATGGGAATAACAAGATCATTTGTGAGATGATCCTGATGTTTATATCATTCACACGTGTATCGCTGTGATTTACAAAATCAGAAACTGTGAAAAATAGCTACGTATCATGCTGCCACCAGGAATGATTTACAAGTCTGTTTATGCAGCATTTTAGTATTTTAAGCCCTGGTTTGAATTTTAAATCTGCTCCTCATGACTGACACACGTTAGTCTGCAACATACAGTCTGCGCAAGTCAAATCTGGGTTTGTGGTTTTTGGATGAGACAATGAGAGATGATTTTTTACTTTAAAATGCAAAAACAGTGGCAACTTATCTGAACATAAATATGAAGTACAAGCAGGAAACATGGGACTGCACAGTGGGTAGTGGTTAGCACTTTCGCCTTGCAGCAAGATCCCAATTCAAATCCCGGCCTGGGATCTTTCTGCATGGAGTTTGCATGTTCTTCCTGTGCATGCGTGGGTTTTCTCCGGGTACTCCAGCTTCCTCCCACAGTCCAAAAATATGCTGAGGTTAATTGGTCACTCTAAATTGCCCGTAGGTATGAATGTGAGAGTGATTGTTTGTCTGTATATGTAGCCCTGTGACAGACTGGTGACCTGTCCAGGGTGTCCCCTGCCTTTGCCCGAGTCAGCTGGGATAGGCTCCAGCACCCCCCACGACCCTAGTGAGGATAAAGCGGTGCATAGAGAATGGATGGATGGATGAACAGGAAACACTCATTGGAAAGCAAAATTCCTTTGTCTGTTGTTGTGCATCCTATTTGTCCGAGACAGAACCGAGTTTAATTTGACACTAGTCACAGTTTGTCTAAGATTAGAAACGTAATATTTAGACCCTCCAGAAAAACGCGGGCAAAAATCCTTGATTCCGCGGGCTAAAATCCTTGATGATGTGAATAAATATGCGGGTTTTTTATGCCCTTTTATGCGGGGAAATTGCGGAAAGTTGCAAAGTATGCGAATAGTTGTGAAATATGCAAAAAGATGCGAAATATGTAAGAACTGGGAAAAAAAGTTGATTCTTCTCCTACATCTTGTTACTAGGCTACCACTAATTGAAAAAGTGCAATATAAAGATAAACAGACATACTACATGCAAGACACATCACAGTAAGTGCTGCCAATGTTTCATTTATTATCAGCTTAAAGCTGCTGTCCGGAGTTTCCGTTTGTTTTCAATTTATGTATCATTTTTTAACAAAGCTTAAATGTGTTAGTCTAGTTCGATACTATAATATAAAGTTAGTATAACGCGATATGAAAATTTATTCCTGAGCTCCGCCTTCCTCTCATAGACCCCCATGTTATTCCAAAAAGCGCCGGTCGCTGCCGACCAATCAAGTTCCAGCTTCAGCTTTGTCATGCTGTCAATCAACGGTTACGCGCACAGCAAGCAAGCCCATGCAGAGGTGGGCGAGCTACGCACTACGCAGCCGCGCGCACATTTGTTTTGCTTGTGGAGGAGAGAGCATCAGGGCTCAGCAACTTCCAGAAAAGTTACCAATCCCACGGCTTGTCAGGCCAAGAGACTGCAGGATGTTTTTGGCTCGGGGTGCTCGCGTCGCTCCCCGACCACGGCCTCCATAGCCCGGCTGACGGCTTCGTTTAGATGCCCGACCTGTGGAGGAAGATGTTGGGGCGTCTGGGACATACTCTTCGTCAGAGGAGTCATGCAATTCTGAACTCTAGATAGAAATAAATAAACAATGTAACACATATACACACGTAAATGCACTAAGTTTGATAAACAACGTCATCGAGAGGGATACACGAGTGTAATCACATATTGAAACTTTACTAGTTCGTCCTAGCAGATTCATGTTATTTTGGTATTAGGACAAGTTAGACTCAATACAGCATTCTAACGTAATTCCTTTATTATTTACTAAATGTACTAAATGTAGAAGAGGGGAAAACAGCAAAACAGGCGAGATGCTGCAGCACTCCGGGCACTCCTCTCAGGTACTGCGCGCGTGCACAAATAAAGGGGCGAAATCAGAGGGAGGGAGGGTGGGACCAACAGTGTTTTGGGAGACGCTACGATTCAAACTCTGGACAGCAGCTTTAAGCATGACTTAAACATTCCTCAATCACAAATTTCTCAGAAATAAAACATTCTTTCTGCTTAGTTATACTTTGAGGTAGAGCAAACTACCTGCTCCAGTGTCGTGGAGAATTTGTTACCGACCCGTTTCTGTCGGCCACCGAACTGTGGTTGGCCAGCCTCGGCTAGTGCTAGCCCGCCTAGCTTAGCACGGCTCGTTGGTGGTAACAGCCAATATATAGTCCAACAAAACTTTGCAGTTGGGAAGAACAGGGCACTTTATTTAACAGCAGCGACTGTCCACACTTACTGCTTGGAGCATACATCGACTTCTCATACTTCTTTTCAATAACTTCTGTCTCATCATGTGCAGCTCAACATGTCTCTGTCTCTGCTACCGACACACATTACGTACTCTTTACTCGCACACATACACACACTCTCTCACACACACACGCCCACCTCTACGTGCCTAGGTTAAAGGAGCAGGCTTGGCCTGCAACAAAGTCTTGCAACATGGTTGATTTTCCTCGGTGCTCCAGAACGATGTTGCACAGGGTAAAAAAAAGTTTCCTCCGACTTTCGTGCAGTAAATCTGGGTACTGTTTTGCCCGGTCTCTGGCTGACATATTCGTAGGTAAATGTGACCTTTGAGCATTCGCCAGTCTTGTTTTTCGTCTCTGAGCGCCGCGCTCCGCATCAGCTCGTGCTTCTACTGTGTGTGTGAATGACTGATGACGTCAGGCCGGGCGTCACATAAAAACTCACTCACAACTCCATTTATATTGGTTATAGTTTTCTCATTTTATGCGGACATTGTGAAATTTAAGCGGGACCCGTATATTTCTCTTTCTTTCATGGAAATGTGAGATTCTTGCGGGAATTATGCCCTGTTTTGCGGGGATTATGCAGCCTTTTGGGAAATAATTGACCCCCGCATAATCAGCGGCATTTTGGTGATTAATGCGGGAATTCATGTGATAGCATAATCGCGTTTTTCTGGAGGGTCTAAATATTCTAAGAAAATAACAGACATCTCAGTGTTTCATAATTTATTAGAGAGAATTTCCTTGTTGCTCAGCTGCATGACTGAAGCAGATCTCAGGTTCAGCTGGAAAACCCCTCAGGCTGATTGGAGTCTTTGTCCCTCTCTGCTCTGCTTAGATCAATACATTAACAAGGTGAAATCACCAATAAGGAACTTACAGTGTGGGAGTAGTGAAGCCTGAAGGTCTGTGGTGTTTGTCTCCATCTGTTGGAATAACAGAGACACATGCAGGATAAACTATTCTCATCTCACACAGCTTGGGTGTTTCTAAAAAAAAAAATATGGAGTCATAGGAGTGCTACAATAAAATATAAATCTGTTAAAAAAAATAAAGAAATAAATGTGTAAATATAAAGAGAAATAATTAAATAAATCAATGTGTAAATATAAAGAAAAATAAATTAAGAAATCTGTTAAAAATAAGGAAATAAATGTGTAATAAAAAGAGGAATACATAAATAAATAAATAAATAAAAAGGAAAATGTTTTCTTTGTTTGTAACTTTGCTATTTTTTCCTTTTATTTTTCAATGTTGTCATTGTCTTTTCCATTTAGCATTTGCTTTTTCCATTTTCCATTTGCTGTTTCTGTTTTGTCATTGCCTTTTCCGTTTTTACTTGATGGACGTGACTTTCTCGCTAAATCTAGCGACTTTCCAAAGCCTCCTGGAGACTTTTTTTTGTCAAAAGCGACTAGCGACAAATGTAGCAACTTTTTCTGGTGTTTTAGAGACTCTGACATGAAAGCTTGTATCGTTTTGCAGCTACTGTCCTCAACACTCAGCAAGGGCTGCTGTGAGCTCCTCCCCGTCTCAAAGCACTCACAGGCGGTCCGTGTAGGAGCCCCGCAGCATCCCACTGTCTGAATAGAGGAGACCCACATCACTGATGAATCGTGCATGCACAAAGTCGCTGCAGACCCAGTCTTGGCTTACAGAGCGGGATGTAAATGAAAATGTTTCTTCACTGTCAAACTAAAATAAATCTCTGCATTTAGTCTCAAGTTCAAAAAATATTTTGGGTGTTTTATACTCACTTTTTGTCTCTCCCACAACATCATCCCCCTCTCCTACAAGGTTGATTCCAATTACATGCAAACTGGAAATTATGGAAATGACATCATGTAGCAACTGCTAGCGACTTTTTGGACAGCCAATAGCTACTTTTCTTACTGAGGAGTTGGGAACACTGGTCTGCTTGTAGAATCAACCGAAGGCAGAAAACTGGTTAAAACATGCCAACGCGCGAAAAAGCTATCTGTGGAAATCCAGCGAAATTCACTGGATTTTGGTTCATTTTTTTTGTGAATGTTCTTAAAAAACTTTTTTTTTCAAAAAATTTTTAAAAATTTCCCAAAAATGTTGAAAATGTGGACAACAGAAGTTTCACTGTGAAAATATTCTTTTCCACATTTTAAAACTATAAAATGGATCAATTTGACCCGCAAGACCACACAAGGGTTAAAGGAGCATAAGCTGATAACAGGTTAACTAAAAGCAAAGTGAGATAAAAGAGGGAAAATTTGCTTATTTTATGCAAGGTATTGATTTTTGATGTGAACATTTTTTGGGGGAAACTAAGCAGTTATAAATAAGCCGGCATTTCAAAATTACTTTCTTGGGTCTTTTGCATGTTATTGTAAGTGATAGCTCTAAAATGCACTTTCAGAGTCCTTTCAGTGTGAGGCGATGTCAGCGTGGCGCTTTGGCTGATTCTACCAGCAGACACTGAAAGGACTCTGATAGTTCAGTAAGTTAATGTGTATTTTCTTAATGGTGCCGGTTTTAATGCACTTTATATACACCTGTAGTGTCAGATATAATGTGTGCTGTGTACTCTAGATGTTGATGGAGTTTATTTGTGTGTGTGTTGACCAGAGAAGAGAATTAGCATCCAGTAAATATTAGCTTTAATGTGAATTAGCAATGCTAACTGAGCAGGCTGCTCAGTCGTAGCCTGATTAAAGCTAATGTATCATTAAGCTAACGATGTTTGTGTTGAGTTTCATGTAAACAGCTAAAGTGTGTTGTGTTTAATGTGTGTAATGTGGGACATTTAGTTAAAAAAAGTGTCAGTGGAGACGCTGGTTCACATTAATGTAACATTTAGAAAACCCAAATGTGATTAAAACAGTAAGGTTAAGGTTAAGTGTTGTCAGTGGTCCTGAATATCTGCTGAGTCTCTGAGGTTTAACTGAATAAAACAGTAAATCTATTCTCTAATTGTTAACGTTGATTAATGATTGATTCACATGTTGCAGTAGGTGTTCCTGCAGTGTAGACTGGAAAAATAAACTCCCAGAATATGCAAAACAGAAAAAGCAAATGCAAAAAGGAAAAGACAATGACAAACTGGAAAATAAAAGGAAAAAAAGAGAAAAGGGAAAAGCAAAGACAAAATTTTCCTGTTTGTTTATTTATATATTTGTTTATTTATTCATTTATTCTTTTATTTATTCCTCTTTATATTTACACATTTCTTTCTTTTTTAACAGATTTAATTATTTATTTATTTCTCTTTATATTTACACATTTGTTAATTTATTTATTTATCTTTATATTTACACATTTATTTTCTTATTTTTTAAAAACAGATTTATATTTTATTATGGCACTCCTATGACTCCACAGATTCTAAAAACCTTCAAGACCTACTTTTTTAGTCAAGCTTGTAATTAATTTTACTTTATTTGTTAAAACCCTTTAAGCTTCAGTGTTCCGCCGGCGGTACACCTACTAATTTGCATAGGAATTTCAAGAATGTCCGACGGGTGCAAACGCGATTATACAAACACTATACACCGATGGAAAGCTTAGATTCTCATGAATCCGCCGGTATAAACCACTTTCAGATGCGATTACCACAGCGGGTGAGAAAAACACATTTGTCCGACAAAAACAAATATTCATCCATCCGTTCTCTATACACGGCTTCAAAGCACACAGCGCGATTCACATTTCCGGGTTTATTATTACACACACAAAAAAAGATTCCACAAAAAACGGCCATAATCCAACCTTTTACATCAGATGACACAAGCCAGTAAACTATTTTGTCCAAAACATGTCCTGAAGTCGGTATAAAATCCCCGAATCGGTCGTTTTCAAGGAAATGCACCTCCCGATGCGCGTCCAATATTCCCCGTATTTTTCGTAATTTTTTTTATTTAAAAATAGAATATTAGCGATTTTTTGTACTGAAAATGGCTGGAATTGACTGAAGCTTAAAGGGTTAATTACTATTACTATTTTTTAGAGCTAATTGTATGTATTGATTTCTCTATTTATTTACTTACACATTTCGGTCTATTCAATGTATGATTTATTACGGTACTCTATTTTTCATTTTTATTTTATGTCATCAAGCTATTTAACTTGTCATTTCCTAATTGTTACACATTTTTCCAATTTTTTTAAACTGTATTCTTTCATTATTTTTTATTAATCTTGACTTCCTTTTGTAGTTTATCTATCATCTGCATTTTATTTATTTATCAATATTTTATTTTGCTTTAATTCATTTTGTGTTTTCTCATTGCATGCTATATAAAGTCCCATACAAATAAAGTCTGTTCTAATCTAGTTGAATGGTCGATTGACTGATTGGTGGATGCATGAGTTAAATTATGCTCATGATCACAAAGTCCTATAATGTTTTCCTTTATTTAAAACAATTTTGATTATTTTAAATAAAGAATAACAGCAATGACTTGTCAGCTAAAAACAAAGTAGAATAAATGTGTTTTTTTTTTAATGGAACTTGTATATTATATTGTTATGTAGTTGGAAAAGAGGTTACCATCTTTTGACATTTTGAAATAAAGTCCAACACACATTTACTTTTGTAAAGCGGAACGGTTCTTTTGGGATTCGCGAGGAAGGATATTTTGGACGGACTCGGTTGTTGCTTACATCTTCCAGGATTGAAACTGCTCTGGTGAGTGTTTTCTTCATTCAACTGACCTCTGTGTCCCTATTGTGCTAACCTATCAGCCGATACATACGAATATTAGCAATAAAAACCCATTATTGAGCTGCTGCGTCACACAGTAAGAAGCGAGCCGTGAAAACGTTCGTGTTTTCGAGGCCCAGGCAGCTAACGTTAGCCGCTAGCATCTTTCAACAACATTACTCGCTGACAGCGAGCTAGCAAGGCGGCTAATAACACCAGCAAGAGCAACTTCCTCGTCGCTCAGAGACGCTTATCTATGTCTTTGTCTTTTTTCGTTGTTGTTCCTCTTGGACTATTTAGCTACTTATTTTTCGTGGGTGTTGTTTCCTTAAAACCTTAAAATGCAAGCTTATGTTAACTGTTAACTTATCTGAGTATGCGCTAGTGTTGCTGGTGTTAAGCCAAAGAGTCTGATATTACGTCATTTCAGCCTCAGGAGAAATTATCTGATCCGTAAGTGTCGCAACCAGCTACTGTTTTGATTTGATTCGGTAATCTCGTTGAAGATAGAAGTAACAGGAGCTTAAGGATTTAATGTACGTTATGATCAAATGCAGTCTTCACTTACGGTGAAAATCCATTTTCTTTTGTTTTGTTTGTATATGCCTTCTACTCGTAAAATATAGGATGGTAAGATCTAAATGCACTACTGCCATTACTACTGCCATTCCTTAAACCTTCCCTCTACTACATAATGCCCCAGCTTTATGAACCGTTCGAATATTATTCAGTTTAGAAGTAGAAGCTACAAAACAAGTAGTCATTTTACATAAAATGGCACAGTCTTCTTGCTATTTCCGGGTGAGCCATGTAGAATAAACAGCATATTCACAGTCCAGCAGATGTATTTACTTTCTAGAGCTGCTTCTGTTAACTCTAAAATGTCTCAGTCACAAAGAAAACACCAAATGTTTTCCTGTTGGCTGCAAGAGTGAACAAACCAGTTCTGACGCACTCCCAGAGCCTTAGGAAATAAAAATGCAGACGACTACTTTTTAGTTTTGATGGTAATGTCCTCACAACAATTCCTTAGTGTTAGCTTGCTGTATGGCTAATGTTACCATTAGTTTTGATCATATGCTCGATGGTCAGAGCTCTGTGGAAACTGTAAAGCTGAGGGACATTCAGAGATGGTGGAAGCCATAAGTTTGATTTCAAATAAATAAACAGGTACCGTGTTGCTAACAGTATTTTCATGTCAGTTGTTGTGCTTCAGTACAACTTAAACTCAGCAGGTGTGTACAACTGTTTGCTTCACTTTGTGCTCACATATACTGCACTTTAATACAGCTGGATTCCCCAAAAAATCTGTTGTCATTTACATATTTTCTTTTCCTGTCGTCAGACAACAGAACAAGTATGAAATGATGACTGAAAGCGGCTTGTTAGGACGACATGTTAACCTGCAGTCACAGCGTTGTTTCCAAGCTGCAGCTCTGCACCGCTGAACTAATGATTTTATAACATTATCTGACAAACACATGAGATAAAAACAACAGCTGTACAGTGAATTTAAAAAATGCTTGCATGTGAAATGATTACAGAGAGAAAGTTAGAAGTGATCCAAAGTCTTGGTCCTACACACTCATTCATGTCTGTATTGACTACTTTTGGTCAACTTTTTTGCTTCACAGTCAATGCAGAGAGAGTCTTGTTCCTGAAGGTGGCATAGACAGCAGCAGCTCCAGACACTAGAATAGTTCATTTACAACAGGACTATAACCTGGAGTTATATAGTCATGGTGAACTCTTATTATTGGATATTGAACCTCAAAAGTTAAACATACCACCTGAAGTCTGTCCATTGCAATTAACAGTGAAAATTATGTAAATCCTTGGTTAGATTCTTGAGTTTGTTCTCTTATTTTTCAATCTCATATTTCATGATTTAAATCATGGGCCATTCAAACTTCTGACTATATTTTATTCGGTCAAAGTACTGATTTAGCTGATGATCAAGCAAGGAAAATGGGTTAAGGCATGTTTATGTTTTCAAAATAAAAAAGATAAGACAAAAGCATGATTGTGGTTACATTATTTCCTCCAGTAGTGATAAACATAAAACCCTTTTGGTATTTGGTTCAACCAACCAACTGGATTATGGATTGGATTTCTACAAGCAGTCTTCCAGTAACATCCCTTCTTTTTTTCATCAGCAGGTGGAGGGATGAGTCTCTCCCCTGTGATTGGCACAGAAGTGCCAGAAACAGCTAATGGGGTTGTGACACCTGTTGCTCTGGAGAACGGTCCTCATGTTCCTGTCTCTGTGAAATGTGTGGGGAGCAGATTACCTGGTCCCAGGGAGGAGACAGTGGACCGGTCCATCGGACACACAGAGAATCATGTTGACGGAGAAAACAGAGTGGATGATGTCAAAAACCACTTGCACACAGAGATGGATGGTAATTTTAGAACACCTAGTTTATCATTACAAGCTGAACTTCCCATCACTGATGTGACAGACTCTGGAGACTCAGAATCCAAAGACACAGACATTCCTGAGGCCTCTAAGACTCTGGATCCTCCTGATGCAGTTCTTCTGTGGGACTCGGCACAGTGTGGACAGTCCAAAGACTCATCACAGTGTAGAAATAATGCCACCGCAGACATTCAGCTGACAGAAGCAGACGGAGGCACAGACAGCCGGGAGGATGAGGCTGATGGGGAGAGGGAAAAACAAGATGAAGAGGATGATGAGAAGAATGAGAGCAAGTGGCGGAATCAGCATGCAGGAAGGAGAGCAGAGGCGGAGGTTCGTGAACTATGTTTGTTTTTTTGATGTTTCATGTCTATTAAGTTGTGTTTACCGAAGAGCAATGTGGGAGTTAGAAAAACACACTTAGCAGATGTAATGAGAACAGTCTCTTCTAAAGCCACAACAGAAAAGATGATTATAGGGTGTCCAGGAAATAAACATGAAAGTTATTTGTCCAAATGTCTTACTTAATTTCTTGCTTTCTCCTCTTTTTCTTCTTCGCTTCGTCACGTACGGCTACAGTCTTCCCGACACTACTCCTCCTCAGCCCCTGGTCCAAGTACCTCCTCCTCTGCCTCTCCTCCACCTCCTCCTCATCCCTCAGACGACACCCCCTGCCCCCCTCACATTATGGCCCAGGTCTGGGTCCGCAATGTCCGGGGGATGCAGGACAGCAAGAGCCTGGACGAAATAAGCCAAGCGTGTGGAGGTAGATAATGTGTCTTTTTTGTAGTTTGGCTCTTTCCTCCTCTGTTTACTTGTCTAAACTGACAGATATGTGTAAAACCTTGTTCATTAAAGCAACAGAGCAAAATTAGTTGAATTTGTAACTGCCACTTAGAGAGTAATTACTAGAGTACCTGCTGTTTTAATCACAAAGTCTGCACAACAGGCGTTCAGCATTGAGAGTTTAGTTTGAATTTTATCATAGCGGTTAAATAATTACAGCAACTTGTAAAAGAGATGAGAAAATGTATTTTAAATTATTCAGTTCATGCAGTTAATTATTTTTTTAAATATGACATTTTGAAACTGCTAAAATGTCAAAATTCACACATGGTTCATATGCTTTATATGTGAAGTCATCAGAGCATCAAAACTAAATTACAACTTGACAATCCTTGAAAGAAGACAGTTGTGAGGTGACAGACCTTCAGCTTTGTCCTTATGAAGACAGATAGAGCTGGCTAGCTTGAAATGAGCAAACAGCTATTCCATTAAGATTATGCAGTCTGGTTCCACCAAGACTTTCAAAGGAGAAAGCAGAACATGTAGGTCACAAAGGATGAGTATTTATTTCCAAAGCTGTATTTGATGTGCAGCTCCCATATTTCCACATACCATGCTGATAATGGCATTCTCTGTAGGTGGTTTAGGGGCACGAGGAGGAGGAAGAAGTGGCCAGTCAGAGGGCCGACGGGCCACAATCTCATCTGCACTGGAACTAGAAGGAACAGTCAGCCATGAAGGAGACCTGACTAATTTTATCACCAAGAACCTGGAGCAGAAGATCAAAATGAGCTCGAAGCCCAGTTTGGACTGCAGTGACTGTGAGTTTATCACTGCAATTCATGATCCAGTTAGTTTCCCTTGACATTTTGACACAAACACAGATTTAGTGCAGGGATAAATCAATATCATTAGGGACGATACCGATTATTGGTAATCAAGAAAGTCCAATAAGTGAAATTTGGAACTAAAATTAAATTAAATTTTAATGTTTTAACAGCATGTCTTAGCAGGAAACATGTAAAATAGAAATAAGAGTGATTAAATTATGGCACTGTCTGTGAAGTCAACTCAGATTGATCAGTTTGTTTCCTGCTGCTGTTTGTCATGTTTTGTTTTTTTTTTGACAGTTTTATCACTCTTATGGCCCACTAAGATCCAGATCTTTAAGTTCTATCACTTATTGTTTTCCATATTCTATAATTTATGGCAGCTTGGCATAGCCTTAGCCACTGTGGCAGAAGCTAATGTCCTGATTTGTGGCAACAGCTTGTGTTTCTTGTTCAGTTTTTATTTCTTAGACCGCAGAGTTATGATAGACAGAGAGAAGAGGCTGCATCAGACCTGAAGTTGTGCATTTAACTTATCATTTATTGATGAATAAATATACGGATACCAATAGTAGAACAAATTGGCCACAAAAGCGATAATCAGTCTATCCCCCTTTAGGTAGAGAGTGTAAATCTGGTGAGATTGGGTTAACTTGTGCTGGAATGACTCAGCTGTCTTGTGTAGAAGCTTTTATTGCCGCTCAATATCAGGTAGAACCAAAGACGTCATGACTCAAGAGAACAGTTCCCTTCAACGGAGTGTATTACTACCCACGCAACTCTTCATACAGTCAGCCAAGTTTGCTTTTAGTTTTCTTTAGACATAACACAGAATCCCTGAAGCTCCACATATCTCCGTGACCCCGGCTGTGAAAGGAGTTGATTACTTCTTCGAGGCCTTTGGAAATACCACTCTGATGACTTATCTTGTATAAGGTCATTGATGGAGTTGGAAATGATCCTTTGATCCACTGTCCACAGCTGAGAGGATGTAGCTCTAAGTGTGTGTGCACAGAGGGAGCCTTTTTCCTGTGTTTGCATCAGGGAAAGTGATTATATATATTTCACCTGCAATATTTATGTCTTTATCTTTATACTCGAAGGACAGAAGGCTGTAACAGAGGTTGTATTTGCAGAAGGAGGTGTCAGAAATACTATTTGAGCAGGAAGTGAAAGTGTTGGAACTACAATGACAGATTGACAGATAGGTTTCCCCTGTAGATGTTAACAGGCCTGGTCATCATTTATGCATAGATGTGGTCATTCCAAGTCCATGAGAAGTAATGGAAAACTGGTGCGCTTAAACAAATTAATTGCTGTGAACTGGTTTACATGAATCAGATAATACCCTGCAGTGTTCAAACAATGCATCAGCATTGTGATTTATCACCATTCTACCTGAGTGTATTCTTTGATTCATTTTGTGACTTGGTAGTGTGCAGTAGCTCCAGTTAACATACTGTGCGGCACAAGACAATTTTCTTTTCGTTCAGTTATCAGTTCATTAATGTTATTATTTGATTGTTGGCTGTGGCTGAGTAGGTTCAATAATCAAAATGACTCTTACAAGCCAAACATGTGAAAGTGATACAGGAAAGGCTGATATATTTGGTCAATGAGGAAGTGCACCATCTAACTATGGATAGTGTAGACAAATGTAGAAATAAAAGCTGTAAAATTCATCCATCCATTGTCTGTACACCACTTAATCTTCGTTAGGGTCACTGGGGACCCGAATCTATCCCAGCTGACTAAGGGTAAAGACAGGGGACACCGTGGAGAGGTCACCAGTCTATCACATATAGAGACAAACAATTACACTTGCATACACACCTTTGGACAATTTAGAGTAATCAGTTAACCTCAGCATGTTTTTGGACTATGGGAGGAAGCCAGACTACCCAGGGAAAAACCCACGCATGCACAGTGAGAACATGCAAACTCCATGCAGAAAGATCCCAGGAAAGCTGGGACGCAAACCAGGCATCTTCTAGCTGCGAGGCAAAAGTGCTAACCACTGTGCAGCCATGTAAAATTCCTGTTACCACCTTTAAAGTTTTTAGCTCAGAGAGAAGTCCTTAATCATTATTACCTCCGCCAGGAGGTTATGTAATCATCGGCGTCTGTTTGTCTGTTAACAGCATAACTCAAAAAGTCATGGAGGCCATCTCTCAATTGTACAGAGTCCTTCAAAAAAATCCTGGATCCAGACGGTGATCCGGATCACCTCCAAAATCTAATCGATTGTTACTTTTGCTCTTCCGGACATTCTGTAAAAATTTGGTGAAAATCCGTCCATGACTTTTTGAGTTATGCTGTTAACAGACAGACAGACAGACAGACAGATGGCCTGGCGGAGGTCTGCGCTCTCCGAGTGCTTTTCTAGTCTTTGATTGTGACAGAAATGTTTTTGTTTTCTGAAGCAAATATCAAAATACACCTAAAAGATCGAAGTTATAAAGAGAAATAGTAGTGAATGTAGGAATGACAGTGAGTATAATGTAAGCTGTAATTCTAGCACCAGTACATAATAAACATTAAACATTCAGTTACTCAGACAGTAATGGCCCCCGACAACAAACAAGTATCTAATGCACAACAAATTTTTTTCTGATTGCTATTAAACCTTGTTAAACATATTTAAGAAAACAGTAGTTTGTACTCATTTTTAGGGTCCAAACACCAAAGGTGTGAAGACCCTATTGAAACCCATGAGTTTATTTTTCTTCTTGTTTTATCTTGTCTTTTTTCAAACATTGAGGCATATTGATTGTTTTCACCCATAGTTTCCCAGGTCATTATTTTTAACTGGTTTCTTACAAAATTGACAGTTTGGGAAACATTTAAAAATAGAGGAGCTTGTGGTCAGAGAAACCATCTTTCAAGCTAGCAAATTACAGATTTGCTCACAGAATCCTCACGAGATACCTCTCTTGGTGAGATTTTTTTTATCTGAATCATTTTTCTTTGCTCTCTCCATCTTCCTGCTGGTTCCTGGCTGATAAAGCAGTCTGTGTTTGAAATGCTCGGCTCAAACTACAGGAGTTTCTGTCGGATTTATCCTTGTCTCACTCTCGACAATCGTAAAAGAAATCTGGTTTGGGATCTGTGTCTGTACTGATGTTTGGCTCTGATTATTTGGTAATGTGATAAGATAAAACTTTGTTAATCCTGAAATAAATTCTTTGAAGGATTCAGAGATCGAGTCTGAAACCTCCCGAACAGTTTGCAGACTTGTTGCTTTGATAATATCAAACGGAATTACAATCTGGATGGCTGCAATTGTTGTGCCGTCACTGGAAGCAGCAAATGTTGTCAGGCAACGCTACACATTCTAGCTTTTGAGGCTAATGTTAGTTAGCATACAGAATACACACATCTTATCCAAACTCATTTTGCTTCCTGATGTTGTTGTTTCTCACTGTAAGGTATTATTGCCATTACAGCAAGTTGTTCCACCACAGACTCTGTTTGTTTACTTACTTCCCTTTAGGATCACGTGAGGCAGTGCTCTGACCCTTCTGGGTCATCAATAGTGTGTGATGGACCATTATTTTCCATAGTCGTACTGTGTGCATGTCTGAGATTAGAAAGAGGAATATCTGTTCAGTTTCTACTCATGTGCGTCATAGTCCTCTAGTTTGAGCTCGGCATAAAGAGACAGCAATGATTCAACCCCAAGAACGGATATGTTTTCTGAAAGGTCATAAGCAATTTCAGAAAATAAGTGACATCTTTAAGCTCAGCATCTTGACCTCATTGAGCGTGTCCATTAGCGGCCATCCGTCTTGTCAGATTTTCCAGGAATCCGCTGCCCTCTCCTGATGAGAGAGTCGGCTCAACCGGCCACTCAATTTAAAACCAGGAACAAAGTCAATACAGCCTCTGTAGAAACTCATTCCTTCTACCTGCAGATTCAATTAAGATGGATGACTCAGAGACTTTGTTTAAACTGGATGGATTTATTACCGAGGTCCTGCTGCAGCACGACAGGAAACTTTCCCAGAGATAGAGACGCATCCACTGACCCCATAGTGTGGATTCTAGGATTTAACAACACAAGCCACAAGGCTTCCTTAGGTTAAGTGCATAATTTGTTTATGCACTTGTTTTTTTGAAGATGGGGAAATATGAAAAAATTGTCACTGGCTGTTGTGTATATCATTTTTCTTTGTCAGTTTTTTCTTCTTTTAGCTGCTGTCCTGAGTCAAATTGTCAGTCAACAGAAAAATAATAGTCAGCTTAACCATTCATAATTATTATTACTACTCATGATAATCACAAATGATATCCATTCAAGCTTCTCATGTTTGTGGATTCTTGTTTCTTTTACATTTTCTACATTACACTGTTGATACATTCACCAAATTAATAAGCAGCTCTACTGTTGTATATTCTGCATCTAATGTCTTTTCTCTCCAGCGGACTGTTCAGGTCCCATCTACCGAAGCCGGGGGTTGTCACGCAGACCGGCAGACATCCCACCCATTGATCCTGCTGTCCTATTGGACCTCCAGAGACACACCCAGGAAGTGGCGCACAGCGTGGAGATGATGATGCGAAGCCTCAATGGAACCATCCAGAATGTGAGTCTTTGAAACTGTCGGTTCTGTTTTCAAATGACCCCTGTTTACATTATATTGTGTGTTTAGATTCAGGATTTTATTGCAGTTTGTGTAATACTATTACTGTGCAATATCACATTTTTTTACATGGACAATAACCCGGCGCATTGTTGCTGCTTTCCACTTTTAGGAGTCTGTACAAGATCTAGATTACCTACAAATAGAAAAATCTGTGCAATATCAACTAGGGCTGGACCCGAATATCCGAATATTCGTTCGCTACGGCGGTATCCGGATATTAATTTTGGTATCCACGTCGGACGTTACCGGGTGGAAGAATATGCGGCGCTACTGTCTTCTTCTGCCTTCGGCCCACATTGGCTCATCCTGTCCTGCGATCACATAAAAATATACACATATGTCTATGACATATACACATATGTCTATGTGATCACCCCTTCCTCCCCCCAGACGAAAATATTCGGAGCTCGTCTCTTCCCTTCACCTTCAGCTCATCTCGGCTCCTCCGTTCGTGTTTCTTACCATCATCCGAATGGCCAGGTTGCTGCCGACTCTGACGTCACGCTTCACTTCGTTGCATAAACACAAGACAAGATGCTGAAGACCTCTGCTGTTTGTTAATTCTTCAGTTTAACTGAAGGCCCCCCCCGGTCGGACGTTATGTGGCGGAATGAATATTTGGATATTCATCTTTAATAGGGGCCCGAGTATTCGGAGACCAGAAACCACTATTCGGGCCAGCCCTAATATCAACAGAACTTATGTATATTTTCTTATTTACTTTTATTTTTTGGACTTATGTTCCCTACAGTTTTGTACTGTACTCTTTGCTGCTGTAACACTGCAGATTTCCCCACTGTGGGTTTAATAAAGTATTTTCTTATTTTATGATATTGTATTGATGTTTATACATACACACGTGGACAAAATTGTTGGTACCCCTCAGTTAAAGAAGGAAAAACCCACAATTCTCACTGAAATCACTTGAAACTCACAAAAGTAACAATAAATAAAAATTGATTGAAAATTAAATAATCAAAAACAGCCATTACTTTTGAATTGTTGATTAACATAATTATTTAAAAAAACAAACTAATGAAACAGGCCTGGACAAAAATGATGGTACCTCTATAAAAGATTGAAAACTATTTGACCAGAGTGACATGATTAACTCAGGTGTGTCATTTAATTGACATCACAGGTGTTTCCAAACTCATAATCAGTCAGTCTGCCTATTTAAAGGGAGACAAGTAGTCACCCTGGTGTTTGGTGAAAAGGTGTGTACCACACTGAACATGGACAACAGAAAGCGAAGGAGAGAATTGTCCCAGGACATCCGAAAAAAAATTATAGACAAACATCTTAAAGGTAAAGGCTATAAGACCATCTCTAAACAGCTTGAAGTTCCTGTGACAACAGTGGCTCATATTATTCAGAAGTTCAAGACCCACGGGACAGTAGCCAACCTCCCTGGACGTGGCCGCAAGAGGAAAATTGATGACAAATTGAAGAGACGGATCGTTGGAATTGTATCCAAAGAGCCCAGAGCAACCTCCAAAGAAATTAAAGGTGAACTCCAAGGCCAAGGTACATCAGTGTCAGATCGCACCATTCGTCGTTGTTTGAGCCAAAGTGGACTTCATGGGAGACGACCAAGGAGGACACCACTGCTGAAAAAAACTCATAAAAAAGCCAGACTGGAATTTGCAAAAATGCATGTTGACAAGCCACAAAGCTTCTGGGAGAATGTCCTTTGGACAGATGAGACCAAACTGGAGCTTTTTGGTAAGGCACATCAACTCTATGTTCATAGACTCAAAAACCAAGCATACGAAGAAAAGAACACTGTCCCTACGGTGAAACATGGAGGAGGCTCAGTAATGTTTTGGGGCTGCTTTGCTGCATCTGGCACAGGGTGTCTTGAAAGTGTGCAAGGTACGATGAAATCTGAAGACTATCAAGGCATTCTGGAGAGAAATGTGCTGCCTAGTGTCAGAAAGCTTGGTCTCAGTCGCAGGTCATGGGTCTTCCAACAGGACAACGATCCAAAACACACAGCCAAAAACACCCAAGAATGGCTGAGAGAAAAGCGTTGGACTATTCTAAAGTGGCCTTCTATGAGCCCAGATCTGAATCCCATTGAACATATGTGGAAGGAGCTGAAACATGCCATTTGGAGAAGACACCCATCAAACCTGAGACAACTGGAGCTGTTTGCTCATGAGGAGTGGGCCAAAATACCTGTTGACAGCTGCAGAACGCTCATTGACAAATACAGAAATCGTTTAATTGCAGTGATTGCCTCAAAAGGTTGTGCAACAAAATATTAAGTTATGGGTACCATCATTTTTGTCCAGCCCTATTTCATTAGTTTGTTTTTTTAAATAATTATGTTAATCAACAATTCCAAAGTGATGGCTGATTTTGATTATTTAATTTTCAATAAATTTTTATTTATTGCTACTTTTGTGAGTTTCAAGTGATTTCAGTGAGAATTGTGGGTTTTTCCTTCTTTAACTGAGGGGTACCAACAATTTTGTCCACGTGTGTACAAAGTTACATACATGTTGTTGCTCACTTACTTCTTTTGTTTCCTTTTCCTGATTGATCTGTTGTTCCTTGATCTAGATGACGGCTCTCAGTGTGGGCTACATTCAGACCTACAGAGACTCTGTTGACAGCCTGGGAGAGTCTGTAGACATGAGTATTAAGGTATAATGTGTGTTTTTCTTCATGTTTTTGTCATATATATCGTCAGCTGTAGAAATTCTGGGAAATGTAGGAAATCATAAAACACTTTCACTTCAAAACTGGTCATAAATTGAATATAGCTGGACTTTTTTTCATGTTTTTGTGTATAATTTATCTTAACTTTTCTACAACTTCTTGAACAGAAATATTGTTCTCGTTTGTTGAATATTGTATTATAATTATTAGATGAGAGAACTTGGGGAACAAGCTTCACAGAATGTGACTTTTTATACAAAATTGAGACTAAACTATGAATGGTTTGAAGAAAACACACCATCACAAGCATGTTTTATGTCATCAAAGCCACAGTAGAAAATGTTTTCATAGTTTTTATTCTTGTCAAGTTTGCATTCTTTTGTCCTTTTCTGGTATGTCTGAGTTCTATATTAAAGCATTGTCTTTTTAATTTTTGCTTCAACAGGGCATGTACACGCTGATGGCTCGCTGCGAGGAGTTGGATCGCTCCATGCAGCCCATTCACACTCTGGCGGCACAAATCCGCGACATCAAACGCACCCTAGACGCTTTGGAGGCCATCTGCAAGTAACCCCCTCCACAACAAAACGTCCCGGCTGCAAAGATCAGACATTGAGCACATCCCAAACTAGGATGTCTGCAAGCAGCTCCCTCTGTCACCAGGTAGCACACACATATTCTGCAGCAAAGACTCGGTGCACCTCTGGAGTCCCAGAAACCATTGCTACTAGGCATGCTGGATGATCGGCGCTCATAGTTCCTGTATTCATCGTTTGAAGACGGCCATGTTTGTGTTGTGAGACCTCAAATGAATCGTGCTTAATTCGCTCTTGGGCTGAGCTTTTCTCTTCTCTTTTTCAAAGCATTTCCTCTAATCAAGTTGTCAAGAAACAGAATCTCATGAAATTAACCCTATTTTGGAGTGACTTGTGCCCTGGACACAAACTGAGAAGATGGCGGAATAGATGCCCCGTTTTTTCCACGTTCACCGTCGAAGGAGTTTGTTAGTATTCGTCCAGCCTGCTCGGTTCAGATTGCACTAACCTCTCCTGCCCACATGGAGGTGATGTTTCTTTCTCTGTCTGTGGAGAGGCGAGAGAAACTGCTGAGAAGACAGTGACTTTTGCACAGGAACAGAAAGTCTATTTTTTAATCTTATGCAACAGATTGTTTCACTGCAGGCTAAATTAGGGGAGAGGAGCGTGTGTCTGTGTGTCTTTTTTATATGTTTATTTATTCAGTCTCCTCAGCATGCGATACTTGTTCAAAAACACTGTGTGTCTGTGTCACTGGGAGCAGGTACAGTCAGTGAAGGGTACTATGTAATGAGCTCAGTCAGTACTGAAGCTGTTTCACTCAGATTCTCTCACATTGTCCATCAATTTATACAAAGCTGTCAAGCTTTAAATCACAGGTTTTCTTCTTTAATGTAAACCAGCCACGACGTTTGAGCTGAAACCTCACTTTAGTCTTCTGAGTCAGTGACACCCAGGAAGAGAAACTAACTGGAAAAATATCTTATGTAGCATTCACAGAATAAATAGTACGATACTGAGAAACTTCAGGATGACATCAGTCAGACTGGATATAGACGCTGATCTTCTGAGAAAATGCACAGTCACAGAATCCAGAATCCATTTGATTTCTGATGATTCAGTTACATCAGTTTATCGTGGGAACAAATAATTCTCTGCTTCCTCGAGCCGCACGCTAAAACCTAAATTGTAACCACATTCCCTGGTTGTATGACTTCAAAGCATGCCATCGTTGTGAGTAGTTTAATAATAAATACATTATCACTTTGAGCACAGATGGGACTAAAAATCTGCAAAGTGTTTCATCTGTGCTGCTTAAAAACACATCAGCCTGATAGCATTAGCTACCCAGCCGGGACTGAGTGAATACGGTAAAATCCAAACGCAGTTCTCTCAACTTACAGGCCTCCGTATCTTGTAGTGAAAAATAACATCTTCAGAAAACACCGAATAAGGTCTCAGATCATTTGTTTCAGTGTATCCTGGTCATGCCTGCCGTGAATGTGGCTATTTTGCTTCGAAATAAGTCACTTTAATAATTTAATTACCTTAAAATAACATTATTGCGCACGTTGTGATAACACATGTCAAACCGAGAAATGACGAAGATAGATTAGATAATGGATTATTTAAGTGAAGATTGTTGTCAATTGTCGAGGAAAAGTGATGAAAACTCTTCACGGAAGGCAGACGGTTTTTAATTCATGAAATGGATTGTGGTGGTTCAGTTTAAGTTCTGCCACTTTTTAAGGAATAATTTATGCAATAGAAACGCTTAGTTTCAAAGCATGTTTTTGAATCCATTAAGCCGCTCTTGAAGCACCGTTATCGACTCTTTGCAAGCTGAGGGTTGAACTAAACATCATGTAGGAATTAGTTTGTGGATGGAGCAACAGGTTTTTATTCTTGTGGAATTGGGTGATTTCTTCAAATTCCTCATTGAAAACATTTTTGGAAAATAAAATCCTAAAAGTCACATTCAGTCAATAAAGGTTTCAGGACAAAATCTTTGGATGTGAACAAAAGTGAGTATTGGTTGATGTATTTAATTTACTCACCATTAGTTCTCATCAGTGTCATTGAATTAAATATAAATCATTATACCTGATTTCATAAAAACACTGTGGTATTGCACTCATAGTAGATCATAGTACGTGTTCTAGATTTCCACCCAAATACTTGTACCTATTTCTTATGACGGCCAATGTGTAATTTGTTTGATCTAAACCCACAACTGAAGTAGTTTTTGGGATATTTGATCTCCAAAACATTGTGAGAGCAATACTGCAAGCAAAGTAAGTACACGTTTTAATTTCAGACATGAAATTGATGCTTAAATCTGATATTAAATGACAAATTTGGAAGCAGCACACCTCTTGACTGTCTCTATATGAAACTCTGTACTCTTTCAAGATCATTGGCTTTGCAAAAAATGGCTTATTCTGGCTGTTAATGTTAAATCTGCTGTTTATCTTCTTGTCAGTTTCCTTAACCTGCTAGGGAAAGTCTGAAATTTGTTGGGAGAAAATTTAAACAGAAATGGAAGCATCATCAAGATATAGAACCTACACACACACATACATATATATAGTATATAAGTTTATGATCATCCTGAATCCTTTGTCCACAGCTATAAGGATGTAAATGCTCTTTTGTAGGTGAATAAAATGTCCCAAAATTGGACATTTGGAAGCCTTGGTAGGTGTTTTCGAAGTGAGAAATGATCCCTGAGATGAGAGATGACGAGAAGAAATGTCTTCTTCTTGTTTATAATATATAAAAATGTATAATTGGTTCATTTTCTGTTGTACAATCAGATGCACCTGTGTACATACGATCTCTTTCTGTAACTAAAAATGATTTAGATACCGTTCGTCTTGAGTGTATATTTTATTGAGAAATAACAAATAAATTTACATGAGCTGCAAAAATGCAAACTGTCTGATCTTTGTGTTAACAGGACATAGAAGAAACGACACAGATTTGTAAAAATATCTAAACGTATGCAGGTGTGAATCATGACGAAGTGAACTAGTACAATACTACGAGCCTTGCATCTAAATGGGATTCAGTTATCAGTAATTTTATTATTTACAAATGAACTTTTTCTGTGATGACAGGAGTGAAAGCAAATGTAGTTTCACCAGAAGTCAGGCAGAGGGGGCCAGAGAGCTGTGAAAATATTTGCTGCAGGTCAACAGATGGGCCTTTTGAAGACTTAACATTTGGGGTAGGTAAAAATAAATAAATAAATAAATAAATAAAAGATGCAAAGTTTTTAGCCCAGAGATGTTTTTTTTTTTTTGGCAGACAACAGTAAACACCATCTTTCATCCTCTCCTAGATTGTCTTCAACAGCAAACACTAACTTAAAACCGCTTAAAACTGCCCCCAAAGGATTTTTATTTTGCTGTATCGAGCTGTTCAGTTTCTAAACTATGAAAGCAAATGTTTATTTTTTTGTTTTGTTTCAAAAGTAAATCTTTTCTTAGCTTTAGAAATAAAATGGTTAAATCTTAGTGACGCCATTTTTGTGGTTTACATTCAGCTTCAGCTAAATAACTTGAAGTTTGTGACTGTAATTCTATCAAAGTTACTGCAGGGAAGTCAGTGCAATACAAAAAGGTAATATTTCACTTATTGGTTGGTCGGTTTCATGACCAAATGAAGAAATAAATCATTTAGACAGTGTGCTGACATGGAATTGCACCATATTTAGTCTCAGTGGACCATGTTGCTTGTAAATTAGCTGAAATTTAATAACTTTTTAAGACAGATTAAAGGTTCAGTTTACCCAAATCACAAGTAAAAAAAAAATAAATCTTTTTTTGCATTTGTAGAGTGGCAATCTTCTGCTGCCACTCATCCTGAATAATCTACAGATGTCACTATCTGTGATTTTATAGATTTTTCGATGGAAATTCATTGTTTTGTTGTTTTTTCTTTTCTTTTGGTGAACTTGCTCTTCGACCTGACTCTTCTATGTACCAGAAAGAGAACCCAGATTACGGTAAGTCTTAAACTGAAGAATTATTTGTCATATTACAAACATTTAACATAAAACAAAATGTGCAAAGACATACTTCACTGCAGTTTCATAAATTTAGAAGTCTTTGGTGAGGTTAGAAAACTCAATTTTGTCATTTTTTCTTTTGCCTTTACAGAAAAAACAATACATTCAGTAGAAATTGAAAGGGGGGAGGGGGGGCAAAGCAAAGGGTTTTACAATTGTCTTGGCACATCCAGCTCCAGACATAGTTTGTCGTCCTCCTTTATAGAATCTATTCAGATTGTGTTCAGCAACAAAGCAGTACACCTGCCACAAGCAGGGATTCAGTGTCTGGCTCAAGGGCACTTCTTATACTCAGAGTTTTACTCTCCCAGGTGGCAGCTGGGATAGTTTTAAGGATCCAGGCAAAGGCTTGCAGTCAACAGCAGCAGCAAACCAGTCCAGACTGGGACACTCGGTGGTTTGTTACCATCGTCTGTTGGTACTGAAGGCATCGGACTCCAAGTAGCAGGTGAACTACTTCCTCTAAACTCAGTCACAGTGGCACGTTTTGTTGTAGAAGCTATTGCAGAAGCTCTAGTAGCCAACGCTGCAGCTCCAGAGCTTTCTAGCACTGTCCTCCTGATAGACACTCCATCTTTGGGGGACTGCTGCTCTGACACGTCTCCGTCTGCAGTCTTGTACCACTGACACTGGAAGTCCTTCTTCCAGATCTCAGCTGGATCCGGTTCGGCTGTTTTAGTGTCTGTGTCTGGTTGTTCTGTCACTTTTGCTGCCTCAGGCTTAAAGGAAAGATATAAATTAATGTTAACTTTAGCAAAGACAAAAAGCTGCATCTCAGAGGAAATGTTTGACATGTTATGATATCAGTCTGAATCTGGTGATGTGACTGAAACTCAGAAAGACTTTTTTTATAGTGTTGACAATCAAAGCAATATTTCTACTTAATGACAAATGATTACCAAAGCTCCACTGAGAAATGTGCAAAATTTGATATGTAGCACAAATTTCACACTGTAATGAATGACAATTAAGTGGTTATTCTATTCTATTCTATTCTATTCTATTCTATTCTATTCTATTCTGCGTCTCCGTAAAGACAAAAATCTGGCATCCAAGGTCAAAAACAAGTGAAAATTGATAAATTGTGAAAATTTCATCAAACGTGGGTAAAATAATGACAGTTTTTGCAAAATGGTGTAATTTCATAGCATGCCCCATACAGACTTTGTAAAAAAAAACAAACAACAAAAACAACTGTTTACTAGCAGACAAATCAAAGAAGTGATTAGAGACATTCTCAAGGAATTTTCATTTTTTTTCAGCAAATTGTAGAAAGCTCATTTGTCTCACCAGTCTCCAATATGTTTATTAATCCTGCTACAAACAAGATTTCACTGTGGTTTCTGTAGAGATTGTTCTTAAAATACAGGTTCAAGTTTTTTTTTGTTTGTTTTTTTTTTTAACATAAATCTTGGTGACAACATCAAATGTGTTAAATTTATATGAGTGAGAACAGACTATATGTTTAAAACCTTTAAAACTTCAACACAAACTGATCCCTTTTCAGGGCAGTTGTGTTAGACCATGGTAGTTTTCGCTGTAGTTAGCTAATTAACCAGAAACTCCTCAGTTTAGATATGACCTGTTTTATTTTCCATGAGACTTGGTCACGACATGTACAATATATAAGCAGACCTTATCAACTGAACACACAGAAATCTTGAATTGCCGAAAACTTCATTTTCTCACCTTTTCTGTCACCTTTTCCGTCACCTTGTCTGGTGCTGTGGGTGGAGGTGGTAGATGGAGATATACGGAGCTCTCTGGGTTTTGTCGGACGCATCGACCCTTCCCCTGGCAAAGGGAGACTGAGCAGAGTCGGGTTGCTGTGGTTACGTTGATGGAGTAGGGTCCCAGGACTTTACGGACGAACTCTGCCAGGTCCTGACAGTCTCTCTGAGAAGCAAACGGTTTGATGATAAAAGAAACGGTGGAACTGGACGATAGTGTGATGGATGAAACTCAGGAGACATTATCATGGTCTCCTATTTAATGACAGAAGATGTGAGTCAGTTGCCTCTGCAGAGAACTGCATTTAATGCGGCGTGCATACATTTTTATATAATTAGGAAATTCTCTTGTCTGTTTCCAAGTTCCTCCCTCTCATGCTGTTTCAACCAATTAGAATCCTCCACCTGTGATTACTGAAGGATACAGGAGTCACTCTGCATGTTTCCTTTATAAGCTAATATTTTTCGTAAACAGTGCTGCATTTTTATGACAGATGAAAAAAAAAGAAAGACAAATGCAATGCGAAAGTTTTATGGCAGACAAGAAGCTAAAACTGTGTTTATGAACTGAAATCCAGGAAAAAATGGACGTACATATGAATATGAGTGGCCAGATAAACTCTGCACTAGAGGAAATACAGTGCTGTGAAAAAGAAATCGAACTTGTTTTCCAAAAAAAAGTGATTAGCCACAGTTAATTCATGGTTTAACAAGAGGGCCAATTACTTTTTCACACAGGGCCAGGAAGCTTTGAATAGTTTTTTTTGCCTTCATAAATAAGATAAATTATAAATAAATAAAGATAAAATATAGATAAATTTTAAAAACTGAATTTTGTGTTTACTTGGGTTACCTTTGTCTGATATTTACATTTGTTTGGTGATCCTGAACATTGTAGTGGGGAAATATGTAGTATATAAAGTATGCACTTTGTGTAAGTGTAAAGTCATTACCTCAGTCTTCGTTTCACTTTTCTCCCAGAAGACAACTCCTGCTGTTCCCATGGCAGCACTTTCTCCAATGGTGCTGACCAGGTCATCCTGTACAGAGAAAATACCAAATGAAAGAAAACATCTACAAAAAAAGAGAAAAACACAATTCCAACCTGGATTTGTTCTCTTTTACAAGTAACGTTTCAAATGTAAGAATTAGGAAATAAACTGTGCTTTGATACTACTGGAGCCTACTTCTGCCCTTCTTCATTTTGTTGTTGTTTTATTATTGATTCTTTTCTAAAAGATGCGCTGCATTCCAATCCAAAGCTCACTCTGACTGGAATAATCTGCCTTCTTTAAGATCTATCACCCTATATTTTTCAATGCTTCGGGTCATCTTGGATCAGCCTGTTTGTGCTTTTAATTTTTAGTTCATTAGGGCTTGAAATAATTGGAAATCAAGCCACTTCAGTTGATGATGCAATTCTGTGTCTCTGTAACTGATTTTTTCTTCAGTAGCTGAAGTCGATGGGTGAAGGTGAGCTGTCTGTGTGTTTGTAGCGTTTGTTATATAATCATGTGTTTTATGTTTCCTTTTCAACATTTCTAAGATGCAATTCATTTGTAGCCCCCCTGAATCAGACACTAGATATATAATTCTTATCACATGTAATTTCTTACCTGTGATAACAGAGTATTAGTCGATGCGTAGACGCTCTTGACAAAAGGAAACACAGGAAGATCAAACTCTGTTCCGGCCAGAGATGAGACTCGAAGTGCTTCTTTTATTTGACTCGATAAATAACGCTTGGCTCCGGCAGTTCCACTCTGTAGGAAAGAGGACATGCAGCACACATTTTTACAACGGAAGTAGGTAAACAACAATAATCTCAGTTATCTTTATTCTTTTAAGCTCACTCCACAGGGTTTTTCTTGTGTGTACATCAGAATGTTTCACAGCAGCCTGAGCACTTGAAACTAGGTTGCCTTTGTCTGAAAATGTCAACTCTTCAGGCCAGTTCATGCCTTACATATCAGCAAGGGTAGACAAATCTGGAAGGGTTAAGGTTAGGACTGTCAATGCTGCAAACATGACAACAGCACAGGTGCCAGGAAAACAAATACTGCTCAAAACAAATGTGTGTTTAGAGAAGATACCAGGCAAAGACATTCTCTGACATCCACATCTTTATAGTTGTCATTTAAATATTTGTAATTACAGTAATTGCTGCAGGACTTTGGAGGTGATGTGATTTGTTCATGCTTTCCATCCTGTGCGATGTCCATCCACTGTGCTCGAGACACTTTAGGAATAATTATATTAACATGGAGCTACAGTCTAATCTGTAACTAGCTGCTATGCTATAGTGTGGTGGATGAAACTCAAAAATTAGTCAGAGAAGAGACATCTGAGTTAATTGTCTCTGCAGAGATTAGTAACTGATTTTCATACTGTGCAGAAGTGTTTATATTACTGGAAAAGTCTCACTTCTGTTTACAATGTCCTACACCTCAGGCTCTTTCAACCAATTAGAATCCTGCATCTATGATTATTGATGAGTTTGGCTGCCCAATGAGACAGGGAACATTGTTTTTCTTAACCTATGCTTGACTTTTTTGACACAGGTAAATAAAAAATGAAGACAAATGCAATGCAAAGGTTTTGAGGCATTGAGAAACATCCACAGGAGTCTTGTGTAGTTTTCTGTGTTAAGTGTGGAAGGCAACCTATGTGCACCTGTTGTAGTAAAGACAGAACCTTGTGTCTGCTTGAAAGTCAGGAAACCATAACTTTGGTCTTTTGGTTTGTTGGCTTTACTCTTGCTATATCTCTGGGCTTTCAGGGATTTTCATAAAGTCAAACGAATTGTAGAGGTTTTCGGTTTTATTCTACAAGTTGGCTTTCTGCAGTCAGGGAGTTCCATCCATCCAGTTTCTATACACCACTTAATCCTCATTAGGGTCGCGAGGGGGCTGGAGTCTATCCCAGCTGACTTAGGGCGAAGGCAGGGGACACTATGGACAGGTCGCCAGTCTGTCGCAGGGCTACATATACAGACAAACAATCACACACACATTCACATCTACGGGCAATTTAGAGTTACCAATTACCTCAGCATGTTTTCTGTATGGAGTTTGCATGTTCTCCCTGTGCATGCATGGGTTTTCTCCGGGTACTGCGGCTTCCTATCACAGTCCAAAAATATTCTGAGGTCCAGGGTGTCCCCTGCCTTTGCCCCACGGCAGCTGGGATAGGTTCCAGCTCCCCCACGACCCTAAAGAGGATAAAGCGGTGTATAGATAATGGAAGGATGGATGGATGTTTTTGGACTGTGGGAGGAAGCTGCAGTACCCGGAGAAAACCTACACATGCACAGGGAGGACATGCAAACTCCATGCAGAAAGCTCCCAGGCCCAGGCCAGGATTTGAACTGGGGATCTTCTCGCTGCAAAGTGAAAGTGGTAACCACTACAACACTGTGCAGCCCAGTCAGGAAGTTGTTTTCATTAATTTAATTTAATATCTGTAATGATAATTTTCTAGGTTTTGATGCCCCCTGTATGGATTATACTCTATTCTGTTGTTGTAGCTTGAAGATATGAGTGGGCATGAACAGTTAGTACAAGCAAATACAATAAAAGGTCCCCACCTGCAGCTTCTCTAAGGTGAACAGAGGGTAGAGGGCAGAGCTTCTCTTCCACAGCCACAGAAGCTCGTTGTTCAGGCCCATCTCTGCAGCAGGGCACTGGCCAGTGTAGTTGCCTAACGTGGTTTGTGTGGGGTTGCTGTTGTAGCAGCTGGGGTAAGGAGACATTCCCCACAATGCTTTGGGCCGTAACCTTTTGACCTCCCGGAGAGTCTCTGTCATTACTGACTGGGCTGCTGCCTCGAAGTCCACCTGTGGCAAGATAAGCAGATATTTTAAGTTTTTTCAGTTTGTGATCAAACCATTTTTTAAAGGTGAATTCCCACGATTTCAACCATCGCACTAGTGCACTTGGCCAGTTGATGAAGGGGGGTGTTCATCACTGGAGGCCGACAGCATTAGCATTAGCATGGATATCTCCATCTTTGCATTTTTTCTTCTGTTTTCAAACATGGGCGAAGTGAAGTGTGACATTAGAGTAGGTAGGTCCACGTGATACAGCACGACTGGCCAATCCAAAGTAACGCTGACCCAGAGGTGACTGCAGTCCACAAGACTGTGATATAGCAATGCTTAATGACAGTAAAGCAGTGGGGAGAGGAGGGGTACTCCGAGCATTCAGATATTCTGGTCCAGTCCTAATGCTGAGATGATAAAATTTGGCAAAAGCTTCTGTTGTGGAAGTTCAGCGAGGTCAAGAGAGTATGAGGAGGCAGATGCAGACACACTGGAGACTGACATATATTTGTCGCAGAAGTTCATCGATGTCGAGAGAATGAGAAAGCAGGTTGTGAGCAAGGTTTACTGACAGCAGAAGTGACACCAACAGAGCAGCAGCTATTGCAAGCAATGGCAGCAACAGTTCTGAGGGTTCTCTCTTATCTTCAGGTGTATATTGTAATTGGGAGAGGGGTCAGATTTAGATTAAAAACCAACATGAAGACAACTCATAGGCTAAATCATGTCAGAATAGACAATATCTAACCTTGACCAAAACAGAGAGTCCTGCCCAGATAGCAAACTATGGGTGAATCAATGTTGAACCTATGTTGAGACCTAACGTAGAAATTATACAGAAAGCGCAAGGTTGATAAAATGTTGAGTCAACGTTTGCTTACATAGATTACATGTTTGCAAACACAGATTCAACATTAATTAAACATTGACTTGTCAAACATTTTAATTAAACCAAAATACAATGTAGATTCAATGGCATCTTTTAAACACAAACTTCAGTGTTGACAAAATGTTGTTGAATCAACGTTGATCCAAACATCAATCTTCAACCGTAACCAAAATTCAACCTTCTTAACCCTAATTCAACATTGATTTAACATCTTTTGCTATCTAGGTAAAGTGTGATTTATGGTTGAAAAGCAAACGTCGACTCAACATTTTATCAACCTTGCACTTTCTGTATAATTTCAACGTTAGGTCTCAACATAGATTCAACATTGATTCACCCATAGTTTGCTATCTGGGTGGTATATCTTCCACCTACAGCGTCTGACTGTCGGAAGATAATTTGGGATTATGTCAGCAAAGAGCTGCAAGGAAATACACTGACAGTCAATAGAAACTTTGAGACCATATTTTTCAACATAATTTTTTTTTTGAAGCCCGAAACTGGATTTTCTTCATATGAATCATTTGTTTAGCATATTGGCATACAGAAACAAAAATCTAAAGTTTCAAGAATGATTTCAAAATAAAGAATTTCACAAAAGAAAACGGCACCTGCCAAACACAAAGTCACAACAGTCAATACCGAGTATGGCCTCCATTTGCTTCGATGCAGGCAGCAATCCGTCGGCGCATGCTTTGGACCAGGCTTCTGATTGTGGGTTGGGAACAGCCCATACGCCTGGCTACATCACTGTAGCTCAAACCGGCCTCCACCATACCCCGTGCCCGGAGACGTTGTTCATGTGATAGACGCGGCATGATGCTGTTCACTGGACTAACAATGGTGGCCTTTTTTGGGCCTTTATATAGGCCTTCAAAACCCATTCTCAAATTGTGCAGATACTCACTGAGTATTGCTTGGTGTATATTTGGTTCACTTTTGCAAAGTGACCAACCCATGTGCAATGAATCATGACAAAATGACAACTCATCATTATCTCAACTACCAGGGCACTAGATCATCAGTAAAGCCACAATGAATAATTACAACCCCCTACAAGTAGAATTCTGCGTACATTTCTACCTCAAAGTTTCTATTGACTGTCAGTATACCTTAGAAAGGCGAAAGAGTAATTTTTCCTTCACAGTTTCAACTGAATTAACTATAGTTTTACTAGTTTCAGTTTTATTACTGGCCAGTTTAACAGATTAGTAAATAGCATTGTGACTTTCCATAGTCTTCACTAGTGCCTGATAACCTGATTATAGGGCTTCAGCTAATAGTCCGGCATAACTTCAAATGTCCTGAACAAGACCAGCTTGCTGTTAAAACGCATGTTATAGGATGCACATATAGTCAGCCAATTCATGAGATTTTTTTAGCCATTAAAAAGAGCCAAACAACTTGCTTCCTACTGTTTTTACTCATTAAGCTAAGCTGCTGGTTGTGACCTTGTATTTACTTCACAGATAAGTGAGTCTTGTGGATCTTTTCATTAAAATGTGTTTCCAAAAAAGTATTTCTTTAGTTCACTGAATTAGCCACAAAAAAACAAAACAGTTAACAATTTCTAAATATGTATATATTTATATTAATGTAAGTATAACTTAAATATACTATATGAGATGAATGATATATATGTCAGGGTAGAGACTGCGATTTGGTAGAATTGGAGTTTCTACCAGTAGAGATTGCGATTGGAGTCTCTACCAGTAGAGATTGCGATTAGAGTCTCTACCAGTAGAGATTGCAATTGGAGTCTCTACCAGTAGAGTTTGCGATTGTAATCTCTACCAGTAGAAACTCCAATCCTACCAGTAGAGATGGAACTTTAAATCTGACCCCTGCCCTGACCCCTGACCCTAACCTTAAAAGTCTAACCTTAGCCCTGACAAATCTCTACTGGTAGGATTGGAGTTTCTACTGGTAGAAATTGCGATCGCAGTCTCTACTGGTAGAGACTCCAATTCTACTGGTAGAGGTTGCGATCGCAATCTCTACTGGTAGAGACTCCAACTCTACCAAATCGCAGTCTCTACCCTGGCATATACATATATTGTATACATGTGCTTGTTTGCATATTTAAGCAGAAGATCAAAGTTTCTGAGATATTTCCAAACTGGACAAATTTACTGATTTCCTTTTGCCTTTGAACAGATCCTGGCTTTCTGTTTCCTACCGTTTCTAATCTTTATGCAAAGCTAAGCTAAACAACTGCTGGTCGTAGTACCTAAATGATATATGCATGTGCTGTGATAGAAGATTTTATACATATTACCCACCTCAGATTTTAGCTTAAAATGATCCCCTTAAACCACAAGTCAAGTAGATTTCTATCATGTTAATTACAATTTTTCCATTTTATCTGAATTCACATCATCTTGTTGTTTGCATGTTTGTTTGTTTTTTTATCACAGCTCATAGATCTTTTTTTTTTTGTAGGGAAGCCGATGAAAAAATGAGTAGTCTGTAAAGGATTTTTCCAAACTGGCTAAATTTACTGAATGACATCAAAGTATAGTTTTCTTTTTTTTTCTTTCTTTGGTGAAGCTTTGATGTAGAAAATTCTGCAGAAAATCCTGCTTAGTCATGGTGAGTCATCACATAAAATACAGCAATAGCTCTTGTGTTTTTATCCTGCCTGCCATATTGCTTCTTCATTTTCGTGACTAATTTTTCCTCCTTTGGTACGTCTTTAAAGGTGCTCACATCACGGCTTGGAAATATTGCCAGTATAATTACAATACCTCAGTGTAATGACCAAAAGGGACTGTTGTGGGGTTGTTAGTGACCACGTTCCGTTTGCATTTTCCATCAAAGATTTTCACTTGAGAGGAAATCATACCCACACCACCCACCCCCCGCATCTGCCTGCAGCTTTGAAAGTTTTCTCTCTGTCACTGCTCCCTCAACCCTGAGCTTATGCTGCTTTCATTTTCATGCACGGCTTCCTTTTTCTCTTATCAGTATTTAGACTTCCCTACCTGTGACCACTTCTCCACCTCTTCTGAGGTCCAGCTGGGAAAGAAAGACTTCATCAAGTTCCTCGACGCCTCCTGATACGTCGCCTGCTTCTCCTGGTTCCTCGACCACTGAGGGACCCACTCTGCCCAGCGCAGCACCCCCAGCCCCAGGTACCTCGGTGCGGGTAGAGCTGACTCCAGGTCCTGCTGTGTCTTTTGGAGGTGGCTGTCCAGGCGAGTGTGCTGCGGCAGCCCCCCATTGACCGGTGTGTCTTTGTCCACAAAATATGGATAATTCCCCAACGTGTCCTCGTAAAAGACGGCTACACGGCCTTCACGTTCCATCCCAAAAGACCTGGGATCTGGCCGACCGGAGCACGAAGAGTCACGGATGCCCCAGAATATAATGAAAGGCTGTCCAGACAGGAGAGGAGGTCGGGCTGGCCGGGGTGGACCGGCTGTACAGAGGCCGGTGAAGTCAGCAAGTACAAGGAGGAGGAAGACGACTGATGAAGATGCTAAGCGAATCCTGAGGCTGCACAATGCCAATTTGAGTTCTGGATGTGGATCTGGATGCCACTGGGGTTCAGTCCACGCCATTGAATCAGTCACCTCTCAGGCTCTCACCACTTCAGGCCCTCGGAGCCGATCATGTTCCTGGAAAACACAGCAAATGTCAAACATTCATCAGTTCCCATCTGTTTTCACAGAAACTACATTTTCTTGCTTTGCACTAATTGGAGCCACTTTTAACTTGAAGAAAAGCCTTTATTTAAACCATTTTTACTTAAGATCTTGAGCAACCATTATGCTGGCCTCTGGAAGTCCTCCGATTTTGTTTGCTATTGCTTTAATCTTGTCTTGTACTGTGTGCTGAAATGCCCCCACTATAGTCAGAAACAACTGCAAGCTATTCAACATGCATGTAAACAGAGCTGGATTTGGCTTTGCAAATCCACTTTGGATGTTTGTTAAAGCTCAAGGGTACACACAATAAGTTTTCATGCAAACGCAAACTGTAATTTTGTGCATGAGGAGAGTCCATAGGGCTGCTGTAGAGAAACCCACCCACTGTCCACCCACAGTTGTGTTCACTTCTGCAGTTTATTCTCAAGACTGCGTGGGAATGTGCAGACTTTCTGACATCTCCTTCTATCCTCTGTTAAATTTATTGCACCCATTAGACACCTTCATGTTTTTTTAGTGTAAAAAGTTCAGTGGCCTGACATGTTTTGCAGCAATGCTCTCACAGCTTTCACCTGACCCAGGGTCCAGTTGGCACGAATAACTGAGAAACCATCCAATTTCAATACTGTGGTTACAATACTGGATCGCAACTGAGAACATAAAGAAATTAGTTTCTTAGATAAACAATAGACAACATAATAGAAGTTCCAAACATCCATCCATCCATTCTCTATACACTGCTTTATCCTCACTGGGGTTGCGGGGGGTGCTGGAGCCTATCTCATCTGACTCGGTCGAAGGCAGGGGACATCCTGGACAGGTCGCCAGTCTGTTGTAGGGCTACATATACAGACAAACAATCACTCTCACATTCACACCTACGGGCAATTTAGAATAATCAATTAACCTCAGCATATTTTTGGGACTGTGGGAGGAAGCCGGAGTGCCCGGAGGAAACCCACGCATGCAGAGGGAGAACATGCAAACTCCATGCAGAAAGATCCCAGAACCAGGGATCTTCTTGCTGCAAGGCGAAAGAGCTAACCACAAGACCACCATGCCGCCCAAGTTCCAAACATGATTTTAAGAAAATAAAATAAAATCTTACGGAAATATTGTTCCTGTCAGTCAGTTTTCTATAAGTTTTGTTCTAATGGTTGAATTCGCCACTAAAAACTCCTCTCTGTGTATCAAAGTTGCAGTTTTAGAAGTGTTTTTCTTTAGAAACAATCAGTTTCTGGAATAAAATGGTTTAAATTTAACCCCACAACATGACACAGAAAGTCGGAATAGTCATACAGAAAGTCAGAATAATGACATAGAAAGTCAGAATAATGATACAGAAAGTCGGAATATTGAGACAGAAAGTCAGAATAATGACATTGAAAGTCAGAATAATGATACAGAAAGTCAGAATAGTTAAATAGACAGTCAGAATAATGATACAGAAAGTCTGAATAGTGACATAGTCAGAATAATGATACAAAAAGTCAGAATAGTGATACAGAAAGTTGGAATAGTGATAGACAGTCGGAATAATGATACAGAAAGTCAAAATAACGATACAGGATGTTGGAATAGTAATACAGAAAGTTAGAATAATAATAGAAAGTCAGAAAAGTGATACAGAAAGTCAAAATAGTGATTCAGAAAGTCAAAATATTGATACAGAAAGTCAGAATAACGATACAGAAAGTCAGAATAATTATGTAGAAAATTCTTTAGGTTCGTTTAGCTTCAAGGTCAAAATGCTATACTGAGACAGTGGCTGCTTATTTTGCTCATAATCTGTCTTCTAGCACTTAAAATAACACCATTTGGACATGTTAATGATGCAAAAAAACCTGTTTTCACTGGAGGGCTTCTTTAAATATTGTTAAACTGTGATACAAATATCTGCAGTCATTTTATTTTTGTAGATTTGTTCATACCCAAAATGTAGTAATGAGCTGAATGAATAATGAAGTACGGGACATGTTCTGCAATATTACTTGTAGCTCGGCCAATTTCTCTCTCAAAGCATAATTTCCCGACACTGAGCAGATGAAAATGTTGGCAGGTTGGTTCTAAAGGGGTAAATTGCAATTTATACCTAATTTAATATGATATCCAGTCATTTACTTTGTCTTCATGTCACTAAACAGCTTCATTCTGGGAAGTAAAACTACTTTTTAACTGCACTTTTTCCTTCCTGTTGTCTCACACTGGGGAAGCCAATGTAAAAACACATCTATGCGTTTGTTCTCATTTATTGAGACGCTATTGCTGAGCACAGTCACATTTATAACACTGTTTGCTTACAATTAACTTCATGAGTCATTTTCAATTGAGAGTGTGACCACTGTTTGACTCAACATAGCTAATTTGAATCATAATGAGGAGCTAATGTGTGCACCAGATTATCCAGTCGCTTCAGTGAAAGAAAACTGAGATCAAATGTACGTTTAGTCCAGTACGACATTACAACACATTTTTTAAAAATACAGGCTTTTAAAAATCTAATTGCTTTGTTGTTTTGGATCCACTGCAGTTTAGATTTTACATTTCAGAGCTGCAGAATTTTACATTCAGTGTATTCATAAAATGCAACGCACGTTTGGAGTAAATTGAAACCAATTCAAGAAAAAGACAGTCACCTGCATCTTTACCATGCACAGTTTTATGACTGTTAATTTTAGGAAAAAAACACAGCTACTTTTGACCAAGTTCCAAATATAAGTTTTATATGAAAAAAAGTCATGTAAATATCCTTTCTGTCAGCCAATTGTCTTTTAGTTTGTTTCTGATAATTGAGTTAATCACTAAATCTCATCTCTCTTTATTGAAGTGTATTAATTTAGTTGTGGACAACACACAAATACAGACAGAACTAGAGAAGTTTTCACTCATAAATAAAATGCTACATCCTCAAGTGTATTTCCAAATAGTAAAAATGTGAAAAAACAACATAGCTCCCCAAAACCTGCTTCTTTTGACCAAGGTCCAAACATGAGTTTTATAAAAAAAAATTATGTAAATATCCTTTCTGTCAGCTAGTTGTCTTTTGAAGTCATCTCCGTTCAATAAAGTTTAACAATTTAATTACTGACAAGACACAAATACAGACAAATCTATTGAAGTTTTTTGTTTTCAATCAACAATAGAAACAAACTAAAATGCTGCATCCTCAGGTGTATTTCTAACATGTAAAAACATAAAAGAATGTGACATGAGAACAGCATCTCCTTTTTAAAATGCTGCAGCGAAACAAACTTTTGAACACTTATGGTGTATTTTGCACTTAACTAATAGAATATTTTACACTTTATTGTGCATTTTTGTGCTTTATTTTTCTTCTTATTAGATTTATTTTATGCTTATTTATTTGTATTTGTAGTGGTAGTCGCTTTAGTCTTTCTGCTTGAATGCCACCCTTTAGGTATTTCTATTCTATTTTATAATGTGGCCGTAAAATAAGGCCTGATTAGGGTGACATTTGTTCATCTGGTGGGGAAACGCATTGTACTGTTGCTGCCCAGCTTCACTGAAACACTTTTGTTCAGCAGGTAGCACAAGATAAAGCAAAACTGGAAACTCTTTTAAATGATGTGTAGTTGCTTTGTGTAGGCGCTTAAACTGAATATGACGGGATACTCTGCATGGCTTTAAAAGAAAATACCACAGGAGAAACAGAAGACCACTTTGTTCAAATGAAAAACTTTTTAAAAGAACCCGTAGCTTCATTAACTATGCGAAGTGACTCAAAAGAGACCCGTGTTTCATCATCATCAAAGACTAATTTAACCAGCAGACCAAAAAATTGACGGTATTTCTGGTGTAAAGTCATGTAACTTTGTGAAACCCATGAAGTCCAGTGGTGCTATTAGCTGCACTGTGGTTTTCAGCCTGTATTTAGTTGAATTTTCTGAACAGAGATATGCATGTTTATTCATGATGGGCACTATTAAAGGGTTATCCTCGGTTGCAATGCATCTGGAAGCGTGTTCCCTTCCCGTGTTTTCAGATTTGACTGAGCTGACCCAGGCTCTGCCGGACAGGATTTTGGGGTTGAAGAGGTAACTTTGAGTTTAATCGTAGATTTCCAGGCTTAAGAGGGAAGTTCACGTCTTGCCATTGCCACGGCAAAGACTCCTGGCAGGTTGTGTTCAAGATAACCGATCAACTGGTATAAAAATACTGCAGACAGACCAGTTCATTCTCTTCTTATAATGGCACCAGCATGTGTAGAAGATACCACCATGCCAGTGTAAGGAAGATGAGAAATTTTGTTTTTTAATTTTTTATTTCTCTGATGGTAAAAATAATTCTTAGAGGAGGAAACTCCACTTGTCTTTTTTCTGTTGCATTTCATTGCTGAATAGGCCACTGTGTAGCTTAATAATCCTAAAACAGAGATGCATTAAAGCACTGAAGCCTTGTTCTTGTTGACCTTGTTGACTTGTATGCGACTGAATCTGGATCTTGTACGATGTTTCAACAATGAGGGGTTTTATGGTGGACATTGAGCTCTCTGTGTCTAGGGTTAAGTTCTACCTGCCCAAAGAGTTTAGCCCTAATAGGTTCTGGAGAACAGCTGGAGTCAAGGAAACTTGCATAGCTTCTGACTGCCTTAATCCAGATGCCTATCCCCTTTTTTCTAATAGTTAACCTATTTAGTCAAATTACTCTACTCTACGTCTCTTAACAGCAGATTTTCCTCTAAATAGATAGATTTGGCCTTTTGTAAATTTCTAGGTCTAGATTTAGAGGTTAGGAAAAAGCCCCAGGGATAAGTTTAAAATTCTATATTACTTGTTGACAGGAACAGCCCTTAAGAACAATCAGTGTCTCATTCATACAATCACCCAACGTTTTACTACCATCAGATCTCAGCTACAAAAGGATAGATAGTAAAGGCACCAATAGTTTAACAGGTCAAAGATAAGAACAGTTCATCGTATATTTGTGTAGGTATATAGATTGTATACTGAATGCTCTTTACTTGTTTCACAGTGAGAAAATGTTATACACTGACGAATGGAGTGATAAACACTTTTAATGTCATAGATTTGCAAAAAAAAGTCTACCTACTGGTTTGAATTATATTTTTATATTTGCCCTGTAAATGCTCCTAAACACAACAGCAGCTGAAAGAAAGACACTGCAACTGTCTTACATGCCATAACAATAGACTACATGTACATACTGAATTGAAGGGTTTGGAAGCAGAGTGGTCTAGCCCACTTTCTACAGCTTTTGAGGAAAAATGGGTTCAAAGTTTTGTGTTTTCAAGAACGTTTTAACATTCAAAGCACCACTGTAATGCTATATCTGGGTTGACGGTTAAACCACTCTGCTTTTAACCTCCTCATCTACTCATACCTTCATAATAAATCTATTAAGCAGAATCAGAAATACTATCACGATCACAGAGGGCACATTTACTTTTGTTAGAATTGTTTCCATTGAAAGACTTAAAAAGAAAAACCTAAACATGAGTCAAAAAATACAGTATAAAGTACAAGCAAAAATCTAAAAATGTACATTAAATACAGTGAAAATACAGTTTAACTTCAGCTTGTACAGTAATCTTTCCCACCTTTCTTTCCTGATTTTAGCTGCAGCCACTGTGTTGCTTTCAGCTTGTTTTATATCGTCTAAATTCCCTACATTGAATATACTTAATTTACCTCTAGGGATTAATAAAGTCAGTAAGTCTCTAAGTCTACACTGGTTTAGGATTTTTTTTTCATCCTTTGAGAAGTATGCAGCTTGAGACATGTTCATGTTTGTGATTAATCGTCTGGTGCCACTGGATTAACAACGAGTTGAGGACCAGCTTTGTTTGACAGTTTGTTTGACTCAGATTATATCCCCACACTGTATCACACTGTACACACTGTGCATTTTAGGACCGCTAAAACTGAGGCATTTGGAAACACTACTTTACCCATTTTAGTTGCATTTTAGTCACAAACTGAGAAATGTGGAAACAATGACGCAGATTGCTACTATTCTGTAGAAATGTAAGTACAATTCTCACCACTGTGTGTCCTACAATTGGGTACGTTATCTAGCATGCCTCATCTGCACATGTGAAAGGCAGACATAATCTTTCTTTTTGCTTTAGTTTTAGTCTTATTGTATGTATTTCACTGTATTATCTTTTTCCAGGCCTCATTTGTGTCCATTTGCTTTAACATCTAAGTTTTCTTAGTGAGGGACCTGTGAAGTTTGTCTTATCATATTTTGTAGTTTATCTTATTACCTCCGCCAGGAGGATATGTAATCACCGGAGTTTGTTTGTCTGTCCGTCTGTGTGTGTGTCCGTGTGTGTGTGCGTCTGTTTGTCTGTTAACAGCATAACTCAAAAAGTCATGGACGGATTTTCACCAAATTTTTACAGGATGTCCGGAAAAGCAAGAGTAAGAATCGCTTAGATTTTGGAGGTGATCCGAATCACCGTCTGGATCCAGGAATTTTTTGAAGGTCGAAGGACAATTGAGAGATGGCCTGGCGGCCATCTCTCAATTGGACAGAAATTGGTGAAAATCCGTCCATGACTTTTTGAGTTATGCTGTTAACAGACAAACAGACACACACACACACGGACACACACACAGACGGACAGACAAACGGCATGGCGGAGGTATGCGCTCTCCGAGTGCTTTTCTAGTTTCATCTTTGACACTTGTGTTTTCGTCCTGATATGGCGTTTTCTGTCTCTATGTTTGTCCTCTGATTTACCTTTTTCTGTAAGAAAGCCGAGACATGACCACTACTGGGTATTTTAAAGTAGATTGTGAGTTATCTTTGTTAGAATATGTTGTGTATTTAAGGAAATCTCGAATCTTTCTTTTCTTTTAAAACATCCAAACTAATGCAACCATGAGCCCCATATAGAGACGCTTTACTCCCTGCAGACATTTTAAAATGTTACAAGCAGGAACATGCACAGTTGTCATAACAAAAATAAAATGTAAGATGGCAAACATCCCATTTGTGGATTTACAATTGCACAAACACATTTTAAAAACCCAAAACTAAAACATAAAATACTACAATAAATCAGCTCAAATAAAAGAAATGTTAAAATCCTACATTTAGGAAGGAAAATAGATATACAACTGTCCAGATAAGCATTTTAAATTTCAAATCAGATAATAAATCAGACATCAAAAAAATTGAAAAAAAAATCACACACAACTAAATAATCCACCTCCTGCTTCATGTTTACACCATTTACACTTATGTGTTATAAGGCTAATTAGTTTACACATTATCAGATTATTATTATTTCTAACATCAGGCAAAATCTCTCATCTGGATAAAAATTGTTTGAAAATGTAAACTTATTATTGTGTTTCTAGTGAGAGTGAAGCCAGAAAACATCGATATTTCCTGGTTGCTGTATGCTGAACTTGCTTTGTAGTGCATTTCCTTGATTTCATCACAGTATAGGTGCAAAATATGTTTCTAATGAAAATGAAGGATCTTCTTGAAGCTATTTCATCTCAAGTTTTGTCATTTTCAAAGATGTCCCTGCACATCCATGCTGGCAGTAAAAAACTGTGTCCGTATTATGATTTGAACTTGCAGATACACCTTATCTGCATGTCATTACCTGGGAATGGAGATGCACCCATAGTTCTGACTTGTATTTTAAATTGAGGAATATTATCTTTCCATAAAGTATTCCCTCATTAGGAGTTTTGTTCAACATTTAACTGGATGTTTATCTCCCGCTGATGACTGGATTAGAAGTGAAAACATCTCCACTCATTTATTCAGTCTTTTTCTTTTTGCTGTTGTAATGCTTTCTGTCACATTTAGCTCCATTGTGTCATCTCATGTTCCCATTCGTTTGGTGTTAACAAGGCGCTGCAGCATTTATATATTCTCCAACTTATTTGCCCTCCGCGAGGAAACTTGTCATATTTCAGTGAAAAAGGTCCAACGATTGCTTGTTAGCAGCCACAAACTCCTCTGAGGACCACCGATCGCTGCATGCTCACAAACAAGCCATTAAAAAGGGGAAAAGTCCCACTATGTGAGGAGTATCAGCTGCAGGAAAAAGTTAAAATCTAAATGCCACTGGATATCCTGTAACATTTAACATCAAACCCGCAAATAAATACACAAGGAGGTGACAGAAGAGACACGTCAGCGCCTCTCTTTAGCATATAGAAGACTGATTTTATTACCCTTTCTGATTATATTATTAAATTCTGTGCTGGAAATATGGAAAATATGACACCACTAATCAGAAATAAAAAGGTAACGTCAATGCTGTACGTGCTAATGTTGCATGAAGTGCCTCAAATGTAATAATTTTACAGCTATAATTTGAGATAAAACAAATTTAGAGGTTGGTTTAGTTTAATTCATTTAAATTTTGATAAAATGTAGCATTAAAACATGGTAACTAATGCAACCTTGAGCCCCATTATGGACACATTTCTTTTTTAGCAGGCATTTTGAAATGTCACAAGCAGGAAAATGCACAATTGTAATGACAAAAATACAACATAATATGACAAATGTCCCATTTGTGGATTTATAACTGCACAGAAATTAATAATAATAATAATAATAATGATAATAATAATAACTAGAAAAGCACTCAGAGAGTGCAGTACTCCACCAAGGCTGCTCAGTTGACGTATCATTTCCAAAACTTTAATAAAAAGTGACCTTGAGGTACCTGTATAACTCAATGGGTTAAGCAGGCCAACCATATATAGGGGCTGGTCTCCAACGCAGCAGCCCGGGTTCGATTCCTGCTCGTGGCCCTTTGCTGCATGTCTTTCCCCATTTCCTATCTCTTCTATCAAAAAAATGACCTTGTGCTGAGCACAGACATGTGTTGTGCATGTTATGTATGAATACTGAATTGTGTGTGAGTTACTCTTACAAAAGCCTTTGTTTTGCTGGTGTTAAAATAACCATTCCCTCCATGCTTTTATTTTGAAGATGTATTTTTAATGTTATGGGCTTTTATTTTGTCACCATTCCAGTGACAAAGGAAGTTTTTTTTATCTAAGAAGCAGTTTCTTGAAGGTTTCTTGACATGACGAAGGCGCTGCTGAAAAGTCTGAAAATTCACGTAAAGCTGAAAGAAAACGGTTCCACACTGTTACTGTTTAGCGAAGGACGTGTCAAAATTTATAAGCACCTGGCTGCAATGGGGAAAAGCTGTTACGGTGAAGAAATGACTGAAGGACAGAAAGGTGAATTTGTGTTCAAAACAAAGCTGACGGCTGAACGTAAATAAGGGCTTTGTGAAACACCAGGAGCTTCACCATTTTCTGGCTGGAGTTTGACTCAGAAACACCAACAACAGTTTAATAATTTGTTCCTTGTTTGATTTCCGACTGATAAATCAGTCAGTTTGTAGTAGGATCGTAATCATGTGGTTGTCAGCAGGTAGCTTACACAGAGTTCACATCATGGTTACAGTACACCTATATCTCCCAATGGGAAATCTTTACATCCGTGGATCCAGACTATACGCCACATCAATGACAAAATCTAATTAGTTGGTCTCTGTGTCATTTCTGACCTTTCCTGAAAATTTCATCTAAATCTGTTAGTCCGTTTTTGAGTAATGTTTCACACAGACAGATTCACAGACAAACGTACGCTGATCTAGGGCTGGGTATCAATCTAAAAGTTTCGATACCGGTACCAATACTGATACCTTCACTTCAATACCGGTTCCTAAACGATACTTTTTTCGATACCAGTTTTACAATATATATTCTAACAAAATGAAAATTGCATTACACATTACTTTTCACATCTTGAGTTAAATTTTCCAGTGATTTCCGGTGCAAAAGAACATTTGCAGGCAATGTACAGTTCAGTACATACTGAGCCACCTTCGCCCCCGGACCCTTCCTGGAGTCAGTCGCGGTGCACCGCCACGGATGAAATGCATCCGACAGGGGACGGCCCGGGGAGAGGTCCCGCGAGGGGATCCTCCCGCACCGAGCGGGTGCCCCTGGCCCACCGAGTTGAATCCCCTGGGCGGACTGTGCGGACCCGTTTACCACTTAACGGTTTCACGCCCTCTTGAACTCTCTTATCAAAGTTCTTTTCAACTTTCCCTTGTACTTGTCGACTGTCGGTCTCGTGCTGGTATTTAGCCTTAGATGGAGTTTACCACCTGCTTTGGCATATACTGCACCGCGCACTATTGGCGTCCATTTTACCAAAGTAGAGCCACGTTTTAGACCTCAGAGGCATCTTTTCCCACTTCGACGACACGCTACACAACTGCAGTAAAGTCAATGTACCTAACGTGAAACCTGTCTGTGAATGGGCAGGTCGCACCACAGCATGTTTTTTTCCGGCTTGCCGCAATCACGTGTAATGTTACAGCCAATCACAGGTTTGCTTTATCATAATCGCGTGATAAGTACCGGAACATGGAATCGAAAGACGAGGCTTATTTTGATACTCATTACTACCGAAACATTTCGGTCGGTGCCATTAAAGAACCGAAGTTCGGTACTCAGCCCTATGCTGATCGTCACATAACTCCGCCGTTCCTTGGCGAAGTAATGAAGAGCCTAAAATAAATCAGCTCAAATAAAATAAATGTTAAAATAATACATTTATGAAGAAAAAAATATGCATAACTGTCCTGGTACACATTTTTAAATTTCAAATCAGATAATTAATCAGATAAAAAAGCTGTAATTGATCAAAAACATTACATAACAAATAAAAAATATTTCACACTGGATTTAGTCAGATAATAGATCCAAAAAAGTAGCAATTAATATGCTAAAGCAACCGCGAGTAGTAAGAATATACTTGAAGAAATACTGCTACTAATTAAAAATATTTTTAATAACTACAAAGATGTAATTAAACCTTCATTTATTCCACTTTTAAGCTGGCTTACTGTCATCGATCACTGAGAAAGTTAATGCCACTGATTCGATACAATGTGCACTGCATTGTAAAAGTAACAAGTCAAATTGTCTGCTTTAAAAAAAAGTCTGTTCCCATTTAAAAAGCGCAGCCTTTTTCTCTAACTAACACTTCACAATACTCAGCCAACTTATTACAGCAGCTTCAGGTTAATTTGCGTGTTCTTTGTGAAATGTGTTTAAAATCCTGATAAACACTCGAGTAAAAAGCTGTTAGATTGAATTTCAGCATTTCAGGACTTAACCTCAATGTTTTCTCAGCTTTATACCAATAAAAATATGTTGCATAGAAATAAAAATAGATTCCAGCAGAGTAGCAAATTTCCAGTAATCAATAGGACTGACTTTAAGTATTTAACTGGTGCTGACAGGAAGTGAAGAAGCTTCCAGACCACCAACTTCAAAGCCACTAATTCCAAGGAGGTCAGAGGTTACGTCCTGCACAGCGTCACAGAAATCTGTTCCTAGATCAACAAAATGTCCACAAAAACAAAACACGAGTAGTAGATGCATTTGCTTGTTTGAATTATTTTATAACAGGATAAAGTGAAATAAGATGATTTATTAGTGTTGTTTAATTGTTTTTCTAGATTTGATTTCTAGACTTTGTGATCTAAAAGACATTTTAAGACTTTTAGGTTTTATTATTTATTTCTTATTTATAGTAAAAATTAAGTTTTAGCCTCATTAAAAAATAATTTAAAAATTGTGATTATTAAAGAGGTTCTTAATAAGAAATAGCACAATATGAAGCTGCTACAAATGCAAATAACAATTTATAAAGGATATTTTGTACTTGTATGTGAAATTATTCTCTTTTAAAATATATATATATATTCACAAAAAAACTGGCTAATTGTAATGTAGTTTTTAGGTTTTTTTAGATGTATTAATTTATTGTTTTTTACTATTAATTTAGCCATAGACTTAACCTCAGAAGAAGGATTTTATTTCTTTTTAATGTAAAATAATCTTTCGTCCCCCTACTTTTTTTAAAATCGAATTTTAGCGTAGTTATCAGTTACATTGAAATTTATTAAGCGGTTCTTTGTTTTTGTTGTTTTTTTTAACTTACGCGAACTGAGTTTCATGACTGTAGTATCTGTAGTAAATTACCATAAATCTGCTGATTTCCTGTTTTTACAGTGTAATTTCTCAATGCAAGGTAATAGAAAAGTACTTTTAGAGTATATTTTTCTTCCTTAAATTCACATTTTATGTCCTCTTACGTCTTACACATGCTCACTTCTTACTACAGCTGGTATTGCCTTAGATTCCTGGGTTTACAGGGTAGTTTCTAGGCCATAATATTAAAAAAAATATAAAAACATCATCGCAAAGGTGAAAAACCGAGAGCAGTTACATAAAGGATTGTTTTACTGTCATTTCAACTTCTCATTTGCTTTTTCCAACATGACACTAATCTGGTCTTTCCTTTTTTTATTCCAGTAGCTGTAAACCTGTCACACTGTCCATAATGCCTCGGGTTTAGCTACAGTGGAAGTTGGTGTTGAACATGACAACTAAATAATCTGTTCAGACTAAGACTCTGATCTGTGTTTACTCTTTTGTCTGGATCACCTTAAATTCTCCTTTTGCACGGCTCCAAGCAGAGAAAAGCACCTTAATATTCACCTGTAATCTCTAAAATGTCCACATATGTTTTACAGTACAGTTCAGAGGTAAATGTGTAGGAATGAATGAAAAGAAGATATTGTGGGGAAAAAAATGTTGATTAAAATCATTTTTGGTTGATTGTTCAGAGCAGATTTAATTAATATTGAATTAATTTCACTAAACGTACACTTCATTCTTCTACCCTTCAGCCAAAGGAGGAATTAATGAATTCATAAATGCAGCGTTTCTGATTATTTCCTAATGTGCTTGGTTTTCATCTCACACATCATTTGTCGGCTCTTCTCCCATGAAAACCGCCACATTGGGCCAATTACTCACATAAATCTGTTATTTTAACCTGATGGGACCCTGATTTGATCTTGTCGTAATTAAATAAAGCTAAAAAAAAAGCAGCAATCAGGGGAAAAACAGCCACTACAATGAGACAAATCTGGTTGTAATCTTAGAATTAGACCTCAGGGCTGCATTTAATAAGCTGGCAACTGAAAAGTTTCCGGCCTCAATGGCAGCTGCTCACCGTGTTTGACAACAAAATGTTGGCAGAAAGTATCATTTCCATAGCCTAGCCGCGCTAGACAACCCACGGCAACGAATTTAATTCTCTGCCAGGGTGGGTCTAGTTACCCTCCATAAGGCTTGAGGTTGGATTCTCCTAAAACTGGCCGGACCAATCACCATGAAGTGTAGAGTCAGAAGGCGGGTGTAACTAAGTGACGACAGAGGCGCGACGATTCTGACAGAAACAACCGGAAACAACTAGCCTAGCCGCGCTAGACAACCCACGGCAACGAATTTAATTCTCTGCCAGGGTCGACAACAAAAACGACAACAGTCATTGAGCTCCATTAGCACCGACTCTGAATAATCTTTCTGTTAACATGTCTGTAATATACTTGAGCTTCACCCATTGACTGTATAAATAAGGCTTCACCGAACTACCACATCCTCTGATTTCCGGCGCTCTAGGAACTCCGTCAGCCTATTCGTTGCGCTGATTGGTTGTATACCTACCCAATTGCTGCAGAGTGTTTTGAAAGACAACCTTTTAGCCCGCCTCCCTCCCTGTCGAGAGTTCCGAGACCCTTGTGTCTTCAGACCTGGGTCTAGCGTGGCTAGGCAATAATTTCCATGCATCTTGTTGCAAAATGCAGCTAAAACAGGTGAACAGGAACTAGGGCACACTGCTTGGTTTTAGTGTGTTCAGTGAAATTTGTGCATCAGAAAACCTCCCTGTGACATTTCACCCCCCAAACTTTTCAGGACTAAAATGAAAGGAAATTTCCTTCTGTTTCAGACGTGCAGGCTTTAAGAGGTTCTTCTTAGAGTTAGACACTAGTTAGGACTAAAGTACATTTAAATCACATTTAAAAAAGTGTCCCAACAGCCTAGAATGCACTTTAGCAACTCTGTGTGCCGTTTATCAGTTTCATCATCTGAGAAATGTTTCCTTTTTCTGCAGCAGTGATAAGAAGCTGCAGTTTTCCTGAGCAGAGATATGTACATGTTAACTGCACTGTTAGGAAGATAAGAGAATTTGAGTCCCCAAGTGGTGAAAACTATATGCAGAAATATCCCCAGTTCGAATTCAGCACTTGTTTTTGCATGTTTTCTATCTTTCCTTATTTTCTATAAAGATCTGCAGTTACTAAAGGCCCCCAGTGGCTGATATTACAACAACTAGAGGAATCCCAAATAGCAAAGCTCCCAAATTCTCCTATGAAACTCTATATTTGCACCAAAAATGAGAACAACGTGAGCCTGTCTGTTAAGTTGACATCAGGTTAAGATGCCTTCTATCTCATGAAGTTCCCTCTGAGCCTTCACCTGTTAATTCTCACCAGCCTGAACTTTGATGCTGTGTTTTGAAGTCCATCCATTTTGGATTTTTAAAGCTGGAATCTGGGACTGTAACACTAATTAACAACAGCAGGGGCCTCTCTTTGGATTTTACAGTGTACTGGAGCTTTAAATCTGGTGTCTGTGGTGATAATATGATGCACTTTAATCTTAAATTATTTGTTTGGCAGAGCTGAAGAGATGAAAAACTGCAGAAACGGGAACAGAGTAAGCTACAGCAACTAGGAATATGATGAAAAAACCTGTCCACGAAAGATTTTTGTGGCTAGAGATAGAAAAGAAAATAGGATTACAGTCATATGTTCGTCATAAACATGTATCAACAGCATTTGTAGAATTACTCTCAGGTTTGAATTGCACATTTTTGGAAGCAACAGGCCCTCATGTAGCCATTTTAATGTGCTACAGCAACAAAAGCCGCAGCAGCAGCTAATCCATTATATAAAACACAATGTTTGTTTTTTTAGTAAAACATCAGGAATGGATATTAAAAGGTTAACAGTCCCCAGAGACGGAATCCTAATTATCTTCAGCTGCCCTCCTGATCTCATACAACAGAATTAATTTCATGTCATCCTGTGTTTCAATCAGTGGCCCTAATTATCATAATTGTTAAGCTGTAAACTCTGAGCTTTGGTCCTGATATCGGTGACTTGTTGTGATGCAATTACAGATAAACTAGTGAACAATAAAAGTGTGTGGTTCCGGTGATATTTTCATCTAATTCAGTAATAAAACACCAAAAACTGCAGCTCCAAAAATACCTCTCAAGTTAAATCAAACCTTGCTAATAAACTTCACAGGTAAACACACGATAAGATTTGTGTACATTTCTATGTTCATTTTATATCCAATGAAGACATATTTTACATTATTACAATTGTTTTTTGTATCGTCATTTATCATTTGTTTGCACACCGGCATCCACTAATGCAGTTATATATAGTTAAATACTTTATTAAATGCTTAAAAGTGCTAAAAAAATTCAATATTGCATGTTATAAACCATTATATACATGGAAATAAATTCATATGCTGCCTATGAATGCTCAAAAATAAAGTTTTAGCAGTTTCCAGACAAGATGTTCAACTTTCTATTACATCCCACAGGCTGTAGCGTAATAGTGTAATAGCACTATTTCAAGTGTTTCAGAAATGTTTTGTATAAATCAGTCAACACATTTTATACATTCACACCTGTAACTAATCAGATGTGTCGGTCAGATCTTATTACAATATTTGTTTTTTTAATTATCGAACGAACTCTGTCAGTGTTGACCTCAAAGCTCACATCTTTGTCTTAATCATTGAATAAATTAAGAGATTTATGGCACATTCTTCAGCTGAGAGGAAATTATACAGTTATAGTCCTGTGACTTTTAAAAGGAGCCAGTCAAAATACTGTTCAAAATATCAATTATGCACTTTGAACATTTTATTCACTAATTGAAGCAATATTCAGTAATCCTAATTTTAAAGAAATAAATCTTCATCATATCATCATCTTAGATTTTATTTTAATTGTATAATTTTTCAGTAGTTTTGCTCTTCAAATTAAAATTATTAATTTATAAATGAATTCATTCATTAAAATCTAGGAGTCCTAACATTCATGTGGCCTCTTTGTGGCACTGAATGGAGATTAGTGGCCTAATCAGTAAATGGCAACCAACAGCTTTTATTGTTACCGTTTGTACTATTTTCTACCATATACAGGAAATTTTCACTATTTTACAGGAATAGCAATGTTATGTTTGCTTTGTGTTGCCTGGCTAGTTTACAAAGAGCATTTTTTTTTTTTTTTTTGTTACCACAACTCCAATTTCTTGTATGATTCTAAGAAAATCAGCAAAAAAAAAAGTGAAATGACAGTCTCTCCTGTCACAAATACAAGAGGAGAACATCAGAATACTCTTGTGTTCAGTCCAAATGTTGTTTAAATTGGATGTATTATTTGAAATGCTTTGCTGACTGCATAGAAATTGTCCTCTTTTTTAAAAAAAATTAATGGCTTCATTACATTACTTAAATATAACAGAACATTGTAAACAAACATAGTTTTCATTTTTACTATTTGGACTATTTTCTACAATATGCATAAAATTTCTACTTTTCTGAAGCTTTTTTCAATGAATAACAATGTTATTTTTACTTTGTGGCTAGTTTACATAGAGCAGAATTTTTGCCCACAACTCCAATTTCTTGTATGATTCTGACAGAATCAGCAATAAAATGTGAAATGACAGTAATGATGAATATGATGTAATGAATACAAGAGGTGAATACGAGGACACGCTTGTGTTTAGTCCAAATGTCTTTAAATTGAAGGTGTTATCTGAAATACTTCGTTGAATGTACAGAAATTTCTCTGTCTTTTTTTTTAATTACTGGCTTCATTACTTTACTTAAAGATAACAGAGCATAAAATTGCAACAAATATTGACTAAATTCCTCCAAATGAAACTTACCAAGGCCAACATAGTTCCTGTATTTACCCCTCGCAGTCTGGACAACGTCTGAGTTTCTGCTGCTAAAATGTTTTAATCCTCTGTCCTCCGTTGTATTCTTTAGTCTCCCAGACAGAAAAACCAAGAAATCCTGCAGGATTTGTGAGGGCATAGATAAGCTGTGCATGTATAACATGCGACAAGAAGGAGGCCGACGAGAGAAAGAGGGAGAAAGTGAGGGAGGGAGTGAAGCAGATAAAGAGACAAGAATAGAAGGGAGAGACGGAAGGTGTCGGGAGACGGGGAGAGGGTGGAAAAATGAGGAGCAAAGGATAGAAAAAAAGGCTAAAAAAGAATGCCAGAGGGAGATAGAGGAGGCATCGGAGGTCCTCTAGGAGATAGAAGGATGTGAGGGCAGCGCTCAGCGTTGGTGTGTACGTGGACGATCTGACCTCACCTTCACAGCCAGGCTAAGCTGCCTTCCTGAGAGGAGGTAAGCAGGGTCAGAGTCGACCACGGTGGCTCACATGACCAACAACACTTATTGTAATCCCATAATCCTCTGCTCTGCCACTGCTGCTCTCAGCTAAACAAACACCGGAGCTGTGGAGGATCACACCTGCCTTCCTTCCTCTTACTGCATCCTTTGTCTCCCTTCGTCCTCCTTCTCTTCTTCCTCACCTGTCTGCTCCTTTACCTGTGATTTCTCAGATCTCATCTTCATTCTCCTTCTCTAATTCCATCACCTCCTAAAGTTCTTTTTTCAACACTTGAACTCTTGTTGTTCTTTCTTTCCAGGATTTAGCAGCAACAGAAAACGTTTGGGTTGGACTGAAACTGCAAATATATCACTCTTCTCTTTGTTTCCTTCTTCTCATGCTCACATGTTGTTCCCATTATTCTAAACACCCAATAAAATTTTGCACAAGGAAGTCATTGCCGTTTTAAAAGCGCTGTTGTATTGTTTTATTTTTAACTTCCAGTACCGTTCAAAAATTTGGGGTCATCCAGGCAATTTCATGCTTTCAGTAAAAACTCACACTTTTATTCATGTGCTAACATAACTGCACAAGGGTTTTCTAATCATCAGATAGACTTTCAACACCATTAGCTAACACAATGTAGCATTAGAACACAGGAGTGATGGTTGCTGGAAACGGGCACCCCTCTGCACTCCTATGGAGATATTTCAGAAAAAATGAGCCGTTTCCAGCGAGAATAGTCATTTATCACATTAACAACGTCTATACTGTATTTCTGATTAATTTAATGTTGTCTTCACTGAAAAAACTTCAAAAATAAGGACATTTCGAAGTGACCCCAAACTTTTGAATGGTAGTGTATATTACTTTACTTTTTTTTTTACATTGTATTAGTGCTGTCAAATGATTCAATTTTTTAATCAGATTAATCGCAGGGTTGCTGTGGATTACTTTAGATTAATCACAATTTAATTCAGTTTTTATCTAATTTAATCGGGTTTCATTTTGCATACACAAACAGACTCAAGAAAGAAGAGAATATATATGCATGTATATATATTTATGCACGAAAGGTGTTTATTAAACACCTTCAAAGGTTAGAATCCCAGACTAACACATGCTTCTTGTTAATGTGGTACTTCAAGCTGGAAGTGCTTCAGTGAAAAGAAAACTCCTTCCTGCAGAGTGTGCATACTACCGGATGTTGGTCAACTGTTTCATCTGCGGGGTTTTTTGTACTCAAACTTCCCACTGAGAGGGCCAACATGCTGTTTAGTAGGACCCGACCGATATGGATTTCTGGAGGCCGATTCCAGTATTTGACAGAAAAAATTTCTGATAACTGATTAATCACCTGATTAATTTAAAAAATACATAATGAATAAAATAACTTCTTCTTGGCCCCTTAATGCTTACAACAACAAAGATATGAACTACAGGCAGAACATTTTACTGTTTTACAATACTTGTCCTTTACTATTTGTTTAACTTTAAAACAGAGAGTACAAAATCATGCAACAACGCATCAAACCTCTGGGAAATTATACAACCTTTAAAAAGAGTGAATCTACAAATGAGTTATGGAATACATCTGGTCTGGTACTTCTTGTTGCTCCAGATAAGAGGTAGGTTAGAGATATATGCTGTATATGAGCAACATATACCACTGAAGGTAAAACATTATTTCTGCAGACCTCTGATGCAGGAATTTTGTTGTTTGTTTTGCTTTTACAGTGAAAATGAGAATAATTAGAATTTTAATAAATTCACTGACATTTTGCTAGATATTATCTGTAATTTAGTAAAAAAAAAAATCTGTAAAATATCTATTTACAAAAGGTATGCTCAATTTTTTAGTACCTAAAATTAATCATTTTTTAAAATTCATTTCATTCATTTTTCCAATGTTTTTGCTGATTTAAATACGTAAAGGACTGAGTAATTATCCAGTCAAATGTTTAAGAACAATTTTCTATATGTGGAAATATTAGTTGTTGTTTTTTTTCTTATCTAGATTTGTTCTTTCACATAATGGCAAGCATTTGTATTATAACAATATATTTCCTGAATTTAAATATAGTAATACAGTTGTAATTTATTTCAAAATGCTGTAAAAGAATGAATTATCATTTATAAAAAAAAACAAAACAACAACAGATATTTGATGTGGCTGTTTTTTGGTACAGTGAAATTGTAAATTAATACATCTCTCTGTGACCTCACTAGACATTAGTAGTGTAATAATATAAAGTAAGGTACTACAATGGGGAAAATCTGTGAAATAACAGTTAAAAACATTTTATTTTGTCCTAAATATACATGTTTTCTCTCAAACTATGAAAATCACCTGTAAAATGTTTTTTTTTCTGATTTAAATCCAGTAAAAATAGAGTAATATTACAGTCCACCACTGTCAATTAATTGATATTTGTAAAAAATACAGATACTTGATGTTGTTGTCAGTTTTGGTCTGATTTTTTGTTGACATGTATATTTTTCCTATGATTTCACTAGATATCTGTAATGTAACAAAACAGGAAAAATCTGTAAAATATGTATTTCAACAAATTTCTTTTGTCCTGAAAATTAATAATTTTTCTTTCAAATAAAAAAAGAATACCCAAAAAAATCAACCAATATTTTTGCTGACATACATATAGTAAAGACTAAGTAATTCTGTGGACAGATGTTTAAGAACAAATTTCTATGTGTAGAAACACATCATTTTTTTACTCCTTCTTAAATATAATTTTTCCTTAAATAATGGAAAACATCTAAAATAGCGACAGTTGTTGTTGATTTAAATACAGTAAAGATGTTTAACTTTTATTTCCAAATGTTATAAAATAATTACCATTTGTAAAAAAAAAAAAAAAAAATAGATATATGGAAATTATGTAGAGTCCTGTTTTTAGACAGTGAAAATTTATGTATGATTTTACAAGACATAATAAGTAATTTAATAAAATCAGGAAAATTTATAAAATAACGGTTAGAACATTTTATTTTGTTCTTATTATACATCACTTTTCTTTCAAACTGTGGAAAACACTTGTAAAACAACATTTTTTGCAGATTTAAATTCAGTAAAAACAAGTCAAACACTGTGAGAGAATGCACTACTGTTTGTAAGTTAGAATATTTTCTGTGATTCAGTATTTAATAAATATGCTGAATATCTGTAAAATAACAGTAAAATGTTTTTTTAAAACTACATTTAAAACTGTTGAAAACTTTAACATGAGAGTTTTACAGCAAAATTTTAGAAAAATTATGTTACCAGCCATCTAAACTGATTAAATTTTAAGGGAAAAGGTATTTTCTGCTGCATTGTGTATCACAAATCCATTTCAGATAAACCATCTTATGCTGTTTATGTCATTGCTTTACTGTTTCAAAGACAACAACCATGAGGGAAAAGGGGGATTGTACTCAACATTACAAAAGAAACTTTGTGCTAAAATATTCAATGCATCTTAAAAGAGCATTTTGCACAAATATTGACCAAACTGTCAAAAATGAACCCTCTTTAAGGAGGTTATCCCTCAGATAGTGAGTTCTTTGGCAACTCAACTTCCTCCTCGGCTGCACCACGAAAAACCTTCCCAGGAATTGGCCTGATTCTATAGCCCCGTCAGCATTTACAACCCCATCTTCATTCCAGATCTGGACCATATACTGTCACATTTGTTCTAAACCTGCAGTGATTAAAGCTTATGGACGGTGCTGAACTCATCACCCTGGTAATTCAAAAATGGAGGAGAAGCTTCAAACTGTGAGTAAAAAGGTTGTGTTTTTACCCAAAATGTGATATTTTCTTTAAGTTTACCACATTAGTTTGGAGCCTATGAAGCATCAAACACTGTTCTGTCAACCAGAGTGTGATATTTCTGTAAACCTAACATGTGATGGTTACGCACGTAGTATAACCAATACAGGAAAGGTTAATTACATACAAGACAGAATTTCTAACAGTATATCACTATTGGTTTCAGTAGTGATATTGCCTCCTGTTGCCTCTAACATTTCCATCCCAGCCCTTTATTTAGGCTCTATACTGTTCACATTCCATCTCTCTCTTTTAAGTTAGCTGTCATTTTTCCATTAGAGCTGTCGCTGCACACAATAGCTAATAACCTGCTCAAAGAATAACACCTGTGCTCTGCTGCTTTTTCTATAAATTCTCTCCCCCTTTTTAAAGTTTTTTTCCCTGCTTCTCCTCATTTCTGGTTTGTTCTTCAGATTTTCACCCTGTAACTGTCACAGCGTCTGTTTCTGTGGATGCAGCATGAAGCCTGTTTATTAAAATGAATGACTCTCATAATATCCACTGCATCCATTCAGGAAACACGTTCATTTTATTATCCCTCCATCTTTGCTTCTGCCTTTTTTGTTGGAGTTTGTAGCAGTTAATGTTAGACTATCTGCTTCTTTATTTTGCAAAAAATAAATATTTAGTGGATTAGTATTTATTCTGCAACATATTCACAGCATGTTTAGTTGAAATAAAAAAAATCAATATGCAATCACTTTCTAACACAATGATTTTTTGTACTTAAATGCTACATATTGAATATTCTTTAATAGATAGATAGACAGACAGACAGACAGATAGACAGATAGATATGTGAGCATTTCTTGTGCATGTTCATTGTAAAAAGACACTTTAGAGGGGATTGGTGCTTTGCTCACAGCATCTAACACATGGCTGCTCTTACATTTACAGCTCCACTTTTTTTCTTATTCTTCTTTATACCCACTGAGGCCTTTTGCACTAAAAATACATGCATCACACCACAGGGAGTTCAGGATAAAAGCATCGCCGCATGCCATGCTGTGTATCTGTATGTCTGGATCGTGCGCTTGTGCATTTTCCAATTCCCCAGTTGTTGTGTAGACTGAGTCTCCCCTTGCATGCAATTAAGACATGCAGCTATAATATTGCATCTACTCCAGATATACCGCCATAACCTATGTGCTTACATTTGTAAATCTGTGTTCATATTCATTTATATGTTGAATAAGACTCATACATCTAGAAGCTACACTTAAAATCACTTTCTGATCTGAGTATTGACATGAAAAAGCTGTAAGGTTAGTATTTTAACCAAGAGCAGCTCAGCAGCAACAAAGACCTCGATGTTCACTTTATATCAGATGACAGTTTATGAATATAAATTATTGCGGTGTGAGTTAAAAATTTGCCCCTAATTTCCTATTATTGTTGCCTGGTCTTGTAGTGCTGTAGTGTGTTAAAAGACCTTTTTTTTTTAGTTTCTGCTGTGCTTGTGTGTTTTCTATTCAAAGTAATTCACATCTAGAAAAGTAAATAAATGTAGGGCTCCAGGTAATCATTGTTTTGTTTACATATCAGTCTTCTACAGCTTGAACAAATGATTCTAGCTTTTCTTTTTTATAACAGAATACAGTGTATTTTTGTTATACCGTGACAATTTTCACATTATCACCTATATTTTAGTGATAAAAACGATAAGACAAATTGAAAAAGTTTGTGCATTTATTTAGAAATTTATATTTATTCACTATGATGGTTTTAAAATTTTGGATTATTTCTTTTAAAAATGTGCATCTCAGTTACTTTAAGTGGAAAATTCTGTGATGTTTTTGTTTGTTTGAGCAACAGCCTAAATCAAGCAAAGATTCATTTTAAAATCACTGGTAAAAAAAAATGTGCAAATATTCAATTCAACTTCTTTTTTTTGAGATTTTTTTTTTTTTTTTTACAAAGACAAATGATGAAGCAAACATGCCAATTTATTCTCTGTAGCTGAAAAATCTTTTAATTTCTAGATTATTGGATGCTTTTAAAGTTTCTAAATGGGACACGTGAGGAAAAAGGGACGATTTAAGCAGAGACGAGCAACTCCCTTTGCGTGTTTGTAGGTGTGGTTGCATGAGATTATGTTGTTTTTAGACTGTATGTGTAAATTAACATGCATATCAGTTGTATTCATGTTTGTGACCTAAACACATCTGTGTGTCTTTATGCAAATCTTTGCATGTACTGTTTGTCATTTTGTGGCTTTGTGGACCAGTGATTTGTTGCACCGGTGTTTGTCTTATGTCCGGTTAATCTGCAAATGCGAGTCAATTGCATGTTTATCTCTTTTTGAAGCTTTTTTTCGTGGCTTATGTATGTACAACATACTGGGAAGCACAGTAGACGTGTTTTCACTCGTACAGCAAATTGTGCATGTGTTTATCATGTTGGCCTGAAGAAGTCTTATGCCCTCGAAAAGGTGGAGCAGACGGAGCCCTTAAAGTACTCGGATTAAACAAAGGTCACCGAAAATGCCTTCAGGTTAAATGCACACAGACCATCGCAGACGCACACACACACCAGCACACCAGTCAGATTGTATGTATTTAATACCCTCATGTCACCTGCTTTGCTCTGAGGTCGTGTTTCCTTGGAAACAAATCAGCAAGCAGATGAAGGTGATGATCGCAAACTCAAAAGCCGGTGTATTCGGAAGGAAACAGGACACACTGGGAGCAGATAAGGAATCAGATAAGACGCTAGGAGGCCGATAAGGAGCTGGATTTGTGCAGGGTTTTTCGACAATTAAATCAATTCACATGTTACCAGATGATGAATTATAAACATTTGGGATTGTATGTGGGTTTTTGGCTCCATTTGCGTTTGTTTAATTGTGACATGTAGATTATAGAGTTGCTGAACTGCAACCTGTTTGCCAAGTAGTTTTTCTGTGACATTTGTTTGCCCCTGGAAGCCAGACACAGGCTGAGTTCCTCATCAGTTTCTGGCATCTGTTTTGCCTTCTGTATTTCATTGATAAAGTGCTGAAGTCATTAGGAGTCTGGCCATATGACACAGAGGGACGCTGGGTTTAAGTCCTCCAAATGCCTGTAGACGGAGGGGATGCAAAAGATGTCAGATTGGGTTTATGTCAGCCCAGAGTGTTCAGCGTCCAGTGACAGAAAAACACAATCTGCCTCCCTAACAGGCCTGTGGACATTTCATTCAGTTGTGAATAAATTATAGAAAAAATGTCGAATAAAATATGTGAACTTGGACAAAAAGGAAGGTGTCAGTATGGGGTTTGATTTCGTGTCTCATCAGAAATTACTTTGCTTTTTAAATTGACAACAGTAAACAACAAAATTGTCTGGCACTGCACTAAAAATTTATGAACTTTTGAACCTCCTCCTCTTTTCGTATCCAAGTTGTAGTTGTTTGTGAAATGTGAGTTGGTATTCTGTATACCAAAATCCGCAACAGTACAACACGGGAACAGTTCGGTACTTAAGAGACCCACTGAGAGCCTTGGATCTCTTCATGCCAGAGTATGCAAGATTGTAGAAATGGCAAGAGTAAGCTAGATTTTTAAACCATGCAACTTAAAAAAAAACACCTTACAAAACACCTCGTCCCGTCAGGTCCCCCTCCAAACCCCTAAAGACATGAACGTGCACTGGCTGAGTATTGCTAATCCATGACAGAACGCATTGGTAGGGAGACAAATGTGGCACACTGAAAGTACCTCAAGTCCAAAAACACACAAATAGGCTAAAACACCCAGTTCAGAACGAATAAAGATTTACACATATTAAATGTCACCAAAAGACATTTTTTCAGAACTAGGACACAATACAAATAGGTGGTGAATGAACTGACCTTAAAGAAACTGGAGCAGAACAGAGACCACGACGAGCATTAAAGAAAATACCAGTGGAAGCAACCATCTGATAAAGGCAAAACTGTAAAACTTTCCTGCTACTCTTGTGCTTCTTGCTTACAAGTTCAAGGATTGTGGCTGATTTGAGTGTGGTGCAAGGACAGAGCGTGTGCTGGTAGGCAGGTATGCAGTTGGACAGGCAGGTATGCTGTCCAATCATTAAATGAGGCCGTAATGCAATCATTGGAACGGGGTTTATACAGGTCCATGACTACGCAACAAAACTGATTTTTTTTCTTTCTTATTGGAAAACTTGATTTATTGATTTCTGTCTCTGGAATGCATTGCATAGCTTTAAGGGAGTTATGGGGCATAGGAGATATTCACCTTCCTTTGAAGTTTTCCACGTTTATTGCTTTTCATCCTTTAATCGTGGTCAACGTACACTGACTTTCGTGTCAAAGTGAACACGGATTTCTTCAAAGTGATAGCTAATTAAAAATATAAAATGTGTAATAGGTGATTGCATAAGTACTGAACTTCTTGAAGTCAGTATTTAATGGATGCACCTTTGGCCGCATTTACAACATTGAGACTGTGTGGATAGACCTCAGTCAGCCTTGCACATTCGAAAACTGCAATTTACCTTGTTTTTCTTTGCAAAACTGTCGGTTTACACAAAGATTATGAGTCAACAGCCCTTTTAAAGTCTGGCAAACAAATTCTCAATTGAACTAAAGTTTGGGATCTGACTCAGTCACTCAGAACAATCACCTTGTCTTTTAACAATTTCTGTGTAGCTTGGTTTGTTTGCTTTGGGTCATTGACTTCATGGAAAACAAATCTTCTCCCAAATAGCGATTCTCTTAAAGACTGCACCAAGTTGTCCTCCAGGATTTCTCTATATTTTGCTACATTTATTTTACCTTCTACCTTTACAAGCCTTCCAGAACCGGCTGCTGAGAAATACCCTCACACCATGATGCTGCCACCACCATGCCTTACATCATGATGCTTCCACCACTGTGCTTAACAGTATTAATGGTGTATCAGTGAATAAAATGCAAACATAATGTGTAATGTGTATTTTCAAATCTTTTCAAATGTTAAAAAAAGACAAACATAGCATCTACTCTGATGGCCAAAAAACACAATTTTGGTGTCATCTGACCAAAGAAGCTTCTTCCAGTTGACTTCAGAGCCTTCCAATGAACTCCAGTGAAAATTGAACATCAGCTTTAATTTAAGAGTGCCTTTCTCTTTGCCACTCTTTCATAAAGTTTTGACTGGTGAAGAACAACCAAAAATTTTTATTAGGGCTATCAAAATTTACACAATAATGCAGATTCATCTATCAGCAAGATTAATGTGATTAAAAATTTGAATGCAATTAACCCATCTGCAGCACAGAATTACTCAGAATCACTGAAACGTCTCTGGTAACACATTTACCAAGTACATTCACCATTGCGCATGCACAAATGGGCAGTTGATCCGATTGGTAGTGGCAGAACCATACTGATAATAAACTGTCCGTGTCAAATCAGCATGCTGGTTACATAAATACACATGGCATAGCACCAGGATTTAAGAAAAGTCTTTCTGAACAGCTTAAAAAATGTGTGTTTTCACTGAATATTGATGAAGCCACTAGCCAGAGCACGGACAAAATTCTTAATGTGTTTGTTCAGTTTTTTGATGATGATACGGTCAGAGTGCCTACTCAACATCAGGCGAGCAGACAAGTGAACATTGCCAATGCCTCAACGCAAACACAAGAAGTAAAAGATGTCAAAAAGAAACAAATAGATAGGAAAAAATAAAGATTCAGCTTTCCAGGTCTTGGAGCACCATAAATGTTCTTTTTTTAAAAAAAATTGAGCTAAACTGTAGTTGTCTGTAGTGAACTGCATTTGTTTTTTTTCTATTTTCTTATTTATTCCTAATTATTTAAGTTACCACTTCTTGGAGCACTAATGTTTTTTTGTTGTTGTTATTGGAACTGAACTATAGTTTGCTGTTGTAACCTATATTTATTGTTAAAAGGTGTTAAATATTGTTAAAAGGTAAATCAATGTCTTTTTCCATGTTTTTTACTGATTGGTTGCTAAACAATTTATTTGCACTATGTTGTAGTCAGATGGAGTGCCTACTATGACCTACTGACCTTTTATGGTATTACTGTAATCTATAGTCTGAGTTTGTGAAAGCAGATGTCTTATTTTTTAACTAGTTAGCTAGATTGTACTCCAACCTTAAAGCCAAAAAGTTCAGGCTCAGGAATATTTTTCACTTTAAGGCCTGTAAACAGCACGCTGGGCCTCTCGGTGGAAAATCTGAATGAAAAAAACCAGGACAGAACAGTCGTCCGACATACAGTAATGTGCACATTCTGCAGGAAGGAGTTTTCTTTTCGCTGAAGCACAAGTGTTTATTAGACATGCTAAATGCATATATATTCCCTTTTTTCTTGAGTATGTTTGCTCATGCAAAACGAAACATGATTAATGTAGATTAAAAATTAATGATATTTAATCTTGATTAATCAAAATTAATCCACAGCAACCCTGTGATTAATCTGAGGAAAACTTTAAATCATTTGACAACAGTCTCTGTTCATATAAGCAGTACTTTGTGGAAATTTGTTTTCACTCCGAAATAAAAGAGTTTATTTTAATAAATATCCATTTAAAAAGCTAAACGACATGCACCATAATTCAAATATTAAAAAGCAGTAAGAGGAAAACTTAGAAAGTGGCCATTTTTTTGACTGGGCAGTGGAGGAAACCACTAACAATTGTGTAATGTGATGCAATTTTGAATATTTTGATTGTCATTTTCACACAGTGTGAATCTCCTCTGAAACACTCATTCATTACAGATACTCACTTCCATTTCGGTGAGCCTCTCAGTGTGAACAGAGTGTTCGATGATGAGTAGCCACTTCAGTGTAGTGATTGTAGTGAGAGGTGATTGCAGGGCTTGAATCCAGCTGTTAGACTTCAAGCCTTCACCCTGCCATTAATGGATGTTAGTTCAGCACTTTCCAACATGCAGTTTGCAAAAAAAGAGACAGTTTTAAGATGCTTTTCATTTATTTATTCTCCTCAAATCAGTGAGCAATGGGATTTCAAGTGAAAAATGGAGTATTTTATATCATCATTTGATCAACTGCATGACAAATGAAAGAAAAATACCCATAAACAAGTGGAAAATTATACTGACTACAGGTTGTTTCACACAGATACACTGCCTGATACAATTATGCAATTAGCATGCAGTCGTGCTCTGTGGCTGGTATAAAAATCTGAGCAGGATTAAGATTTTGTGGTATACTAGTTAGACCGTGTTGTTGGGGCATGATGGTAGGAGCTTCAGCCATGACGAAAAGCTGGTATTTTGACTGGAACAGTGACTAAAGTGGCATCTGTATTTAGATCTATGGGAAAGAAACAGGTAAATCGGGTAAAAAAAATTGTGTTCAGAAGCACACATTTGATTACCATGATGGTTGTGCATTAGTACGATATGTAAGGTTCCATTAGTGGGAAAGGTCAATGCAAATCAATACAAGGTTTGTTCTGAGTGATCACATTCATCCAATGTGGAAACAGTTCTGACCTGAAGGGAGTTACATGAGTGGTTCAGTGATTGGTTTGATGGAAACAATGTGAGTCAGATGCTATGGCGTTCACAATCACCAGATCTGAGCCCATCTAAACACCTAGTTTGTGGGAAGGAAAAATTACTCTTTTCCCTTTCTAAGGTCAAAATGGCCTTCAGACAGGCAGACACAGCAGGAGATTAGAAATTGTCTATTCTGACGTGACTAAGCAGACTAGTTATCTCCACATTGGTCTGTAATCTAAATCTGACCTTCTCCCAACTGCAATATTTACCCAAAGATAAGAGAGAATCCTCAGAACTGTTGCTGGCATTGCTTGCATGAATTGCTGCTCTGTTGGTGTCATTCCTCCTGACATCAGTAAATCTTACTCAAAGCTTAAATCATTTTGAGTCTTCAGTGTGTCTCTCTGTGTCTGCTTCCTCAATCTCTCGACCTCGCTGACCTTCCATAACATTTTGCACATTTTAGGCAGCTTTCCATCTGCATCATCAAAAAACTCTAATTGAGGGAATATCTTCTGGAAGAATGGTGTTTATTCTTCCAAAATAGTTGAGGAGACTTGGAGAATCAATGCCAAGGTGCTTTGAAGCTGGTTTTTGGTGACTTGTAATGGTCTAAACGCCTTTGCTAAAGACACTTCATGTTGGTTTTTCCGTTAATATCTTATTGCTTTTCTACATTTTGTAAACTCTATAAAATGTTAATATTGCTTTTATACTTTTTAGGCACTTATTATGTTGTCATTTAGTGTTTTCTGAGTAATATCTGGCACAAAAACTTCCTTTGTGATTCTTTGTTTCATCTTATCTGATCTTACTTCATCTTATCTCAGCTTATCTTATCTTAATTTTTTTCTAATCTGTATATTGCAGCTTTGGAGATGATTATTAGACCACTGTGACCACTGTTATCTGCTTCATTCCTCTGATTCTTGGTAGAGCCCACTGCATTTTATCCTTAAGATTGTAACAGACGTTGTTTTGCTGATTCCAAGCCAGTCAGCAATAGCTTTCTCATTCATTAAGAACCAAGATGGCAGCCGTTTGCGATCTCGGAGTTCTCTTCTCTGAGACATTGTTGAGGGATAGTTTAGTTTGGATTATATTTTGATTTATGCACACACAAAAATGGCAACTCAAAGCATATTTTTAGCCATCAAGTGAACATTTTGAAATTTTTGCACATCATGTTTTAAACATAATTTATTGTATTATTGAATAATTAAGACATAAGACCTTTTTATATCTTTTAGATGATTCTGTCATTATTTACTCACTATGATAACATTAAACTAAATTATCAGTGGTGAAGGCCTGTTGTGTTGACTTAATTATGATCTAACTAAATCAGCGAGTGATCAAACAATGATTTAAAGAAATTCTATATATACTTTCAACCTCTCGGCTTTTACAGAATTCTCTGCAATCAATTGCAGAGTTTTTCAAGTCTTTTTTCAGCTACAGCATAAATACGTCTGAGTCACTGTTTCATGAAGTCATGAATGGAGGCCTCCTTGAACAAAACATTTCTATAAAACTTCCAGCAGAGCTTCAGAATTGAATGCTGTTAAATAAATACAAAGACATGTTATATATATATTGTTATATTCATATTGTTGTTGTATTGATGTCGCCACAATAATCATTAGACCATGAGGCAGGCTTACAATATGAATACCCAAAGCTGCTTGTGAGCAAAGAGGTATTAACTAAGAGCCTAATCTGACCTGTTGCTATGTTGAATGCTTTTGTGTCTGAAGTTTGGACAGTGTTAAAATCTGGACTAATAGAGAGCAGAATTCTGTATTTGGTCCAATAAATGATGGCACTGATGTGAAAATGAAAATTTATCACTGATGTAAAGTGTTAATTAGATGAGTGAGAGGTGGTGGCAAGCATCCCTGAAGCTGACTGTGATCATTAATTAAGCTGTGGAGACTAACAGTCATTGAACTATGATGTTTTAGAAACCATTACCAGGGGAAGCTGCAAACACTCTTCATCGTCTAGATGATTATTTTCCAGCTCAGCAGTCTTGTGTCAGGTCCCATATATTGCTCTGCCCATAATGCTCCTGTCATGATTAAGTAGAGCCATTGTGGAACATCTGTGCCATGTCTGAATGCCAGAGAGCCTTTGTTTTAACAGAGAAAGCCACTACTGATACTGATTTCCTGTCTGAAAAAGGCCAATTATTAACATCAGCTCACTCTTGAGTATGCAGGCCATTGTATATGTCACATACAAATAGTTCCTATAAAAAGTATTCACCCTCCTTTTCATTTCTGCTGCTTTTCAACATTGAATCAAGGTCAAAATAATTTGGCTTTTTGGACAAGTATTTACAAAAAAAGGCTCTTTAAAGCTGCTGTCCGGAGTTTGAATCGCAGCGTCTCCCAAAACGCTGTTGGTCCCACCCTCCCTGCCTGTGATTTCGCCCCTTTATTTGTGCACGCGCGCAGTACATGAGAGAAGTGCCCGGAGTGCTGCAGCATATGGCCTGTTTTGCTGTTTTCCCCTCTTCTGCATTTCGTACATTTAGTAAATAATAAAGGAATTACGTTAGAATGCTGTATTGAGTCTAACTTGTCCTAATACCAAAATAACATGAATCTGCTAGGACGAACGAGTAAAGTTTCAATATGTGATTACACTCGTGTATCCCTCTCGATGACGTTGTTTATTAAACTTAGTGCATTTACGCGTGTATATGTGTTAGATTGTTTATTTATTTCTATCTAGAGTTCAGAATTGCATGACTCCTCTGACGAAGAGTATGTCCCAGACGCCCCAACAGCTTCCTCCAGAGGTCGGGCATCTAAACGAAGCCGTCAGGCGGGCTATGGAGGCCGTGGTCGGGGAGCGAGGCGAGCACCCCGACCACGGCATCTAAACGAAGCCCGCAGGTGGGCTATGGAGGCCGTGGTCGGGGAGCGACGCGAGCACCCCGAGCCAAAAAACGTCCTGCAGTCTCTTGGCCTGACAAGCCGTGAGATTGGTAACTTTTCTGGAAGTTGCTGAGCCCTGATGCTCTCTCAGCTCCTCCACAAGCAAAACAAATGTGCGCGCGGTTGCGTAGTGCGTAGCTCTCCCACAGCTCTGCATGGGCTTGCTTGCTGTGCGCGTAACCGTTGATTGACAGCATGACAAAGCTGAAGCTCGAACTTGATTGGTCGGCAGCAACTGGCGCTTTTTGGAATAACATGGGGGTCTATGAGAGGAAGGCGGAGCTCAGGAATAAATTTTCATATCGTGTTATACTAACTTTATATTATAGTATCGAACTAGACTAACACATTTAAGCTTTGTTAAAAAATGATACATAAATTGAAAACAAACGGAAACTCCGGACAGCAGCTTTAATGTTAAAAGTATACAAAGTGATGGCAATTAAATTAAAATGTAAAATATGTGATTTCATAAGTATAAGCCTTTAAAGTGACTCATTAAGTCTAAAGTGAGCCAAATGTGAGACTTTTAATGCTAGAAGTCACACATTTAGTGAAATTTTGATCATCTGAGTGCAGTGAATGTGTCTTAGGTGGTTGTAGTATAAAGACACCTGTATCTGGAATGTCCGGTCACTGTTGAATCCGTTCTCCTACATATAACTACACCATGAAGACTGCAGAACACTCCAAGAAACTCTGCGAAAAGGTTTTTGAAAAGCATGAGTCTGGATGGATCTAGGAAATTTCAAATCACTGAATATCTCTTGGAGTAGAGCTAAATCTATATTTACGAAAGAAAGAAGTCGAAAATCGGTCTAGAGTAAAAATTAGTGACCATGCAAGAAAGAGGATAGTGAGGGAGGCCACCAAGACACCTATGACTCCACTGAAGGAGTTCCATCTTTGAAAACATCCAAACAGTCAGCATCTTAACCATTGACAGGGTGCTGAAAAGACCCAAATTTAATATGAAGCAGTTATACACTGTTCCATTTGAAAGAAATGTTGAAAGAGTGAAGGAGCTGCACTACCAGTGTGTACAGGTAAAACATGTATGAGCATGCAGTAATTGTACCTCACAGTAAACACGACAACATGGTATAGTGATATATAGTACGGTAAGTGTGACTTTGACACGTTTGCTATGGCTGTAGTAAAGAAGATGCAATATGTGCTGTATACATTTGACATAACTATATCTCATCCAAAATGAAATGCATGTAATTTGTAAAATTCATTTAGTGTCTTCTGGATATAGTGTATAATGAAACTGGAAGCAAGTGAACCACCACACAACTTCATCTACATGGATGAGGCTGGCTTCTACCTAATGAAATGCAGAAGGCGGGGTCAAAATATCACCGGCCACAGAGCTACAGTTGATGTGTCAGTCCAACATAACCATGAGAGCTGCTATCTCTGAGAATGGTGCGGTAACTCATATTCCAATAACTGGGCCACACAATACAGAGCATCTTGTCACCTTTTTAGACACTCTCTACAGGGATCTCATCCCTGAACAAGAGCGGGGTCAGACTGGAGAGAACTTGCCAAAGTTCATGATAGTTTGGGACAATGTCAGTTTCCATCGCTCCAACATCATCAGGAAATGGTTTTCCACCCACAACAGGATACTGATGGAGTTCCTCTCACCCTACTCCCCATTCCTTAACCCCATTGAGGAATTTTTCTCAGCATGGAGATGGAAAGTGTAAGATCACCTGCCACATACACAGATGACCCTTCTGGCTGCCATGGATGCAGCGTGTGATGATATCACAGTAGATGCCTGCAGAGGCTGGATAAGACACTCTAAAAGATTCTTTCCACGCTGCATCGCAAGAGAAGATATTCATTGTGATGTGGATGAGAATTTGTGGCCCAACAGACAGGAACGTCAGGAGGAGTAGGAACACTGCACTGGGGTTCCTACAGCACTGCATGTACAGTTTTCCCTATGCAGATTTTCTTATGTTCACATTTCTACTTTAGTTTTTTTGTTTTTCTTTGTGCTATGCAGTGCTGTCTTTTTCCTTTCTGTATTACAATGACGTGGTGTGTCAACAAATTACAGTAAATGTGAATGTTGTCCAGTCTCTTGTAGTCAATCTCCCACATCCACTAAGGTGTAACTTACAATTTACAATAATTGTCAACAAAACGTTGGCCATAGTTTACATCAGAACATCCCTCCAGAGTACACTGTTATATTAACAACATGACTAAGCAATTGACTGTCTTATCCACACAATGACAGAAGGACTTGCCATTCTGATGGCACAGACATGTTTATTGACACAGATATTTACTTTTGAGGCTTTTGCAGGTAATCCTTGGTGTTTTGCTATTTGTACTAATTGTTATGAGAAATGCACTTACTGTTTTGCAAATGTCGAGGATAATTCGAGAAATGTACCAAAGCGACTGAGAAAAACGGTAAATACTCGTTTAGACTTTGCTAGAAGTCACGTGTGAGACTCTGAACTTAACTAGAAGAAAGTTCTTTGGTCTGATAAAACTAAAATTGAGCTTTATGGATGCCGTCTTTGATGGACACCAAACCTTTACATTAATTACAAACACATTCCTATTGTGAAGCATGGTGGTGGCAGCATCATCATGTGAGGATACTTCACAACAGCAGGCCCTCAAAAGCTTGTTAAGGTAGAAGGTTAAATGAATGCATGAATGCAGCAAAGTATAGAGAAATCCTTGAGGACAATCTGATGCAGTCTGTAAAAGAACTGTGAATTGGGAGAAGAATTGTTTTCCATCAATACAATGAGCAAGAATACACCAATGTGGATACATCCTGGAAGCAAGTTGCTGCACTGTACACCGAAAGTAGCAAGAAAGAGATAGGACATCGAAAGACTAAAATCAAGAAGGATTGGATACAACAGGAAACCCGGGATGCTATTGAAGAAAGAAGAGAGATCAAGAAAAAGATGCTGCAGACTAAGTCCCCTAGACTGAAAGAGAGAGACGAACAGATCTACAGAGACGCCAACAAGAAAGTGAAGACACTTGCACGCCGTGACAAGAGAGAGGCTATGGAACATCTGGCAGCTGAGGCGCAAGAGGCAGCAGCCCGAGGAGAACAAGGGAGGCTATACAAGATCACCAAGCAAGTGTGTGGAAAGTTCAAAGGGAGTGCAGGGGGCCCAATCAAGGACAAGCAAGGAAAACTGCTAACAAAAGAGAAAGAACAAGAAGACAGATGGGCTGAACACTTCCAGGAAGTTTTTAACCGACCATCACCTGAGGAAACAGCTGACATCCTGGAAACTGAAGAAGACTTGAACATAAGCATCGAGCCGCCAACAAAAGAGGAGATAGTGACTGCCATAAAGACCCTCAAGAGTGGAAAGTCACCAGGTCAGGACAATCTTGATGTTGAACTGTTCAAGGCAGACCCTGAGCTCGCAGCCACCATCTTGCAGCCCCTTTTCACAGCAATATGGGCAGGTGAGAAAGTGCCTGAAGACTGGACTAAAGGAGTTATTGTCAAGATCCCCAAGAAAGGAGCCCTCAGTGACTGCAACAACTGGAGAGGGATCACCCTTTTGTCCGTGTCAAGCAAGATTCTGGCCAAGATCATCATTCACAGAATATCAAATGCTGTGGATGACAAGCTGAGAAAAGAACAGGCAGGGTTCAGGAAGCACCGAGGATGTGCAGATCAGATCTTTGCACTCCGCAACATCATAGAGCAGTGCATCAAGTGGCAGCGACAACTGTATGTGAACTTTGTAGATTTCGAAAAGGCCTTTGACAGCATTCATAGAGAAAGCCTTTGGAAGATTCTTCGAAACTATGGTATCCCATGCAAGTTAGTACACCTGATCAAGAGCTTCTACGACAACTTTAGATGCTCGGTTGGACACAGTGACACCTTTTTTGACGTTAAAACCGGCGTCCGGCAGGGATGTGTGATGTCAGCAGTTCTCTTTAACTTAGCCATTGACTGGGTCATGAGAAAGACAACCGAGGACTCCCCTCGGGGAATCCGCTGGAGCCTGTTCTCCACTCTCGAAGATCTGGATTTTGCCGATGACTTGACACTGCTGTCCCATACACACCAACACATGCAGGAGAAGACCACCAGACCACAGACATATGGGCAGCAAATAGGGCTCCGCATCAGCATCAAGAAGACGGAGACAATGACACTGAATGTGAATAGACCAGCCCCGTTCAGGTAAACGGAGAAGATCTACGACAAACGGATAGCTTTACATACTTGGGAAGCATCATCAAACCCGAGGGCGACACAAAAGAAGACATCCATAGTAGACTAAGCAAAGCAAGGAGTGTGTTTAGGGGAATGAATAATGTCTGGAGATCAACACAGTACAACACAAACACCAAGCTGAAACTATACCAGAGCTGCGTTGTATCAACACTGCTGTATGGAGCAGAATGCTGGAGAATGACTGAAGCAGATCTTTTCAAGCTTCGATCCTTCCACACCACATGTCTCCGGTGAATTCAAAAAATATTTTGGCCCAAAAAGATTTCCAATGAAGAACTGCTAAGGAAATGCCAACAACAAGACATGGGCACCATCATCACAAGGCGACGATGGAAATGGATTGGACACACACTCCGTAAAGACCCACAGTCAATCACAAGAACAGCACTGCACTGGACCCCAGATGGCAAAAGAAAGAGAGGAAGACCAAGAACAACATGGAGAAGAACAGTAGAGGGTGAGATGGAGGCCATGCAGCACTCTTGGAGTTCATTGACAAGGCTGGCCCAGGACAAGCAGAAGTGGAGGAACTTTGTTGCTGCCCTACACACCACTTGGTGTAAAGGATGATGATGATGATGAATACAATGAGCTGGAGTAAACAGTCAAAGCTTATACAGAAATAGTTAATGTTCTTGACTCAGAGACAACTCAGAGCCCAGAAATCAATCCAACTGAGATTTGTGGCTGGACTTGAAATTAGTTGTTAACTCATGATCCCAGTGCAATCTGACAGAGTTTTATCACTTTAAAATTGTAGTGTCCAGATGTGTAAAGACTTAATGCTGTAATTGCAGTGAAGGACACATCTAAATCCCTTACTTTTTATTTTGTTTGCAATTAAATGACATCACTTTGTAGAAATCTGTTTTCACTTTGACATGAAAGAGGCTTTTTGTAAATTTTGTGAATTCTTGTCTAAGAAGTCAAATTTTCTAGTGATTCAATGTTGAGTAGAATATTTTTTTTCACAACTTTATTTAAAGTTTGAATGATCACAAACAAAATTATTTTCCTTACAAATGTAAGTTTTTTTAACCGTTCCCTACCCATTTCGACAACATACAAAAGAGAGAGGAAAAAAAGGAAAAGAAAAAAATATGTCTATCAATACTTATAATATTAATAGTACAGCAAAAAACAATAATAGTAGACAAGAGAAAACCTTAAGAGAGAGAAGGAAGAAAAACCTTCTTAAAGATAATAGTTATTAATTAATAAACACGAACAGTTCAGACAAGAAAAACAAAAAAAATAAACAAGAACAAACAGACAAAGAAAAAAAAAAGGGGGGGGGGGGTGCAGTCCTTACAGATAAACTTGTAATATAATGATGTTATATCTGCTCCAACAAATGCAAAATAAAAGGTTTCCAGATATGGAGAAACTTGTCCTTAGAACCTTGCAATGAAAGACGTATTTTTTCTAGCTTCAAGTAGTATAATGTATCCCTGACCCAGTGTTTGAATGAGGGGGGGTTAGGGTGTATCCATTGTGTTAAAATAAGCCTTCTAGCTAGGAGAGTGACATATGCTATACAGTTCGACTGAGTCTTTGGCAGATTGCTGTCCTCAGGTTTGATTCCAAAAATGGCTGTAAGAGGGTTTGGGGTAACTGGTCTTCCAAATATTTTGGACAGCGCATTAAAATGGGTAACCAGTATTCTTAAAGTCTTAGACAATGCCACAAAGTATGAACTAAAGTTGCAGGAGATTTACCGCATCTATTGCAGGAGTCAGTAACTGATGGCTAAATTTTTGAAAGTCTGGCTTTAGATAGATGAAGTCTATGTACTATTTTGAACTGGACCAGTCCATGCCTGGCACATATTGATAAGGAATGTATTCTTGACATTGTATTTGACTACTCAGTATCTTTAAAGTTAATATTTAGATCAGTCTGCCATGCTTCTTTTAATGCGTCACAAGAAGTTGTTTGATAAGATGAAAGCTTTAAGTATAAGTTAGATATTGTGCCCCTCGCGGATGGATCAGCTGGGAACAAAGTGTCGATCGACTGCTGTTCAGGAATTATTGGAAATGATCTGGTATGATTGCGAAGCCAATCTCGAACCTGCAAGTATCTTAGGAAATGAGAGTTTGGTAAATTAAATTTTGCTCTAAGCTGGTCAAATGAGGCAAAAATATTCGCTATGTACAGATCCTTAAATGACACCATTGCTTTCTCATGCCAAACCTGAAAAGTGTTACAGCGAAATGAGGGAAGAAACTGATGATTTGCTAACAGTGGGACACAGATTGATCCTGCATGCCAGCCAAAGTGCCTCAGCATCTGAGTCCAGATGCGCAAAGACTGGTTCAATAAGGGGGCAGATATCATATGCTGTTGTGCAATAGGCATTGTTGAGTACAACAGAGCAGGTAAAGATGTTGGACAAGAGATGTGTGCTTCAATCTGTAGCCAGAAGGGTGGACTGTCTTCTATATAGGCCTGAAGCCAATATGCTAAAGTTCTCAAGTTACACGCCCAGTAATAAAGCTGGAAATGCAGTAATGCCATGCCCCCTAGAGCTCTAGGTCTCTGTAGAAAGTCCTTGCGAATACGAGGTGGCTTTTTATTCCAAATAAAATCACAAATAATCTTATTAAGATGTGAAAAGTAGGAGTTTTTTTATAAATATGGGTACAGTTTGAAAAAGATATAAAAAATTTGGGTAAAATGTTCATTTTTATTAAATTTATTCTGCCAGCTAATGAAAAAGGGAGTAATGACCACCTATCAAAAGTTACTTTGGTATGTTCCAAAAGCGGAGCAAAATTTAGCTTAAAGAGATCATGAATTCTTTTAGCTATGATGACACCCAAATATGTAAAGCAATCACAAGCTACTTTAAAAGGGTAGGAGTCAGATGGATAAAACTGTGCAGTCGGGTTTAATGGAAAAAGTTCACTTTTGGAAACATTTATCTTATAACCTGACATTTCACTGAATTTCTGAATTATTATCATAACAGAAGGTAAAGACATCTGGGGATCTGTTATATACAAAAGTAAGTCATCGGCATATAATGACAGTTTATGCTCCACTTCACCTCTTCTAATGCCACGTACATCAAACGAAGATCGCAACGCAATTGCAAGAGGCTCCACTGCAAACAGGAGGGGGGAGGGCAACCCTGTCTTATGCCATGCTACAGCGGGAAGTAAGGAGAACTGGTGTTATTGGAACGAACAGAGGACGATGGAGAGTTATATAGTAACTGTATCCAAGCTATGAATTTGGGTCCAAATCCAAATTTCTCAAGACTCTGAAAAAGGTAGTTCCCTTCAACTCTGTCGAACGCCTTTTCGGCATCAAGCGAGATAACAGGCAGTCTGTGATTAGGTTCAGGGGAATATATAATATTTAAAAGTCGCCGGACATTAAAAAAAGGACAGACGTTTTTTAATAAACCTAGTTTGATACGGGGCTGCACAGCGGAGTAGTGGTTAGCACTTTCGCCTTGCAGCAAGAAAATCCCGGTTCGAATCCCGGGTTGGGCCAGGGATCTTTCTGCATGGAGTTTGCATGTTCTCTCTGTGCATGTGTGGGTTTTCTCCGGGTACTCCGGCTTCCTCCCACAGTCCAAAAATATGCTGAGGTTCATTGGTTACTCTAAATTGCCCGTAGATGTGAGTGTGCTTGTTTGTCTGTATATGTAGCCCTGTGTCAGACCAGCGACCTGTCCAGGATGTCCCCTGCCTTCGCTCAAGTCAGCTGGGATAGGCTCCAGCACCCCCCGCGACCCTAATGAGGATAAAGCGGTGTATAGAGGATGGATAGATGGATAGTTTGATACAGAGAAAAAATAGATGGTAAAGTAGATTCCAGTCGGTGAGCAAGACTTTTAGCTGTAAGGAAATGTGCCGGTATGATCCGCAATTTAAAGGATCCTTATCTTTCTTCAGTATAACAGATATAGAGGCCTGACATAAGGTAGGTGGTAGGTGACCTAGTGAAAGAGATTCTTCAAAAACAGATACTAAAATCAGGAGTAACTTATCTTCAAATTTCTTAAAGAATTCTACACTGTATCCATCAGGGCCTGGTGCCTTTGAATTCTGCATACTGTAGAGAGCTGTTCTAATTTCCACCAAAGAAAGTGGTTGTTCCAGTTGTTCCATGAATGTTTCATCCAATTGAGGTAAGTTTATGCTTTGAAAAAATGGAATCAAGTTTTTCAGGGTTATGCTGCACTTCAGAGGTGTAAAGAGTGGAATAAAATCTTTTTAACTCATCATTAATCTCCTACTCATCAGAAGAGATCTGACCATCATGTGTACGAATACTTGTTATTAAAGTGGATGTAGAATATTGTCTAATCTGCTGGGCTAAAACCTTTCCTGCTTTGTCAGAGTGCTCATATAGGTTGGAATGAGACAGCAATAATAGCTACTCTATATGACCTGTAGTCATCAAGTCGAACTCCGTCTGCAGAGCTGACCTTTTTTTAAGAAGTTCAGGGGATGGTGCAGTTGAATATTTACGATCTATTTCTGCTATTTGCTCAGAAATCTGTTTGAGACGTGATTTTCTAGTCCTGCCCTCCCAAGACGCATAAGAAATAATTTCTCCCCTTAACACAGCTTTCAGGGATTCCCAGAGAGTGGATCTACTTTTGTCAGGTCTGTCATTTATAGACAAGAAAAAATCAATTTGTGAATTGATATGTTTAACAAATGCCTGATCGGCAAGCAGAACATTGCAAAAGCGCCAAGGGCAGCGAGTAGTTTTCTTTGGAAAATCTAGTTGGAGTAGTAGGGTCCCGTGCAGCCTGTCCTCAAACAAAAAACGACCACATAGGTCGTCTGTACACGCCCGTATTACGACCGAGTGTTACGTTTTGACGTTATGCGACCTCTAGCGGTTGAGTAAATATCGACACTCCGGTGTCACAGGTGAAACGTCACCATGAACAAACTTTTATCTAACACTATCCCTATCTCTATCCCTATCCCTAACCATAACCCTAAACCCGTGTTGGGAAAGTGAGGAAAAAGCCGTTTCCCGAGGGAAAAGCCGCTTTGCGAATTAAATCCCGTAATGTGTTCCTTTTCCCCGTAGGGGCACTAACGTAAATACGCTCTCATGGGTCGTATTCCGGTGCATGTTACATACGACCTATGTGGTCGTATGAATTTGAGGACTTGTTGGCCCGTGATCTGAGATGACGATGCTCATATCTGCCAGTCTTAATGGAAGTAAGCAAGTGATTATCAATTAAAAAGAATCAATCTGAGTAAAAGAATGATGCACAGGAGAAAAGAACGAGTACTGTCTTGTCAGAGGGTGCAAAAAGCGCCATGGATCAGATACGTTATACATTTTAAAGAATGCATTAATAGTGTTTGCTGTTTTTGTTAGATTGTAAGGGGTGTTTGAAGAGCGGTCTAATGTTGGATGTAATACACAATTAAGATCACCTCCTCGTATCAGCTTATTCATGCTGGACTGGTGTGAGTGCAACCACCTGTGCCTCAACACCAGTAAGACGAAGGAGATGGTGGCCGACTTCAGGAGAAGGACACTCCCACATCCACCAGTGAACATCCAGGGGCAGGATATTGAAACAGTGGACAGTTTCAAGTACCTGGGTGTTCACCTCAACAATAAACTGGACTGGTCCCACAACACTGATGCTCTGTACAAGAAGGGCCAGAGTCGCCTCCGCCTTCTGAGGAGGCTGAGGTCCTTCGGAGTGTGCAGACCTCTACTAAGGACTTTCTATGACACTGTGGTAGCCTCTGCTTTCCTCTACGCTGTCGTCTGCTGGGCCCCGGGCAGCACAGAGCGGGACATGAAGAGACTGAACAAGCTGACCAAGAGGGCCAGCTCTGTCCTGGGCTGCCCACTGGACTCTGTGATGGATGTGGGTGAGAGGAGGATGTTGACCAAGCTCTCATCCATCATGGACAACAGCTCCCACCCACTGCACCGGACTGTAGTGGAGCTGAGCAGCTCCTTTAGCACGAGACTCAGACACCCTCAGTGCAAGAAGGAGCGCTACCGCAGGTCCTTCATCCCCACTGCCATCAGACTATATAACACTACTGTGTAGTTGTTATTATGTCCAATATTTATTATCTTGTTCTTGCACTTTCGTGACTTTTGCACTCCTCTGTTTTTTGTTCCTAAGAGCCCTGTAACAGTAAATTTCTCCTTTGTGAGATCAATAAAGTCTATTTTATCTTATCTTATCTTATCTTATGCTAAGTTTAGGTAGTGAAGACAAAAATGTTTTCATAAACTGCGCATTGTCCCAGTTTGGGGCATATACACTAGCCAATATCAGGGGAATGTTATAGAGATTGCCTGTAACCACCACTGATCTTCCTTGATGATCTGCATAAATATTTTGTACAGTGAATGGTGTGTTTTTATTAATAAGGATAGCAGGCCCCCTGGATCTGTCCTGATAGTAGGAATGATACACCTGTCAAACCCAACCTTTGTACAATCTATTATGATCAGTATTCTTCAGGTGGGTTTCCTGAAGGAGGGCGATATTTACATCCATTGTTCTCAGATGGGATAAAACTCTGTTATGTTTGATAAAGTGATTAGCCCCTTTAATATTCCAAATTATAAAGTTTACCCTGATGTTGGATTCATTACTCCCATTTACAGGTGAGTCAGACATAGCCATATCAAAACATTTTTATGCTAGTATAATAGCAGAATAATACAGCTTGTGGTACCACACACACACATACACTGGTATGAAAGGCAAGATCACAAAATAAAACTCAAAAAACATCTTGATCCCACCCCTCCCACAAGTTGCCTCTCCCCAACTGAGTGACAACAGAACACACCTGAACATTCTTGGTACTTTTACCTTGCGTTTTCATACGCAGTTACACAACTCACAAAAACCTGCTCCTAACAGTACTATAAATTTCAGCAGTCGCAGTTTAAACATGTTATGATGAAAAAGATAGATAAGGGCCATCTTTCAATATTCTATTAAACAATAGCTAATAGAAACCACAGATACAAAAAAAGACAAAGATCGTAAATAGTACGATAAACCCAGAGAAAAGTAAACGACTCTATTATAAAAGAGCGAGAGAGAGATAAAATAATGTATACATATATGAATTTAGTTACCTCACATCCTTGGAGATGACGTCTGCTTCATGCAGATGACAGCCTATTTGCGTCTTCGTACAAGTCCGGTCAATATAGCAATATGTAGGCGTATCCATGTCCGAGAAAAAAAAAAGAAAGAAAAAACAACCTCCGAGTCCAAACGAGAACAGAGAATGGGTTCCCAGAAACGTTGAGATCAAAATTAAAATGCGTCCTTATATAAACAGTTCAATGATGTCTGAGGAAGACCAGTCCTGCCTGTTGCAATGTTCACGTCGCCGAAGAGGAAGGCTTCCGTTTGGAGAGGAAATCCTCCACTGCTGCAGGTGTCTTGAACGAGTGTGAAACGCTGTCACAGGTGAGGCGTAGCTCCGCTGGATGGTGCAAGCAGTACGTGATTCCTACCTGCCGGAGTTTGGCCTTGATGGGGGTAAAAGCCGCCCGGCGGCGGCTAAGCTCAGCATTCATATCCGGGAATATGTGGACTCTCGTTCCTCTAAATTTCACCTCTCCTTTGTTCTTTGATATTTGCAGAATCTTTTCCTTATCAGAGTAGTAGTGCAGCCGCACTATCATGGGTCTAGAGCGGTCACCGGGTTTCGGCTTGGGAGCCAACGATCTATGAGCTCGGTCTAACACCAACGGGTCCGCAATATCATCCCCCAGTATTACAGCAAAAAAAGAAGCCATATATGCCGTAGGTTTTCCATTTTCAGAGCCTTCGGGAATCCCAATGATCCTGAGATTCTGGCGTTGGCTTCTGTTTTCTAAATCGTCACTCCGGTCTTTAACTTTCTCGATGGTCCACCTTAGCTCTGTTATGGTGTCCTCCAGCGCGGTGATGCTGGAGTCATGGCGGTTGAGAGCTCCCTCCATCTCACGTACAGTAGCGGCCGTCTCCGAGTGTGCCCAGTTTAAGGATGCTAGTTCGACTTGAAATTTCGTTTTCAGCGAGGCGATGTCTGCTTTGATGTCCTGTGGGAGAGATTCTAGATCCTGTTTAATCTCCGTGCGAAAACTTGCCATCTCCTGTTTAATTATATCACTCAGAAGTCGACGTGAGGTGTCCATCTCGTCTTTTACCAGCTGAAGAACAGCGCTGTCTTCGGGTCTTTGTGTAGTAGATGGTGGGCTCGTTGAGCATGCAGCAGAGCTAGCATTAGCCATTAGTGTTTGTTTGAGTGCAGGGCTAGTCAGACTTTGCGCCACAGCTCTCGTCACCTTCTTCTGTGCTGTATTAGCCATTGTCCCTAAATTTCAGTAATATTTCTTAACGTCTACAAAGGCCCACCAAATTAATTTGCAAAAATGATGCAGAGCGTGCGTCTACTCCATGCCAGGTGCAACCCGGAAGTCAAGTAGAAGATTTTTTTATTGTCAATTTCTCTATATATCATCACATACATCCATCCATCCTCTACACACTGCTTTATCCTCACTAGGGTCGTGGGGGGTGCTGGAGCCTATCTCAGCTGACTCGGCCAAAGGCAGGGGACACCCTGGACAGGTCGCCAGTCTGTCGCAGGGCTACATATACAGACAAACAATCACACTCACAGGCAATTTAGAGTAATCAATTAACCTCAGCATATTTTTGGACTGTGGGAGGAAGCTGGAGTACCCGGAGAAAACCCACGCATGCACAGGGAGAACATGCAAATTCCATGCAGAAAGATCCCAGGCCCACCCCGGGATTCGAACCAGTGACCTTCTTGCTGCAAGGCAAAAGTGCTAACCACTGTGCAGCCCTCATCACATACAGAAGAATCAAAAAGATGTTTCTCTCACCTTAGTGTCGAACTTTTTTTTTCTTTTAAAAAAAGGATTATAATACAGTATGAATAAAATAAATTAAAAATAAATAAAATACATAAGACAGCCTTCAAGCATTGAGTCACATTTTACTGCCACCGGTGTAAAAAAAATTCTGTAAGGAATACTTTTCCATACTTCCAAATTATAAAAGTTGTTTCTAGGGTAAAAAATTGTCTACTTTCTGATGGAAGCATCATATTTTATCTCAATTGTATGCTTACATCATTTTTGTGGCCATTTATGGCAAAAAACAGGCAAAAAAAGGATGATTTTCGGTGACAAAATTTTTTTGTACTTTGATATGGAAGTAGTAAATCATGTGTTAATGCTTCTTTGATAAGGTATTTTAAGGTCCCTTTCCCTTGTTCATGTCGTGTGCTTTAATTTGGAACCCAGTTTTAAGGCTTGCAGGTATTCCAAGGTATTTTTCAGTACCTGTGTTTACAGAGGGTGCAGTGACAAAATCGTTTAAGGAAAGAAGTTACCATATATTTCATATTATTGGAAGGACTATAACAGTTATATGCAAGTGTTATATACCATTTGATTCTCTAGGACCTGGCAAAAATGATGATGTGCAGCAACAAATATTTTATAAAGTCAGCTAAGAGCACACAAGCAAAATACTAACCCACCCTGTTGAAATTCTTGATTTGTAAAAAAATTATTGATCCTCGTTAAAAAAACTAACACTTGGGCAGTTTTGACCATACAGCTTCAAAAATCAATCCCAGTATACTTTAAAATGTTGTGCAGATGGTGATTACATTATTTTTGTTGATTTTGATGCTCAGAAACGAGTGTTAGTTTTTTTAACATGGAATTTTACATCTTTTTTTTAATTTCCGCCTGGCAAATTTTGGGGTATTAAGGTGTTTTGTATTCCTTTTGTTACTTTCTCACTGCCTGACTCTACTAAATATAGTTAAGAAATCTTTGTTAAAGGGGAACTTCGGTGTTTTTTTCAACCTGGGGTCTGTTTTCATATGTCATTTCATACATGTGAGTGATGGAGAAATGAATTTTCAACATAGCTCCAGTATTTAGCCAGGCAGGCAGCTTAGCAGCTCAGCTAGCAGCTCAGCTAGCTGGTGTTTTGGCGTGAGCTATCGTGCGATTTCGGAACGAGATTTGCTTTCCAGCATCCTGAGATTTGGATACAGACCACAACAAAGAGCGAGCCAAAACCCAAGGTTTTCCATGTATTCACAACACAGTACTTATAAATGTCAGGAATATGAATGCTAATGTTTTTGTCAATTTCCACCTAAGTGTCTGAGAAAAAAATGTCTGTAGCTCAAAAGTGGTTAGAGATTTTGCATTTGTGATTTCAAATCAGAATTCCTGAGAAAATTTTACAATAGAAAATTTATGTTTTAAATTTCCAACGGAAAGTCGAAAAAATTGTCATTTTGGCAGTGAAATGTGACTCAAAGCTTGAACCCTGTCATAAATATCAGCCTGTGTATAATAGTGGTATTGTTATATCGTGAAAACGTGTATTGTTATGTTATTAAAAATCAATAAAAGGAAAATTTTTTATAGGCATTTTTATCTTATGCAGATCAGTAAAGTAACATGTGGCATCTTGGGCTGTAAACTGATGATATTTGTCATGATCAAGTTGAAATATTGCATTGGAGTGATCTCATTGCATGGGCTCCCTCTGATGGCCAGAGAGAGAGAGAGAAAGAGAGGCAGAGAGAGAGAAAAAGAGAGAGAGAGAGCAAATAATAGAACAGGGACACAAAGCAGAGTGAGCGGTATTACAGTTTGGCTGACGTTGCAGCTCTGAACTAAAAGATTTGCAGTGTGAAAGCACCTCTATTGTGCTTTTTAGTGTGACAGTATCCAGCAGGAATGTGAAGCTAACAGGTCTTTTTTACACACAATAGATACCATCGAGTTCAGCGGGGACACCAGCCGCAGAGTTTAGAGCTGATGTATGATAAAAAAAAAGAAGAAAAAAGGAAAAGAGGGGAAACTGCAGCTCATGCATTGTTATCTCAAACCAGCAAGAATCAAGATGTAGAGAAAAATCACAACAAACTGCACTGACAACAGTGAAACATCAATTTTGTAACAAAATTATTCTGCTTTAAGTGGGCCTGCTTTCAAATAGAATCTTCATTAATTCAAGGTTGGTTTGGAGGCAGAAGGAAAAGCTTTCCTTTCAATTTACCTTGAATTAAACTGGAATTCTGAATGAATAAAGGAAAAAAATATCGTTTGAAGGCAAATACTTTAAACTCCTAAGCCTTGATGAGTTAAATTTACTTCCTGGAGATAATTTTTTCATGTATTATGTTGGAAAAGATGCATTTCAAATGTCTGTGTGTCTGTGAAATGATTTTTTTTTCTTGCAAGGAGTTGGATAGAAAAAAAAAAGCTCTTGACACTGTTTGAACTGGTCCGTTAATCCTCAGCACTCTTCAGGTGGCTCATCCCCATGAAAGCAGTGTGTGCGTTACTGTGTGTGTTTAGTGGAAGGAGGTCAATAATTGGAGCGAAGGAATGCTGGATTGTGTTTGTGTGTCACTGTCGCAAAGGTAGGCCTGCCATGGAGCTGAATGACAATGAAGGCGGATGTGGACACGCTGTGCAACCGGAACAGAAAGAGCCAAAGACGACAAAAAAAGGAAAAAAAATGAAAATGAGGGGATAGTAGGAGAGATGCAGGGCTGAAGGAAGGCAGTGTAAGAGAGGGAAAAACAAAGAAAGGAGGGAGGAAGAAACTGTTGATTGATTTGGAGGAGGGAAAGCAAGAAGGAGTAGGAGGAGTTAGCAAACTGTTCTTTGATCTCTGTCTCGTTTAAAAGGGGAAAAAAGGAATTACAATGTGTGTGTGCAAGCATCCGTCCAATAGGCCTCCATCCCAGTTTGTCAAATCCTCAACTGAAGTAAAGTGTGTGTGTTCTTACATGTACTGCATGTGTGTGTTGAGGACTAGACGGATGTTTTCTGAGCTCAGCAGCCGTGTCGGGGAAAAAAAAGAGAGAGAGAGGAGGGAGAGTGGTAGGTGTAAAAGGGAACAGAGGATGGAAAAAAAGCATGTCCCAGGAATTTACAAATGAAAAGAGAAGGTTTTTCTCTTAATGCGATTAAATTTTTCCATTTCACCGCTTCCCCGGCCGACAGTTTCAGCTCTTTAGGAGCACAGAGCTGCAACGCAATGCTGTCTTCAAGATGGGCCGGCGGGGGGCAGTGGGTTGGTGGCGGTGGTAGGGGGTAAACAGGAGGGAGAGAAAAGAAAAGGCTGGCAAAAAACGTTACTTTTTGTAAACCACTTTGGCAGCGGTTCGTCTGGTTAACAGTCGTGCCAGTGCGGCGGTTCAAGCTGAGAAATTAAATTGAGAAAGTGACAGACAAGGACACGCAGACAGACACAGAGGAGAAAAAAATACAAAAGGATTAACAACGGATAGATCGAGCATGTTTAGAGTGAATGTAAGGCAATTTTTTTCCCTTTCAGGCTGCTTACATCATTTTATTCATTAAAACGGGTGAAAACTGAGCGGATTGAAGTTGTGGAGTTTAGTTTTGGTTTATTTGATGGAATAAGAAAAGTGGAACTATCACAGATACACTTCAGGGTTTATGTCAAGGCTGAGAAAATTTTCTGACAGGATTCTGCAGCAGTGAGCTAACAGCCACCATCATATCAGTCAGTGTTATTTCATTTGTTACGCCATGCTAGTTTCTCGGTACTGCTTTAATGTCATCATGCTAACATGTTTCATACACACCAGGTTTTATACACTGCTGTTCAAAAGTTTGGGGTCACCCAGGCAATTGCATGTTTTCTATGAAAACACACACTTTTATTCATACGCTAACATAATTGTACAAGGGTTTTCTAATCATCAATAAGTCTTTCAACATGATTAGCTAACACAATATACCAGAAGTGATGGATGCTGGAAAAGGGCCTGTGTACCCCTATGTAGATATTCCATTAAAAATCTGCTACTTCCAGCTAGAATTGTCATTTACCACATGAAAAATGTACTCCTACAGCTTTAGCATTAGCATGGATTTCTCCGTCTTCAGTTTTTGACTTCCGTTTTCAAACACAGGCGAAGTGAAGCGTGACATCAGAGTTGGTAGGTCCACGTGATACAGCCAGCCACTTTCCAATCAAAAGTAACGCTGACCCCAGAGGTGACTGCAGTCCACAAGACTGTGATAAAGCAATGCTTAAGGATGGTAAAGAAGCTACACGGTGGTGGTGACGATGTGGGAGGGGGTATTCTGGATATTCAGATCCCAAAATTAATATTCAGATACCACCACAATGACAGAATATTCAAACATTTGGATATTCGAGTCCAGCTCTACTGGGTACCATGAAGATCTGCACAAAATTGCATGACACAGTTTCTGAACCAAAATGGTGGACTCACTGTGACCCAGAGTTACTGTCGGTCTCTAAGTCTTTTAGGATTGGATTCTGGATGTTTATTTAAAGATTCTTGACTTGTGGAAGCTCTGACATCTGGCAAAACCTCACAATTGTTTTAAGGTGATCACCTCCAGGTGTTACTAAAGCCCTTCCCAGATAGAAAACTATGAGTGAATCAATGTTGAATCTATGTTGAGACCTAACGTAGAAATTATACAGAAAGTGCAAGGTTGATAAAATGTTGAGTCAACGTTTGCTTTTCAACCATAAATCCCACTTTACCCAGATAGCAAAAGATGTTAAATCAATGTTGAATTAGGGTTAAGAAGGTTGAATTTTGGTTACGGTTGAAGACTGATGGTTGGATCAACGTTGATTCAACAACATTTTGTCAACATTGAAGTTTGTGTTTAAAAGATACCATTGAATCTACATTGTATTTTGGTTTCATTAAAATGTTTGACAGGTCAATGTTTAATTAATGTTGAATCTGTGTTTGCAAACATGTAATCTATGTAAGCAAACGTTGACTCAACATTTTATCAACCTTGCGCTTTCTGTATAATTTCTACGTTAGGTCTCAACATAGATTCAACATTGATTCACCCATAGTTTGCTATCTGGGTTGAACAGTGAGGACACATCAGTAAATCAGTGTTACTTCAGAGCATCATTGATCCTCTGAACCTCAAAACCTACTGGCACTATTAAAGGGCATGCTATGTTCTAAAAACACTATAAAAAATTACAATTACAAGAGCGAGAAACTGTAAAACTGTCCTTGAACCCATATGTGACTTGTGGTTGAGGAAATTGACAAAATTTAAGGTAATCAAATTCACTTTGTACTATATGCTTCGCTTAAAAAAAATCGCAAGAAAATGTTTGCAATAACCAGATTCAAAATTAAACAGATAAGAACCCTGACAAGTGAATTTCCCTTCGGGGATGAATAAAGTGATTCTATTCTATTCTATTCTGAAAAACAAAACTGTTGTATTTGGTATACACATGGTATATGTTGTGTATCTATGCATACTTTAGTTTCAGCCATAAAATTTGCACCAAAATGTAGAACCACTGCCAGAATATCTGCAGAGCTGCAGCAGCTTCACCTTATCTGAGTTAAACTGTGCAGACTGTAAATGCTGTACAGAAAATCAAATGTTGTATAGACCTTGTTATGAGGAAAGACTTTACGAGTCTAACTTTCCGGATGAGGCTGAAGTATAAACTTGCCATTGGCCGTTCATGTCATTTCCCCTTTCCTTCCATCGTAGATGTGTTAGCGTTTTCAAAACTCCCCTCACTACTGGAAGCAACAAAAACAACCTTCAGGCTAACAACCTACCACACTGAATATTTCAAGTTCGCTGAGGAGTTGGATCATGCAGTGAGAAGCACTGCAAGTTATTTTGGTGGAATGCCACATTTTAGTGGCAATTCTCATCTCTCTGCATGCAAATTTTTACCCACCATTTCCAATATCACTATATTGAGGGAACACAGCAGCTGTATCCTTCACTTAGCTCATCCAGGATGATTGTGATTGGTTTAAAGAAATACAAACAGACCAGTGAGTGTTTTTTTTTGTTTGTTTTTTACTTCTCCAGCAGAAAATACTGAGGTGCAGTCAGACCATTATGTTCCACAGAACTGACTCGCAATCTGAGACTATCCACACCATTATATTTCATTATTTAAAGAGTGGTATTTGAAGTGGTCACTGCTGGACTTTGGATGTGCTTTGATTTGCACCTGCCTTTCATGGATGGAGCCCATCCACACTGAGAAAATCTAAATTCTCCAGAAATCCTGTGCCTCGTCCACCTGCTGTGCTGAGCATACCTCGGGAATAATAACACCTTCTACAGCTGAATCTGAAACCAGCTGCTGTTTCCTGTAAAAAGTGCAAAGTCACAGCCTTTCCGAAACATCCACAGGAGCCTCAAGTGTTGTTCTGTGTTCAGTGTGAAAGGCGGTGCATGTACCTGCGATCTGTCTGCCCACTGGGAAGCAGAAACCATGAATTAGCCTTAATGGTGTGCTTCAGTTGGGAACACCATAGCCTTTCCATACATCAATGCTCAGTTGGAGTTTTGCAGAGGATGTATTGGATTTTCACTCCCACCAAACGGGAACAAAACAGCGGAATGTTGCGCACCACTGGGAGGAAGCACGACACTGGAAAGACATTTTCACGTTGAATACACTCACAACTGGGTATAAACACGCAATAAAGCGAACCATTCCATCGACCAAAGAAGACAAACTGCGTAGGTGTGATTGCACTCGAAGAACAGTTCAGTCATGTAAAAAAGAACCCACTCGGATGATTTTTAAAAATTCACCACAGTTCTGATCTGGTTTTAATTGGCTTCTACGTGGCTCCTGTTGTGTGCTAACACCCCAGATCTGAGGCAGACTTTGGGGTGAGATGAGGTTTCTGATATGTATTCACACCAGACACAAAAAAAGACTGCGAGAGAAGGCGAGCCCAGCAGAGAAACACCAGTTTTTCGGTGGAAGCTGATTTGTGAGATTTTCGAGAGGCAGATCAGCTTTTAAGACGGCGGCACTCAAAGATGGAGGCGAGCGATGCCCCATCTGTGTGTTTGATGGAGAGGCTCGGCAGCAGCACTCTCAAAGCAGGCATGACACAACTTTCTGACAGACTCTACTCGCTGGCAGCAGTTTAATGTAATTTGCTGAAGTGTTCTCGTATTGATGTATGCTGAGTGGATGGCAAATTTAAGAAGCGTGTCGGGGGACTGTGGAACGGTGCATCTGCGTTTTTCAAATTAATACACGATCAAGAATAAAACTTTCCATTGAAAGTAGCCACAGTCAATTTTAGATCGGCGGAATATTTAGCAGAAAGAGTGAAATAAACAGTCTTAAGCTTGGCTCTTATAAAGTAGCATCAACCCTCCAGAGTGCCTGTTTGGCCAATTTTCCTTCTGCCCTGCTGCTATTTGCAGTTTTGGCCGCAGTGCCCATCTCTGTTGTCAGACAGAAAGCACTTATCTGTGAACAATACAGCCGTCTTTTTCTTCTTCTTTTTTTTATCCAAAAGGTCACACAGGAGAACTGCATGACGCATCTGTGAGAACTACAGCTGACATAGAAATTAAGTTATTTAAAGAGTATTTGCTGGATCAATTATCGGCCTAGTCGATAATTGATCCAGCAGTATTTAGCATTTTTACAATTATTGGTATTGGTATGTTTATTGACTAATTAATTGTTGATGAATAAAATGATCCACTTCAGGTCTGATGCACCTTCCTCTCTCTGTCTGTCGTCACTCTGTGGTCTCAGAAACGAAAACTGAACAAGAAACACAAACCAGGAAATTAGTCTCACTCACAAGTGGCTAAGGCGATGCCAGCGGCTAGCAGCTAAGCTAGAAGGCAGCCACAGATTAGAGTCTGGAAAACAGTAATTAATAATGCTTTAAGAGCTAGGCCTTAGTGGGCAATAACAGTGATAAAATTGTGAAATATTAAGAAAATGGAGAAGAACAGCAGACATGACTGCATCAAAAACAGAGGAGAATGTCCTAATTTAATCACTTTTGTTTCTATTTTACATATTCAGTTATAGCCGCCCTTATTAATGAAGAAGCCTACTTAAGAATGACAGATTGTTTGCTATCGCAGGCTGTTAAAACATTACATTTAATGTATATTGGCACCGGACTTTCTTGGTTACCAATAATCACCATCGTCCTCGGCCCTGTGAACCCATGTCCCTAATGCTGCATGACTTGTCGTATGTTGACCTCACGTTTCTTCCTGCACGGCTTAAACTGAATTGATTGAGACTCATTCCTGACATTCTGTGACACATGAAGCCAATAAACAAATATTGAGCTGTTTCTGGTCCGTAATAAACGCTGTGCCCATTCCTGGTTACAGTCACCATTTTTCATATCAGCAATGGATCCACTTGTGTGGAGACAGAAAACATCCAACTCAGGCCAACAACTTTACCGTTCTCATTTGTGCTGTTTATTCACAGTAGACTGAGATTTTAGGCTCTAAAACCTACCAAACGACAGTTAATAGTGACAACAAACTGTAGTAAGTACTACTAGTATTGGGCGTTTTTTTTATGATGCAGTACAAACTGTAGAATAAATCCATGTGGTGTTGCAGTAATTGAGATATCTACAGTGGGATTTTTTTAACATATTTACCCTGAACCATGATATGTAAATGTGTTCATTTACTGTCATAATTGCTGCGTTAGGCGCATGAGAAACGGAGCCCTTAATGAACACTTTCAGATGTGAAAATGAAACATGTCCAGTGGTTTGAACACAGTTGTTGGCAACAAAACACAGAATCCACAGACATGAAGAAGAGTCAATTCCGTGTGGGTGCAGAAGAGGAAGAAGCAAAATGTCGCCTGAGACTTTGGCAGCATTTAAATGCTTTGTTGCTCTTTACTGTTTTTTTTTGCCCAAAGTCCCACAACTCCGTAATTACAAACCGTCTGACCTAGTGCCAGGATGTAGAGTGGCTCTCGTTCTCCCACACTTTGGCCTTTGTAGTATTATGCTGTAGCCACATTGCAGCTCCAAAGTTCTGCTCAGCGTGTTGCTCAGTAACTTGTGTCTTGGTGCCAGCTGGCTGGCTGCAGACAGCCTCCATGGGGATGTTGTGAGTCTGCAGCCAAAACTTGTTGGGCCCAGAAAGAATGCTGCAGCAGGCCTGGCTGCCTCCAGAAGTGTGTGTTTGTTGTGTATGTGTGTGGCTGCTTTAGGTGCACAACTCTTGCAGCTGTATTGGAAATATTAGAAGTATTTTGGCTTGCTGCTGCTAAATAACAGTAAGTAAAGTGCAACTGTGTTACATAAATTCTATTTAGATTTAGGTGTGTTTGAGTGGATTCTCTCTGCATGTGTGCATGAGAGCTGAATGCTTAAATACATAGAACAAGATTATAGAAATAAAACCTTCACATCTATGTTGCACTCGGTTAAAATCATATTTTCCATGCTTTACGCTTCCAATTCATGCGACTAAATAAATACAACCAAGGATGCATGGTGTTAGACAAAAATCAAACAAAATGTCCTCGTATTTTAATACAGCCTTGTTTTTGTTGAGGTTTATACAGATGATAAAGCAGCTTTCACACTATCTTTACAGCTTTGTGAAGCTCAGATGCAAAACATGAGCCATTACCTCCTGAAGCAAACCTCACTTGTGTTTTCTTTTTTATGTTTGCAGCAGTACATTTCAGAAAAAAAACAATGCAAAATTGTATTGAAATTACAAAGTCTTTCCTTTTTTTTGTATCATCTGTTATTCTCTGGTCCCCGGAGGCTTTTCCATGCCCTCTTTTTTGGCATCTCTGTCCACCAGAGTGTAACAGCGCAGCCATCCAGCCAATGAACCAGGAAGCCAGCTATCCTGCCTGCCTGCCAGCTCTCTGTGCTCTCAGGCCGGTAGACGGTGGGGAACAGGGCTGGCTTCTGGAAGCTAATGGTTCATGCCCTCCTCCCAGGGCTGAAAATGGACTGGAATGTTGTTTACCTCAAACACAGCAGGCCGCCACACGAGGAAAAAAAAAAGTTCAAAATACAAGAATCTCCAGTCTGAGACTCAGGTAATCTTCTCAAAGGGTTGAAACTTGAAGTAAAACAATCTCATTGAAGCTTTCAGATAAAATATGGTTTGTTTGACTCTGAAGCTGTTTCTTTAGAGAGAAAACAAAAGCAAACCGAGTGTGACAGCAGCAGAAAAGATCTAAGTCTGGGCTTTTTGTCGTCTTTGACTTATCCGAACAGCGTGAGAATGAGAAGAATTAACGCAGCCTTTATATTTACTCCTTTGTAGATCTGAAATTAAAATTGAGGCGCGTCAAATGACATGAACGTCAGAAGTTTTGACTGACTGAAAAAAATGTCTTTAATTGTAACACTGACATATTTCCTCTTTGTCTGAGGGCCAGGTGGAGCCATCGTAGCACCATAAGTGACCAGAATTCCTGACTTTCCTTTTGTTTCAAAGAATGCCGACATTCATTCATTCATGTGCTGAACACTTCAGAGTATCTGTCACTGAAGACAGGCAGTCTCACCCCAGCAACCATCTCGGCGCCACAAGAAAAATTACATTTGAGTGACTTGTCCAAAATGTAATTGAAGGTGCCTTAAAAGGCATTACACACCAACTGAGACATTTTGAGGAAGACTGTAGATGTCTGTGTTGATGTATTTAATGCCTTTCAGTGTCTATCATGTGGTGGAATGACTGTATTCACAGATGGGGCCTGATGTGCCATTGAGAGCCCAGATTGAAGCTGAATGGAGCAACAATAAAGGTGAAGTAGGCGGTCTATTCACGTCCTTTCAAAGGGTCTTTCACAGCATGCACAAGGGTTTGAGTTTGCTGATGAATTGTGTCAAAAAGGCCAAAGGTTGTTTGTTGGGCCACAGAGTTGCGTGTCAGAGCAAGGTCAAGGTCAGCGGCTGCAGAGTTCAAGTTTAAATCTTTGTTGGTGTCTTAGGTTTACATCAGAGACTCATTTTAGTTCAGGGGCCACATGCAGCCCAATCTGATCTCAAGTGACCAGCACAATCATTGCATGATAACCTATAAATAACCATAACTCCGAATTTTTCCCTGTTGTTTTAGAGCAAAAAAAGTACATTTTGAAAATGTTCACATTCAATTAACTATCTTTATTTTGAACAATCTGAAGTTTCTTGAGAAACATAAGTGGAAATTCAGCAATATTATGCCTCAGTTTATCACGTACACATGTGCAACTTACAGATCACAGTTTATCTACAAAAGCACAAAACATTCAGTCATAGGTTCCTGGAATTGAGCAATATTTTACTTTAAGATCAAAGCAACTTTTCAAGATCTAGAAGCTATTTTTAATTTACATTAATTTCCACATCTGTGTAGTAATCCTGACCACCTGAACTGATGCAGCAAACAAACTAAATGCAAACTATAAAGGAAGAAGGTAAAGTTATCTCCCTGCTTTGTAAATGCAAAAAAAAAAGTAATAAACAATACATCAAAGATGTGGCAGTACAGTGGAGAAACTTTAAAATAGCAATCATTATTGAACAATCGCAGTTAATGTCAACTCTGTCATTTTTACACTCTGCAGGCCAGATTGGACCCTCTGGCAGTCCGGTTTTGGCCATTATGGTGGGCCGTATATTTGACACTCCTGGTTTAGATCAGACAAAAACTTGTTTCAGTGAAGCATTAAACCTCTGTTGAATTCACATTTGCCCATTTATTTATCAGATATGCATCTATAGACTACATTATTTAATATTTCAGGTAATCTGATTTGTTCACACCCACCCCTCTCCACCCCCCCACAACGACTTTTGCGAGATCTTGCAAAACTGTAGGTATATATACTTATGAGTCTTTTTGGCAGCATGGAGAAACGACACTGGATGATATCCACCCATGCAACAGTTTTACTGAGTTTTATTTTGAAATCTCCCTAAAATATAAAGACATTCAAGCAGTGCTTAACAAGAGGCACACTTTTCACATAATCGATACAGCGTCATAGCTTTTCAAGCAAGCTGGTTCCAGTACAAGTTCGGAGCCAGTGCCTGACTTAGCACCAGTGACCTGCTGCATTCAATGATTCCAACCGTGGCCCTGAACGCCACCACCGATCTTGATCCTGGTAAGTATTATTTCTCAAACACCCTGCTGTTAGCCTACTATGAATACGCTAGCTACAATAGTTCCACATCAATATTATGAGCGTTCCGCCAGCTAATGTGGTATGGACACTGGATCAGTGATCAGAGGTTGGTCGTGTCTATTGTTTGCTATCCAGTGAGCTGCTTGTAAGCTACCAAGCTATGAAACAACTCCTTATAAAACATGACAAAAGCAACAGCAATATTTCTTGACAAGACCTGTATTCAAAACCTTCCACGTTGTTACACAATGACACATTAATCATATTACTATATGGTTATCATTGAAATTTCCCTCGAAGAACCAATAAACTGTTTGCTAACATTGTCATTAATGCAAGTCTAAAACTGATTCAAATGATCAAACTAATTCAGTGCAGTAAAGAGTACTGGTAATGTGCAGCTATTTTTTTATAATTTCACTAATTGTTCTTGAGGTTTCAGCTTTGCAGATGTGGAAATTGAATGCATTGATTTCTAATACTCAGATTTTTTTTAGTGGTTTGTAGTTGTGCCTCAAATAAAACAAGGAATTTAGCACTGTTGGAAATGATTACAGGTATTTTTTGAAACACTTTCTAACATTGTATGGACAAAGCAATAATTAATCAGTTAATGGAGAAAGTGATTCAAATTACAGATGCTATCAACAACATTTCTTGTTCATTTTTATTTCGTTGCCAGTCTTGGATGATGAGAGTTAGGATCACTACTCTGCAGCTCGCTGGTCCCATCCTGCAGCTCATCCTCTCAACAAACCAAATCATGTAAGGTCTGTTTAAACTATGCAGACATCAACATGATCAATATGTTATCTTTTCGCTAATCCTAAAATTGCAAAATAGAACATTTACTTTAAGTTAAGTGTGTTTATGAATATAGAAAGTAATTACTAACAACTAGCACCTTTTGGAGTGCTTTTATGCATGAAAAGGGAAGCAGGAAGCTGCTGTGGATCTGCTGCAGCATTTGGAGAGGTCAGAGGAACAGTTCTTGGAACAGATCAGAAGACACCAAGACATGACCTCTGCCATGCTCCAGAACATCCAGAGGATGGAGGAAAACCTTGGTTGGACTGATGGGATGCATGGTGTCAGTACTGGAGTGACTGTCCCAGAACGACTGGATTGTCCACTACTTTTGGTCTTTTCTAGAAAAAAAATCTTATTTTTTTTAAATTATTTTTTTTATTTATTTAACTTTACCTGTTTTTGTATTTTTGCTCATGCACTTTGGATGAATAGAAATATATTTGTGATGAGGGATGCATGTTTTGTCTATAGTCTACAGAGACTTCATTCAGTCTTCAGTGCACACTTCTGTTACACACATTTTGACAGATCATCAGTTGTGCTTTTCAACAAGATTCTTAAACATATCAGCAACATACGTTGTTTTTCTACTGTCACATCAAGCTTGATAGATAAACTGCACTACTGCAGCAGATATATCATTGAAGTGTGCTTACATGACGTGTCTTCATACACTACTCCCAAAAATTTATTCAACTTTCGGGTGAAATTTATGGAAAATATAAAAGTGATATATCATGAAAGTAGGGCATTTAAGTAGGAGTATGCAATAGTGATTTCATCATCTCAAACAACTTATTGAAACAAAAGCTAACAGTGGAGGGTATATCACAATAAAAATGTCAGTGCCTCATGACAGTTTGGACAGAACAGCAGCCTTCAGCTGAAATCCGGTGTGACTTGTGTCCCAGCAGTGGCGTGATCGTGGATGTTCCCAGGCAACAGCTGACCTCTGCCTCATTATTAGCCTTAGAACCATCTATAAAGATGAACATAGATATTATCATCAACATATAGCATTTGTTTAACCGCTATGTAGTGGATGCAAACGTAGTTGAAGCTAAGTAGCCAAGCTAATGCTAACACATTCACTGTTAGGAATCCAAACACATTTGACAATTACATGTCTTCTCAAACGTGACTGTGGTATGTGACAACAATGAAGACAGGTCACTAATCTAAAGAGCAAACATCCAATAAGATCCATGTGACTTTTGCGAGATCTCGCAAAAGTTTTTGCAAGATCCAGAGAAACTTTTGTGAGGTCTTGCAAAAGTTTCTCAGGATTTCGTTTTTTTGCGGGGCTCTGTAAAGTGGAAACTCAACTTGATAAAAAAAATAATTAAATAAACTAAAAAGAGGGCTTATTATTAAAGTTAGTGGTGAAAATCCAAAAGAAATTATCATTAAACCTTTTAAATTTTAAGCAGCATATTAAAAAAAAGTGCAACATGGACTCCTTTTAGATATTTTGCAAGTATGGAGCAGCTAAAGCAACTAATATTCTCCTAGGTTAGAATTCTGTACAAATTCACAACATGGCCATCGTCCATAATTGCATGTGTTCAATGAGTTCATTAGATGACACTGCGGGTGTAAAATTAAGAGTTTAGCAGTGCAGAGATAAAATTACTGCTGGTTGACATGTGGTTGTGTGGCAACAGAAACGGAAAATGATGCAAATAAAACAACTTTTTGGTAATTTGGCTGCATCAAAATATATTGGAAGTCAGCACAGAGAGCAGGAGAGAAATTGTGTCCGCATTGAATAGCATCTGTTTTATTTCTTTTTAGGTGGATTTTTCTGTGCGGCTCTGACACAGTGTACAAACCACCTTTTTGTTCTGTGATTGTTCTTTGGCACTGTGTCTTCAGAAACCTTTACTCTGGTCGGACTTTGCTACTGCCATCACTGTCTAGATCTGGAACCGAAAATGAATGATGTCCTCATGCAGAAATTTTATAGTGATGTGAAGGAAAAACATTTGTTAGAAAAAACTGAAGCTTAAAAACAATGTCAACACATTTTCAGCATTGAAGTCGTTGATTCTGTTCAGGGCAACTCAGATATGTACTTTGTCCTTGAACATGAACTGGCAGTGAATTACAGAGTAAGAGGCCATGTATATTTATTTTCATCGACATATCATATAATAATCTTTTGCATACTATGAAAGAAAAATTAGTCTTTCCCCTTTTTAAGGTCATAATGGCTTTTAGACAGGCAGATACTGCAGGGGATTAGGTACTGTCTATTCTGACGTGACTAAGCAGACGAGCTGTCTCCACATTGGTCTGTAATGTAAATCTGACCCCTCTCCCAACTATGATATATACTCGAAGATCAGAGAGATTCCTCAGAACTAATGCTGGTATTGCTCACATGTACTGTTACTCTGTCAGTGTCACTTCTCCTGATATCAGTGAATCTTGCTCACAACCTAAGTCATCTCTCTGCTTCCTCATTCTCTCAAGATCGATAAACTTCAACGACAAATATATGTTGTAAAAGAGATTTATTATTAGGCAAATTCTGACCTGAAAAATACATAGTGTTGAATCTCTCCAGTTGAGAATTCAGATGTTTTAGTGCAGATTTGATTTAATCTGTGCAAATACAAATTACTTCATGTAACAATACTATTAATATATAATGCATTTTATTTGTAAGCGCCTTTCTTTCTTGGCACCCAAGGTCACTTTACAGGAAAAACAAATAAAACAATGTACAAGATGTGTCAGTATTTAAAGGGTTTATACTATAAATCATTAATCATAAAGCAGGTATAGCCAACGGATAGATGGATATAAGACAATAATCATGAATCCCTGTGGTTCAAGTCTAGTCAATTGAGAGCAGAATGGAAACTATATTTTGGGCCTCATGGATCTGCAACTAGTTACTGATGTGTAAAACTCTATCTCCAAAATTCAGCTGTTTTCATTCTAACCACCTTTTAACACCATGATGCTTTATTTAAGTCACAACAGAAGTGTAGCAAAGTGTAGCAAAGTCACAGGAAAGCATGTTAGAATGACACCGTAAAACATTTTATTGCCCTTACTCCTTTAAAAAAATGTGGCTTTCAACAAGAAAACCGAAAATCAAAGCTGGGAAGATTTTTACACTGAATTTTTATTTTTTATTTTTCACCATGGAACAGAAATTGGAAACTGAGACAGACAGGATTTGAATTGTTCATTTGTAACCTATTTTGTTTCCGTCCTTGGGTTCCTTTGAAATGATTTAAGTGCTCGAATAAATCTGAGAGTCTGATGTGTGAAAATGAGATGGAACTGAGTGAACAATGCAATACTTACCGGAGTAGAAATCCCTCCTGAGTCTGTAGTCGGAGCTGTAAAGGGCAGTGGGTTGAGAGCTGGTGGGTCTCCGACTGGTTCATCCAGGCATGTAGCGCCTCAGCAGTGACCTTCACAGCGCCTCAGACCTGCATCAGAACATCCAGGAACTCAGGAACCTGCTTCAACTATTCTCTGAATCTATGACCTTTCACAGAGTCTTTCCAGTAGGCCTGTGCTGTCCTCAGGACGTGAAACCTGTCAGTGTTTAGAGTACAGACAGAACTTGGTGAGATCACTTACTAAGATGATATTGTCCTTTTCTGTTGTCCTCCAAGAGGTCGAGGTCTCTGTCAGAGCGCTCCTTCGATTTTCTTGATGCTCTTCATTTTTCTCACTTGAAAAATTTATCTTTTCACCTTTATGTGGTGAATTCTGAAGCATCAGCCCTCAGGCACTGATACACTGTTTGTCGACAGATATGGAATCTCAACAGCTGAGGAATCTGCACCATTTTTAAAAAAAAATTATAAGCTGACAACAGTGACAGAAAAATAAGTTGTAACATGGTAGAAAACTGCGATGGGTAAAAATGGTGAAAGTAGTGGAAAATATCTGCAAATTAACAATATCTTTAGCTATAATGAATAACTATTTGTGAAAGTTAATGCAGACATCATTCTGAGGTGAACAGAAAAATGAATAATTCAACATTACAGTTATTATCTGTAATTTACTAAAACAAGGAAATTCTGAAAAAATAAAGATTTTAAAAAAGCACTATTTTTCAATAATTTTTCTATCATCTGAAAAAACACTGTTTTTAAAATAATGATGTTTTTAGAGGATTTAAATACATTAAAAACTGTGTAATTTGACACTCACATATTGTTTAAAAAATGAATTTCTATTGGTAAAAATATAGATTTTTAATGAACATGTAAATGAACTGAATACTTTTAGGTGGTTCTATCTCTGTAACAGTTTATAATTTTATTTCTGTTTTCTTTTTTGCCATTTTTCAATCCCTAATAATAATAATAATAAGTTTTATATATATATATATGAACTTACAGTTTATATTCAAATAACAACTAATATTTCTTTAAAAGAATAATGAAGTCATATTTTTAGCCGATTTAAATCCATCCAAAAGAATACCATAATTAAAACAAAAATTGATTTTTGTTCTAGACTGTTTTTTGTTTTTGTTTTTTTTTGTTTTTTACAATTTTTTTGTCTTTTTGTTTTTACAGGTAACAGGTTTTTTCCCCCCCTGTTTGTTTCCAATTTTTCCTGTGATTTCACTGGTAAAAGAATAACAAATCAACTTGTAAAACTATAATAAATTGTTAGACGAACAGTTATAAACAACAGTGTGTAATGCTTCCCATATCACTGCTGGCTTTTCTGAAGAATTTATCCATGACAAAAATCAAACAATGGCATGGCTCAGTGGGTAGAGTGGCCATCTTGTAACTGGAAGGTTGCTGGTTCGATCCTGAGCCCGTCATGCTCATGTCGAGGTGTCCCTGAGCAAGACACCTAACCCCTAATTGCTCCTGATGGGTGGTGGTTAGTGCCTTGCATGGCAACCTCCGCTGTGAATGTGATGTATCATGTAAAGCGCTATATAAATACAACCATTTACCATTTTACAGTAATTACCTGAGGCTTCCTGTACCTGCCATGCATAGATGGACCTTACAAAAATAACTCACTGAAGAATACTGTCATAACAAAGCTGGAATTTATAGGTTTCCTTAGTTATAGCATGAACAGAACAGAGCTGAGATATTTTTCAACAGATCTGAGTCTGCTGCTGCATCGTCACCAGGACTGTTGGTGCTACAGAAAGTTCTATGACTACAGACCATTCTGTTATGATGGGAAAACATCATTTGCACGGCAGCCATTTTAGGACATCTCATTTCTCAGTTAGGTATAATTAGAATATTGTAAGGAATCTTTTCTTTAAACCATGCTGCTAAATTGACAAAATCCAGTTATTCACAAACATATAATACACTCATTGTACTGTCACTGCAATGCAATAACACTACATATTGTAGCTTTTAATAAGCTCAAGTGTTTCTAGTTGTTAAATATTGGTTGCAGCAGATTCAGTGGTTTGGTGTAGTTCAGATGGAAGACACATCAATAAGACACAAGAATCCGAACACATTACAGCATGTCAGAGCGGTGCAGAGTGGCGTGTTTGTTGCGTGTTGGTGGCGTGCCTGCGTGTCATGGTAACCACGCGAGTCACCTAAATGTAGTGGAAAGATGCTGGGAAAATAGTGAGTGAATTTTCTTGCTTGAACCTTTGGATTTTATGCTCGGCGGAGCATGACCAGGAGATAGAAGCATTTCTGTGAGTTTTGTGCATCTGCTAAACCACCACTTGCACAAAGGTTTTTTATTTCTATTTTGTCTTGATACACAAATGGCAGCACAGCAGAGCGCGTTAGTGAAGTTGCTGCATTAAACACATAGGCGTCGGCATGTTGCAGCATCAGTTGAGTCACAGTTGTCTCGTCACCCCTCCTTGCTATGAACCTATTTGACCCGGCCACACACACACAAAAACATACATGCACACACAAACACACGCACACACACACAGCAGCAGCACACAAACAGCAACACACACCAGATACCAGAAGCAAACATGTATTTGTGTCCCACAACAGGAAGCAGAAAGATACACTAAGACACACTACAACAAACACACACTTCTTTTCTTACCTCCTGAAGTGTGGACGTTCACACCCCTCGGTGACTCTAACGACAGGACTCATCTGTCATCACACACACACTCACACACACACACACACACACACACACACACACACACACACACACACACACACACACACACACACACAGGGGGATAATGACAAGTGTGTGTGTGTGTGTGCGTGTGCAAATAGCATGCACATTCCTAGAGTCGCTGACCCAGGCTCTGTGGGTAACCATGACAACCACTGCTTCACCATGGAGACAACCGTTACTCCCTTTCCACCCTCTTCCTCCCCCCTCCACCTCACCCTGCTCTCCTTCCTCAGTGTTTCTCACCGATGATACCAGTCGATCACCAAAACACTGTCCAGGTGGCTCTTCGTCACTTCTTCTCTTCGTCTTCTTCACTCCAAATCACTGCAACTACTAAGATTGCAGTAGTTTCATTTAAAGATAAGACTTCTGATAATCAACATCTGTCTTTTTTGGGTGAACAAATCCAAATACAAGACTAAAAGCAGTCACTTAGAAACAAAGATGTCAAGCTGATTATTACTGAAGCTCCTAGAGAAGACCAAAAACTAACAATAAATTGGTCCCTCTCTGTACTGCACAGCTCCAATTTTACCCCCCAAAACATAAAACTCCACTGTTGCACTGAGTCTCATATTTTGTCTTTGCAATTAACAACTTTATTTTACTCTAACCTCCATCATAAACACTATCCTACAGCCGCTGACGTACACTAGTGCACCATATGTGTAATAATCTGCCAAGAAGATAAAAGTTTATCCTGAAGGAAATTCTTTTTGGCAGATGTTGGCCAGAAAATACATTTGCATAGCATGAGAAAAAATACAGTGCCAGATCGAAAGGCAATAAGATATACAGCCATGGCCAAAAGATTTGAGAATTACACTAGTATTGGTTTTTACAAAGTTTGCTTCTTCAGTGTTTTTAGATCTTTTTGTCAGATGTTCATATAATATACTGAAGTACACTGCTCAAAAAAATTAAAGGAACTCTTTGAAAATAAATCATATTTCAATACCGTGAAAAAAACAAACTGGATATTAGCATTGATATGGACTGGTTAATGTGTTAGGAATGAAAAGTGCCACATTGTTTGATGGGAATGAAAATTATCAACCCCCCAGGAGGGCTAAATTCAAGACACCCCAAAATCAAAGTGAAAAACTGATGTGGCAGTCTAGTCCATCTTGCTGAAATTCCTTGGCAGCAACTCAAAATGGTATTCAGTAGTTTGTATGGCCTCCATGTGCTTGTATGCATGACTGACGATGCCGGGACAAGCTCTGAATGAGACGACAGATGGTGTCCTGGGGTATCTCCTCCCAGAACTGGACCAGGGCATCGCTGAGCTCCTGGACAGTCTGAGGAGCAACCTGATGGTGTCGGATGGAACCAAACATAATGTTCCAAAGGTGTTCTATTGGATTCAGGTCAGGTGAGCATGGGGGCCAGCTAATGGTATCAGTTCCTTCATCCTCCAGGAACTGCATGAGTTCTCTTACCACATAAGACTGGGCATTGTCGAGCACCAGAAGGAATCCAGGACCACTGCACCAATGAAGGGTCTGACAATGGGTCAAAGGATTTCATCCTGATACCTAAAGGCAGTCAGAATGCCATTGTCCAGCCTGTAGAGGTCTGTGCATCCCTCCATGGATATGCCTCTCCATACCATCACTGACCCACCACCAAACCAGTCATGCTGAACAATGTTACAGGCAGCATAACGTTCTCCAAGGCTTCTCCAGACCCTTTCATGTCTGTCACATGCGCTCAGGGTGAACCTGCTCTCATCTGTGAAAAGCACAGGGCACCAGTGGTGGACTTGCAAATTCCTGTGTTCTATGGCAAATGACAGCCGAGCTCCACAGTGCCAGTCAGCGAGCACAGCGGGCACTAGAGGACGCTGGGCCCTCAGCCTTGACCCACTGAGGGAGTCTCTTTCTGATTGTTTGATCAGAGACATTCACACCAGTGGTCTGCTGGAGGTCATTTTGTAGAGCTATTGCAGTGCTCATCCTGTTCCTCCTTGCACAAAGGAGCAGATATCTGTCCTGCTGATCGGTTGAGGACCTTCGACAGCCCTGTCAAGCTCTCCCAGACTAACTGCCTGTCTCCTGGACTCTCCTCCATGCACTTGAGAATGTGCTGGGAGACACAGCAAACCTTCTGGCAATGGCACACATTGATGTGCCATCCTGGAGGAGTTGGACTGTCTGTGGAACCTCTGTAGGGTCCAGGTATCGCCTCATGCTACCAGAAGTGACACTTACCCTAGCCAAATGCAAAACTAGTGAAAAACAGTCAGAAAACATTAGAAAGGAAAAAAATGTCAGTGGCCTTCACCTGTAAACTCATTCCTGTTTTGAAGGTTGTCTCATTGTTACCCCTCTAGTGCATCTGTTGTTAATTTTATGAACACCAAAGCAGCTGAAACTGACTACAAAGCCCCTCAGTTACTTACTTGACCAGATCAGTATCCCACATGTTTCACTGATTTGATGCAATTCTGAGATTAAACAGTGTCCCTTTAATTTTTTTGAGCAGTGTATAATTACAAGCATTTCATACGGGTCAAAGGCTTTGATTGACAATTACAGGAAATGGTTGTATTTATATAGTGCTTTTATCCAAAGTGGTTTACATGATGATATGTCACATTTACCACACACATTCATACACTGATGGCGGGAGCTGCCATGCAAGGTGCTAACCACAACCCATCAGGAGCAATTAGGGGTTAGGTGTCTTACTCAGGGACACCTCAACATGAGCACAACGGGCCGAGGTTCGAACCGGCAACCTTCCAGTTACAAGACTGCCACTCTACCCACTGAGCCATGCCCAGTAAGTTTATGCAAAGAGTCAATATTTGCAATGTTGACCTTTCTTTTGCAAGACCTCTGCAATTCACCCTGGCATGCTGTCAATTAACTTCTGGGCCACATCCTGACTGATGGTAGCCCATTCTTGCATAATCAATGCTTGGAATTTGTCAGAATTTGAGGGTTTTTGTTTATCCACCCGCTTCTTGAGGATTGACCGCAAGTTCTCAATGAGATTAAGGTCTGGGGAGTTTCCTGGCTATGGACCCAAAATTTCGATGTTTTGTTCCCCGAGCCACATTGTTATCACTTTTGCCTTATGCCAAGGCACTCCATCATGCTGGAAAAGGCATTGTTCGTCACCAAACTGTTCTTGGATGGTTGGGAGAAGTTGCTCTCGGAGGATGTTTTGGTACCGTTCTTTATTCATGGCTGTGTTTTCAGGCAAAATTGTGAGTGAGCCCAGTCCCTTGGCTGAAAAACAACCCCACACATGGATGTTCTCAGGATCCTTTACTGTTGGCATGACGCAGGACTGATGGTAGCACTCACCTTTTCTTCTCTGAACAAGCTTTTTTCCAGAAGCCCCAAACAATCGGAAAGGGGATTCATCAGAGAAAAAGACTTTACCCCAATCCTCAGCAGTCCAATCCCTGTACTTTTTGCACAATATCAGTCTGTCCCTGATGTTTTTTCCTCGAGAGAAGTGGCTTCTTTGCTGCCCTTCTTGACCAGGCCATCCTCAAAAAGTCTTTGCCTAACTGTGTGTGCAGATGCACTTACACCTGCCTGCCGCCATTCCTGAGCAAGCTCTGCACTGGTGGTGCCCCGATCCCACAGCTGAATCAACTTTAGGAGACGGTCCTGGCATTTGCTAGACTTTCTTGGGTGCCCTGAAGCCTTCTTCACAACAATTGAACCTCTCTCTTGAAGCTGTTGATGATCCGATAAATGGTTGATTTAGGCGCAATCTTAGTATCAGCAGTATCCTTGCCTGTAAAGCCCTTTTTGTACAAAGCAATGATGGCTGCACGCGTTTTCTTGCAGGTAACCATGGTTAAAAGAGGAAGAACAATGATTTCAAGCACCACCCTCTTTTAAAGCTTCCAGTCTGTTATTCTAACTCAGTCAGCATGACAAAGTGATCTCCACCTTGTCCTTATCAGCACTCTCACCTGTGTTAACAAGAGAATCACTGACATGATGTCAGCTGGTACTTCTGTGGCAGGACTGAAATGCATTGAAATGTTTTGGGGGGATTAAGTTCATTTTCATGGCAAAGAGGGACTTTTCAATTAATTGCAATTCATCTGATCACTCTTCATAACATTCTGGAGTGCATGCTAATTGCCATCATAAAAAAATGAGGCAGTAGACTTAATGAAGATCATTATTTGTGTGATTCTCAAAACGTTTGGCCACGCCTGTACAGTAAGTATGATATGTTACTGAAAATCAAAAAAGTAAGCTAAAATATTGTAACACTATTCTGAGGTAGTACACTTCTATCATTCATGATGAAGAAATATTACAGGCAGATGCTATTGATTTTAAGATAGTTACTGGATTTTAGTATTAAAACAACTGAAACTACAGTCAGGTCCAGATGTACAATAAATCAGTTTTTCTTTGATGGGTTTGGAAGCAGAGTGGTCTAACCCACCTTTTGTAGTTTTTGAGAAAATTGGGTTTGAAGTTTTGTGTTTTCAAGGATGGTGTAACATTGGAAATGCCACTATAATGCTATATTTGGGTTGAGGGTTAGACCACTAAAATCTAGACCATAAAATATTCCAAAAATTCTGTAAAACTCAGTTCTGAGTTGATTTCTTGTGGGTTAGACCACGTTGCTTCCAACTCCCTCAAATGAACACAACACTGCAATACATTTAGGTTCATTTGAGGGGGTTAGAAGCAGAATGGTCTAACCCACAAAAGATCAACTCAAAACTGACTTTTATATAATTTCTGAAATATTTTGTGTTCTAGATTTTGGTGGCAAAGTGGTTGAACCCACAACCCAAATACAGTGTTACAGTGAATGTTAGACCATTCTTGAAAACACAATACTTGGAACGCATTTTTCTCAAAAACTACAGGAAGTGCATTAGACCACTCTGCTTCCAAACGCCTCAGTTAAACCCCTTAACATTCATTTTAAATGCCCTCCACCTAAGTATGCATAATTTCTGTCATCTATATTCAGTTTGAATTCACTTCAATATTATTTATACGCCACCAAATCCCAACATATGTCATGTCATACCTCTTCATATTTTAAGGTGGAGAGTTTACAAATTTTGAATGTTTTGATGTCACTAGTCTCTTTGGCTTTTAGTTGAAATAGATCAACGTCTTCTGCCTGAAACTATGAGACTATGATCAGAGGTAAATGTGGGAATTAGACCATAAAGGGCCTTAAAAGATAATAAACAAAATCTTAAACGACATCTTAAAACATACTGTGAGTCCGAGTAAAGAGGGTTAAACAGATGTAATCACATCTCGTTGTTCTAACAGTTGAGTTCTGAGTTCTCGTGAGTTCTGTACAGTCTGGAGTCAATCGATAGATTTTTGGTTCAGGTAAAAATCCTGTTGGAGTTATTCTGGTGTGATGAGATGGAAGTGTGTAAAATGATCTGTGTGCCTTTAAAAGCTGAGGTTTTGGATGAACAGTCTATCACACTTCAGTCAATATGATGAATAATTATTTATTAACCACCTTACTTTGAATTTAACCACTTGAGCCTATTTATCAGTGAAAAACTGCATGTAAAAACTGTGTGTATGCATAAAACATTTTTAATTAATTATTTTATTATTGAGCACAATCTTGATTTTTTTGTTTTTAACTGAAACTTGGTTAGACCAAAATAACAGTACAGCGGTTCTCATCGAGTCGACCCCTCCCAACCTCAGTTTTATGAGGCCAGGGTGCACAAGAGAGGGGGTGGTGTTGCAATTTTATTCAAAGAATCTTTTCAATATCAGCAGTTATCCTTTGAACATTTCTCCTCGTTTGAATACGTACCTCTTCAGCTGAAGTCCTCATCTGAAGTTGTGCTACTTAATGTTTACAGGCCTCCTAAATACTGTGCAAACTTTTTTGATGATTTTAGTGAACTGCTGTCTATGATCTGCATTGATGTTGACTGTGTAATTATTGCTGGCAACTTTAACATCCATGTTGACAATCCTCAGGACAGAGGGACTAAAGATCTGTGTAACACTCTTGACAACTTTGGGCTGGTTCAGCATGTAACAGAGGCCACACATGACAAAGGGCATACGTTAGACCTACTTATTTCCAAGGGTCTGGGTATTTCCAATGTGTCTGACATTGATCTTTCTGATCATTCCTGTGTTTTCTTTGAGAGCACTGTCTCGGTGCAGTCAGCAACTTTCACAGAGGTAACAAAAAACGGTGTATTACTGAAAACACCTCTGAAATATTTAACCAGGCTTTCTCTTCAACTCCAGCTCTGTCTTGAGGTTCAGTTGATGAGCTGATGGTAGTTTTAATGCTAAAATTGTAAACATCATGGATGCCGTTGCTCCAACTAAGGTGAAAGTTATCTCTGGTAAGACAAAAATCTCCATGGAGAAATGCCACACTGGTCAGAAATGGCAAAAGTGTGTGTGAAAGCTGAACGCAGATGGCGAAAATCAAAACTCCAGGTTCATTATGACATTTACAAAGAGAAACTGTACACTTACAATTTACAACTGAGGAATGCAAGACAATCTTATTTCGCAGATATAATCACCAAAAACAGTCACAATACACGAGAAAATCCAAAACATTAGACAAGCAGTTTGTGCCCATAGCAGGTTCAGGATATGTCCTGTGTCAGCATAAAACCATTTTAAACACCATGACACAATTTAATCCTATTAATCACAAAAATCTGGAGGACATTATACATCAACTAAACTCCTCCTCCTGCTGCCTGGATATTCTGCCAACAAGGTTTCTCAAAAAAGTCTCCCAAGTACTGCTGGCGGATCTTTTATGGATTGTGAGCTTGTCTCTAATGTCAGGTGTTTTTCCTCAGGCTTTAAAAACTGCTGTGATTGCACCACTTTTAAAAAAGAGCAATCTCGACAAGTTACAAATGAATAGCTACAGACCAATCTCTAATCTCCCATTTTTAAGTAAGATCATTGAAAAAGCAGTATTTCAACAGCTAAACAATTACCTAATAAAAAGGAACAGCTACAATGTTTTTCAGTCAAGTTTTCGACAGCACCACAGCACTGAGATGGCTCTTATTAAGGTGATTAATGACATCTGCGTAAATACAGACAGCGGCAGGATGTCAGTCCTAGTCCTGCTGGATATGAGTGCTGCGTTTGACAGTCGACCACAATATACTACTTAACCGACTTGAGAACTGGGTGGGACTATCCAGCACAGTACTTAACTGGTTCAAATCTTACCTGAAGAATAGGAATTACTTTGTGTCTATAGGTAACTTCACGTCACAGTAATGACATGTGGAGTTCCCCAAGGTTCCATTCTGGGGCCTCTCCTGTTTAACAGCTATATGCTCCCACTGGCTCAGATTATTGAAAACAATAATGTAAGTTACCACAGCTATGCAGATGACACGCAGATCTACATTACAATGTCCCCAGGAGACCATGGCCCTATACAGGTGCTGGGAAAGTGTATTGAACAGATAAATGAGTGGCCTGTGTCAGAACTTTCTTCAGTTAAATGAAGACAAAACTGAGGTAATGGTTTTTGGAGCCAAGGAAGGGCGACTAAAAGTGAGCCTAGAGCTTCAGTCTCTACAGTTAAAAACTGCAGATCAGGCCAGGAATCTGGGTGTGGTGATGAACTCAGAACTCAGTTTTGGAAAACACATTAAAACAGTTACAAAGTCGGCTTACTATCACTTAAAAAATATCTCAAGAATTAAAGGGCTGATGTCTCAGCAGGACCTGGAAAAGTTAGTCCATGCATTTATTTTCAGTCGGCTTGATTACTGTAACAGAATCTTTACAGGTCTACCTAAAAAAACACTCAAACAACTGCAGCAGATTCAAAACTCTGCTGCTCGAGTCCTCACTAAGACCAAGAAAATAACTCATATCACTCCAGTTTTAAAGTCTTTACACTGGCTTCCTGTCACTCAGAGGGTAGATTTAAAGTCCAGCTGCTGATCTACAAAGCTTTAAATGGTCTTGGACCAAAATACATCAGAGACCTCCTGACTCAATATGAACCACCCAGACCACTCAGGTTCAATTCAATTCAATTCAATTTTATTTATATAGCGTCAATTACAGTCAAATCGTCTCAAGACGCTTTACAGAACCCATATGCCTGACCCCCAGAGCAAGCCCAAAGGCGACAGTGGCAAGGAAAAACACCCTTTTAACAGGGAAGAAACCTCGAGCAGAACCCGGCTCTAAATAGGGGGGACCCATCTGCCTGCTGGCCGGGCGGGTTGAGAAGGACAGAAGAGGGCAAGGGGGAGGGATGGGAGAAGAGGGAGGGGTGAGAAAGCAAGGAAAACACAACACACATTTGAATACATGCATGACAGGATATGTGACACAGACAAAGTATAAGCTAACATTGAAAACTGACTCATAGTTTACTCTTATGATGTACGGCTCTGACATTAAACATACTCCTTATATAGCTAGCAGTAAAATTCAAACAGTATGTAAGTTAGCATAACAGTATATTGAAGGCGATGCAGAGTTGACTCGTGGAAAAAGGGAATTGGAAGCAGAGGGCTGGTGGAAGGTCAGTAGCAGCATCCCACAGTGGACATGGTGGAGACTGGACCAGCTGGTGGAACATCGACCGCAGATCTGAAGCATCCAGCTCTGGGACCAGGGACACTCGGAGAAATAGCACAGGGGGAAACAGAGTGAATGTACTGCAATAACGGTATACATATTAAATCAGGTCATCTGGATCAGGTCTTCTAGTAGTTCCTAGAGTAAAAACCAAACACGGAGAAGCTGCATTCAGCTTCTATGCCCCATATATATGGAACAAACTCTCAGAAAACTGTAGGTCAGCTGAAACTCTCAGCACATTTAAGTCCATTCTGAAGACGTACCTGTTCTCAGCTGCTTTTGATTAAACTATTTTAAGTTACTTTAAACCTTATTTTATGACCATTACTTTTAACAGTTATTTTAACTCTTATTTTATGACAATTTTAAACAGCCCTTGTTTTCTGACTTTTGTTTTTGATCTTTTTACTGTTCTGACCTTTTTTTTAAATTATTTCATAAATGTTTTCTTTTGTTTTCTTTTAATAATTGTGTCCTTGTTTTCTGATTTCTGTTTTTGATCTTTTTACTTTTCTGACCTTTTTTTTTAATGATTTCATAAATGTTTTCTTTTGTTTTTCTTTTAATAATTGTTGTCATCTTCTGTCTTAATGTCTTTGTAAAGCACTTGGAATCGTCTCGTTGTTGAAATGTGCTATATAAATAAATTTGCCTTGCCTTGCCTTGCCTAAAAGTAAATAAAGATAAAAGAATGATGTGGACTGCACAGTGGGCTTGTGATTAGCACTTTTGCCTTGCAGCAAAAAGATCCCCGGTTCAAATCCCGGCCTGGGCCTGGGATCTTTCTACATGGAGTTTGCATGTTCTCCCTGTGCATGCGTGAGTTTTCTCCAGGTACTCCGGCTTCCTCCCACAATCCAAAAATATGCTGAGGTTAATTGATGACTCTAAATTGCCCGTAGGTGTGAATGCGAGTGTAATTGTTTGTCTGTATATGTAGCCCTGCGACAGACTGGTGACCTGTCCAGGGTGTTACCTGTCTTCGCCCGAGTCAACTGGGATAGGCTCCAGCACCCCTTTTATTCACTCATATTCAAAATTACTATGTTAAACTAGGATTGTATCGTTCAGAATTAGCTAAAGAACACAGATCGTATATTTAAAGTATCTCTAAAATGATAAAAAGATATTTAGAACAAGCTTTGTGGTGTGCTGATAGAATCATAAACTACTGTCAAACCAGACACTGAAATTCTTTGACCACATTTTGGCAAAACAGTTCAGTTAAGTGTGGCTGTATTTTTACAGTAACTTAAGGGTGAAAATTTGTTACTTTAGCATTGCCTGAATGTTTTTAACTTTTTTTTTTTACCTGGTTCAGGAAAAGTAGCAGATATACCAAAGGGTTTGGAAGCAGAGTGGTCTAACCCAGTTTCTGTAGTTTTTGAGAAAAAGGGATTAAAAGTTTTGTGTTTTCAAGAATGGTCTAGCATTCACTATAACACTGTATTTAGGTTGTAGGTTTGACCACTTTGCCACAAAAATCTAGAGTATAAAATATTACAGAAACTTTATAAAACTCAGTTCGAATTTTTGGTGGGTCAGACCACTCTACTTCTAACCCCCTCTTTCATTCCCAACATGTTTTGCAGTGCGGTTGTTTTTTTAAATAATATTCCAGTAAATCCTAAACCTGAAGAGATTATTTGCTCCATGACACACTCTCAGTATCTAATAATAACCCATAAACAAGTTTTTTGACATTTTCAAATAACTGAGAGACAAACTCTGTGAACATCATAGTGACAAGTATCAGGCGTGTTGCTAAAGGGCATTTTGTGGATCTCTGATGTTGCTATTTTGCCTGAGCATGCAATGCAGTCGGTTCGCCCACACAGCTGTCGCTACTTCTTGAGTCACTTCTTCCCGGCTCCTCCACATTAATGTGACTGATCCCAGTTTTGTGAGTGGTAAATGTGTGACCTTCACTCAGGATGTCCTGGGGGTCAGTCACTGCGCAGACAACGGCGAAGGCAGCTTGTAATCGTATAGCCATCAGCAGAACTTGTCCTCGGCAAAATGTTAAATAAATGGGGAGAAAGAGGGAGTCTTTCCTCAGCTGTCCCTTCCAAATTAAATTGGTGAGAAGAGTGATGAACTGCAGCTTTGTGTGTCTGCAGAGGTGAACACCTTCTCTCCTCACCTGCTGGTTGCTGGACTCTCCTAAAGTCAATTTTTCTAAAATGTAGAAAGGCAGGCTCATTTTAAGATTGATGACCACAGATCTTTGAAATTTTATTAAGGATATTGAATGGATTTTGCAGGCCTCAGGGTCAGAAAACTTACCACCTAAGACACCATGTAAAAAAAAATACCCTCGAGATTGAAGACGTCTTAAAGTTCCACCACAGCAGCAACCAGAAGTAAGCAGCTCTTTAGTAAATGTGCTGTTTATTTTTCATGCTGTGTCACGGTTCAGAAGGTTGCTCAGCATAAAGTGTTGCTGCTGCTCACATACTGTGTCTAAATTCAGAGTCGCAGAGGGTTTATTGTGCTGAATTAAAATTGAGAATATGTTGAGAATCCGTTGCACATGCTGTGTCGGCTGACATTGACACATCCTTCACACCTTTAGAACGGCGCGATGAGGAAGTGACACTAAATGTGTCAAAAAAAAACTGGACGATCCTTGGAAGTATCATGGTTGCGTCAGTGGGTCAAGGCCAGTATCATGTCTCGACAACAACACAAGTCTGATTCCAGCTGATTTTTCTGCTTGAATTTGTTGCTTTTCATGAGCCACTTGTGTGTCTATTTTGTGGATGCAAACGTTGTCGTCGAGAAGCTACTTAATATGCAGTGTTGATTGGTGTTAAGCCAGTGAGGGATTGTGTCCTTGTTTCTCTATAGCAGTGGTCGACAGATAGATCTTTGACCAGTGAAAAGTTGATCTAAAAAATATATATAATCATAATTATATAATTATATTTTACATTATGTATTTTTCTGTTAGAAAAATACATAATGTAAAATATTTTTTAAAATACATATTTACTACTTTACACCAATCATAGTTTTGTAGCAAATCTCCGATCTCTGATTGGGTCATCCAAATTGTCAGCTACGCAGCTTACAGGCTACCAGCATTTTAACAGACAAAGAAGAAACCACTCAGCAAAGCTAGCAGTCGAGATGGCGGACAAACACATAAAATAAAGCACACATGTACCACTTCCACTCTGAAGGGGAACATCACTTTTTGTCCACATTGATTAAAGACAAACATGTGCCTCATCTGTCGCCAGTCTACTGTTCTCTCAAAGAAAGATAACTTGAAGCGTCACCATGCCACAAACTATGGCAAGTTCAGCAAGGACTACCCGCCAAAAAGCGCCCCGCGCACCAGCAAAGCTAGGGTGCTGAATACCGCACTAAAGGCCCAGCAGCAACTTTTTATCAAACTGGTGGACAAAAATAAGACTGCGACAGAGGGCTCATTTCATGTGAGTCATGAAAGAAGCCTTCCTACTCTTTTACCACTGAAGGAGAGGACTAGGGGCGAGGACATTTTCACCGAGTTGAAACGGTATGTGTACGACAACAATATTCCCATGCATAAGTTGGTTGCTTCTACAACAGATGGGGCTCAAGCAATGATTGGCACACACACTGGATTTATTGCACTGTGCCACAAAGACCTAGATTTCCTACTTTTTGTCAATAACTGTTGTATTACTCACCAGCAAGCTCTAGCGAGTAAAGTTGTGAACTTTTCCCATGTAATGATGCTGGTGACAAGGATTCAGTACGAGCGAAGGGACTACAGCACTGTTTATTCAAGTCGTTGCTGGATGAGGTTGATGCAGTTTATGGTGACCTGCTTCTGCATGCTGAAATGTGTTGGTTAAGTCGCAGAAAAGTCCTGCAGCGTTTTATTGACCTGTTGCCTGAGACCCGTTATTTCTGGAATCACAGAAAGCGCACCATAAAGAACTGTCAGATGATGTGTTACTGCGTGATCTAGGATTCCTCACAGACCTGACAGCCAAAATGAACGAGCTCAACACAGAGTTGCAGGGTAAAGACAGAGATGTAATGCACATGATTCAGTGCTGTCAGCATATTTAAAGCCAAACTCGATCTGTGGATTTCTCAGCTGAGGAATGGAAAACTCTCACACTTCCCAAACCTGGAGAGACTTTCAAATAATGTGAGAGAAGCCCACCCTGAACAATTCTTTTTCTATCTGGATAAAGTGAGGACTGAATATGACAGGCTTTTTTAAAGAAATGGATAAAATGGAGGACATTGTGAGATTTATCACAACCCATTCATTCCCACAAACAGGTGGTGTTTTCCTTACCAAATGGTGTGGACATGGAAATCATTAAACCTCAAAATTACATTGAATTGCAGGAAAGGGCTATTGATGGACACTTTTGCGGTCTTGTAACAGAGAAAAGCTTCCCTTTCTTTCCTCCTGTGCTGTAAAGGTCAAATCCTATTCTGGCTCCACATATCTCTGTGAGGTGGCGTTTTCACACATGAAAATTATAAAATCAAAGCACAGGACTCATCTGACTGACAGACACCTTGCTGACTGTGTGAGACTAGGTGTCTCCAACTATGAGTCCAGCTACAGTGCATTAACTGCTGGGCTGCAGGTACAACCATCACACTGACTGTGACTGTGATGTACTTAAAAAGGACAGAGGTCCACGTTGATTTGTCTTGTGCTCTGGTGTATCATTCCTGCCAGGATTTGATGCTTCAGTTTTGAATGTTGTAGCATAAACAATGGCTTATATTTGTAAATACATTTTCACTATTCTGCTATTAATTTACACGTCAGCTGTCAAATATATGTTCAAAATGTCTTTGGCAGTAAAACGATACAGCAATTCAATTCAATTCAATTTTATTTATATAGTGCCAATTACATTTCAAATGGTCTCAAGACTCTTTCCAGAACTCATATGAATGAACCCCCAGAGCATGCCCTAAGGCAGCAGTGGCAAGAAAAAACTCCCTTTTAACGGGAAGAAACTTGAGCAGAACCCGGCTTTTTAAATGGAGGGACCCATCTGCTGCTGGCTGGCAGATTGAGAGGGGCAGAAGAAAAGAGAGGGTGGGGGAGGGAGAGGGGTATGGAGAGGGACAGGGACGGGAGAAGAGGGGGGTGGGGAACGAGGAGCATATAGCACACAATTGGATACATGCATAATAAGCTAGATGATATATACAAAGTACAAGCCAACAGCATGAATCATGGATTGATTATGGTATTTCTAAATTTTAGACTCTAAAAGCTGTAAAGTAAATCTGAAATGAATGGTTGATCTTTGTTTTTTTGTCTGGCATGAAAAGTGATGGAAAAGGTTGGTGACCACTGCTTTATAGAAAATACCGGTAGCACCAAATAAACAGTGGATTCCTGAGAATCGGTTACAGTGTGTCAGTGAGAAAAAAACCACAATGCAAGTATGTTTATGTAGCTTTATTTAGTGTTCTTTTATCACACTACTGCAATTATTTTTATCATAATGTAGTGTCTCAACAAAAATTAATTCCAGTTCTTAGGAAATGTGAAAAAGATGTCCAAAATTCATATTAAAGGCATATTTCCAAGCAGTTATAACAGCAAAAATATTTAAAGATTGAACTATTGGTCTCTAAAAGATTGTAATTGTCTTGAAATTAATGAGCTGATCGAGTATGAGGACATAAATGCTTTTTTTTTTTAGCTCAAAGTCAGGGTTCTGGAGAAAATCTGGAGATTTTGAACTTAAATATACCACTTAAATAGCATCAAACACCTTTCTGCTGCCTAAAAGTATAGAAATTATTGTGAATATGAGTATGTAAATCAGTCCCTCCAGGAATTTGCGATGTTGCGATCGCGCGATTTCACACGAAATCAACCAATCTCCGCGAATTTTGTGCGGCCTTGCAAATTTGTATAATCACCGCAACTTTCCCGCGATTTTGGCCCGCCTCCCATGAGTTCCACCAATCATAGCAGCTCCCAGCACAAACCTAATGCACGTACATCACTGAATTCACTTCCTTGTTTATGGTTTGAAGATGCAGACATGTGCGATACTAATATCTCTCATTTACCAACAAAAATTACTGCTGAAGACCGTGATAAACAATTAATTTACTGATGTTCTTCACCAAAGCGGAGCTAAACTGTTTTACACCCGCGCAATACTGTGGTGGCATACAAAAAAAGAAAAAAAATCATCGATTGATACACCTAAAAATAACACGAAACATATAAGAATGGCTGAAATGATCAGATAGCAGACCACATAAATCACCATGATGGAAACTGTTGCATCCAGATCTGTTAGAGCACTGAAAGAATGAAGGTAAATTAGATTATTTATTCAATCTAAGAACACGGCAGAGTTATGTGACGATCAGCGTGTGTGAATTATTCCTCTGTTACCAACATTACTCAAAAACAAACTCAGGGGTTTAAATGAAATTTTCAGGGTCGGTCAGAAATGACACAAGGGCCAAGTGATTAGACTTCGGCAGTGATGTGGCTTAAAGTTTGGATCCATGGATTTGTTATGGATTTCCCATTGAGGTAGCGGCACGGCATCTGATAGCAGCACGGTAACCATGGCAACAAGTGAACGCTACCTCAGCGGCCCACTGACAATCACATGATTGTGATCCTACAACAAATCTACCACTGTGGACGAATCGAAAATGACACAAGGAACAACTGATTAAATTGTGGGGGTGTTTCTGAGTCCCATCAATTCCCATCGCTCGCTACATATTTAGGTCACGCGATTTGGTATGTACACATGCAGAACACACACCTCTCTCTTAGTGCTGTTCTTGTTAGTTGACATGACAAGCCATGAACGTGTGTGTGTGAACACGTTTGTGCCAGGATGTGAAATTAACTTTTTAAGCCACTGGCAGATATGTCTGAATATGATTCATTCAATAGTAAATTAGCATTTTGTGCCACAAATCTACCAACCACTTCATGTTTTTTGTTTCTAAGAGCCCTGTAACGTTAAATTTCTCCTTTGTGAGATTAATAAAGTCTATCTTATCTTATCTTATCTTATGTTAAACCAGTATCTGGCTGCTGCTAATGTCCCACCGTGGTGTGCCACCTTTTGTGGAAATGGGTTGGAACGCAAAATAATTAATTTCGTAATAAATATGGTCAATTACAGCATTGAAACATGTTCGACAAGCTGGAAAAAATGCAGCTTTTTAGCAGTTGTCACTGTCTCCCGCAATTTCATCACAACAAATAAGCTTAAAACATCGCAACTTTTATCGCAATTTTTTAGAAAAGCTGCCGTGAATTCAGGCATTTTTGGCCGCAACAATCACGAAAAACACCCGCGAAATCCTGGAAGGACTGGTAAATGTATTTTGAATGGCATGTTCGAGTCCTGGTTTACTTCAATGCTAGACTCTGAATGTAAATTCAGCATTGACAAAACAACTCTCTTTTTTGTAAAAATGTAGTTTGGTTATATCATCCTTAGCAGATAAAGAAGCCACACTTTCTCTGTATGCTGTAATCAAACATTTTCTGTTCAGCCATAGTGCATTACATTAGTGCACGTGAGTCCCTCCCATTGAAACTGTTGTGTCATGATCTCAGGCTGTATTCTGTTTATTTCCTGTTTTATTTTGACATTCTCTGCCCTTGTGTCTTTTGTTGTCTTAACTTACTGCCTCTGTTTGTTGCCCTGTTTCTGATTGCCCTGATGTGTTTCACCTTGTGCTTGTCTTGTCTCAAAATTACTTTAATGTACAAACATAGTCCTGCATTTTCCATTGGTTTCCATCAGTTTGTCATCCTTGGGCTTCTTATTTTCTGAGCTTTCCTGCCCCTTTAGCTGCTTTGTGTTCACTCCCCTTACCTTTGTAACCATTCAAGTTTGTTTTGATTAGAGTTTTTTTGTACTTTGACCTGCCAATTTGTTATGTCTGCATTTGGATCCATCTCCATTAACCCCTGTGACATGTTTGCCCTCCCTGTGCTTGTAAACAGACCGAGACTGACCAACCACACCGCACTGGAAAAGAAATAGTGCAGTCCAGCATTCAGATGATGTTCTAAAGATACAAGGAATTTAAAATCTGTACTTAATTTACATGGGCTTCTTTCATTGTAGCTCAATCTAAGAGTCTCTAGTGATGCTTATTCTGTTCATTGTTCTGCTCCAAATGGAGTGGAGCAAAGAGAATTGGCGAGAAGAAGATGCAGGTGAGTATGTTTGAACTGACAACTTCCTGCAGCCATGCAATGTATTTTACAATGCTGGCATGGTTTAATGGTTGTGCCTGGATTGAGCTCATGTTCACAACCTTTCAGATTGTTACTGAAAGTGAGGGGAAGGAGAAAGTGTGGCTGAGATGATGGTTTAAGGCTTCTTAGATGCTAAATCCATTAGTTCTGAATGTTGCACATAGAACCTATTACAACTTCAAATGCTAAATAATAGAATATTTGATTACCAGGGTTTTTAATCTACCACACTCAGCCTCAGTTCTGCTCAGGCTTACCTTACCCAAAATACAGATGATCTGACTCCAAATATCCGGCTGCAAAAACTGTTTTTCCAGAAGACCAGATTATTCACCTACATCCTCCTCAAAGCTGTGGTTCCGCCTTACAATCATCCAGCTATCATCATCATTGTGTGAACGTTGGGTGATTTTCCAATCTCTGTGGAATAACTTCAACCCTCATCTGCTGCAGGAGATTACAAGCTATGCCTATCTGAGCTCGCATTGTCTTTCATTCCATAAAACAATTCCTCCGAATCTGACCCTGTATCGCAGATTTTTATAAAACCTTAGATGCTTGTGATTGTAACTGATTCTCATGTCCATGGTTTTGGCATCATAATTACTGCAAAAATGAAGGTGGTACTGATTTATTGATGATGACATGCATCACGTAACCCTGCTGAAAATCAAAGATCGAAAAGATGTCAACTAAAACCTTTGATTAAATTTTGTCACATCACTTTTGCTACGCATTCTCAAATTTGTTTGTGACATAAAGGTGAAATATCCCAACTATCTTTCTTCCTCTTCACATTTCTGTCTATACTTCATCGCTTTCTTCAACTTTAATGAGGCTGAAGCACCATAAAAACTAAAAACAACACACAACTTTATGAAGCTATATATAGTGCAGGTAGAAACGCAGAAATTCCAAGCAGCCCACAGCGTCTTGATTCGTATGATTGCAGAGGAGTGGCGTCATGCACCAACAAAGGTGACACCACAGGTACTTAAAGCCTTCTGCCGCCGTGTTTTTCTTCTTCTTCTTCCTTTTATCTCCTCACCTTTACTCCTTGTCTGCATTCATTTTCACTGTCTGCTCATCTGCACCGTTTCACTCCTCATCAACCGCTTTTTTCATCTGCTGTCAAATGATCTTGGAGACCGGTTTGATCCCCAGACCAGCTTCCTCCTCCTTCCCTCGCGTTGATCTGTCAGCCTCGCCTCATTCCTCATCGTCTGCCATGTTTTTCACTTGCTCCCTCTCATTCTTATGCTCATCTGGCTGCTCCGCCTTCCTCCTTTGTTTCTGTTTCTTGTCAACTTTTTCTCCTCTTCTGACCTTTGCATCCTTTATTTCCCCTCCCAGTGCATTTCCCATCTTCTTTACTTCGACCGTTCACTTACTCCCATTGCTTCTGTTTTCATGTTTTCCTCCCTTCTTTGACCGCTTCTTCTTAATATTATTCTTCCACTCCGCTTTGTGTCATCTGCTGTATTCATATCTAACTTCTTTAACTACACCTACTTTTAACTTTTTCCTCTTGAATCAGACACAGCCAGTGACAGAATAGACGTAAAAGTATAGAAACAAGCAGCACAAGTGTGTCATGCTGATGCTCTGTAAGCCAAGCAAACTCTTTGTGTTTAATCTGTATTATTTGGATTGTTAATGTGACATTGGGGTGGAACTGCACTCCAAGGTACTGACTTTTTATGATGTTTGTTTGGATTTTGTGTAAAATGTTTTGATAATTTTATTTTATAAAGAGACATAAAGCCCAGCAAGTTGCCCATATTACACTGTTTTCACCTGTGACTACTTAGATTAATATATGTTTTGTGACATTCGTAGGAAAAGTGCTGGTTGCTGTTCACTTCATATTATTTGCTTTACATTTTAATTTAATGTCTAGTACTTTGGTAGGTGTGGAGTTGTTGTGTTGGCCTCTGGTTGCAGTAGTGTCTGAAGAGGGTGTCAACCTCTTGATTTGTAGTGATATTGGAAGTGTTTTTTTGTCGCACTTGTCGCACTGTGTATTTTTCTCTATTGGTAAAAGTATTTTTTTCTCATTTTGTGGTTTTGTTTATTCACTAGCATACTCTTAAAGTTCTTCAGCTTGCTAGTTTGTGTCACCATACTGCAGCAAAAACCTTTGAATTTTTTTTTCTAGAACTGATGTTAGTGACTCCAATTTTAATAAATCAGACTGTTCAATAATGATAATAATTTTACTGGAGTTCTGAAAACAAAGTTTCAAAATTTGCTTTACAACACAACACATGTCAAATTAGATGAATAATAAAAACTATATCAGTGCATAAATGAGATTGCAAGGATGCAACACAAACAAGACAAAACAGTTGAGATAAATCAAGATTTTTTAGAAAGCCTATCTAAGTGTTTTCCACTAAAAAATATATATATTATGATTGACTACAAAACTAACCTAATGTTCCAGTTTAGACCTTGTAATGTAATTTAAAGTGTGATTTTATCTGAGTTATTTACATACTAGGGATTACATCCTATAAAATTTATATAAAGTGCTACGATACCCGACTGTGACATATAGTAAGACTAAAACCCTATAATTTTTTAACTTTTGGAGATTGATTTGACTAATTTATAGCTCTTTTTGGGGAAAAAAAGTATTTTATGTATTTACCTGAGAGAGATACAAAAAGGTAGAAGACAAAGAGGACAAGGCACAAACGATGAAAGAGAAGACACAAGTCCTTAAGTCCCCATTGTCCTACTTTTCTTCTTTGACCTTCCCACCATTTTTTGTCTGCCAGCTTCTAATTCTCTTCCCGACTCTCGCTTCTCTTTAATGTTTCTTTACCTCTTATCTATCATTTCCTTTTGTCTCTCTCTTATTGTCTTCTGCCATTAGCTCACCAGTCTTTCCTGCCTTCTATTAGTTTTTCTTTCAGGCTCTTTGCTTCCTCTCTTTTCTCTCGCCCTCTCTCTCTCTCTCTCTTTCTGGTTCTTTCATTCATTCTCTATGTCTGTCTACCACCACTCGCTCTCCTTTGCCCCCAACTCCATCACACAAACTGACACACACCTTCACAGATACACACTTTTTCCTCATTCATATTCCACCTGTGTCAGTCTCCTTGGAGTTGTCTGAGGGAATCAAATCCACCTTCAAATTCATCTTCTTATTCTTCTTATTCCCTCTCTGACTCAAGGTCTTCCTTTCTCTACTCCCCTCCTCTCAGTAGTGTGTGTTGTGAGCAAGTGCAACGGTCTGAGCATACGTACTTCAGGATTTTGTTGTTTACACCGACACAGGAACACAACCTAAACACTGTTTACACAATGGTGCATTCACTGTCTACACAATGGTGTCCAAGTTTTTCCCAAACACGTCTCACTAAAAGCAGAAGACGTAACAGACAAGGACACAGTGAAATGAAAGAAAAAGAAGAGACAGCTGGATGAAAAAAGAGGAAAATCCTATCTATTCTCTGCAGAGGACAGTCAAGGATGCCTGCAGCTTTAAAGGATGTTGCCCATGTTATTTATATTCTCTGCATTAGGAAGTATTGTGACATATTTCTGTCAGCAGCAAGAAAGCAAAAACAAAACTTTCCAGTAGAATAAGAGGTAACCTGCATGTCGATTTACCTTGAATAGTTGTACTTTTCAATACAATTTTTTTTAAATGCCATGAATAGATGAAACACAAAGTCCTGAGGCCCACTTATGAGCGTTCAAAGATCACATTATTACAGGTGATACTGAAGTGTAACCTCTGTTTCTGTTCTTTGGTGCTGTTATTCAGTAGCTTGCTAAATTAAAACTGTGACAATCTGAAGAAAGAGCTCCGTTGTTCAAAGAAGTGGAAATGATTTTGCTTTTACGCAGTGGTGTAGTCCAGGGTATACGGCGGTATACGGCGTATACCCACTTATTTTTCAGTTAGCATTGCGTATACCCACTTCTAATGCTCCCTGGTGCGCATCATTCAGTAATATCTGTGTGCCAGGTAGCCCTCTTTTCCTTAAGGATGATGAAGCCATGAACAACCCTCCTCTGCCTGTAATTGGCTGGTACATGCTACCTTCACTGATTCGATTGGTTAACTTTAGGGATGAGCCAATCAGAGGCAGAGTAGGGCGGGTCATACAGAGGAAAATTTTGCTAACACCTCTGTGGCACTCCAGTTGATTGACAGGTCTGCTTGAAAGATGCGCGGAAATGCGAGAAAGTCAGAATAAACACCTTTCAAGTGAGTGGTACGTATTGAGCGAACCTACTTTCATGGACGATGTAATTCTCAGGTAAGTTTTAAGGTGGTTTCCAAATGAATCATTGTTTTAAACTACTGGCAACATGACTGCACATTTCAAGGAGAGGATATTTTGTTGCCAGTGGTTAAAGCTGCAGTCAATTCCAGCCATTTTCAGTACAAAAAAATCGCTAATATTCTATTTGTAAATAAAAATATGACGAGAAATACAGGGAATATTGGACGCGCATCGCGAGATGCATTTCCTTGAAAACAACCTATTCGTGGATCATATACCGACTTCAAGACATGTTTTGGACAAAATATTTTACTGGCTTGTGTCATCTGGATGTCTAAGGTTGGATTATGGCCGTTTTTTGTGGAATATTTTCATCCGTGTGTAATAATGAACCCGGAAATGTGAGTCGCACTGTGTGCGTTGAAGCCGTGTATAGAGAACGGATGGATGGATATTCGTTGTTTGTCAGACAAATGTGTTTATATTACCGCTGTGGTAATCACATCTGAAAGTAGTTTATACCGGCGGATTCATGAGAATCTAAGCTTTCCATCGGCGTATAGTGTTTGTATAATCGCGTTTGCATTTTCAGACATTTAGCAAATTGCTTATACAGATCTCAAAGTGCACCGCGGGCGGGACACTGAAGCGCAACTGAAGCGCAATGGGTTAAACTGAGTCTAACGTTATTCTAACGTAAGTCTGAAGCTAGCTAGATTGGGATAATGTGGGAAAACCTCTAGGCTGGTAGTTGATTTTAAAGTAAGTAAAAACACAAGAATGGGGACAGGTAGTTTAAGATTCGACCTAAAACAATATTGAGGTTTTATTCATGATGAAATATGAACAAGGATGCACTGTCAACTTCATATTTGAAGTATTTTATTTAAATAAATGTTCAAAAGTAACTGAAACACCATGTTTGCCTCATGATAAATACATGTTACATTGATCCAGTTTGCTTGTGTGACCAGTAATAACTACAAACTGCTCCTAATCAAGTCATGATAATTTTATAATAGTGGGCAAGTAGAAATGACTGAATAAATTGAACAGAATAGTCTTCTATGTCACTGTTTCTAAAACTGGGCGTTTTTCTGGACTAATTAAAAAAAAAAAGGTGAAAATTAAGAGTATACCCACTTCTCCAGGGACCACTACACCACTGCTTTTACGGGTTCACTGATAAGCCGCAACATTAAACTGCTGATAGTTGAAGCAAATGACACCAATTACCTCATTACAATGCGATATTCTGCAGAAACAAATTGGGTTCTGGGATTCTGGTGAATGTTATTTTAATGTAATGCTGCTTTCCAATAGCAACATCCTTCAAAAATTGCTAAGAAACAGCTCGAGGACCATGACAAAGAGCTCAGTTTGTTGAACCTCACTCTCAAGCTCCCAAAAGATCTCAGTCAGGTCTAACCAAGCATCAAGCATCCTCAGGATAGGCTGGAACAAGCCTGACAAACTCAGGCTCTACTTCCATAACCAACATGACCTAAAGGATCCTTTGCCAGTGGTAGTTTTTGTAGTTAGCTGGTTTATTCGTCTATTTTTGGAGGGATAATGCCCAATTTAAAGTAACTGCACCACAGTTAGCCAGCAGCTAAATTAGCATCTATTGTCCCTGAGCAGATACAGAAAAAGAAAACAGCCATGGAACAATAAATACAGCATATAAAACAATGCAACACCTAAAAGTACATCAGTGTGGTGATACAAATATTTGATATAATCAAAGCATACAGGGAAAGTAATGTGAAAATAATTTCAGCAATATATCAAACACTAAATCTACAAGATAAACATACAACTAACTATATAAAACATACCTGGGAGAAGGAACTTAACATGGAAATTACAGATGATGATTGGCTAAATATGTGGAAGATTCATCACACATCCACTAGTTTGCGGACATGGAGAGAGTTCTGGAAAAATTTGGCACGCTTCTTTATTACACCAAAAATTAAAAAAAATAAACAGTTAAACCAACATCAGAAATGTTGGCGAGAGTGTGGAGAACTTGACATAGATCACTCGCATGTTTATTGGAGGCACATATAGGGACACGACAGTTAGGGCCCCGAGGGCAGGTGGGGGCGGGAACGATGGGCACTGTGGTGAGGCGGGTGGCAAGGCTATACGGCCCTGTCTCCCCCTCATCACCCTTTTACCTGCCTCCCCTGCTCTCCAATCTTTTTTTTTAATGCACCACACACACTCACCTTGGGGGTAGGTCTGGGATGACTGACGCCTCGCCCAGCCTCCCCACTTTTAATGCACCACATGACACTCAGGGTTACACTATCACGGTGCTGGGATAATGTTTCCCGTCAGGGATCGGGAAATGTATTAATAGGGGAGTAATGGGTGGGTTTCACAGCTATGGCCTCTCTGGTGGGATCCGGCCCCCTTACGTCTATGGGGCGGCGGGGTGTACCATCATCCGTGTCGCTGTGGCTGGGGGTCCCCAGGGCCGGGGGGTTGTGGCCTGTGGGGGTTCTCCTGCATGCCTGACAGGTCCCGGGCTGGTGCAGTGGCTCTTGGTGGGCTGCGGGGTCTGGATCGACTGTCCTGGTGGGCGCGGTGGCTGTGGCGCGGGCTGGTGGTGTGTGGTGGCTCTGTCCTGGTGGGGGGGTCGGTTCGCGTGGGGGCCTTGGGTGTGCTGTGCTTGCCCGGGGGCTGGTGCGGGGGGGTATGCGGGGTGCCTCCCCGCTGGCGTCGCCGGGTCCCACCGCTCTGTCCATTTCCACCCTCTGGGCTCGCATTGGGACCCGGCTCCGGTTCCCTCTGGCCAGCCTCCGGTGACGGCCTGCCCAGTGATGGACTGGTTGCCGTCCCTTCGGTGGGGCACTCTGCCCCTGTGTGTGGCTTCCTGGCTGCTTGGGGCCCAAGGGTTTTCTAAACATCAATTAGCCTTTCAACACCATTAGCTAACACAATGTAGCATTAGAACACAGGAATGATGGTTGCTGGAAATGTTCCTCTGCACCCCTACGTAGATATTGCATTAAAAATCAGTCGTCTGCAGCTAGAATAGTCATTTGCCATGTTAACAATGTCTAGACGGTATTTCTGATTTATTTAATGTTATCTTCATTAAAAAAAGATTTTCTTTCAAAAATAAGGACATTTCTAAGTGGCTCCAAACTTTTGAATGGTAGGTGTAAAGCAGTTCAATGCGTGCTTCCCTTTACTTTGTTTCCCTGAGTAAACTGCTAATTGATTAACTGTCTGCAATGAAAACAAATATTGCAACCACGGCAGATTGCAGTGTAAAGGAAAATCGTGTTGTGTTTTGATTTGCTTTCATTGTTGTTTACCGTATGGTCTGTGCGAACACAACTTGCAGTTCAGCCAAAAATTCTGAGAATTTTTTGCTAATGGCTCCTCTGTTGTGCTTTGGAGCGAACATTTTTATGTTTTTTACAGTATTTCACAAATGATGTTTTTTTCGGCAGAATAAAGTGAGTGCAAATGTTGCATTTCTGGTAAATGTTTAAATTGGACATGTAGAATAAATTTATTTTGATAAAATATCATGATTCTAAGCTCAGACTTCCTGACAGAACTGCTCAAAAATTGTCATAAAGTTACAAATTTCTTCAAGTTTGTTTGTTGTTACAGTTTCTGGCTTTCATATTTGGTGTAATTTGGTGATTTGTTATAAATATATCATGTGATTCAAATCTGACATCAGGTTTTGGGGTTCAGAAGGTTAATGTGAGCAACAAAAAATGGCTTTTAAAAAAATAATAGCATAAAACACATATTTTTCATTAAGGTGCATTTATCGCGGTTTTCTTCAACAAGATCATGATCCAGTCAAAACCCAACATGTCCAAAAGTTTTGTGCTTATTCATTTGTCGTGGGAGATAAAACAACTGCATAACTCAGAATAAATTAGTCGTGAATGTAACTTGTTAAAACCCTCAGCTCTGATCTCAGGAACAGAGAAGAGGTTTATCTATCTCAGCTTCAGTCAGAATTTTCACCAGAGACCAGCTGAGATGTACATTTTTGCTGTTTTATGAGCTAAAATGGACCTAAAAGGCCAATTTTCTGTTTTTTCATGACTTCAGAGTGGTGGGAGATCTTTCCGAACATGACCTGAGACTGGTCTTTATTTAAAGCACAACTTTAGCCCGCGGTCCATTACTCCTCCTCCTCCTCCTCCTCCTCCTCCCCCTTCTTCTTCTTCTTCTCCTCTGACAGGCCGCTGGGTCTCCTGGTGAGCGCTGACCTTTTCTCCTGGAGGAGAGAAAGAGTGAGAGGCGGCAAATGAAGCAAGAGGAGGAGTGGTGTGTGTAAATGAGTGAATGATAATTCATCAGGATTGAAAGATAATTGTTGCACTGAGGTTGTGTGTGTAGAAGTGAATGATGAATCTGTGTGTTGTCTGTTTTTGAGTGTGTTTACGAGTTGGTTAAAATGCGAGATAAAACAAATGAGGGACACAATTGTTTGAGCGTGTGCAAACCATATGTCCACAGTTGTGTGTGCGTGTGGTGATCTGATGGGAAATAAAGATATTTACAGCATTTGTCTTCATGTGGTAACCATGACGACGTCACAGTGGGAAAGGCTGTCTCTCTCAATGCATTATGACATCAATGTTTAAGCCTCAAAACACACTATATATGGCTCAAATGCTGTAGTTAATCCGGCTAATAAACACAAAAGCACACATTTTACATGTAAATACACAAACTAGCTGCAAATGTTTTCCCTCATACACAAACACTAACACACACAATCAGTTAGATGGACGCAAACTCCAGTGAAGCAAATGAGAAAAACTGTTCCCACTCTCAGATGGAAACGTGCGAGACTCCGAGAACACATTGCAAAGTGGTAACACCAGGTGTGTGTCTGTGTTTCTTTAAGTCAACGCTTGGCAAGGAGTCTGCATGTCTGGTTCTGTGTCATTACAGAACACTGGGAGACTTTTTTAATCTGGATCTGCGCCAGTATACACATTGTGATTGACCCGGTAACGCTCGTAAGCACAGGCTGAGTGAGTATTCTGTATTTTTAATGTCATTCTCATAGTTCACAATCAAATTATGCATGATGTTGCAAAGCATTTTAAGATATCAGTATCACTGCCACTGGACCAGTTGATTTCTGCTGAAGCTCCTACGAAATAAACGTAATCAAGTCAAATTTATGTAAATGGTACATTTTTTGGAGGTTGGAAATTCTGTTTTATATGTATTAAGATGGGGAACAACAAAATATGTGCAAAAAAGAAAAACAGGAAACTAGATAAATCTTGAAAAAAACTATTTTTAAGACAAAATAAAAACAGCACAATCAAGAAGAACAGTATATTAACTTGCAAGCTTAATTTATAAAATAAAATAAGTATACAGTACTGAAAGATTAACATCACAATGAGTAGGGTTGGCCAATACAGCTTGAAAGTCCATTACAATAGATTTTTTAAATTTAGTTTAGGCCTATATAATCAATAATTACTGATCATTTTTAAATTACCCATTTTTATTTAAGGTCTGAAAGAAAAAACCTCTTTAGCCTATTTAGCAAGGTAAAATGATGATCATTTCAATGTTAACGATAGTTAAAAACACACAAATCAATACATTTTACACAAAAAAGTAAGTCATAATAAGCAAATGATCTCATTTTTACAGATTTCCCAGTGTGGAAGTCTGACAGACAGTTCATGAGACACAGAGGAAGCACTCTGATTTATTTTTATTTTTTATGGCGGTTTGTATCTAAGTTCAATTAGGTACAAACTCCTGAACATTCTCTCTAATACTTTTCTTATTGTCACTGATGAAGCGTCTATTCCCAGCACAGTGAAGTTTTACTCCCAAACCTAATTAAGGTCAATCAAAAGTCATTGAAAACATATTTTTCTTCAGATTTCTCTCAAAGTGCCCATATATGCTCATTTTCAAGTTCATAATATCACTTTTTGCAGGTTACTAGAATATGTTTTCATGTTTTTTTTTCAAAACACTTAAATTTTCTCATATTGTACATTACTGACACACTTCTCACGCTCTGTTTAAAATACTCGATTTCACTTCCGGTGTGTTAAAAGGCCCTCCCCCTGAATAGCCTCATCTGCTCTGATTGGTCAGCTGTGATGAGGAAAGCCTGGTATTGTTGGTTATGATCCATAACTTCACATTTATGAATTTAGGGATAAAACTGTAAGAGAAGTGGCTCTAGCAAGGAAATAATTGGTCATTCTTTGATGATGTAGATAAGTAACAAAGGAAGCACCTGAACTTTGAGGTGTTTCATGAAGATAAGAAGTGCTTTCTGTGCTGGAGAGAAGCTCCATTTTTAATGCGCAAAAAAGCAGTTTAACAACACACTGAACCCAACAACCCAAAAAGCACAATTTAAGATCTTTAAAAGTGTCAATGAGGGAAGAAACATTTTATTGACAGAAGAAAAATCAGTTTTAAAGCTATTGAGCTGCCGCCACAAGGGCACGATCTCCTTTACTCACCAGCCTGGATCACAGAAGCAGCTGTTGTGAGGATCTACACAAATAAAGGAGTCTTCAGATCAATGCTGAATTCAACCGGTGAACAGCATAAAGATGCTGGTACAGGTGTGATTGTTTGTATTTCTTATGGCAGCTGCAGACGAGACGTTAAAGTCGTCAATACTCAGGTACAGACAGTAACAATAATCCAACCTTGAGGTGGGTGATAAAGAGCTTCATGTCATTGATGTCACACAATAAAACACTAGTTTACTCCATTTTCTGTTGTCTGCTAATTGAACCACTATGTATGTTTTGCCACCATTGAACAAAATGCGTCTAAACTTTGCTTTGTGCAGATAAAGGTGGAGATGAGAGAGGATGTTAAGAGGAACAGATGACAGTTTTCCCCATTCAAATGGACACAGAAGTGCAAGAAATAATTGCAAAAACAGAAATTCTCCATCTTACAATATGGCGGGTTAAGGTTTAGCATGTTAATATTAGCATTGTATGTTAGTGTTAACCACATAAGACAGCTGAGGTCAAGACATCGACTTTCCAACAGTTAGTTATATAGTCAGAGTGGCAAGTACTACAACTACAGGAAGTTGTAATCATTGTGTTGGCATGTACCATTGCAAGAAACTTTGTAATATAATCCTTGACACTGGTCAACTAAGACTTTGTTACTTGAAATTTCAGCCACAGCCCAACTCGCGCAAGTGTGCGAGGACCTGTTCAACGCTGCTTGCAGGTTTAGTTTTGCTTATGCTTTTACCTCTATGATGGTCTCAATTTCATTTTAACAAACTATGTCTCCAAATCTCAGCAGCAGACTTGAATATTAAAATCTCATTATTACAAACAGAAATATTGGCGAGGCTGTCAGGATAAAGTCCAGCTTGCAATAACCAAGGCCTTCATTTAAGGTTCATTTCTGCAGAATCAACCAAAGAGAGTCTCATTAAGATTAGCTCCACCGTTCAGCTGCGACATACTGAATGGTGGAAGAAACTGATCTCAAGAGTGGCAGACATACACTTCTTGCACGGCCACCTTAATCAAGTAGAAAGCAGTGCAGCTCAAGTGTTTTTCAATGAGAGGAGGGGCTCACTCGTAGAATTCTCTCCGCCTGTCGGTGACACAGTTGGATCCCTGCTTTTAGGGGAAATGCAGGGAAATCATGAAGTGAATTAGAGGTAGACAAAGTGAAAAAATCACAACACCTCTCCCAGCGTGTTGTAAACATCTCAGACTGAAGATATGTCGCAGTGTAAAAGAATCTGAAGGATTTTCTTTGTTTCCTTTTTTTTCTTCCCTGTGATAATACTCAGGTGAAGCTGTGTTTCCAAATACTATCCATCACCTTGCTGTGTGTGTGTGTGTGTGTGTGTGTGTGTGTGTGTGTGTGTGTGTGTGTGTGTGTGTGTGTGTGTGTGTGTGTGTGTGTGTGTGTGTGTGATATAGTTAGTCGAAGACAAGAATTGGACAGAGAAAGAGAGAGAAAGTGAACAAGAGGGAGAAAGAAGACAAAGAGAGAGAGAGAGAGGGAGAGAGAGAGAGAGACAGAGAGAGAGAGAGAGAGAGAGAGAGAGAGAGAGTGAATCATTCCCTGAACAGACCACCTCGACAGCGTGATATCAGATGCATTATTTGATGATTGGATCGCCGGCTACAAAAGCTGATAGATCTCCGCCTGAAATTGATTTCTGTCTGGATGTGACTCACACACACACACACACACACACACACACACACACACACACACACACACACGCACACACACGCACACCAAAGCTATGAGACAGAAAGCCAGCAGAAACTAATTACCAGTTCACAGTGTCTGAGAAACCTGAACCTCAATGAAAACACCTGAAGGACTGGCAGGCCAGCAACCAGAGACAAAATAAATTGGGAAATTAATGTTCTATTATTAGAGGGGTAGAGGGAGCGTCGGCTGGTATTTTCAAAGGGTCTGATGATTTGATCGCCTTTAGGGTCACTTTTGGTTGTTTTTTAGGTGCAGTTTAATCGAACTATGAAAAATAATAGCATACTGATGAACAAACTTTAAATTACTGGATTCCAAGTTGTAAACTCAAATGAACAAACGATTTTTCTGTCACTTGAGGCTGCGCAGGATTATTTTTGATTTGTGTAGGATTTTGGGTAGCAGTTTTGTTTTTTGTGTGATTTTTGTGTGTTCTGTCCATCCATTCTCTATACACCGCTTCATCCTCTCTAGGGCAGCGGGGGTGCTGGAACCTATCCCAGCTGACTCGGGCAAAGGCAGGGGACACCCTGGACAGGTCGCCGGTCTGTTGCAGGGCTACATATACAGACAAACAATCACTCTCGCATTCACACCTTAATTTAGAATAACCAGTTAACCTCAGCATATTTTTGGACTGTGGGAGGAAGCCGGAGTCCCCGGAGAAAACCCACACATGCCACTTTTGTGTGTTCCTGTCACATTTTTTTAGTCACTGTGGGCTCATTTTTCACTGCATTACAAAGCCCTGAGCATCTATGGAAACAGAACAACCATGACTAGAAGTAGAGGTAAGTCGAAGGTGTTTTCTGTGCAATAGGGGAGAGTAGGGTAAGATGAGACAGCTTTTACTTGAGGTGTCGTTACAGTGGAGACATGACAGTAATGTCTGAGGATGTGGGGCATCCCTGGGAATAATCATTCTGAATCTAAAATAAGCAATTTTTAAAATGTGGTTTTCCAAAAAAAAATTTTAGATAAGGAGAAAATACATTGGGATACATTGTGCCATCAATAATGTTGAAGTAGAATTTAAACTTTTATAGCTCATATTTTTTTATTATTATTATTTATTTATTTCATTCATTAAAAAAATACAACACTGCATATGTTAAATGAATGAAAAGGAGTAGAAAGAAGCTATAGCTTATAATTTCTGCCCCTTATCAATAATAATTTTAACACATTTCAGTAGTATTTGGCTGTCACACACAGCCTTTTAACCAACATTTAACATGATCTAAAGATAAAAAAAAACAATTTCCGGTTATTCACAAGTATCATATCTCTTCAATAGCAACTCTTTCACATTTTTCTTAAAAATACAAATCGACTGAGATCTTTTAATTTCAGAATTCAGATTGTTCCACAGATTGACGCCTTGGATTGAGATGCATCTTTCTTTTGTTTTTGTGCCTGTTTCACGTCTCAAAAAGACTTCAGTTCCTCTTAGTTTGTACCGACCTTCTCTCTTTTTAAATCTGTTTTGCAAATTCTCTGGCAATGTTTTTTTGTGAGCTTTATACATTGTTTTGAGAAGATTAAATTCAACCAATTCATTAAATTTTAAAGATTTAAATTTTACAAATATAGGATTTGTGTGGTCTCTGTATCCGCTTCCGTTAACGACTCGAATGGCACGTTTCTGTAAAAGGAAGAGCGGTTCAATATAAGTCTTACAGGCATTTCCCCACGCTTCAATACAATATGTCAAATATGGAACAATAAGTGAATTAAATAACAGAAACAAAGCGCGACTATTTAGTGATTCTTTGACCTTATGTAACACTGCTATGGTTTGTGAAACCTTTGTTTTAACCAGCTCTATATGGGCTTTCCATGTTAAATGTTCATCAATCATAACACCTAAGAATTGTATTACATTTGTCCTTTTAATCTCAAAATCTTGTATAGTTAGTGTAGCATCAGTGTCTTTGCGCCTACAACTAAAGATCATATATTTAGTTTTGCTAAAATTTAAAGACAATCTGTTTGCATTGAACCATTTCATCATTTTCTCTAACTCGTTCTTTACAGTTAGCAGTACATCTTTTATATTTTTACCGGAATAAAATAAAGTGGTATCATCCGCAAACAAGATACATTTCAATAATTTAGAGACAGTTTCAATATCGTTTATATACAGAAGGAAAAGCATTGGTCCAAGGACCGATCCTTGTGGTACTCCACAAGATACATTACAATATTTGAATTTTATGTTGTTTAATTCAACAAACTGTTTTCTGTCTTTTAAGTAACTCTTGACCCATTGATGAGCAACACCTCTTATACCGTATTTATATAATTTATGCAATAATATTTTGTGATCTAAAGTATCGAACGCTTTTTGAAGATCAACAAAGACGCTCACTAAGACATGTTGTTTATCCATGGCATTGGTGATTTCTTCGGACAGTTCCATAATTGCTGTAGCGGTCGAGTGATTGTAGCGAAATCCATATTGGCTCTTCGTTAAAATGTTATGTTTTCCAATAAATTTGTGTAGTCTGATCACAAACAACTTTTCTAAAATTTTAGAAAGTTGTGGTAGTAATGATATTGGTCTATAATTAGAAATGTCATTCTTATTTCCTTTTTTGTGAAGTGGAATCACTTTTGCTATTTTCATATGATCTGGAAATATCCCCATAGTGAATGATAAATTGCAAATATAAGTGAAAGGTTCGATTATAACATCTATGATTCTCTTTATTAGTGACATATTCATGTCTGTATCGTCGGTAGATTTTTTATTTGCAAATTTTTGAACTATTGTTATAATTTCTCTTGGTTGTACACTTTCAAGGAAAATACTATTGATATTAGGTGTAATTTCACATTGAATGTTAACATCTGGGATATTTTGTGATAGACTAGGACCAATATTAGAAAAATAGTTATTAAATTCATTGGCAATTTCCTCTTCTCCATGAATCTCCAAGTTATTCTTTTTAGTAATGTAATTCGGGAGAGTTTTTTTCGTCTTGCTTTTTTGTAGGACTGTATTTATCACACCCCATGTGCATTTAATACTACTTTTACTCTTGTCTAATAGTTTGGTGTAATAGTCCTTTTTCTGTCTTCTTATAATTGATGTTAATTTATTTTTATATATTTTATACCTGTCCTCTGCGTCTTTTGTTCTTAATTTGAGAAACATTCTGTAAAGATAATTTTTCTTCTTACAAGCGTTTTTTAGTCCGTTTGTCATCCATGGGTTTTTCAAAGCATTTTTCATACCACGACCATGAATTTTGATTTTTTTACAATTTTTGTCGTATAAATAAATAAGTGTGCTAATAAAAGAATTGTAGGCGTTATTTAAGTCCATGGTATAGACGTGATCCCATTTCTGTTTTTTGAGATGTTCTCTGAAAGCCTCTAGTGCTTTTCGGGATTTATCTCTTATGATTTTTTGAGTATCATCTTGGTCAATATCTACACTCAAGTTTTCACATATTGCAAATACTGGCAGATGATCACTCACATCTATCATAAAGATGCCACTTGTTATTTCACTGTGAATATTTGTGCATATATTGTCAATGGTTGTTGCACTATGGGAAGTGATCCTTGTTGGTTTCGTTATCATAGGACATAGGCCTGCACTTTTCATTATATTCTTAAAGTCAGTTGTAGCAGTAGTACTTCCAAGGTCTATATTGAAATCACCACAGATGATTACAGTTTTGTTTTTTACCATCTCAAACGTTTCTATTAACTTGTCAGTAAACAAGTCCGCACCAGGTCCCGGTGGCCTATATATACAACTAATCAACATGTTTTTACCTATATCATTAATTATTTCTATGGTTAACATTTCCATCAAGGTGTCAATTACAGTTTTACTTTCAATAACTTTACACTTCAACTTTTTATCTACATATTATGCAAGATATGTCTATTTGTTGATCCAAGACCTGGCGGTCAGGTCCTGTTCTCTTGAACCCTGTTCTGGTTACTTATTTTTTTTGGTCCATGAATCACTTTAAAGTAATTCTGTTGATCTTCATCTGCCACCTGACATTTGGACTTCCAATTCTTTACTTCTCCTACAGCACTCTCCAAATCCTTAAGAGAAGTTGAAGCCCTGCCTGTCTTCCACTTACACACATCATCTCCAAATCAAAATGTCTAAAATGTAAAAATATAGAATTACAGTTACGTCGTTTACCAATAATAGCAATAGGTGGTAGCCAGTGTCTCAATTAACCTCACTGACACCATTTTAACAAAAGTGCATTATCCAACAGTCTCGCACGAAAAAGAAAACATGAAAAATATACTTTAGACATCAAAAAACCCGTTTTGAGAACTAAAATGTTCTCACCTCTTACTCCATGTGCTCCTTGTCTTCACTGGGAGAGTAGAATGAATTCCTCCTCAAAAATATTTGGTCACATGACCAATTTTGTACATGTTTTCTAGAAACAAGGAATGTCTCAACTCATCCACTGGTTCATTTTACCTCACTGTCCCTTGTAATGAGATAATGTCATCAATAAACAAAATACGAAAGCTGAATTTCTTTGATTATGCATTTTACAAAATTGAAAAGTATGGAACCAACATTTTTCCAAATGTCAACTGTTACGGCGGGTACAGAGGCTCAAGGGCAGGAAATGAGAATGCAGACAAATGAACAGTTTTATAATGCTTTTATTTACAACACAAGAAAAAGACAAAAAAAACTGCAACAATTTACCGGAACGAGAAAAACTGGAAACGAATGTACAACCTAACAGGAACAGATCTAGATACCCTCTAGAGGGTAGGCGGACGAATTACAAGAACTGATAAAATAAAGCAAAGTTAACCTACGTATGGTAACACCGAGGCAGGAGAACAACCAAACAGGAATGACCAAAACAGATAACAAAATTCTAGACTTATAGCAATCCTGTACCAGAAACCTTAAGACTAAAGATTACCTCAAAACTGAGAATGACAGCAAACGAACCAGAAGAAATACAATATTTAACCAGATGTCTATACAGAATAGTGCGTGAAAAGCCAATGAGCTTAGAAAGTATCAGCAAACAAACTAGTTAACAATAGCAAGTCTGGTAGTACTAGGGCTTGAGAACTTCATTGACAGTGCTGGGGAGAGTGTCTTATTTGGGGGACCAGATTCCGACCAGTCTTGGGGAGGATGAGTTGTTCCCAGATGTTACGGTAGCCAGTGGTGGTGTGTTTGGCATCCGTGGAGGAAAGACCGGAGGGTTGCCGTCCAAGATGTTGAGAACGGCATCCTAAGTGGTGTGGCTGGTGTCACAGTAGCATGGCTGGCAGCAGGTGTGTTCTTTCAGGAGCACAGGGAATCCTTGGAGAACCGGAGAAACAGCAGAAGCCGAAAGGTAGGCGGTGGAAACAGCAGATCTGAGTGACACAAGCAGGCGGGAGTCAGTTCTAAACAGAGAAAACAGAATTACTGCAAGAACTAGAAGTTGACTCAGACTGAATAGTTCGCAGAACGAACTGGAGGTTGTTTCACAGTCCAGCGTCGAATCAGGGCCGTAGCCAGGATTTTGGAATAGGTGAGGTCCATGATGTGCTCGCAAAGCGCGCGCCGAAAATTTTTCAATGTTTTTTTTAAATATTTATTTTTATATTTTTTTTAGGCTACAAGTCACACAAGATGTTTGTTGTTTAAATATCTTTTAATGACGTGAAATCAGCATTTTCCAAACAAAAATGTATATTTTTTCAAAAAAAACAAATCAACTTTTTCCATCAAAGGCTAGCTGAATCCTCCTGTGACCAGAGGCATCCCACCATAGAAGGATATTCTCCCGGTTCACCTCCACTTTCTGATGCACATGCATCATCGCCAGGGCTGTCAGTCTGTCGTTGGACATGGTAGATCTAAGCCATGTCTTTAGTCTTCGCATGGCTGAGAATGACCTCTCACAGGCACAAGTCGTCACTGGCAAGGTTAAAAATATCTTCAACATATATTGTATGTTGTCTGATGAGCCAGGCGCTCATCAAAAACAAAAAAAGTGCCGGACGCGCTCTCCGCTGTGGATAAAAGTAATTAAACTCTTTGATCAGATGGTCTGACAGGCCGAACTAGTGCCGAATTATCTAAAAAAATATATTGTGGTCACCTTGGTGTAGATGGGCGGGGATGTGGTCTACAAAGTACTAATAATAAAAACACTAGTTTTTGAACGGGGTTTGGCCCGCTGCCAAGCGCGTCACAGGGCGCATTTGCGGGTACTTACCGTATGTGCATCAGCTGATCAAACAGCTTTTCACCGCAACACGCACACAGGCACAAACAGAACACAAAGCCCATGGATCTTTACCACAATTTACAATTTACAAGCACGTTTCACAGAGAGGTTTCAAGTTTTTATGAGTTTATGTTTTATTCAGTTGGGCATATTTGGCGAAAAAAAAAAAAAAACTCCGAAAAAATAGGTGAGGTCCGGACCTCGCTGACCTCATACCTGGCTACGGCCATGCGTCGAATGCAGAGTGGAATCTGGTTTTGGGGAGAAGCCGGAGTAGATGATTAGATGACTTTGACCTGCACACGATCTGCTGATTACCAATCAGCCACACCTGCTGCCAAGCCTCTTTGCCAACGCACACCTAGGAGAGAGAGAGAGACCAGGGCCAGAGGAGGGGAGAGCACTGCCGCCAATCACAGCCTCTGACTGTGGCTGTGACAGTCCATAAGTATTACCAGTACTGGAAAACGAAATAGAGACTATACAAACTGTAGATATTTTACTACTTGCAATTTTAATATGCTTTCATATTTGTCTCCTATCGGCTGAGTGTAAACACTGCCTGCAGTTCAACTGAAAAGTTCCTGAATTTTTGTCAATTATGGCTTCACGGTTGAAACTGAAAAGTGCAAAATTTTAGTTTTGCACAGAATCTGGATAGAGCAAATGACTTGTTTCTGGCCACTTTTTATTGAGACATTTAGAGGAAAGTAATTTTGATCAGTATTACAATTTTAAGCTTATACTTGTTTCAATTCCCTGACTAATGGTGGGTCACGAATGAGTAGTTCAAACCTACCGACTGGTTCTTGGGGTTCAGAGGGTTAATGTGCATTTCTCCATGCTTGATGAGCCCTCGACACATAAGCCCTCGGATTTTCCTCTGGCCCCAACAGCTCAATTAAAATATGATCAGGATGTATATTTGTTGAATTGTTCAATTATGTCTGACATACATGTATTCTGCCAAGGCTTGTATTCCAGATTCTTCCCTCTAACAACCACTGGACACATTATCTGATGCATATCCTTTCTTGAGCGTAATTCATATCCCACGGTGTCGGACTTTTGAGACTTTTTCCTTCCTTAAATTTTTCTCTGCTGTCTGCAGCTCCGGTGGAGTAGTGGTTAGCACTTTCACCTTGCAGCAAGAAGATCCCCGGTTCAAATCCCGGCCTGGGCCTGGGATCTTTCTGCATGGAGTTTGCATGTTCTCCCTGTGCATGTGTGGGTTTTCTCTGGGCACTCTGGCTTCCTCCCACAGTCCAAAAATATGCTGAGGTTAATTGATGACTCTAAATTGCCCGTAGGTGTGAGTGTGATTGTTTGTCTGTATATGTAGCTCTGTGACAGACTGGCGACCTGTCCAGAGTGTCCCCTGCCTTTGCCCGAATTATCTGAGATAGGCTCCAGCACCCCCCCCCGTGACCCTAATGAGGATGAAGCGGTGTATAGAGAATGGATGGATGTCTGCAGCTCCTGCAATTGGTTATCCAGTGCTTTCTGGCTTTCTAGACTGGTAGATCTATCCATGTCCACAAGAAATCTATCTAACAGTCCTCTCAACTTCTCTTAAAGCCCCATGTCTCTCACTTTCTAAATCTCCATCACTGTCTCCATCTTCGCTCTCATCAGTATCATCCTTTCCTAGACCAATTTTTCTCACTGACCTGTCTCCTCTTTTCTCTGCTTTAGCCAAAATCTGTCTAACTACTGGATCATATCCACCAACAGCCTCATCTGATTCACTCCAACTATCATCTCCCATGTCCATCCTTTGAAACCAGTGTCCACCCCAACTTTCCAGATGGGTCCTTTTCTTTTTACTTTTGGAGCTTGGGCACAATCTTTATAGTTGTTTAGCCTTTCCCATCTACATTATTCGCTCATCTTCATCTTTGACGTTATAGTTACCCTCCTGTGAAATCATTGGAGCTGTCGATAAAAATCAGTAAACTTCACCTCCTTCTCATAAGGTGGGGGCTTTTTCATTGAGGCCGTATGTGAGAAAGGTACATTAATCTTCTCCATTAGCTTCTCTGTTTCCTTTACATTCTTTACTATCTTCTCTGCACTCTGTTCCCTCTTTCTTTTGCAGCTTTTGACAACTTTTGCCCCTCAATTTCAAACAACTGCAGAATTCCAAGCTCCATCTGTCTCTTCTCCATACGCCTCTGTCCTTTCTTTCCTATCTTTTGACCTGCCTTATGCATCAACACCAGCACCTGCATTGTTTTAATCACATCTGGGTTAAGTGTCCCCTCCACTGGCCAAGGTTGTTCAATGTCAGGCCAATGCTTGTTCCATTTGTCTGACATCTTTGCAATACCTTCAACATGAGGATTATTCGTTTGCACTACATCAACAGGAGTAATTACTCTTGGAACTTTAGAGTCCATCGTTGACATTGTAATATCTATCCTTTTTCCTTGCATTGTAAATCACATCAAATTAAGTAAAAGGCTATTATAAAGCTCCATATTATCACAACCAATCCAGAAAAGCTAAATAAATTTACCAACCTCAAGGGAGATCACAGGCTTATCAAAATAAAGCACCGTCACATGGTCTATCCCCAGATGCTCAGATTACACCCGTTTATCTAAAAAAAAATGTCCAATTGTCTCAATGTTTAATCCCAAATTAGCCAGGATCACCAACATTCACAGCTCTCAACAGCATCTAAATCAAATGAACCTCTCCAAAAATGATTAATAATACTCAACTAACCAATTAAATGCTTTAGGTGGCCAGTCTTTTGCCAAGCCTTCCCTGTATACATATACAGGGAAGCTGTTTATATAAACAAGCGTACCTCAATCACCTCAGACTGCTCTGTCATAGCAGCATGAGATAAAAAGGAACACTATGGTCCTCTATGTGAATACTGACCGTGAATAAGTGTACACACATATATGTAAATACGGGTGTCTATCAAAAGAGTTTGTGGATAAAACTGTACTAGCCTTGATGAAGCAGGACACAGGAGCCATATGTGCTGTCATCCACCAGCCCCAAATTCATGAAGCACAGTCAGATATCTCATCTGCCTTTCAGACACCTTCCATCTTCTAAGTCTCCTCCTCAATTCTCATAGATCATAGTTAAACAGAGGAAAAGGAGAAAACAAAACAAATGTTTTATGATTACCATAAACAATACAATAAACTATTCATTGAATTTGCACATATTATTTGCCAACATTTAGGTCTCTTAAATCTTAAACAGCAGATGTCTTCCATCATGAGTTTCTCTTTAAGAGCAACTACTAACAGGCTCAAACAGATTCCTTACTTCTCATGCATTCTAAATTAATCATATTTCATTTATTCACAAACTGTATTGTCAGTTTTAGGGATCAAAAGAGTAAAAATGTTAATCTATTTTATTCGAATAACATTTCAAATCTTCTACTTTACAAGGAGAAAAGAAGGGAGGGGGGTTCCTCTCATAGAAGAGGAGCAAACTTATGGGCATCAAAATGGAACACTTCCCTGTCTCCACCTCTGAAGTTGAGCAAGGACTTCCAGTCTACCCTGACCATCAGAGAGCGAACATCTAGAGCCTCAGCTCCCCAAGAGTCAGATCAACCCAGTGTAAAAAACACACTCAAAGATCGCACGCAAATGTCAGCGCAATATCCTCCCAATTAACAGTTAAAATAGCAGAATTTGTCCTCTGACAGTTAAACCTACAGTATCTTCCCCTTTTTTCAAATAAGGCTATATGCTTCTCTAAACAGACAAATTCTCATCGAATGCAGTCACACACACAGAAATAGAAAGACACAGAGAGAGAAACTGCCCACTAATCAATCAGCCAATCAATTTGTGTGTAAAATCAGAAATTGTTTTCTCGTTCTAACAGACTTTATCAGGAGATTTTCTTTTTCTCTTACAGTTTATTTTCATGAGTGTTTACCCATGGTTGTGTAAACAGAATGTCCTCACTGGTCTCTCCACTCCTTCTCAGACTCAGTTCAAGTTCATATACTTTATCAAATTCACAAACGTCCTCTATGAGGCTCATTCAACACTGGAGAAACCAAAAAATGTCTCCGCTAAGTTACTAAATCTCCTATAACCAATCACAACCTATATATGATTATTTACAATTTTTTTACGAATGTTTAAGCACAATTCCTTTTAAAAAAGGGCTCGGAATTTCAAAACACGACACACAATTAACACAACAACACACACAATATGCAGAACACCTCAGATCCTGTGCAAAATGAAACACTCTTGTAAAAACAGTACACACATTTATAAAAACCATATTATATTACCATATGAAACATACATATTTCATAAGGCTTCATTCTGTTTGAACCAGTTACACACTGCTGTGTTTAACTTAAAACACTTTTAGCAATTTGCCGCTCAGTGACTAGATTACTGTAATTGAAGTACACAGAGAAACTGGAAATATACAACATGGCAAATTCACCAAACACAACACAAGATCAATGCTGCAGACTACTGAAAATATCATTTATTTCTTTTTATATAACCAAAATCAGTCAACATAGACAATCACAACAAAACATATCCCAACACTATAAGCCCACAAAATAGACAAATAAAAATACTGTACTACCAGTACAGGTTAAAAGTACTGCAAAGTAAAAGAAGAAAACAAAAAGAAATCTGAACAAAATAAATTAAATACTACACCTCTCTTTACCTAGCTGGATCTGGATAGAGAATTTCATCAACATCGCAGGCAATATCCTCATCAGCAAGACAACATGGGAAGAACCGTCTTGAATGATGGATCCATCCTTGCACAGCTGCAGTGTTGATTTGGTCACAAGCCTCTTCCATGGCCTGAATGAGGGGCAGCTGAGCCTGGGGCCAGAGATCATAAACCTTACACCGCCATGGTGAGAAAAATTCAGTGGGGTTTAGAAATGGAGAACATGATGGAAGGTACAGTACTATAAACTGTGGATGGTGTTGAAACCAGTTCTGAACCAGAGCAGAGCAGTGGAATGACACATTGTCCCAGATGACAATCTGTTGCATCTTGTACATTTAGTTAATTACTGTGAGGAGGCTGTACAATCGCAGTGTTTCCTCTACATTCATTCTTGAATCCCAGCCGCCGCTCCTTTTAAAAAAAAAAAATTTTTAATCGTCACAAATACACCACCATCACATGTCTCCATGTCCTGCACTGTGTCGGGTACTCACGAGTACTAAGGTGAACTACAGATGCTCAGGTGGTGGGGGGCGGGGCGGCTTGGGCAGGGAGCGCGCCCGGGCACTCAGGCACACTCCCTGAGAGCCTGCTGCCGCTGCTGCAAAAAATCGTAGAGGAAACACTGAATTGGTCCAAAAATGTGAGAATGTGATCTGTGTTGTAAGGGTCCATATTGGCATGGTTTTATAGTGCTCAAACCTGATTGGTGTGTCTACAATAAAGCAATCACATGTTTGCACACCTGATGTGTGTATTTAATTAACTGGTTCATGGGTGGGGTGATTTGTTGTCAGTCAGTGCTTTGGCATTGCAAGGAAGTGGCATCATGATATACTTCTGTGTCTGATGTATACAAGTGTGTTTAGTGTTTCACAAATCACTGTGTGTATTGTTCTGCAAAAAGTGCGAGGCTGACTTTGTGTTTATAGAGGTGAAAATCTGGTCCAATGTTTGCAGTGCTGAATCTCCGGTCCAGTGTTTTGCTCCTTGAGTGTAAGGTGTTGATAATTATGTAATTCTTTTCTTTTAAGTGTTCATGCAGTCATAAAAAACTGTAATACAAATACAGGAAATAATTTGAATAGGAAGACTTCCAGTCAGTTGAAAAGCCAATAAACTGACTTGAGGTTCACTCTCTGAATACCTCAGCTTCTGCCCATGTATAGGAGTAACATTAGTGGTCATGGTGATGTTGCTGGTACTTGGTGTGTGTGTGTGTGTGTGTGTGTGTGTGTGTGTGTGTGTGTGTGTGTGTGTGTGTGTGTGTGTGTGATGGGTTGGGGGGTTACCTCTCTGTCAGAACTCTTCTGTCACACTCGGTAATGATCAAAGCCCTCCCTGGGACCCCCCACTGCACACACTCACATAGCCAGTCAACTGGACAGAAATTGCTCAGCCATGCAGGCCACGCTCCACACGGCTCATACAGGATCTCGCACACAAACACACACTTACATGCACGCTGCTCTTCTCCCGTTCTTCCTTATTTTCTGTTTCTTTCTTTTGTCACCTATCTTTACATCTACACCTTCAGCTTCCACTTAAAAACTTCTCTGTTTAATGTATCGCCTCTTGCTGCCTCCCCTCTCTTCTCCTGAGTGTAACGGCGAGGCTCATCTCGCTGTTCCACTGCATCTTTTTCTTTGTGATTCTCGTGCTGGCTCACAGTGTTCTTCTTTAAATTCATCCCCACTCTGCTCACTTTGTTGTTAGAGTCACTGTTTGAGACTTTTAGTTCAGCCTGTTTGCGTTCCTGTTCATTGACTTTCATTGTTTCGCTCCCTCTAACTTTACTTTCTGGATCATTTTATTTAATGCTTGTGAACTCCTTTTTCACATCTTGTAGATTATTCTTAATGCTGCTCTTCTACTGCTTCTTTCCTCCCTGCAGAATGGCTCCTATTTTATTTATTTCTTCTTTAACATGTCAAGTTTTAAAGGCGTGCTCTACGAATTCAGTTCAAATGCTGCTACATTAAAATTAGCAATTACATGTAAATAATTACATAAAAGAAGTGCAATCAAGAAGTTCCGCCTACAAAAAGCAAAAACATTAATTTAAATTTGGTTGCCATCTCCTAGGAAGTGGCTTTGTTGTGCAGTGAAACACAGCTCCCAGGGTTCCTGCCACATCGGGAAAACTAACATGGAATCCCGCTCTGACCATGTAGAGCTGGAAATTTGCAATTTCACTATGGCCCTCAAATTTATGCAGAGAGCAAACATCAAACTTTGTGACAATAATCACTGTTAATAAGAGGTGGAGCTATAACTCCAACTTGGAGACCAAATAACAGTTTTCAGTGGATGGGTCTACTGTTTCCAAGGCTGAAGAACATGTATTAGGTCAACAGCATGACGAAGGGCATACATATTTTGTTCAACATTCACTAGAGACTGTTGAGTTCTACTGTAATATCCTATGAAGTCTGAAGGAGAGCATTCGGCACAAATGATCATGTTGCCTCCTTCAAAATAATCTTTCTGTGCAGTGATACACAGCTCCCAGTGCTCCTAGGACCACATTTGGACTCTAGTTCTTTAAGTGTGTGAAGCACCTTCCTCCACGGTGTCGAAATGATGACCCTTTAACTTGAATTTCATTTAAGGGAAGTGGACGAAGTCGCAGACAGCAAAAAAACACACAAAAACAACAACAACCTGATTTAAATTTGGTTGCTATCCACTTCAAGTAGCCTTTGTTCTCCTGCCACCACAACTAGAACGTTCTTTGAGAATCTTGTTCTGTAAGTGCGCTTTAAGAAGGAGTCGCAGGGAATTCAGATTGGCAACAATGACATTTACTTACAATTAATTTGTTACAGGAAGTGAAATCAAGAAGTTCTGAGGCTGTACTTGTCAACAGCAAAAACTGATTTAAATTTGACACTGCCTCCTTAAAATTAGTCTTCCTGTCTGGTGATACACCGCTTCTAGTGCTCTTGCAACATCTTGATGATTAAGAAAGTGCATCAAGAATACTGGACTTCCTCCATTGTGTCAAAACCCATAAATTTGAATCAACTTGAAAAGACTGGAGTCAGATCTGGCAAGTAGGGCAATTACTTTCAATTCAAGTCCCAAATTTGTATCTATGAAACGCAAATACCATATCGGATTTACATTTGGTTGCTACCTCCTTTAAAGCAATCTTGTTGTGCAGCGATACAGTGCTCCCAATGCTCCTGCAACATCTGGAATAGTTTCTGTGCATCAAGCACACAAACTGGACCTCCTCTATTGTGTCAAAACCCTTCAATTTGAATTTCATTTGGAGGAAGACAAAGACCGGAGTCAGATCTGGAAACTTACTTTCAATTCTTTGCATGTAGGACGGAAGTCAATCAAGAAGTCCCAAGATTGCCTCTATTAAAACCTGATTTAAATTTGATAGTTATCTCCTGAAAAGTAGTCTTCTTCTGCAGCCGTACACTGCTTCTAGTGCTCCTGCAACATCTGGAACAGTCTCTGTGAATTCCCTTTCTGTTAGTGTGTCAAGAACACTCGACTTTCAACACTGTGTCTAAACAACCCTTTAGCTCAAATTTAATTTTAGGAAAGAGGAAGAAGTCAGATTTGACAAGTAAACCAGTAAGGAGCAATAAAGGTGTTGGTGCCAGTGCATTTTTAATGCATATTGGTAAGATGACATGTGACCCAATTCAGGTCATTTGTGCTGAATGCTCTCCTTCAGACTCCTCAGGACGTTGCAGTAGAACTCAACAGTCTCCAATGATTGTCAAACCACAAGTATGCCATTCACATGCTGCTGACCTTGAACATGACCGGCTCTTCCACAAAAGTCTGCGGTTTGGTCTTTGGGTTGGAGTAATAGATCCACCTCTCGTTACCAGTGATGACTGTCAACATGGGGGATGGGTCAGTTTGAAAACAGAACTTGATGTTTCCGCACAAGTGTGAGGTTCACAGTGAAATTGCAAATTTGCATCTGAATGTGGTCAGAAGAAGACTTCCCGAAGAGCATTCCTAACATAGCAGGAGCACTAGGAGCTGTGTAACGCTGCACAAGAAGAGTTCCTCGAAGAAGATAGCAACCAAAAGGTACAATTTTTGCTTATTCATGGGCACAGTCTTGTAACTTCTTGATCATACATTGTATATTGTATTATGTAACACCTATGTGGTTTTATACGTGGCACATATCTACTAATTAAAGCAATAGAAACCTGCAGTTCAGGTTAGGCAACTCAACATATTTCCTGTGATATCGGTCAAAGAATAATATATTTGCATAAGAGCTTGCAGCCATTTTTTTAAGACAGTGAGTTGCATTTCTTCCTTTTTACTTCATATTTGTTTCTTTCTCTTAGTCTTAGTCTGTGTACTTATAATTTTGCTCTTTAATGCATTTTTTAAATTCTGGTTTTTAATTATTTGTTATCATTATTTTTCATGTATCGTTTTAAGACTGCTCTTAACTGTTATTAGTAATTGTAGCTCTTTTTTTTACTTGTATTCTGTTTGAGTATTATGCTATCCGTAAGTGCACTGCATTACTTTGCTGCTTCGTCTGACAAATGTGTGGTTGCAACTACACACCTCTAATTTCCCACAGGATTAAAAAAACATCTGTATAATCTAATCTAATAACTATATGTTCCTCCTTTTTCTTTAATCCTTCCACCCTTGTTACTTTTAGCTGCCCTTTTTCTCAATGATAGCTTTTATGTGGTTTGCCTTTTCTGTGTTTTTTAGCTTTTGGTGACTTGGCTCTATTTCATTCCGTCAAGAAGATACAAACTCAACCAACAACTAAACTGTTGTCCCTGTGATTACTGCCGTTAATTCAACCCCACCTTCACCTCATCGTGAACTAGTGATTCATGTTATGTCTCTTTCACTTTTAGAGGAGATCAGGCATTCTCCTCCTCATCCCACCTCCTCATCCCTCCTCCTCTGGGCCTGGGGACAGACCACAGAGCCAAGAGACAGGAAATAGAGCAGAGAGACGCGACAGCCCAGCACGAGACCAGAACCAAACCCACACTCTGGCACACACACATCTGCATTGATATAACAAAACCACCAGGAAGCCCCATTTGTTTTCTAACTTGTCGCCCCCAGAGATGCTTCTCTGTATTACTCACAACTGATTATTCCCCACAAGCCTGACATGCTGGGATATAGCCTCAAATAAGCCAAAAACGCTTTGAATCCCACGTCAGGAAGTAGTTTGACCTCTAACTTTACACCCCCTGTTCGCTGCGGAGCCACTGCGCATCGTTAATCTTTTCTATTTTCCAGTATCGCTTTTGAAATTCTACAAGCTCGTTGGAGTTAAATTTAGAATTACTCACTCGGCTTGAAGTGAGCTTAAACAAAGCATCTCAAACTGAAATATGCTTCGATGTATAGCATTAAATTTCATTGGTTCCTCAGTGTATTAATCAAACACCAGTAGGCGGCCGGTAATCTATTACAGGCACCATAATTTTGATATGCAGTATAACAGTGAGCATTAAAATTTATGACTTGCATGTATATTAGTTTAGTTTGAAGACTGCAAGTTAGAAGATGTAAAAAATCTCAGTGTGGAGATAGAAATAAATAACCCCTACCAGAACTTTGCAGCCGACTCCTTACCTCTGCTGTAGGCTACATCTCCAATAATGTGTTTTAATTACTCTGCCAAGGAGGCGGAGCCTAGGAGTTCTGTGATGACTGCCATTGGTTTGTCTGTCTGTCTGTCAGTTAGTGTGTTAGCAACATCATTCAAAAACAGACTAATGAATTTGGATGAATTTTTTAGGGAAGGTCAGAAATAACAGAAGGGCCAACTGATTAGATTTTGGCAGTGATGCACACCATATAGTCTTGATCCAGAGATTTCTAAAGATTCCTGTATCATTGCGAGATAGCGACATGGCATCACTGAAACTATGGCAACAAATGAACACTACATCAGCTGCCTGCCGACGATCACATGATTGCAATCCTACTACAAATCCACTGCTGCAGACTTATCAGGACTTATCCGTCTAAAATCATACAAGGAACAAGTGATTACATTGTGCGGGTCTTTCTGAGTCCCATCAATTCCCGCCACCCGCTACGTATGTAGGTCATGTGATTCGGTATCCGTACATAACGTACACATGCGTAACACATGCCTGTGCTCAGCACAAGGTAATTTTGTTTGTGGGAACATCTATACTAAATGGCCACATTCTATATGAAGAAATCATTGCACTATTCATGAAGAAATCATGGCACTATTCTATAGTGCCATGATTTCTGCCACATTTTTTTCAAGATTTCAGGCATCACAAATGATACAATTACTGAGCAGCCTTGGTGGAGTGCACTCTCTGAGAGCAGTACTTGTTTATAAATGCACAATTTCTGCTGCATTTACACCCAGTGTCCATACTACTCAGGTGTTTTAGAGCCCCTAAAATGGATAATTTGGAAATGCTGCTGACTCTGTTTTGTTTGAAAACTCCAGGTTGCATTTTAGTCTCAATGGGCAGAAATGGAGACTTTAGAAAATGGCAATGAAGACACCCATATTTTTTCTGATTGGGTTTTAAAGACATCGGGATTGACTACCAGTGGTTAATTTAACACGGGCAATGTTGTTTACCTTGCTGTCTATGCTAGCAGATGTTGCGTAGTTAAGGGAGTCCTTGGTCTTTATTTGCTTTTTGTGTTTTCTACAACTATGCAAGCAAACAAATACTTCATGTTTAAACCGGTACCAAAATGCCTCTTGTATATTTCAGGCTTTCAGGTGTGTTAGTATGCGTAGATATTAATGCTGAAATAGTGTTAAGAAGCTTATCTACAGATGAGACTTAAAATGGCATTACACACCATCTCAAAGTTGTATATCAGTCTTTTTCAATGAAGATAACACAGAATTAATCAGAAATGAGACTGTCCTCCTTGAAAAACAACCACATAGGTCGTCTGTACATGCCCTTATTATTAGTGTTACGTTTTGAAGTTAAGCGACCTCTAGCGGTTGAGTAAATATCGACACTCCGGTGTCTCAGCTGAAACGACACCATGAACAAACTTTGACCTAACACTAACCCTAACCATAACCATAACCATAACCCTAAACCCGTCTTGAGAAAGTGAGGGAAAAGCCATTTCGCGAGGGAAAAGCCGTTTCGCGAATTAAATCCCGTAATGCCTTCCTGTCTCCCGTAGGGGTGCTAACCTAAATAAGCTCTCATGGGTCATATTCAGGGGCACGGTACATACGACCTGTGTGGTCGTATGAGTTTGAGCGCTTGTTGTCAGAAATACAATCTAGACATTGTTAATGTGGTAAAGATTATTTTAGCTTGAGACGGCTGATTTTTAAAGGGATATCTAGATAGGGGTACAGAGGCTAATTTCCAGCAACCATCACTGTGTTGTAATGCTACATTGTGTTAGCTAATCATGTTGAAAGGCTAATTGATGATTAGAAAACTCTTGTGCAATTACGTGGGCACATGAACAAAAGTGTGAGTTTTCATGGAAAGCATGAAATTGTCTGGGTGACCTCAAACTTTTGACTGGTAGTGTGCAAAAATATTTTGAGTTGCAAAATTCTTGATTTTTGCAGCTAACAGGTGAAGAATTGGAACTTCTTGATTGCACCCCCTATATTATCACCTTCCTAAAAATAATGGCCTAAATCCTTTTTTTTTTTTTGACAAAAATGGCCGAAGTACTTTTTGGAGAAAAATGCTTTTACTGCCTATGTCAGGGGTGTCCAAACTTCTTGCAAAGACGGCCATATTTGGTGAGATGAAAATGTGTGGGGCAGACTATTCAGCTTGACATTCTTTGAACCATTAACATTAAATGCAAATGACGTGATAAAAAGGACACGTCAGACGACGCTCTGATGAATACAGCAGATGCCATCGAAACATGTCAGCAAGGTAAAACATCTTTTTTTACTGAATTGTCGGTTCAAAAGTAACGCTATCTTGGGAAAACCGTCTGTTGCCTGCTGGATGAGGTATGTCAGTTAGGGCCAAGAAATAATTTCAGACAGCCTGGTATGACAGACAGTCTGCCACTTGATGCTCTGGATGTCTGACAACACAATCCTGTCCCACAAAATGTCCATCAACTTCACCGAGTACTTCAGGAAGAGTGGAACAACTGTAAGTAAGACAGCACTGGCAGCAACATAAACTCTATGCATTGCAGATATGACATATAAGTTGACTATTTCTAAGTTACTGACTCTCAATCTGTCCGTTGTCATCTCCAAAATGTGCATATTTGCTTTGTATATATAGATTCTGGATTTGTTGCTTCAACAAAAATAAAAACCATGCAACAGCTATATGGCAACTGCAGGAGCTTCAGACTAGCTGTTGGTAACATCCTCAAGTATAAAAATCTGACTCCCCTAATATTTGGTTTTATGGTTTTGGTGTTTATATGACGAATATCACTGAAAATCAATTTTATTTTACTGGAGTGCAGATTTATGATTGTGTTGTACTGAATTGATTCAGTTTTTCACCGTTGGTTATCTCCGATGTTGGAATTTGGTTTATTATTCTGCCTTGAGACTCTGCCAACCCACCTGAAAGAACCTCATTAGTATTGGTTTCAGCTGAGACTTCTTGTCTGATGTCTGACGGTCTAAACGCTGTTTTCGGAGGCTTCTCCACGCTGACGAATTTTTGGAGGGAGAGACAGTGCTGTGTAGGTGATAACAGGATAAGCCTGGATTTTGACTCAACAAAAATACCTTCTTCTAAATGCATACAACTTATTTCTGTCTTGCTTGTTAATCGGGACAAAATGGAAACTGAGGACACAAATCTGTCAAAAGATGCTTCACAGGTGACACCCCTTAAAAAAATGTAGACCTGGATCACTAACCTCAGTCAGTGCACAGATTACACTATAGCTGGCTGGGGCTGACGGTGCACTGCATCCAGAACAAAGCAGACAGACAGAGAGGATAAAAGAGGAAGACAGAAACCCAGAGAGGATGATTAAAAAAAAAAAAGCCTGCTAGTCATCGGCTCTGTGGAGCTGAAATCCCCTCTCTCAGCTCTCTGGCTGGTGAACAAGCAGTGAGCCACAATGGCGAGCAGATTCCCCTGGATTTAGAGCACAAAGGGTGGGCAGTCGTCCACCCAATAACCCTCCAAAAACCCCCACCACCCGGCCGCATGCATCCCTTCTCTCGTCTCCACACACCCCGTCCACGCGGCCTTCAGTTCGATTTGTCTGCTGAATTGGTAGCCGGTGAATATATGTGTTAATGTATGTGTGCACCTAACAAATCCTGCAGATTTTAGCCCCAACTGTCACCATCCTGCCAAAAAGAATGTCATAGTTGTGGTAATTGGACTTTTGCTGCAGGTGTACAGACACACATCTTCGGTTTGGGTGTGAGGACAATTACAGTGCAGGAATCCCAATTCTCATGTTAACAATGAATCCTAACCCTAAATTGTGCTCAAATGAAATAACCTGAGTGTCTCTGTCAAGGATAGTGATGTACACACTCCTCAAGGTTTCCATTAGCTCCAAATGTGTGTTTCTAAAGTTTTAAACTGTGGCTTCAAGTTGTCCCGGAGCTCATTAAAAGTTACCTGCCCTCATCACACATGGACCCAGCAGAGGAGAGCCCGTGACCCATTTCTCGTCCCCACCTTTAGATTAAGAAATTCCTGGCTTTGGGTTTATTGCAGCCAGGTGTTTAGTGCTCTTGAGTTTGGCATAATCATGAGCTTGGTCTCAGACAATTAAACAATGAGACGATTAAGCTCAATTAATGACTAATGTCTAATGTCTCGGGCTGCCTGAAAGGTATGAAGACGGCAGCAGGTGGCCGAGTGAAGCTCGGCAATGGAGCGTCCACTTAGCCAAAATACAACTACCAACTGTGTGTGTGGGTCTAAATTTCCATGAGAGTGTGTCAGAACCAGAGTCTAATCACCAGGATTGGTGCCACTTGTGTTTGCCATGTCAGTGATAGTAATTGCAGCAGGATTTGGCTCCAGTGCTAATAGAAGTGTGATGATCAACCAGGCAGCCACTGGGACTGATCACCTCTTCAGAAATGGACATCAGAAGCCTTTTAATAAGACTCAGCAGTGTGGAGAATGAAGAAAAGAAAAAAAAAACAAGTATTTGTGGTTTTCATGTTATGTTTTTCTTCTGTAAAGGAAAGAGGTGCAGGAGTACAAAGGGTTTCCAAGGAGACAAAGACATGGATCCAGTATAAAGACAGAAGAGCTTTGATGAATGCAAAAGTGCCTTTATTCCTGTATAAATAACGACACTGAGTTAGAATCCACATTATTCTAACAGTGCTGCTCAACAGCCACTTAACCGGCTAAACCCCAAAACCCAGCGGCAGGTTTGAGAGACATGTTATCTTTAGAAAATGACAAAATAACACCATTTTTCAGAGTTCAAAATTGTAAAAACAGACAAAATTGTTAGATTTTCTACTCTCTGGTGTCCTCTAGCTTATCATGTGTAACATCAGAAAACTTAACTGAGCTTAAAATAAGGATATTTCAACAAAATAACTTCATTCTACACGCCTCATTTAGAAATTAGCAAAACATAAACTGTTTGCTCTGGTGAGATTGTGTAAAAATAAAAAAAAATACATTTCTTGGTGCAACTGAGCAGCCATGATAGACTCCACTGTGACAAACAGAAAAATTCAGAAAACTTAAGGTTTAACTGAAGGCAGTGTTTACACAGAGCAGATGGAAGAAAAGCAAGGAAACTAATTTTACAAATGTATGTAGAATCATCACGTTTATTTCCAGTATTGATGACACCTGTGGACACTTGGAAAAATGTTGTGAAATAAATAAACACAGAATTTCAAATTCATTTTTTTCCTCTTCTTTACGATTCATAACACAACAACTGCGTTTTGCTCCACAGATGCCAGATTCTGCTCAAGGTTTTTTCCTGTTAAAAGGGAGTTTTTCTTGCCACTGTCACCTTAGGGCTTGCTCTGGGGGCTCAGGCATATGGATTCTGTAAAGCGTCTTGAGACAATTTGAATTGTAATTGGCGCTATATAAATAAAATTGAATTGAACTGAATTGAATAGAAGACACTCCTGAGTTCTCTTTGCTTCTCGTCTTGGTTGTGTTGTTTCCGTAGAGGTGCAGGACTTTACATTTCAGTGAAAAATGAGCCTAAAGTGAGTGAAAATGTGACAGGAAAAAAAAGCCCACAAACTGCCAAAATAAGCCTCTTTGGCTGCACAGGATTAGAGGAAAACAACTGAAGTAGTGTTGTGTGGATCAGTCAGAGACACCTTGATCCATCCCCCAGATGGATTAGAATCACATACTTCACCTTTAATTTAAGTGGACTCCAATAATCTGTTTGTATGTGCTCTCAGTTTGCTGTTTTATGCAGCATTGCAGTTGCACAGATCATCCAGGACATCCAACCCGCAGGTATTTCAGTCTGAGTCGCACTTGTGGACTGACAGACACACTGGATATGGATGGACATCATGTTCCGAGTGACGTCTGAGGACATCTGAAACACCTGCAAGTACATTTTCCTGCCGTACACTTTTATCTTGATATGTTATAGACATGACACAGAACAAGTCCAAGAATAGTTGCACTGCTCAGTCTTTCCTGTGAGATTCTAAATATAAATATATCATTTTCATGCAGTGGCAAACATCCAATCAGTCCTCAACCCACAGGTTACCTCAGAAATGTCACACAATTTGTTACTACCGTAGTATTATCCATCAGAAAGTCGGAGGGTAAGCTGTTTATAGACATTTTTTACTGTCAATCTCAAGTTTCTTTCTTTTACAGCTGTTCTCTTCAAGGCTGTCTAAGCAGGAACGAGGCGCCCTGGCAGCTCATCCTCGACGGCGACAAGAGGATCAGCGGCTCAGCTGACCCAAAAAAGGTTAAAAATCTGATTTTCTGCTCTCTTGTAAATGTAACCAGTGACTCATATCAGACTGTCTTCAAAGCTGGCTCCCACTTCCAAACAGTTTCTGGGCAAATGACCAATGCCATCAAAGAAAAAAACCTTGATTCCCATGGCATGTTTATTGATCATAACACTGCTTTTGATATGTGCTGCTAGAAGGGGAGTGCTCCTCTGAATATCAATGAAGTCCCACTGACAGGCAGATAGAGTGAAAATATCATCAAGGGCCTATTCATATTTCATGTTTTTCTATTGCAGCCTATTCTATTCTGTTGTGTTCAATTCTGCCTGGCACTATTCATTTTCTGCTGTGTTTTTTCCCCTCTTTCTCTCTCACTCGCCTATTTCAATCTTTTCTCACTTCTCCTCCTCTCTGCACTCACCTCCTCTTATTCTCCCTGTTCTTTTTCAAAAGATCAAACACCTAAAGCAATGATCAAAAGACACATCCTTTCTCTCTTTCTCCTTCTCTGCGTGTTATTCTGGTCTTCCACTAATGATCATTTGCAACAGTAGGTGTGAAAGTAATATAAGCAAGCATACAGCCACGCCACCTCCTTTCTTTTTTTCTTCAGTTCATGACTCCACTTGTGTTCAATTGAGGCATTGAGAGGAAACAATAAACTGGGCTAGTCATATTTCTTTATAATACGTCTTCTAATGAGACGAACTGACTCTCTTATAGGGGCAGTTTGCAAGGTTACGACTCAAGAAAAAGCACAAGTAAGTACTCTGTTATGGGCATTTTTCTTTGCAGATGCTCAGAAATTAAAATTCTCATCTGTCCCAGATCGGCTGCTGCGTGTTTGATTACAGTTGTGAAATCTCAGCTATGCTTCATTGCTTTTGGCTGCATCATCTTCACATCCACATTCTCAATACAGCACAGCTCTTTGAACATTATGGCCGTCGTGTGGCCATTTTTTCTACAGTTGCCAGAGCTTGTGTTCCAACTAATAAGTTGTGTTCAAGCTCATATACTGGACGTTTATAGACTCGAACTAAAAATGTTTGAAAATTAGAAAATAACCAAAAAAATGTAATCAAATGCATTCAATAAATGTTATCTGCAAATATTCTTTTTCAATGCACAGAAAATGCACATCTTCACCATTTTTAGTTGGCCAAATCAAGTTACATTCACAAAAACAGTGCTGGGTAAAGCTACTGCTGTTGTTTTTCAATACATTTTAATGTCACAGGGAGGAATTTGTATTTGTATTGCAAGAAGAAGAAATTGCTATTAGGAGAAATTACTCGAAATGTTCAATCTACAATTCTAAATTGCATGAAGGTCTTTGTTGATAACAGCAACTTTGTTTTTAGCTGGTCGCACAAGTTGCACTTGAAATGTTTGTATTGCACATTTTTGAAATCGAAGTCATGGTGATATTGCCAGGAATGGAGGGCTTATTTTGATGGACAGAACCATCAGTCTTGACTCAACACAATTACTTTTGACCCAAAGCAAAATGGAGTTAAGTTAGTATTGGTAATCATGAAAAAATGTTTGAAAATAAGCATATATTAAAGAGGCAATTTATTGTAATCAAGTTATCCTTGGCAAGAATCTAATTGTTTTTAAAAGGTAATCTTAATGATTATGTGTAACTAAACATGCTTTAAACTGTAAATATTTGATGCCTCAAGTTGCTTGGCTTAACTTGTAAACCTACAACATGTTACTGTAATGGCAACTATGTTAGGTATCCTGGCTGATCAGCTCCAACCTTTGGTCTAGTTGGAGAAATATTCTTTTAGTGCCACTGTGAGGTTTTATTGTTGAGTTTTATGTCTCTACAACTTTGCCTACTCCAACTTCCATCGATTCTCTTCCATTTTTCTGAGGTCAGGTCATGTTGGCAGCAGGCTGAACAGGACATTCCACAACCCTCATTCCTAGTAGGGTTTTCCAGTTCATCTTAGGCGAACCCGAAGAGTTCCCAGGCCAGATGAGATACAGCACCCTCCATAATTATTGGCACCCCTGGTTAAGATAGATTGAAAGCTTTAACATAAATTCAGTTTTTATTGCAGAAGCATACTCTCACACTGAAAATGTCAGGCCGGCCACTGGCGGCTCCGCCTAGTGCCTCCTTCCCTCCCCTTTTCTCCTTGTCTCTAGGGGCCTTTTCCAAACCGCCCCCTACACACTATCCCTACACACTACCCCTCCGTTTGCATGTTCCCGCGGAGGGTCCTCCATATTAATGGCCGTCCCAAACCGCGTAGTGCGGAGGGAGAGTGGACTGTTCAGCCCTTAAATAGCGAGTCTGCATCGATGCTCACTCAACACAACACAATTTTTTCAGGAAGTGCAACGTCGAAATGGAGGAGGAAACAACATATTGATGTGAGTTCCACATGCGTCCATTATTTCTCCCACGCCTTTTTCACACTGACAGAACATCACAAAAACAGTGGTGAAAAAAGATAAAACAAAAGAAACAAATCTTCTTCTCTGCTGACGTTTGATTTAATTGTGCACCCCCTGACACCTTAAAATTTGAACACAACTGACAGAATTCATTTATTCATTCGTTTGTTGGATTTGAAATGCCAGATAATAGGATTGGAAAACATGTGGGATGACTTCGAATTATTTGAAGCAGAATGTAGCCCCTACATCATTGCCTGCTGAAGGACAACAGACTGTCGGGTGAGTCTGAAATCTCTCTTCAGGCAGGCTTCTGGATTGCTGTACAGCTGCAGGAGAGGCACAGCTGGATTAAGCTGTACATACAGCATGGTGCCTTCCTGGGAAGAGAAAAGACTATTGTTTTGTCTGGATATAGAAATATCAGTTTGATCAGTAACTCCATCTTCTCACATTTTGTCATCATCACGTAAATGACCTACAGTAAACCATTTCGTTACGTGAGCACAGGTTGTCATGATCAGTTGCAATCGTGGTAGACAGTTTATGCATCATGATAATTAGCTGACATGATGATAATTTGGTGATGCAGCCTATGTGCATATTTCATGTGATATTTCAGGTTTTGTGTAACTGACGGGAGTCGTATTTTACAGTGAAATGTATTCCCTCACGGAGTTTTGTAGCATCACATTATGTCACTTTTACGAAATACACAGATAACACTGCAATGCAACATTTACCTCTTGCTGATGCAGCAGTGCTAACAAACGAAGACCCTTTCGTCTTCTGGAAGCAGCAGCGATCCTTGTTAGTTGCAACCTGTGCCACAGCGCTACAGCCAGGCACAGTAGGCGTCTTTGTGGTACCATGGCGATGACGTCTTCCGTTTTCCGGTGAGGCGACAGGGCGTCCCATTCCTGACGATCGTATTTATACCCTCCCCCTTCAATTGAAGTGCCCTCCACAGCTGCGAGTGTGACTTCTTTTGGAGTGACACTCGGTAGTGGAGGGGGAGTGTGTAGGGGGCAGTTTGGAAAAGGCCCTAGGTGTTGCTCTGTGTGGCGGCAGCCCTCAGCTGTAGCTGGTTGTAATCAGCTGATTGGATTATTGACGCAGGTGATCCCAGCCAATCAGCGCCACTTCCTCTACCTACAAGAGCAGACGCCACACGCTCTCCTACGCTGGATCGTGACACAACCTGTAAACACTCTTGCACCTATAGTTTGAGTTTTCGCCTTCGCATGCCTCTAGTAACTCTGGTTTCTCTCTGCCACAGTTTTTGTTGTCTGTGCCTGCCGTCTGCCGACTGGGATTTCCTCAACCAACGATCCAAATTCCTCCAAGAACCACTGGAATACCACCTACCGTCTCCACCGGTCCATCCAGCACCCACAAGCCACCTCTTCCCCTCCCAGCGTCCCTCCCCTGGAGAGTCACCAGCTGGAGCCCGGTCTGAGCGTCTCTAAGTGTTAAGGACTTGCTATTGCGTTGTTTTGTTTTGTGAGAATTAGTGTAGTTAAGCTTCTGATGAGTTTAGTTCCAAGCCAGTTGGCTTCATTTTTTTGTTAGCTCGCCTTTGCCTTAGTCAATTAAGCGTCTGATGATTTTTAGTTCCAAGCCTGTTGGCTTCGCCTTTTGTTAACTTGCCTTTGCCTTAGTTGATTCGAGTATTTAATATTTTAGTTCATCTCTGCCTTTTTCCTTCATGGTTTTTTGTTCATGAATCCTCCTGCGTCTAGGAGCAGTAGAGCCTAGTCTTCTCAGTTGTTTGTTTGAGTTAGCTTTCCATCCACTAGCTGCTATTGTTAATACAAAGTTCTGGCAAATAAACCTTTTAAACTTAGTCCCTGGCGTTCTCGTTCATTCCCTGCATCCTGAGCTCCGGCCCTGAACCCTGACAGAAAATTGTTGAAAAATGCATTATAGGAGAAGATCAGGTGTCGTTTTGTTGGCAAAAGGGGGTTGTACAAAGTATTAACATCATGGGTGCTAATAATTGTGGCACACATGATTTGATGTAAAATAATTATTTCTTAATGTGTGATTTTTACCCCACTGAATAACTGCACTTGAATTAAAGGTTGGATTTTCCTCTTTTCATTGTGGTCCTATATTATTTAGAAAAAAAATGAATTTATTCGAAGCTAAAGAACATATTTTAACCAGGGGTGCCAATAATTAGGGAGGGTGCTGTATATAATTGCTCTATCAAGTTCTGGGTCCACCCCGGGGTCTCCTTCTGGTTGGACATGCCAGTAAACCACCCAAGTCACTTACCCCGGAGGCATCCTGATCAGATGTCCAAACAACCTCAGCTGGCTCCTTTCAAGGATCAGCAACTCTACTCCAAGCTCCCTCCAGATGTCTGAGCTCGCCTACCATGTCCCTATGGTGACTGAGCCCAGCCACCACAGGGATACGAAAGTCTCTTTCTTTTGGTCAACTCATGACCAAAAATAAGAGTTGGAATGTAGATCGACTGGTAAATCAAGATCTTTGTCTTCTGGTTCATCAAACTCTTCATTTTGACGGTTCACTGCAGTGCCGACATTACTGTCAATGCCTCACCAATCCACCTGTCCAGCTCATTTTCCATTGTTCTATCAATCATGAAAAACATCCCAAAATGCTTTATCTCCTAGGCTTGAGCCTGTATAACTCACCTCGAGCCCAGAGGAACCAATCCACCGTCTTCTGTCAGAGAACCACGGTTTCGAAATGTGAGGTTTTGACTCTTATCCCGGCTATCACTCCACTGTGTACTGCAGGTCCCTGTCACCGAAAGCTATGTGCTGGGATTTATTAACCTAATCAGGCAACACGATTAATTTTCATCCAGGGCTTCAGTTTGTAATCAAATACCCCCAAAACTACAAACAATCCTGTCAGCCTCAGCTGTACTTGTTGCCAGGATTCGTCACAATGAGGACTGTGAGGAAGGTAAACGTCAAACCAGCAAGGCTGCACATTGCCTGTCATGTTACATTGCATTTACTTTGACTCCTAACTCTCCCTACGTAAAGCCTCCACTTGCAGGAATGTGAAGTCTTTCCTTTGTTTTAATGTGTTTCCATCAGTTTTATGCAATGTCTCATTTTATAAGGTCGCTATTGAATTTCTTCTTTCCTTTCTTTTGCTAACTTCCCAGTTCCTCTTCAGTATCAGAAAAGCTGCACCCCACAAACACAGACACCTGACACCAGCATTTCAAATGCTTAAATTAGTGATCAGCCACTAGCCAAATGGCAGCTGTTATCACTGCAAACTGCCTGTTTGATATTAGGAATAATCACAGTGGACTGTTGCAGTGACTGAAGTCATATTTCTGCCACGTTTCACCTATTTGCACTTGATCTATAAAAGACAGCCTAGCTATTTGTTGCGATGAATCCAAGCAAAAGGCACTCCAACATGTCCATTACTGTTCTGAAGAGACATTTAAGATGTGAAAGAAATGGATTCTGTCTGCAACCTTTCAGTGATACAGAATTACACTCTCAATGCTGAATTCATCAATATTTCTGTTTATAACACCTGCTGAGAACCTGTCGAACATCTCCAAGTTTAATGTAAAATCTGTTAAACTTTGTACACCAATATACGGCAGAAATCATTGTATATTTAGTGTAGGAGTTATAAAATAGGAACTGGTTGCTGACATCACTTGACATTTAGAGCTGAGTGGCTGCGGTCAGCACGAGGAAACTCATGTAATTCTCTCTTCACATCTGCTGCTCTCATTTTAAAACTCCACTTTATGTAAGGATTTACTTTCCTTCGCTTTCTCTGCTGTTTTAAAAACTTTCCAGCAATAAAAAGAGATAAATTCCTACAAAATCCTGAATACATATATATTTTTTCTGTGGCACAATCACAGTTAAAGCTCAATGAGTAGGAATATCAGCCTTCAAAACCTAGAAGAGTCGACCTTTAACCTTGGTTCCTCCTTCATACAATCCATTCCCATCTCCCTCACTCTTCACACACGTGGATCAATAATACCATTTGCAATAATCCTGTTTGCTCTAACCCTCCTTGGTGAATGAGATAGATGGTTGTACTATATTAGGAATCCCACCTGAAGCACGCAAACATCCAGGAAGGCTGAATCCAGTCTCCTCATTATGGCTATTATGTAGCAAAAATGAGTGTCTCTATTTTTGGATATAGTACAACAACATGATCAGTCGTGACTTTATCCTTAAGACTATTTATTAGAGAAATGGGGAACTGTTTCTTCTGTTACATGCTCTTAAATGTTTTACGTTACATAATTAAGAGCAAAACATGTCAGATTCTTGACAGGGGTGAGTTGTTTGGTGTGAGTAAAGCTGCAACTGTGTCATCAGTTAAAGCAACAACACTTGAATGTATTAAGATTTCTAAAAGCTTAATCTCTGTTTACTTATTTTATGGAACATGTTCCATAAAATCCACAATCTTTAGGCTCTCTTTTACCTCCCCAGGTTATTTTACTGCTTAGGTCATCCCCTCTACTTGAACATCTTGTTTGACTTTAAACTCAACAAACCTCCTATTTTCTGGTGTTTCAAAAAATTATCTTGTAGACTGCGTACTCTATGAGCAGTCCTATGTTCAGATTTGTACGTTATCCTTGCACTTAGGAGGAAAAATTACTTTTGCATCAAACCTTTTGTTTAAGCTGCTACAATCAATATTGTTATGTAAAGTTTTCTCATGAAAAACAAAAGTTGTCTTTACTCTCGCCACAGTTCTAACATACATGTTGAATGTTTTTATTTCCTCCAAAAACTCTTTCAAAAGTATTTTTTCCCTGAAAGTCTGTCACTTGCATTGTTTACATCCATGTTTTCTAGCTTTGTCATTGTGCATTTGTATTTGTTGGTGCATCCTGTCTGGAATCCATTGATGGAAAGCTTGTACAAATGAAAGTAAATCCAAGCACTTACAGCGATAGCTTCACTTACAGCTCTTTTAATGATGAAGTATAAAGGTGTAGATGACTGAATCTCTTTGTGCAGTTTTTATTCTAAACAAGTACTGTACAGACTGTGGTCAGAAATTTTGGGCTTCATGTGGACATCTGGAGAGAGGTCCAGGCAGACCCTTGTAAATTTAGGTGGCTGATGACATTTATGCGATGTGTAGTCTTGTGGATGCAGCATAAATTGACCTTAACTGCTACCTGTAGGTCAGTTGTGTAGAATGGTTCATAGCTGACAGAGGTCAGAGACTCCACAGGTTACGATAAACAATCACTCGACTGCTTGCATTCGTGAAGGCTTTCATTGCTGGGCCCTTGAGCAAGGCCCTTAAGGTGCTCCATGGAGGGCGTTCTGGTAGGTCAAACGTAGTATGCTGAAAAATCCCAGGACGTTCTACTACAACTAGTTGCGTTTTTCCGTGTGCACCTGAGCTTTTCTGTCCATTCTGATCCACAATCCTCTCAAATTGTACACTCTTTCTTTTAACTTTCAGTCTGTGCAGGAGCTCAGTTTATGACTCGGAGCTACTGAGATGTTCAACCCGCAGAACTGACCTGGTTGACACACCAAGCTTCAGTCTGTCCCCTTACTGCATGTTGTGTTCCATTGAGAGTCTACAGGCTGCTCTTCAGTTGCAGATTTACAATCCTTTAATTGGTCTGCACATGCTAAAATATGAACAAAGTCTTTTCTAGTTCAGTCAGTTAGACATACGCAGCTTTAAGGGTAACTTCTTTGTCATTCTGAGGTCAAACACCTCAACAACTATTGGTTTCCTGCCTATACACCTTCAGAACTAGGTATCAACACAGCAACACACTATTTACAGATTCATATGTACTGGAACTGCTCATAAAGTACTTTCTGTTGCACAAAGTGGGACACACTACTAGTATTACTATATCTGTTGCAGTCTGTATTCAAATTTGAACAACATATCTTCAACTGTGCAGGGAATTGTGGGTTAGAATGAGCCAGAAAAGCATGCTGACGTTTAAACTGCAAAATATTAGGACATCCTGGTATTTTTGAGATATCTCATTTGACAAACTATTAATCACTCATGGTAGAATCTGTATTGGAATACAGCCACAGATTACAGCTCATTTCAAACTACAGAATGCAACGGATTTATGAGCAAGACGGTCCAAACTTGTGCTGCGTGTCAACGAAGTAACATGTCCTAGTTGTGTCTAACTTGCATGAAAGTGTGTCATTTGTAGGGCAGCTGCAGTAACGTAAAAAGTAAGCACTGACACCAAACAAAATTTTGCAAAAAGCTGCTCAACATTCATTCAGATTCTGATTTTTATTTTGGTGAAATTGTTTCAGAAAGACGTCATTCTGTCATTATTTTGGAGGATGTAGGTTGAGGTGCTGTTGAAATGTACTGCATTATACAGAGCGGAATTTCTATTATTTCGTCTTGCGTCACTGATAAAATATGGGGTGGATGAAATATTTAAATTTGCCAGGCATTTGCTCCTCATCTGCTGGACATGCAAATAAGAAGCTATTTACTGTCAACTTGAAAGAAAATGATTGAGCGTCAATATCATGCTAACAGCTTATTTCTAGAGCAAAATCTAGACCTACGATTGTATTTCATCGGCTGGAGAACTTATCTGAACTCCAGAAATTATTATTTATTATTCATTTGTCATAGAAAAGCAATTAGGACATCTTTTCATCTTCGGAGTCAAACCAAAAACACCAAGCGAGACGTCTAAAACTATTCAACCTGCTCAACTTCATGAATTTTTTTCCCACCCAGAATCCCACCTGTGTGCCACTGCAAAGCATTTTTAAACAAACTTTCCACGTATTGCTTCAGCCACCTCTCCATCTTCTTTATTACGCCATCCATCCTTCCCTCTCTGCATTTTTCATTCCTGGTTTATTGAACCGTAGTAAAGCAGGCAGCTCAGAACAAACCCATCTGACTTTAATGGCCTCAAGAGAAGGAAATGAGCCTTAATAGTGGTTTCCTTTTTAATTTTATAATCAGGAAAAGGAAAGTAGAAGACACTTTAGCCAGTGTTTTCTGCCTGTTTTGTTTCTTCTGGGTGTACTCTTTTGGTATTTTCTCACCTCTGTATCATTTCTTTCATGTCTTTGCCTTATCTTTCATGTCCTCTGTCACCTCCTTGCACCTCTCCTCTGGCATTTTCTCACTCTCAGCTTCATTTTTTGTCATCTTTTTCACTTCTTCTTCATTTCAGCTCTCCTCAACTCCGACCTCCTCTCCCTTTCTTTACCCATTTTCTCATCCATTCTGTTGCATGCTACTGGGACATACTAAGTGAGGTAACTTCCACTGTGCAGAGGACTGTGGTCAGAAGTGACCAGAAAAGCATGTCCACTTCCATACTGTGAAATACTACCAGCTGTCATAGGACACCCTGCTGTTTAGGCCATATCTCATTTGACAAACAATTCAGTTCGATTGAATTTTATTTATATAGCGCCAATTACAGGTAAAATTGTCTCAAGACGCTTTACAGAACCCATATGTCTGAACCCCCAGAGCAAGCCCTAAGGTGACAGTGATAAGAAAAAAAACCTTTTAACAGGGAAGAAACCTTGAGCAGAACCCGGCTCTTTATGTAGGGGGACCCATCTGCCTGCTGGCCAGCGGGCTGAGAGGGACAGAAGAGGTAGAGAGGTAGAAGGGTAGAGGGGGAGAGAGGGGGAGGGATGGGAGAAGAGAAAGGTGGGGAACAAGGAACATATAACACACAGTTGGATACATGCATGATAAGACAGATGATACAAAGTACAAGCTAATGCTGAAACTGATTCATAAGTTTACTGTTATGCTGTAAGGCTCTGGCAATAAATATACTACATATATGTAGCTGGTAGTAAAATTAAAACAGCGTGTAGATGAGCATATCAACTACAGTGAGGGGCGATGCCGAGTATTCGAACACGCAAAATCTGCATCAGTAGTGGTAGTATTTTATTTTGTACTACAGACCCAAACAGCTATAAGAACAAGACTTCCTTCTCATTTCTTTACCTATTTTTTCATCCATTGTGTTGCAATTGGGACATACAACTTTATCTGTGTCGTAATTTCAACAACATATGTGAGGTATCTTCCACTGTGCAGAGGATTCTGGGTCAGAAGAAGCCATGAAAGCAGGTCGGCTTCCAAACTGCAAAATGCAACCAGTTTTTTTTAATTATTATTTTTGACATATGTTATTTGACAAATTCGAACATGCTAAATCTGTATCCCGGTAGTATCTGTACTGGAATTACAATTTATTTTGCACTACAGACGGAAATATGAACAAGACCTCCTTCTCCTTTCTTTACCCGTTATTTCATCCATCGTGTCTTCAACTCACTCCCACCTTCACCTCCTTCCTCCTCCTCCTCTTTCGCCCGGCATGACGTGGGACCAGATCAAGGAACTGTGTTGCCGGGAGTAACAGGGATTGAGAGCGACGCGTTGGAATGCAACTCCAGCCGAGCTCCTGAGAACAGGAGGAGGAGGAAGGTGGAGGAAGGGGGGATTGAGAGCAAGTATTTCCACTTTATCTTTGTACACTGTTTCCCCTCTTATTCCTCTCACCTCCTCCAGTTCTTTCTCTTGCACTGTTTTTTGTTTTCACCTTCGTCTTGTCCTTCTATCTCCAATTCTTCACCTGCATCTCACCTCACACTGCTTCATTCTTTCCCTTCTTCTTTTTTAAAAAAAATACCTCCACTCTAGAGTTTCTGTTTTATCAGGACTGTATTTTGTCTGGCAGTGTAAATGCCCCTGCTAGAGAAAACAGGGAGGAAGAGAGAGAGAGAGAGAGAGAGAGAGAGGAGGGCCAACACATGGAGATGCAGATGGAAACACATTTACACATTCACACACTGTCTCTACTTTATCAGCAGAATGAAAGTGCTTTCTGGCGGTATTTGAATGAGACAGAAAAAAACCTATTCAGCCCCTCATGCCCGGCTCTTTTATTAACACTGCGTGTCACTGAGGCGACATAAGCCTCCCCTCCATCCTCACCCTCCTCCCTGTCTGTCCTCCCCCCTCTCTCCCCTCTATAACCAGAGGGAGGTCTCCTGTTCAGGTATGATGATGATGATGCCCCCTCCTCGCTTTTTTTTCTCTACCTCTTCTTTTTTTATTTTTTGATGGCTCCTCCTCACTCGTGGTGCTTTTGTTACCTCACTCATTCCTCCCCCCTCTCCTGTCCTTTTCCACCACATCTCCCTCCCTCCGTCCATCCCTCCCTCCCTGCTCCCCTCTCACTTTTTTCCTCGCCCCTCACTCTGCTGTCTGTTTTTCGCCTCCGCCGCTGAATGGGAAATACGCACAGATGCGTAAAGGGGCGGTCAAACTCCAACATACCCGCTGGTGGCAGCGCCAGCATCACTTAATCTACGGTGTCTTTTTGGAGGAGAGCATGGTATAACGAGCTACTACTGTTATATTTTTTATGATGATTTTTGGATGAAATCTTCAGGCCCCGAGCAGCCCACCTGTTTGAAGCCCTGGATCTGGTTCTTCTTCTTTTCTTTTTTTTTCGGTCGGAGGGCGCAGCAGCAACCCGGACGCAGGGAAGGGAAACGTGGGGAGTCAGAGGAGGTGTCCTGGCTTGGATGCATGGATGCTCGCTTCTTCTTCTTCTTTATATATATATATATATATATATATATATATATATATATATAATTTTTAGCTTTTCACCCCCTCGAGCTGCTGCTGCTGCTCGTCAGTGGCGATCCAGAAATAGCAGCAGCTCGTCTGGAGGTTGCGTGAGGAAGCGTCTGCGAGCAGATTTATTTACGGTAGTTGTGTTTTGAGCTGAGATTCTTTATTTTCTGTCCATCTCGTCGCCTACATTTTCGAGTTGTTTTTTCCCAGCTTTGATGCTACTTAGTCTGCCGGAGTCGCACTAATTAGCGGCCTGATTGACAGCTCGGTAATTGGATTTATTTCATATCCGCTCCTTCAAGTTGTGAAGCCTGTTAAAGCGCGACAGGAACGGTTTCTCAGGCTTTATGTCGTTAGAAAGCAATATCAACATACCTACTCCAGACTTGTAGGGATTTGTGTGTGTGTGTGTGTGCGTGTGTGTGTGTGTGTGTGTGTGTTTTCCTCGGGGGGGCGGGGGGGGGGGGGCACTCTAATTTAAATGCAGCTTCTTGCCAAATTCTTATTCCTGGCTTTAGAGCTTCAGAGGCCCAGCAGACAGAAAATCTCAAGTCAAACCAAACCTTCACTGCAACAAATGTGTCTGTTATTGAGTCTGTAATCAGCTTTAATCTCTTTTAACTGCCATTTGTTTTAGGAATGTGCAAGAAAAAGAAGAAGCTCTCTACACTGCTCAAAGTAGCAGCTTCTAAACTGGTGTAAAAAAAAAAGAGACTGAAACACTTGTTCATCTGGATGTTTACATCTCAGGAGGACAGCAGGTGCCAGCAGCGCTCTTTGGTGGACCGTGATCAGAGCGAATGACTTCAAGGATTTAAATCTTATCCTAAAGGCTAGATTTACACTGATAAGCAATGTCTTGTTTTAATGTTTATCGGCTTTGTGACGTGATCTGGTCCCATCTTGTAACTTGTTTTTTAAAAAGCACATCACACATGCACCGCACATCAGAAAACGTGTGAGTTTGTGTGAAGAGTTTCAAAATTTTTAAGAAGTGGACCCCTGAACTTGCTGATGCATGTTTCCAAGAAGCAAACATTATCAAAAATGATCGCGTATGAAAGCATTTTGTAACATTTTGTCTGTACCTGTGTTATCAGCTCACTTGTGCACATAGATGAGTATTAATTTAATTCTTCCTCTTTTTCTTTCTTTTTCCCAGCAGGAACAGGTATGTGGATTACAGATTACATTTGTGATGTTGTCTTTTCAGAATGTGATTTTCTGCCAAAAGTGGTGCACTTTCGGTCAGTTAGATGTTGTTGATAGATCCTATGGATGCATATAGGGAAGGAAAAGTAACCTAATATCAAAAAAGTGTCTTTCTTGAAGTGCACCATCTAAAATATGTCAGTGTTTGAGGGCAACTCGGTCAGGATTCTTCATTTTATGAGAAAATATCTCCATACACTGAGGATCTGAACCAAGAGCTGCACAGCTGGAAATCCAGCTGCCTTGGAGACAACGCTGTGGGGAGAAAATACTCTGTGTTTTATGGAACCTGTTGCCACAACTCTACACATCTTTGACGAGGCTCCATGTGCTCCACAGTCCAGCTTACACTCTGTTTATCTTCTGATCAGTCCTTCCCCTAGTGTGATGCTGTGGTGTTCATCTCCCACCAGCTGGTCTTCCTCTCTGGGTGTCCATGTCCTTCACCTGCTGTTATCCTGTCTTCCAGTTCTGGGATCTGTCCTCTAACTCTGTGTTTGTTTGTGTGTGTCTATGTGTGTGTCGTTGCTCTTAAAATCCAGTCTTCCCACTGCCCAGTGCACTGTATGGCTTTTTATTCCTATCTGACTGTACTGATGGTTCATATAGGGATGGAAGCCATGCAGTGCGCTGGGAGCACTGCGCACTGGACCATGGACTGAAGCCCTGTCACCACACACACACACCTATACACACATACTACACACAACTGTATGTATAAGCACACTCTCAGAAGCCAATAAATGCATGCACACGTCCAGGAGAGCGTGAAGCGGGAAGCTGTCACACACTCCTCCAGAAATATGGATACACATGCGCTCCACACTTCAGCATGCATTCTTTTATGCGTATGCATGCAGCCGGTGTGCATATTAACAACCCACCCCCCACCCCCACCTGTTGTCAGCATCATAAATCATATTATTCTTTTTTTGGTCTGATTATTACTTCATCTCAACATATTACTCCACAACTACTGATTCAGTAGTTGAACAAAAGTCACATACGAAGAAAAAATGACTTCAAAAGGTGTCTTATATTAGAATTTGGCCCTTTTGTTGAGAAAAAAAGAGCTGAATCAGTTGCCTAATGTTGGAATTGCATCCTATATGACACAGTTTTTCAAACCATATATATATTAACCTGAAATATGCTTAATTCGTACATCACATTTAATTTAAGCTACATCAAAGCTATGTTATTATGCAGATGAAACTGATTTCCGACGTAGCGAAAACCGCCAATTAAGATGCTGGTAGGAGGCTGCAGAACTGGCACCTGGCACCATCCTGACCAGGTTGGCAGGAATGGCAGACATATTTGATAATCACTAAATCAGATGAAACATTTACAAAGTCTGGCGGCCCTTTAATGCCAGCTGTCTTTTAATACTGTGGCTCAAGAGACTGGAGTTTCTCTACAGCTGAACTCGTTATGTATGCTTGTGGCTAAATGCTTGGAATATAAAAATAAACAGTCCACGCTGGTGCCAGATGGTTGTGTAGCGATGCAACACGACTTTGTTTTATGGAGTCCCATGAATGTAGATCTTAATATGTCGCTATGAATGACAACTGTTGGAATGACACTTTAATAAGAGGTGCTGGAATGGAGACAAAGGCCTCTTCAGTGGCTTCACCTGAGCCTTTCACCTGTGATTTGTTGAGGTCTAAAACTTTAAATGTAGCAGAGCATCGCCCCCTATTGTCCAAATATGATACTACATGTGCGTAAAGCGAAGCAACAGGGACATTAATAAAATTTTGTCAGCTCTGTAGAGATTTTGAGGTGTTTAGCCCCATAAGGCCCACAACTGTAGAATTATGTACCTACCATATATTGCCAAAGTATTCATTCACCCATCCAAATAATCAGAATCAGGTGTTCCAGTCACTTCCAAGGCCACAGGTGTATAAAATCAAGCACCTAGGCATGCACACTGCTTTTACAAACATTTGTGAAAGAATGGCTCGCTCTCAGGAGCTCAGTGAATTCCAGCGTGGAACTGTGATAGGATGCCACCTGTGCAACAAATCCAGTGGTGACATTTCCTCGCTCCTAAATATTCCACAGTCAACTGTCAGCTGTATTATAAGAAAGTGGAAGTGTGTGGGAACGACAGCAACTCAGCCACCAAGTGGTAGGCCATGTACACTAATGGAGCAGGGTCAGCGGATGCTGAGGCACATAGTACCAAGAGGTGGCCAACTTTCTGCAGAGTCAATCGCAACAGACCTTCAAACTTCATGTGGTCTTCAGATTAGCTCAAGAACAGTGCGCAGAGAGTTTCATGGAATGGGTTTCCATGGCCGAGCAGCTGCATCCAAGCCATACATCACCAAGTGCAATGCAAAGCGTTGGATGCAGTGGTGTAAAGCCCGCCGCCACTGGACTCTAGAGCAGTGGAGACACGTTCTCTGGAGTGATGAATTGTACTTCTCCATCTGGCAATCTGATGGATGAGTCTGGGTTTGGTGGTTACCAGGAGAACCATACTTGTCGGACTGCATTGTGCCAAGTGTAAAGTTTGGTGGAGGGGGGATTATGGTGTGGGGTTGTTTTTCAGGAGCTGGGCTTGGCTCCTTAGTTCCAGTGACAGGAACTCTGAATTCTTCAGCATACCAAGACATTTTGGACAATTCCATGCTCCCAACTTTGTGGGAAGAGTTTGGAGCTGGCCCCTTCCTCTTCCAACATGACTGTGCACCAGTGCACAAAGTAAGGTCCATAAAGACATGGATGGCAGAGTCTGGTGTGGATGAACTTGACTGGCCTGCACAGAGTCCTGACCTCAACCCGATAGAACACCTTTGGGATGAATTGTGCAGTTCAAAATAGGTTACTTCTCCTCATACACAGTGTTTTTAGTTATAATCACTTCTTTTAATCATTACTTCTTAGCATAATCATATTACTCATTTTATTGTAAACTTTTAATCTTTTTATTTCATGAAAATCATCATTTCAGAATATATATCAGCCCATGAAAATCATCCTTTACTCAAGCGTAATCATATGGTTAACTTAAATAGTTTCCCTTTTAACTTTCTATTGCCCTGCTTAAAACCTTTATTTAGGTAGCGGTTGCTCCTGGGCTCTCAAAGAACTAGGTCATATCAGAAATATATTCATATTCATATTCGTATCATTTTGTTGTAACAATAACAAGGCATGTCTTATCTTATCTTGGTTGTCAAAATAGCATTGTACATGTAGACTTCTCACATGTCCACATACAGCAAAGCTACAAATAAAAATATGAAAATGTGTTTTTTCTTTTAAAATTTTTACTTTTTACCAAAATTGAGTATATAATAAATGATTTCTGGTTCCAGTAAATGAAAGTTTTTCTGTAGCAGTTTGTGAAACTGTGACTGTATCAGTTAAAAAAAACACATTTAATGGATGAATCTGTTCTATTTGCTTGCTCCATTTTGCAGAAACAGGCTTCACAAATTTTGGGGCATACATTGGTGGATGTTTGTGGCTTTGTCCAGGTGTGCATGTTGTGTATGGGCAGAGTTGAGTGGTCTGGAGAAATTGCAAGCATTCCCTTTAGTTTGATAAGTGGAGAGCATAATAGGCAGGCAGACAGTATTTAGTTACTTCAGTAGAAAGGTCAAATAGGATGAAGGTTAATTCACATTGAAGATATTTGGCTTGGAAAATGTTATTTTTCTTCCATTTCAGAATACCGCCAGCACAAAGAGGTGTGCAGAATGTGACTGGTGCCATCCAGCAGGGAGTGATACTGGTGTTTTTCAGAGGAAAACAAGATGTTTTGTGGACAAGTGAATATGTCTGAACACTGGGACTAAAACAACATTTGGTTATTTTTAAATACAAGTTTGTCCAGTTTTTAAATTAATAAATTACTATTAGGGCTGAATAATACGCAGAAACAACATCATTTTGGGATTATTTTGACAAGTCTTATGATATGAGTCACAATTTCACTGCAAATGGATGTTTTGCATTTCTTTCTACTGAAAACCAAACATGTTCCCTTAGAGTGCCTATAAAAATGACCCCTTATTGAACTTTTCCCCTTCTAATGCTTTTCAACACTGAACACTGAGCTTTCTGGCCATCAAACAAGAGGCTTTGGAAAAGAGATTTTTAATCTCAAGGGATTTCCTGGTAAAATAAAGGTTAAAAAATACCGAACACTGCAAACCATCACAAACACACCCTCCTTACTGTGAAGCATAGTGGTGGCAGCACCATGATACAGGGTTGCTTCTCAGCAGAAGGGCCTAAAGTGTTCGTAAAGGTAGACGGTGACCTTAATGTCACACAAAATAATAATAAACCTCAATCCAAATGAGATTTTGTGGCTTTTTACTCATGATGATCCATGCAATGTGACCTCAAGTGTGCTTGAAGGAGGTGAATTGAAATATAAACTTATTTTATATTTTTAATGAATTGACTGTACTGTGTAGATTTTTTTCCTTTACTTTGACATGAAAGAGTGTTTTTTGGGGGTAACTTTTTGTCAGAGAAAACAAAATTATATTGACTACAATTTCATATATGAAAAACAGTAAAAGGGGAAACTTTAAAGGGAGATTAATGCTTTTTATAGACTCAAGAATATGATTTGTAGCATTTCTGTAGCACCACAATGCTTAATTTAATTTTGTGTGTTGTGACAGATTTACTTTAATCAATAATCGACCTGTCCAGGGTGTTCCCTGCCTTCGCCCGAGTCAGCTGAGATACGCTCCAGCACCCCCCGCGACCCGAGTGAGGATAAAGCGGTGTATAGAGGATGGATGGATGGAATAATCAATAATATAATATAATATAAAACAACGACGACGACGACGACGACGACAACAACAACAACAATAATAATAATAATAATAAACAGTTTGGCCTTTCGGTACTGCTGAAATTTGAGTGGCGAAGAAGAAGAAGCAAAAAGCGGAAGTGTCGTCAGAGCCCGGCCTCCAAACAGAGAGCTGCTACGTCTATTATGAAAACTCCAGAGAGAAATGTTGGGTAACCGGTGCTTCCAGGCCCTTATACAACACCACATGGACAGATAAGGAATCGAGCCTCCTCTAGACATCCTTACAAACAGTTTTTGATTTTAAGAAGTTTCCCAGAAAACATGGCGAAGCGCAGACAGAGCCAAGAAACAGCGGCCGATAAAAGGAAACCGAAGCAGGAGCTGAAGGCGAAGAGCAACGCAGCAAAACGGAGAGCGAAGAAGAAAGATGCAGGTAGGAAATATCACAACAAATCTGATTGGAGATTTATTTATTATGAATGTAAAATCTCATCTGTCTCAACGAACAGACAGTCAAATCAATGTTAAATCTGCACACAACAGTAGCTGAGTCAAATTGCTTTCTAACAGATAGACAAGATTAGCATTACGAATAAACATAGCTTTGCATATTAAGGGTAAGTGTTATTTATGGTATGAATTTACCTAATTAATTTAATTTGAAGGGGGTTAAAACCCTACAAAAACGATTTACATAGTTGCTCCGCTGCAGTAATGCTGCAGGTGCCATGAGGGCAGATTTTTCTTCTGTGGACTTTGCACACTGAACTTTTTATTTCCCATTGTTCTTTGATTTGCGCTATCTTATCGTATTCTAAATCTTGTGTGTTTAGTAATAGATTAACTGCTGCAGCACTGCAATTTCCCTGCAGGGATCAAGAATCTATCTATTGATCTATCTATCTAAAAGGTTACTATATTTATTTCAGTTTTTCCTTTATGCCTTATGGAAATTGCAATTTACCTCCTGAGCTCTTATGTCAAACTCGAAAATCTTCCCAGTGAAAGGGCAGAAGCACAGTTTACAATGTTGTACTAAATTTTCAGATCTTGTTGCTTCAAAATACAGTATTTTGGCTCATTAAAATTGTACAGCTATGCATAATTAGATTTTTTGTACACATTAACATTATGGTACCATAAATAATAATAAAAAAGTTGAACCTTGTTTCCAACCTTTTTTTAAATGTACCATTTTATTTTGCAAATGTTTATCTTTTTTCAAATTATTTCTTTCCCCAAGCTACATTTACCATTTAGCAATTGCTAAATACAGCATGCTAAAATATTATGTTCGTAAAATTATGACTGATTTACAGAGCAGACAGACATTATATTGACAGTGAAGGCTCCACATTACCAGATGACTGTAACATCAGCCATTCTGTTTGGAAAAACTTCTGCTTGATTACATTTGATAAGTCCCTGCGTGTAAGTATGCTGTTTTAGTGAAATGGTAACATGGAAAAATGTCACGCCGCAATAGGATTCCAACAATATTTTTTTCTTTTTTCAACCTTAATATCTTGTGTTTGTTTTTGTCTGTCCTTAGTGGTTAAAAATGCAAAAGATGTCAATATTTTTGACTTGTAGCTGTTTGGCACAAAAAGACACTGCACGAACCTCCAGTGTGCAAGTGCAAGGATGGATGCTATGCATGGTTACTGGTGCGGATCTGCAGGCTGTGATCACATCTGTGCTCCACTTCTTAAAAACACAAACCTACTTTGTGAATAGCTCCTGTTTCTTTTCTTTTTTAAACACAGGTTGCATCATTCTCAGCCATTAGTAACATGTCATATTTGTGTGTACTAATCCTGCAGCTCTATTTGTTTTTCAGACTTGTCTCACTTTGCTGTTTTGTCTTAAGTATTTTTCTGTGCTCATGTCTCGGTTTTAAATGCACATTTGCACAACTCAAATGTTCTCTTTGTAGTCTACCTATTGTATGAGCAGTGCGCTTTGTCTTTTTATTCCTTTTTATGTTTTGCCACAAATGATGCCTCAACTGTGGATATAATTCACATAAGTATCCTTTTCCTCTCCGGAAACTCATTTATTTGTTTTGAACAATTTGCCTCTCAAAAAACAAGCTCACAATATAAATGCAGTGCTGTCAGCCTCACAAAGAAAGGCAAATCTAGTTGTTCTTTTGTTTATCGTGACTATGCTTCTCTGTTGCATTAACATGGTTGAAGTTCATAGATAGCAGCTGTAAATTACAAGGATTTTAACTATCTGTCAGAAAAGTAAAATGCTGTCTTAATTATAAGTCAAACACAGCAGCTTTAAAAGGAAATTTCTTTCTGTGTGGCTTTCTAGATAATGTCATTGCAGAGAAAGAGGAAAAGCTTGAGAGGAAGGTCAAACCTAAACGACGGTTGTCTTCAAAGCAAGCACTGGGACAAACCTCGTCTTCCAAATCCAGCACTAGCTCTGCTGTCAAAACCAGTAAATACTTCCAGTCACCAGTGAAGGAGGAGATTGATAGTGAGGAGGACTTTGACATGGAGACGTCACCGCCACCACCGATGTTTAAAAAGAGTGCCAAGAAGCCTGAGAAAGAAGAAGAGGAAGAGGAGGAGGAGGAGGAGGAGGAGGAGGAGGAGGAGGAGGAGGAGGAGGAGGAGGATGACTGGGAGGAAGTGGAAGGCATGTGAGAGATTTGTAAAATGCTTTTTATTTTTGTATGCTACAGTGAGAAAGTTGGTGAAACATGATTTTCAGAAAGGCTGTAGCTTGTTGAGAGTACGATGGTAAACAAAAATGAAAACTTTGTATGTTTGTGTCGATCAGAACTGGCTGAACCGCTGGGACCAGCTGAACCCCCTGAACCCGTCCTTCCCTCTCAGCCAGTAGAAATAGAGATCGAGACCCCAGAAGTCAGAAAGAGGTCAGTAAATATGTGTTAGAATTTATACTAGTTGAATATATAGATGTGACAGATCATTTTCAGCAGTATTTATGTCTATAATTTCTCATTTTCTATTTACAAAATGATTATTGTAAGGAAAATCAGTTTTAGAATTAAAAAAGTATAAAAACAATATTAAAGTATGAGGACAGGACAAACAGTTATACAGTAAAATCCACATAATATGTAATGGAGGATGTTTTTTGTAACTGATATGACTGATTAAATAAATAAATTACTGTAAATCCATGCATGAAATAGCATCTTTTTCTGTGGGGATCCTCAAAATATTTTAATTAATTCAGTTTTAGAGATTTCAAGAGCAGATTTTATGATTTTAAGTTATTTCTGTTTCAGCAAAACCTTTTTCCATCTCGTCTATGTGTGTAATACAGAAAAATAAACAAATAATTGAATATCCTGGTTTTCATGTTCTGTCCTGCAACTACAGTGGTAAAAGTGAAATTCGCATCAAAACTGATGCAAGAATTAAATTTACAATCTGATTGTTTACGCAGCAGCCACAGCAGCTGTGTTATCAGTCCATTCTATAATGTTAATTTTCTATAATATTTGTCTCTCTGTTTAACCTTAATAATCCTTATTTCTGATTTTCCAGGCAGAAGAGGCAGGCAGAGTTTGAGACCTACCTGAGGCGGATGATGAACCGATACAAGAAGGACGTGTGGATAGACACACACAAGGTGAAAACACACGTCTTTTCCTGTGTGATGCTTTTCAGTCGTACGTCTGATTTGTCAGTACTGTGGGATTTTGGCTCTTTTCTAACCTCTGATTGGTCTCTCAGGTCCACCTCATGTGCCTGATAGCCAGCGGGATGTTTCGCAACAGACTGTGCAGTGAACCGGACCTGCTGGCTATCACTTTGTCCCTGCTGCCATCCCAATACAGCAATGTTGAAAAGGGACGCGTTGACCTGAGCTACCTCTCTCTGCTGCTCAAATGGTGTGTGAATGTAAACTGTGTAGTGGTGCCTGACGTTACTTATCTCAAAATAAACAAATTAGTGACATTTTTCGTGAGAGACAGTGAAAGTGCCCTTAAATTTGACCTGAAGCAACTGAAACTTCACATCTAATCAATAGCAAGTTCATAGCAACCACAGAGAGGCTAGTGGCTTCAATCCAGACTTTAATAATAATGCTAATATTATTCATTTATACACCTTTTTACAGAGTTTACCAAGTGCAGGCCAAAAAGAAATATACTCAGGAAGACAATAGTCAAGCCAAAAAGAAAGGAAAAAGACCAGAAAAGCAAAACTGGAGGAGAGTTAAACACAGTAAAAGTTTTCCACAATATAGATGGATACAACAAACACCAATGGAAAGAGAAATAACATAATAAAAGCCCCAAATATGCAGTATTAAATTAAAGAAAAAGCACAAGTAGAATAAAAGAAAGTACAAATTAAAAGCATAAAAACAAGATTAGAAACAGAAGAGAATAGGAATACTGTACTGATCCCCAAACAGTAATTCTATAATGATCACTAAATAAAATTAAAAATGAAAATCTTTTAAAAATATTTACAATCTTTTTAAAAAAATTGAAGTCTATGTAAAAAAAAAAAAACTAATAAAAAATTGATACAATGTAACATTTTGTGAAAAATACTAATAATAATATATATATATATTTTAAAAAGGTAAAAAAGGAAATGCGTTTAAAAAAGGGAGTATAAAGAATAGAATAGATAAATATAATAGACAACACCACATCTAAGCCTGTGAACTGTCTCATATGTAACCTTTCTGATTTATAGCTTATGGCTGGGCCCTGACAGCTTTAAAAGTAATAAAATCAATAAATGCATGCAATAAAATCTTAAATACCTCTTCTAAAATGGGCAGGGACACAGTAAAGAGAACCCAGGTTTGGGGTGATGTGATATTGTCTGATGGTTTAATCATCTAATCAAACATTTTGCCTTGGCCTAATCAGCACCGTATCGTTTCCTTGTTAATTTCTTTGTGCCTACCAGGTTCAGACAGACTTTCACCCTGAACGCCAGTCTTCCCAATGAGGAGCGTCTGGACCTCCGGGTCCTCCTGGAGAGGCGGCTAGCCAGCTTCTCAGCCAGAAACCACCAGGAGTTGACTCATGTTGGTATTTTGGCCAAAGACTGGTTTATTTTACTGAAAGGGAAAACAGACTTTCGTTACATGTCCAGAAGAAACATAAATAATTACATAACTGTGTGTTTTGTGTTTCCTTCAGCTTTTCCTGTTGATCCTGAGGTCTCTGCAGCTCTTCTGCCGTTTGGTTTTGTCTTTGCAGCCGATTCCTCTCAAACCTCCATCAGCCAAGGTACAGACAGTTTGTTATTCATCCCTGTAGAGACTGCTGATGTCATTACAGGAGCTATGCTAGGAAAATAGCTGTATTTTAATATAAAGAGAATTGCAGGAGTCACAAATAAAAAATCAACATCAAGTAAGGCGGTAGACAACTAAAAACTGTAAGGAAACACTCTGATTACCTAATTTACTGTCAGATCTCTATACTTTTACTGCAAAACAAAATCTTGTACCTCTATAGAAACAGCACAACCGTGGCTAGAAGGATAGAGAACTCAAAAAATCCAAAAGCTCTGCTGCCATAAACCATAAAAAAGGAAAAATTAAAGTGGTTTCCTTTGACCATTTATTTTAGAAAATTTTAAAAAGCGAATCAGTATGTTCTGTATTATTCTAAGTGACCACATTTGACTCTAATACTGAAAAAGAATTGTGGCTCTGCATGCTGTAAATATTTTACTGCTTACATTTTTTTCTTAAATGAATCAGAAATTCAGTCTAGATATTGTTCATATGGTAAATGACTGTTCTAGCTGGAAACGGCTGATTTTTAATGGAATATCTCCATAGGGGTACAGAGGAACATTTCCAGCAACCATCACTCCTGTGTTCTAATGCTACATTGTGTTAGCTAATGGTATAGAAAGGCTAATTGATGATTAAAAAACCCTTGTGTAACTACGTTAGCACATGAATAAAAGTGTGGATTTTTATGGAAAATGTGAAATTGTCTGGGTGACCCCAAACTTTTGAACGGGAGTGTATTTGTTAACCGTTTTAGTAGGAGGCTACGTGCATCTATATAGTCAAATCAGAAACCCAATGTGGGCTGTGATTATGTGAGTAAGTTCACAGGACATCAGGTGAAGTGCTCTTTTTTCTGCGTCTGTCCCATTCTCTATCTTTTCCTCTGAACGAGGATGAACTAAACTAATTATAAATCATAATACAGTTAATTGAATTCAAACACTGTGGGTTTGGGTTGGCTATTATCAAAGGAAAGCTCAATGCAGAAAGATGGTACTGGCAGCAGCAGCTAAGCCAGCAGTGTTAACAAACATGCTGCAGCTGACAGCACAGGTGTGTTCGTCAGTGTGACAGGAGGCTAAACCTCGTTAATCTGCTTAACCTGAAATGACCAATTAAGGTGAGAGCATAGAGGAAATTCCTAAAGTGCTTTATCTTCAAAGGGATTGTTTTAATGTTTGTGCAGTAATTAGACAAAATCAAGATACTTTGTAGTTTTATATGTCTGATTATTCCTTTTAAGGAAACATGCCACTGTGGAAGTTATGTAATTGAAATTGGAGATAATACATATGAAACTGATTTCAAAACCATAGTGTTCAACTATTCAGAAAATTACATCTATCTGTCTGTCTGTCTGTCTATCTCAATCTGACATCTGCAATTTCCTTTGAGATTAATAAAATTTTATCTTATGTCTCCTGTCTGTCTGTCTATTGTATTTATTTGTAATTTTTAAAAGGTTAATAGATCTGTTTCACCACTTTCCACCCCCTGAGCTTTTGTGTCAAACTGCAAAAACATTTGTAGCGCAATTTCCAACGTTCTGCCAAATTTTTACATATTGTTGCTTTTACATACAGTATTTCTGCTCAGTAAAATAATGCAACTATGTATTATTTGATTATTATTTTTTGGTGCCATAATTTAAAATAAAGAAATAACTCAAACTGAAATTGTTTAATAAAAGTTGGAAAAACTTGGAATCAACATGTGTAACATTTTTCAAAGTGCCCACAGTTGTTTGCTAATACAGGGGAAGAATGGTGACTCTGGACGAGATATTTCACTGTTTACATTTTGGAATGCAGTTCAACCAAAAAGCTTCAGAATTTTTGTCCTGTGACTGTTGATTGCAGCTAAGTCACAAATTCTGTCTCGTTTGCGGAGCACAGAATTTTTAGGATTTTTTTTCTACAGAATATGATTCGAGCAAATGCTATAATTTTGGCACATTTTTAAATTAGTCATGTTGAATAAAAGAATTTAGATGAAATCTCATTATTTTAAGCTTGCATTTGATTATTTTTCTCGACTGAATTGCACGTGGCAGATCAAAGACGGTTGAAAAGTCTAATATTCTCTGTTTTTGCAGTTTCTGGCTCTGATAAATGGTGTAATTTTGGCATTTTTTTAAAAGACAACATGCCTTTCAAGCCCATCGGCAGGTTTTGAGGTTCAAGTTAAGGTCTTCCATTTTTACAGATAAAATCATTTTGAATATATCTGTCATTTCTTTAGGGCAAAGCGGCTGTAACGTCTCCCCCAAAAAAGAGCCAGGAAATGTCAAAGAGTACCTCCCCAAAGGTCTCTCCTGGCACCAAAAGACCAGCTGAAGGGGGGAAAATCAAAGCAGGAAAGAAAGCCAAGAGAAAAGAAAAGGAGGATGAGGAAGAAGAGAAGTCTGTGTCATCAGGAGGGCAGAAGCCTAAGAACTCAAAACGCCGCAGAGTCGCCTCTAAGGTCAACTACAAGGAGGAGAGCAACAGTGACAGGGATGGTGATGAGGAGGAGAGGCTCAGCGATGAAGAATTTCAAGCAACCAGCGAGGAAGACAGTGAGGATTCAGAGAGAGGGGCTAAATCTACAAAGGCGAAGAAGATGAAAAGGAAGAGTGAGGTTAAAGGGAAAAACAGCAAAGACACTGTAGTTCCAAAGAGAAAGAGTGGAGAAGGGAAAAAACAGATAAAAGATGAGCAGGAGGATGATGATGATGATGATGATGAAGGAATAGTGAGCAACGGAACAAAGAAAAGAAATGGGAAAAAGAAGGAAGGGCCTGGAGTGGATGAGTGGTTGGAGGTGTATCTGGAGAAAACGTCATCCTGGGTTTGTGTACATGTGGAGAAAGGTGTTGGGATGCCTCACCTCTGCTCTCAGAATGCAACAGCTCCAGTGACATATGTGGTGTCAGTGGACGGGGACGGCTTCCTGAAGGACTTGGGGAGGAAGTACGACCCCACCTGGATGACATCATCCAGGAAGAGGCGGATTGATGATGAGTGGTGGGAGGAAACGCTGGAGCCTTTCTTAGGACCTGAAGATGAGAGGGACATTAAAGAGGAGAAGGAGGTGAGTCCAGGATTTACTTTATAGATATACAGTACTGTTCAAAAGTGTGCGTTCACCCAGACAATTTCATGTTTTTTTTATGAAAACTCACACTTGAATTGAGTTATAATTGGTCTATAATAGTTAAAGTTGCTCTGAAGGAGTTACAGTTGCTCTATATTAGTTAAAGTTGCTCTTTATTAATTATAGTTGTTCTAAATGAATTGAAATTGCTCCATATTAGTTAAAATTGCTCTAAATGAATTAAAGTTGCTCTATATTAGCTAATGATGCCCTATTTTAGCTAAAGTTGTTATTATTAGTTAAAGTTGCTCTTTATTAAAGTTGCTCTGCATTAGCTAAAGTTGCCCTATTTTAGCTAAAGTTGATATTAGTCGTTAAAGTTGCTCAATATTATTTTAACTTGCTCTAAAATGAGTTAAAGTTGCTCCATAGTAGTTAAAGTTGCTCTAAACGAATTAAAGTTGCTCTATATTAGTTAAAGTTGCTCTGTATTAGCAAAATTTGCCCTATTTTAGCTAAAATTGATAGTATTAATTAAAGTTACTCCATATTAAAGTTGCTCTAAAATTAGTTAAAATATCTCCATTTTATTTAAAGTTGCTCTGATTGAGTTGAAGTACCAAAATTTGGGGTCACCCAGGCGATGTCGTGTTTTCCATGAAAACTCACACTTTTATTCATTTGCTAACATAATTGCACAGCGGTTTTCTAATCATCAATGAGCCTTTCAACACCATTAGCTAACACAGGAGTGATGGTTGCTGAAAATTTTCTTCTGTACCCCTGTAGAGATATTCCAATAAAAATCAACCGTTTCTACCCGGAATAGTCATTTACCACATTAACAATGTCTATACTAGATTGCTGATTCATTTAATGCTATCTTCAATAAATTATATATATATAAAAAAAGCTTTTCCATCCAAAATAAGGACATTTTATCGTGACCCCAAACTTTTGAATGGTAGTATACATTTTACCTCTACCAATTGTTGTCATGATACTGAAATTATGCTTTTGGTCCTATTATATTTAACTTCTGAAAGGAAGGATACAACTGCAAAAACTAGAAATGTCAGGAAAAATATTGGAAAATGTCCGACGGTTAAACCCTTGTAAGTAGGAGCAGGGCTTTAGTGCACTTTTTGATCATCCTTTTTCACTCATTCTGCAACATTTAAGTTGATCATTTAGAAGCTGTGTTGTTAATCTGCGTAAGTGCTGAATTTTTAGTAGCTGGCAAGTTGGTGTTAGATACTGTTTGCCACATTGGTAAGTTAGCTAAAAAATAAAGTCAAAATAAACAGTTATCTTTGCCTTTAACTGGCTCGTCAAACCTTGATAGTGAAAAAAGTGGATTGTGGCAACATGCAGTGTACTAGTTTGATTTATACTTAAGGGCAAGATGTAACTATCTGTCACATTTGTCATCGCTCTCTCAATCCTTTGAACAATTCTGTGGCTGAAATGCTCTGCCAAGGTAGACACTGTTTGCTACTAAGCTCTTAGATCTTTAACAGACAGGCTTTGTAGTGTCTGTGGACTTTCTTTATTCACCAGGAAAGCTAAAGTTTCTTGTGAAAGAAGTAAAAAGCAGCTTCTTCGTGCACTATGCCTGCAGAAATTGGAAGCTGCACATACATACTGTCCCGCTGTTGCAAGTTAGTGGTCGCAGTAGTATCAATTTTAATTACACAGTGTTACAAATGACAAATATGTCTCTAGTATCAGTGACATGAGCTTCAACTGATTCTTTTTCCTTTTTCTGAGTCTGTTTAATGCTTATTTCCCAAATTCAAGTATAAGCAGGGCATTGTGAACAGATCTACCATCCCTGTATATGAGATTCTACTTTTTTGTATACTTTTTTGATAATTTAATCCTGTCTTCATAGCTAAGTAGTCACTGTATAAATTTTGTCTTACGTCAGTAACAGTGGGCAAAAATGCCTCCTGAAGTATCCCACCCAAGTCTAATCCAAAGCATGCAAAGAAATGACTTTCTTTCCCACACTGTGTTTTTCCCATTTCGCCCACCCAGCTCCAGAATAAGCTCCTGAACAAACCCCTACCGATCTCTATAGGGGAGTATAAGAACCACCCGCTGTATGCCTTAAAGAGACACTTGCTGAAGTATGAAGCCATCTATCCTCCCACTGCCACCACACTGGGATACTGCAGAGGAGAGCCAGTATACTCACGGTCAGTGGTGATGCATTTTCATTTATTCTCTTACATGTCATGCTTTCTTATAGTCTAATTTCTTAATCTAGTTTGTTTCCACTGTAAATGAGAAAGTTGCAAGTCTTGGATTTCTGGTCAAGTTTTGACTCAGTTTAATGGCTTGATTTGGAAGTTTGAATGTCTTGACAACCTTCAAAATCTAATAATCCTTTAAACATACACACGTGGACAAAATTGTTGGTACCCCTCAGTTAAAGAAGGAAAAACCCACAATTCTCACTGAAATCACTTGAAACTCACAAAAGTAACAATAAATAAAAATGTATTGAAAATTAAATAATCAAAATCAGCCATCACTTTTGAATTGTTGATTAACATAATTATTTAAAAAAACAAACTAATGAAATAGGGCTGGACAAAAATGATGGTACCCATAACTTAATATTTTGTTGCACAACCTTTTGAGGCAATCACTGCAATTAAACGATTTCTGTATTTGTCAATGAGCGTTCTGCAGCTGTCAACAGGTATTTTGGCCCACTCCTCATGAGCAAACAGCTCCAGTTGTCTCAGGTTTGATGGGTGTCTTCTCCAAATGGCATGTTTCAGCTCCTTCCACATATGTTCAATGGGATTCAGATCTGGGCTCATAGAAGTCCACTTTAGAATAGTCCAACGCTTTTCTCTCAGCCATTCTTGGGTGTTTTTGGCTGTGTGTTTTGGATCGTTGTCCTGTTGGAAGACCCATGACCTGCGACTGAGACCAAGCTTTCTGACACTAGGCAGCACATTTCTCTCCAGAATGCCTTGATAGTCTTCAGATTTCATCGTACCTTGCACACTTTCAAGACACCCTGTGCCAGATGCAGCAAAGCAGCCCCAAAACATTACTGAGCCTCCTCCATGTTTCACCGTAGGGACAGTGTTCTTTTCTTCGTATGCTTGGTTTTTGAGTCTATGAACATAGAGTTGATGTGCCTTACCAAAAAGCTCCAGTTTGGTCTCATCTGTCCAAAGGACATTCTCCCAGAAGCTTTGTGGCTTGTCAACATGCATTTTTGCAAATTCCAGTCTCGCTTTTTTATGAGTTTTTTTCAGCAGTGGTGTCCTCCTTGGTCGTCTCCCATGAAGTCCACTTTGGCTCAAACAACGACGAATGGTGCGATCTGACACTGATGTACCTTGGCCTTGGAGTTCACCTTTAATTTCTTTGGAGGTTGCTCTGGGCTCTTTGGATACAATTCCAACGATCCGTCTCTTCAATTTGTCATCAATTTTCCTCTTGCGGCCACGTCCAGGGAGGTTGGCTACTGTCCCGTGGGTCTTGAACTTCTGAATAATATGAGCCACTGTTGTCACAGGAACTTCAAGCTGTTTAGAGATGGTCTTATAGCCTTTACCTTTAAGATGTTTGTCTATAATTTTTTTTCGGATGTCCTGGGACAATTCTCTCCTTCGCTTTCTGTTGTCCATGTTCAGTGTGGTACACACCTTTTCACCAAACAGCAGGGTGACTACTTGTCTCCCTTTAAATAGGCAGACTGACTGATTATGAGTTTGGAAACACCTGTGATGTCAATTAAATGACACACCTGAGTTAATCATGTCACTCTGGTCAAATAGTTTTCAATCTTTTATAGAGGTACCATCATTTTTGTCCAGGCCTGTTTCATTAGTTTTTTTTTTAAATAATTATGTTAATCAACAATTCAAAAGTAATGGCTGTTTTTGATTATTTAATTTTCAATAAATTTTTATTTATTGTTACTTTTGTGAGTTTCAAGTGATTTCAGTGAGAAATGTGGGTTTTTCCTTCTTTAACTGAGGGGTACCAACAATTTTGTCCACGTGTGTAAGCCAGTTGTTCTATAGAAGTGTTTAGGTTACTTCTCTATTTGGAACATTTGGAATGACAGCACTTAATTTATGAGGTATTCACAAATGTGTGGTAAGGAGAGCTTGTTTACACTATTATGTGAAATAGATGTTTAAAAAAACCCTCTGTACTCTTGTAAAAACAGGAATACCCTTGTTCGTGTTTGAAAGCAACATTAACACACAACTAAACTAAGTTTTTGGGAGCATCAGTGTCCACTAGGAGATGCTGTACATGGCTGAAGCTTGTGTTTTTAATAGTTTTGATCTTGAGAACTGTTGTCCACATTGAAGATACACTATATTGCCAAAAGTATTCGCTCAACCATCCAAATAATCAGAATCAGGTGTTCCAGTCACTTCCAAGGCCACAGGTGTATAAAATCAAGCACCTAGGCATGCACACTGCTTTTACAAACATTTGTGAAAGAATGGCTCGCTCTCAGGAGCTCAGTGAATTCCAGCGTGGAACTGTGATAAGATGCCATCTGTGCAACAAATCCAGTGGTGACATTTCCTCGCTCCTAAATATTCCACAGTCAGCTGTCAGCTGTATTATAAGAAAGTGGAAGTGTTTGGGAACGACAGCAACTCAGCCACCAAGTGGTCGGCCACGTAAACTGACGGAACGGGGTCAGCGGATCCTGAGGCGCATAGTGCGAAGAGGTGGCCAACTTTCTGCAGAGTCAATCACTACAGACCTTCAAAGTTCATGTGGCCTTCAGATTAGTTCAAGAACAGTGCGCAGACAGTTTCATGGAATAAGTTCCATGGCCGAGCAGCTGCATCTAAACCATACATCACCAAGTGCAATGCAAAGCGTTGGATGCAGTGGTGTAAAGCCCGCCACCACTGGACTCTAGAGCAGTGGAGACACGTTCTCTGGAGTGACCAATCTCACTTTTCCATCTGGCAATCTGATGGACGAGTCTGGGTTTGACGGTTGCCAGGAAAACGATACTTGTCGGACTGCATTGTGCCAAGTGTAAAGTTTGGTGGAGGGGGATTATGGTGTGGGGTTGTTTTTCAGGAGCTGGGCTTGGCCCCTTATTTCCAGTGAAAGGAACTCTGAATGCTTCAGCATACCGAGACATTTTGGACAATTCCATGTTCCCAACTTTGTGGGAAGAGTTTGGAGCTGGCCCCTTCCTCTTCCAATATGACTGTGCACCAGTGCACAAAGCAAGGTCCATAAAGACATGGATGACAGAGTCTGGTGTGGATGAGCTTGACTGGCCTCCACAGAGTCCTGACCTCAACCCGATAGAACACCTTTGGGATGAATTAGAACGGAGACTGAGAGCCAGGCCTCCTGGTCCAACATCAGTGTGTGACCTCACAAATGCGCTTGTGGAAGAATGGTGAAAAATTCCCATAAACACACTCCTAAACCTTGTGGACAGCCTTCCCAGAAGAGTTGAAGCTGTTAAAGCTGCGAAGAGTGGGCCGATGTCATATTGAACCCCATGCATTAGGAATGGGATGTCACTTACATTCATATGTGAGTCAAGGCAGGTGAGTGAATACTTTTGGCAATATAGTGTACTTCTTTAAATACCAGCAAAAGTGTTAAATTCTACATTGAACTCAATATGTAAGTGAGTTAAATGTGAATTTTAGTATGAAAATTGCATTATCATTATTTCTGTCATGTTTACATGTTTTTATATGTAGGGATTGTGTGCACACTCTCCACTCCAGAGACACTTGGCTGAAAGAAGCACGAACCGTCCGACTGGGCGAGGAGCCATACAAGGTGAGAGGATATATTTTTCATTTATATTGTTTTTTGTTCGTCTTTTCTCCTCTTGTAGTTTATTTCTGTGTTTGTATGTGTCTCTATTGTTTCTTTTCCTGTTTGATTTAGTCCCACTAAAGCCTCTGGCCAGACCAGTTGATTAGTATTTATTTGCATGACTGGTGTTTCCGAGAAAGAGGAGCATATGTAGGAAGGCTTAACCTCAAAATAAAATCTGAGAAAGTGGTCACAGTCTTCCTATTGAAATGTAGTCAGTCAGCCCATGGATGTTGATATAACCAGTAAGGTTATGATAAAATGAACCACAGCTCTTCAATGATAGTTCCCTCCAAACACTGACAAAGACGGTTTTAGCTTTAAAAATGACATTGCGAAATCATTTTGATTTGAAGGAAATCCACTGGAATGAAAGTCCAAAATGCAAAACAGCTTAAGATGCTGAAATTATTCCAGTTAAAAAAGAAACCTGCATGTAGTTACAGAAATGTCATGGGTTATTTAAAATTTCACCTAAAGGCGTGCTGATTGATATATTCTCTCACCAGATATGCTGGAGAATTTGAAAATCATCATCCGCATTTTTGGACATATTATTGAGATTGAATACCTGATTTTGCTAATTTATTATATTTAAAATACTTTGTTGACAGCTATGTTGTTGTCAGTGTCTTAAAAATGACAAATGTGTTTGTGTGTTGATGCCAGCTGTACCATAATATCCGGAGGAATTTGTGGCTGTTTGTTGAGTGCAGATGCATCGAATACTTCAAGGAGTAGTGATGTTATTAAATTAAAATTGTTTAGTCTTAATTGTATCAATGAACTGAGAATATTGACAAAGTGACTGGCAGCAAATACTATATTCGAATGACCTTGCATTTCATTTTTTCAGCTACCGAGCTAATGTGGCATGCACAAGCATGAAGAAAAAAAAAAGATGTGACCCCCAAATGTGTTTTATGTATGTTTGTGTAAAATATTTGTTGTCACATCATTCTGTGTTTCCCGGTAAGATGGTGAAGGGCTTCTCTAATCGCTCCCGTAAGGCCAGGATGATGGCTGAGCTGAAGGAGGAGAATGACCTGCCTCTGTTTGGAGAATGGCAAACTGAAGAGTACCAGCCGCCGATAGCTGTGGATGGGAAGGTACGAGGTGAAACGGTCAAATATAAAGATGCAGATGACAAATTGCAGCATTAATTTGCTAAAAAAAACAGTCCCTTCTTACTATTACTCTCACATATCTAACATATACAAGTAAGAATTTTGGCCATTATATCAATATTTAGATTTTCCTACTCTTTAAAAGTTAGCATTAGCACTTATCCCAAAAATCCAGCGTCAGTAACGTTGTACTTGTATATCAAGCCAGATGCAAACCAGACCGAGAGCACATTTAAAGCTATAAAAACCCCAAAGTATTGATGTTGCTTGTTAGTCAAACTAGTTAGTTAATTATTTAGTTAGTTTTATTTCATTCACTGACAAAAGAAAAAAGCAATTCAGTACAATACATAAACAAAATTTTCCAACTTTTGAATGGCAGGGAGCAGAGAGAAGAATAAGCTTATGTAATTTGCAACTTAATAATAAACACTCAGTTTACAATGAGCATCCAAAACAAACAACAAGCACAATGACTATAATGTCTGAGAGGCCTGCACTGCCACTCTCAGTCATATCAGAGTTTTCTGTCATGACAAACGCTATGAAACTCTCAATTCATTTCTTGGTATTTGAATAATATGCTGGTTTTAATTCAATTTTAAAATCTTGTTTGTGATTTTGATTCTATTGATTCCTGGTCTTGATTGTTCCACGAATTCACCCCCTTTACAGAAATGCAACGGTCCATTAATTTTGTCCTAAATCTTGGTTTTATGACGATTTCTGTTCCTTTTAAGTAATACTTTCTTTTAGTTTTTGCAAATCTATTCTAGATGTTGACTGGTAAGGTTTCTTTATATACTTTATACATACCGTAAAACGGGGCTATAAGGGACAGTGGGGTAATAAGGGACATTTTTCCGGAAAATGTTTTAAATGTAATTCTGCGGTTTTTATGTTGAGCAGGATGCGGTTTTGTGTTGTTTTTATCAATTATCCATGAATTCTTAAAGAAATCTAGGTAAAAACCGCAGAATTTCATTTAAAACATTTTCCGGAAAAATGTCCCTTATTACCCCGCTGTCCCTTATAACCCCCTTTTTACGGTAATTTGCAGAATTGAACGAGCTAAACCCAAATGTGTTCAATTTGCAGTGATATTAAAAGTCAACAACCATTATCAGAACTGCAACTGATCTATTCTCCATCAGTCAACTGATGTAACTTATCATCATATTTCGTTATTGTTTACCTGTTGCCTTTGTATGTTCCCCTCAGGTTCCTCGTAATGACTACGGTAACGTCTACCTCTTCAAACCCTGCATGTTGCCAGTCGGCTGTGTTCACGTCCAGCTGCCCAACCTACACCGTGTGGCCAGAAAGTTGAACCTTGATGCCGCACCTGCAGTCACAGGATTTGACTTCCATGGAGGATATTCACATGCCGTGTAAGACAACACTGAAAAATGTAAACACAGTCGATTAGATGAATATGTTCCATCTTAGGCTCAGGTTTAACAGCTGCATTTCATAATTAGAAATATTCTGTGGCTTTCAAAGTGGACAAGATGGGACCCAAAGTTGTGAGACTGTTAATGACGTGCTAGCAGTAACTGTCATAAATCAGGATGTCAGGTGAATATGCACATGTTTTTGTGACCATATGGTAGATGCACATTTGCAATTTCTCTATGGACCTTAAAGGAGCAAAGAAGACAATTACATTTGGTCATTTGGATCCAACACTTCATGTGGCGGACCATCTCTGGTGACAGAGTCTGCAGGTACCACCAAGGAAAGAAACCGCAGTTTTCACAGTTTAACTTTTAAGCTCTAGTTTCAGGAGCATGGTTGTCATTTTCTTCAACATTCATTTATTTATTTATTATTCATTTCATTTGATCAGGGAGCATGCAATTATCATAGAACACATAGAACTGATGCATTACATACAGAGTGTGTAGCATTGAGCTAATTTTCAACTCCCGTCCCTGGTTGGGCTTTTAAGTAAAAGTAGTCAAAGGTCCAACAACACAAATAAAAACATTACAGACAGCATTAAAAACCTATAACCCCCACCACCCACACACACACACACACACACACACAAACACACACACAATGGCACAATCCACAGTCAGTCAGACCTTATAGATGTCATAGGTGGGTACATTCTTATTTTTCTTTCAGCCAATACTTTTGCAGCAAAAGTTTTTCAATCTGCTACCCTATTAATTTCATTAGGTAATGTGTTCCAGATGTAACAGCCTTTGATTGAAAAGGCTGTCTGTCCAAATGTAGTTCTGCGGTAAGCTATTTTGCAGTTGTTGTTGGTGGAGCTTCTGGTGACCCTGCTGCCATCTTATTATTATAATTAATTATTATTAATTATTTTTTAAGCATGACAATGGTGCCACCGATTTTTTTTATCCATAATTTTCAAGGCTTGATTGTATAATAAACCTATGTGCTTTATTGTAAATAGGCTGCTTGAGTCCAAACTGTCAGACAGTATGAGATATGGGAGAAGATCAGAGCATGCATGTACAGTAGGGCTGCTTAGTCAGGAATATAATTTCTGATTAACTTAAAGCAGTTCAGATTTTTTTTTTTAACTGTTTTTGATATCTTCTTTATGTGGAGATTAAATTTAAGTTGAGGGTGTAGTACGACTCCAAGATATTTGAATTCTGTCACTAAAATGATTTCTTGATTTTGTATATTAACTTTAAAGCATTGTTGGTTTGATTTCCTAACTGAGAAGCACATAGACAGTGTTTTTTCCAGGTTTAATACAAGGTGATTTTGAACAAGCCACCCTTGGACCTTAACCATACAGGAAGACAGGACGTCTGCAGCCTGTACTGGTGTCTTAGCGGTCGTATATAGAACTGCATCATCTGCACAAAGTTGACATGTTGCAGTAGAGCAGTTTAATGGCAGGTTGGTGTTGAAAAGGCAGAACCGTAAGGGACCAAGAATGGACCCTTGTGGAATGCCCATGTGGGTATTTAAAAATGTGGATGTGTCCTGGTGAACTTTGACACATTGTTCTCTATTCTGCAAATATGATTTAAACCAATCTATTGTCTCAGAGGAAAAGCCTAAAGAAACCAATTTGGATAAAGCAAAGTATGATTAACAGTATCAAATGCCTTTTTGAGGTAAGAAAAATAGCTCCCACAACATTACCCCCATCCAACCAGTACAATGACAACATTTTTCCAGTCAGATGGAAATTTACAGGATCTAATACAGAGATTAATGAGATGAGTCAGTGGTCTTATTAATATTTTGGAGTAAGTTTTGAGAAAAGTAGTATTCATGTTATAAATATCAGTTTTAGAGTTAGATCATTTATTTATCATCTTAGCAACTAATTCCTCATTTACCTCATTAATGCAAAATAAACCTGTAGAAATGATTGCTTTGCCCTGGTATAAAACATTTGGCCGGTCAAAGTTTTTTGTTAATTTTTCCACAGACTCTACAGAATATGAGTTACATGCATTTCCCAAGGAGGCATTGTTAGTGATCGACTCGCCCTTGATTATAAGCTCCTTTACTCCTTTCTGATTGGTTTTTCTGTTGGTTAGGTTGTTTAAGTGCTTCCATAGAGAAGTGTGATCACCCCTTGCATTATTTATTAGTTTACTGTACTAAGAAACTTTACATTTGCATAGTTCCTGTTCCACTTTATTTCTCAAGGTTTTGTACACTAAGTGATTAGTTTGAAGTTTAGAGGTTAATGACTTCTTAAGAGCAGAGTCTTGCATCTTCATCAGTGTTCTTATTTCTAGCCATGGTAAGTTAGTCCTTTTTGCTGTACATCTGATTTGCTTAGTGAATTTTTCTATAGATTTTCTGATTGTTGTAGTTATAGAAATGCAACACTCATCCATGCGGTTGCACACCAAGAATTAATCCCTCAGAGTCGGACTACCAAACAGAGTTCAGCTGTAATGTCCTGAAGTGTTTGAGAGAGGCGATTCAGCACAAATAATCTCAACTGTGATGTTTTGGCTTGTAGGTACTTCAGTGCTTAGTGCACCTCAAAACAATGTGGCGATTACACTGGTTTTGTTGTTGTTGTTTTTTTAATCTACAACACCCGATCACTTCTTCCTACCACCTCACTAGACAGTTCTGGTTCCACATAACTTCCTCCTCTTTTAAAATGTGGAATTCTAGTTAAAAGTTGCCAACTTTGAAACAATTTAAGATATTCCACACTCATCACATATGGTGTTTGACATATACTAAAATTCAAAAGTTTGGGGTCACTGCTCTTATTTTTGAAAGAAAAACATTTTTTTCAATCAAGATAACATTAAATAATAAAAAAAATACAATCTAGACATTGGTAATGTGGCATATGACTATTCTAGCTGGAAACGGCTGATTTTTAATGGAATATCTACATGGGGTAAAGAAGTCCATTTCTAGCAACCATCACTCCTGTGTTCTAATGCTACATTGTGTTAGCTAATGGTGGTGAAGGGCTAATTTATGATTAGAAAACCCTCGTGCAATTATGTTAGCACATGAATAAAAGTGAGTTTTCATGGTAAACATAAAATTGTTTGGGTGACCCCAAACATTTGAACGGTAGTGTAAAATCCTGGTCTTGCAATTGCTAGTGTGAAGTCACGTGACATTTTGACTAATGTCGTTACTGCTCGCTTCATTCACAGTCCCAGAACTTTTTGATTAATCCTTGTGTAAGTGCAACTTAAGTTTGTACAGAAGATGCTTTGCTCTAAAATTAGTCTATTTGGTGCCTTAGACACCAGTATTCATTGTATTCCTTTTTCTTTGATTCAGTTTTATTCAGAACTGGGGTTTTTAACTAGCCTAGCCGCGCTAGACAACCCACGGCAACAAATTTAATTCTCTGCCGGGGGGGGGGGGGGTCTAGTTACCCTCTGTAAGCCTCAAGGTTGGATGCTCCTAAAACTGGCCGACGAATCACCATGAAGTGTAGAGTCAGAAGGCGGGCATAACTAAGTGACGACAGAGGCGTGACGATTCTGACAGAAACAACCGGAAACAACTAGCCTAGCCGCGCTAGACAACCCATGGCAACAAATTTAATTCTCTGCCAGGGTCAACTACAATCATTGAGCTCCATCAGCACCGACTCTGAATAATCTTTCTGTTAACATGTCTGTAATATACTTGACCTTCACCCATTGACTGTATAAATAAGGCTTCACCGAAAACTCCCGCATCCTCTGATTTCCGGCGCTCTAGGAACTACGTCAGCCTATTCGTTGCGCTGATTGGTTGTATACCTACCCAATTGCTGCAGAGTGATTTGAAAGACAACCTTTTAGCCCGCCTCCTTCCCTGTCGAAAGTTCCTAGACCCTTGCGTCTTCAGACATGGGTCTAGCGCAGCTAGACTAATTTTTAACTGCTGTAAGGTCAAAACATTTTATGTAAATCATTGTTTCCAATAATGACTTGCCCTCATGTACTTTCATCAGTGTCTGTCTGCAAAGTCTGAGATATATATATATATATATCTATATATATATATATATATATATATATATATATATATATATATATATATATATATATATATATATATAGTTTTACTGGCTTTTATTGCTCATCAATTGCTTTCCAAATGTAACTTGTTTCAATGAGGCAGTTTTCATGTCATTACTTGATTTGGGGTAAAACTACTGCTTTAGAAGTATTTACATGGTGAGTTTTGAATATTTAAAATCCTCTGTCAAACATTTAAACCTGCACACTGTGAAATCTTCTCAGGACATTAGTAATTTCCTCCACTACTGAAGGAACAAAGAGAATAAATACAGTTGTTGTGGAAAATGTTGTTTTGTGTGTGTTTCAGGACTGATGGCTACATCGTGTGTGAGGAACACGAGGAGGTTCTCCGAGCAGCCTGGGTGGAAGAACAGGAACTTAAGAAACAGAAGGAGAAAGAGGTCTGGGTGATTTTTAAACATTTTCAGCCTGTTACGGAATTATTTATTGATTAGAATTCCATTGCTTTCCATGGTTATGACTGATTTTGCTGTGACAGTTCAAGTTTAAGCAAATCCCACATCTGCTTTTCTTTTCTTTCACGTTCCAGAAAAAAGAAAAGAGGGTGATCTCCAACTGGACTCTGCTGGTGAAGGGACTCCTGATCAGAGAAAGGCTTAAACAGCGCTACGGCAAGAAGACCCACGGATTGGGGACCCTCGCTCACGGAGACGACACTGTCGGGTTTTCGTCTGATGAAGATCTGGTTGAGGATGGAAGCAGTGGAGCTAAAACAGCGTCTGAGACTCTTGCAATGTCCTGGCCTCAAAACAGACAAGCAGAAGGAGACGGCGGGAGCGACAGCGGACTGAAAAAGAAGACCACGAAACGAGAGAAGAGGGGTCAGCAGCAGCATTTATTCCCTTTTGAGAAATTGTGAGGTTAGAGATTAAAAGTATGCTGTTTTCATGCAGGTTTTGATAAAACTCATGTTGATAACCCCAAGTGCTTGACTGACTGCCAACAACACTACAAACAATACGGGCTAATACAACAGTTGATCAGAAGGTGAATGCAACATGTGCGACCAGTAACTGGCATGTGTCAGGATGTTACATGACACTGTGCTTTCAACATCTGGACCTGTTACACATGTTGTTAAGGCTACTAGTAGGTGTGTATGTGCGATTTCTCCATAAGCTAGAGACTTTGGCAAAGAACAAACGTCCCATTTTGTGTCGGTCTGCAGTGGAGATGATCAAACTTTTATGTCAAGCCTGGTGACGAGAGCCAGGTCTGCAGCTGCCATCAAGAGAAGAAACAGCAGTTTTAAGAGTGGAGAAGCTCACAGTTTCCAAAACCAGACATGGTGCATCAGGTCTGGAGCACCAGGAGCATGCTCGTTGGTTTCTTCAACATTCATGTGATTGTACATCGGGGAATTATTCCTCCAGGGTCGGACCGTTAAGTCAGAGTTTTAATGTAACATCATTAGGGACAACATTCAGTGCAAGTGATTATGACTGTGATATATCCTGCAATGCTACATGCAATGTTGTTGTTGTCCACAACGAAAAAATTATAGCTCCCGTGTGCCTTCTCTGTCGTCCCAAAAGTGTAATTGGAGTTGATGGTTCATGTTGACACAACTGAAGAGGTTCATTGTAGATCATGCTTGATTTGTCTAATTGTTGTGGGACTTCCAGAGACTGATTCAAGCCTTGCCGAAGCACCGTATTGCTGCACAAAGAGACTACTTCATTTAGAAATGCAGACAATTTTAAATCAGGTGCAGTTTTAGATTTTTCTTGGCACCCTCTCGCAACTTTTTGATCAACTCTCATATTGCTTGTCGTGACTGAAAACAAACAAAAGCTTTTCAACATTTCAAAGCTGCTACCACAGTCTTTTCAAGGTGCAGCACTGTTTTTTTCAATGCATCACATTCCACAGTTTCCTCAACCTTGCAAGTGCATCAACAACTGCACCAAGCACAACCAAACGGAGCATAGACATTGCTGCAGACTAGACTCCTCTCCATGTGACCTGACTGCCTAAAAGCGAGAAACGCATATTTTTGTTTTCATTTTCATCAGAAAAAATATTAAGTCTTCCTCTTTTTTTATTGTTTGTCTTCTACACTGCTGGAGGTTCACTTCTTCCTGCTGTTTTCTGTATCGTATGTCACGTTCAGTGTCTTATATGTGTTCGAACACTGTATTTCAAATGATAACTTTTTTATATGGGATGTATTTTTGTAATAAATGTAGAAGTGAGTCAAACAAGAACCAGTCAGAATGAGTGCTGTCATTTTTTTCTTTATTGGATGTTTTTTTCCTGTCAAAATGATCAAGACTAGAATACAGAAAACGAAGAGCAAATGTGAGGTCATATGAATGTCTCTGAGAAATTGTTTTTTCAAAATTTCTCAGCCTCTCAGTAAAACGTCTCATCAGGGCAATTATTCTATTTTCGTTTGGACTTTTCCTTATCTTTTGACCATATAAGGATTCGACTTGTGCTGATCTCAGGGACACAAGTACAGAGATAACCAGGAGGTCAGTGTTTGCAGGAATCCAGGGATGCATAAAAGGGACGATGTAATTTTTTCATTTTGATTTGCACCTGGCTACACAGTGCCTCAGTAGTCAGCACTGTTTAGCTAGAAGGTTAGCTAGAAGATCCATGGTTCACATCCTGTCCTGGGATCTTTCTGCATGGAGTTTGCATGTTCTCCCTGTGCATGTGTGAGTGTTCTCTAGCAGTCCAAAATCATTCTCAGGTTAACTGGTGATTCTAAATTGCCCGTAGGTGTAAATGTGATTGTCTGTCTCTATATGTAGGTCTATGATAGGCTAGCGCCCTGTCCAGGGTGTCCCCTCAGTCAGCTGGGATAGGCTCCAGCCTCCCAATGACCTTAATGAGGATCAAGTGGTGTACAGATAATGGATGCATGGATGATTTGCACCTGTGACACTGATAGTTAAGTGTAAGACTGTGAAATATGGCTTTTGAGACCACAAACCACATGCAATATAATGGCATCCTCCTCCTACACTCCACACATATAGAAACTTTGTAAATTGTGAATAGTCTTTAGCATTTTTGTTTGATTAAACAAGTCATAATGCAAAACAGGCCAACATCACAGGTTTATTTTTTTTTTTGTTTTTACTCTAATATACTTATTGCTGTGTGAATTCTGAATCAGTTTAAATATTTTTAGGAAAACTGCAGGGCATTCCTTAAAAAAGCAGTGTAACTTAAAGAATAATTGAAAGTAAAGTGTGTCAGTTTGCAGCTGACTGACCATCAGCTGCATTAGATGCTGATTTATCTTCTTCCTCCGCAGTTCCAGAGCAATTATCAGTGCCTTTACTACTGGGGTTCTGCCCTCTGGTTCACTGAGGAGCTCTGCTGAGGGTAATGCATTGTTTATTAAGCCATCACTCCTTTGCCTTTATAGCAGAAGTACCTCGAGTGCAGGCTTTCCATCCAGCTGTAGAGCTGCAATACTTGCAGTTACACTCCAACCTGTGCCAGTTATGAGCAAGGGAAACCACAGCAGGAGTAATTTAGACCTGCAGATTTATGGTATAATAATGTGGAAGGTAAAAAATGAGGATCATTTAAAGGCTAGGAATGTTGTCATCACAGAAAGTGGTGTCTCATGAGCACCGTAAGAGCAGCTAATATCAGCTGGATGTTACAATGATGCTTCACTTTTCTTTCAGATTTTAGTTACCATTTATTATTTGCGAAGTTGCTACCAGTCCAAAATATAAACAGCAACAACTACAGCCATAACACGTCACTGCCTTAAAATTGAAATAGCTCTTCTCCTTTTGCCTGTTGGTGGCAACTTTAAAATTTCCACATCTGCAAGTAAACTGTAAACCCCCCAAAATATAAATATAATTCAGGTTGCTTAAAAAAAGTACACTTTTTTATATTAGTTTTTTTCAGTGTACAATGAAAGAATTCCTGAGTTTATTGGTACAATAAGTTACAAAACATGCACTTATAATGATTTGTTATCAAAAAATGGAATGGCAAATTTAAAAATAATCCAAAGTATCAAACATAACAATATAGTTAATAAAATTAGATGAAGATTTGTGTAATAAAATAGAAATAACTTTAAGTAGCCATTTTGCAGTTCTGGTAAATCAGTTTTTAATAAAGATCCTGAACACACATTATGGTTTAACAGATCCATGAATGACCCTATACATAGCTGATTGTCAGGGCTCCCTCCTCACCCCCGTCCTTCCCACCTGACATCCCCAAATACCCCTTTTCCCATCTGTTTCCTCCCGTTCATGCTTCTCTCCCCCTCTCCTGTTCCTCTGCCCTGCCTGTCTCCCATCCGCTCCTCTGCCCTGCCTGTCCTGCCTGGACCCCCCACTCCTGCCTGGACCCCCCACTCCTGCCTGGACCCCCACTCTTGCCTGGACCCCCTTTCCTGCCCGGAACCCCCCGCTCCTACACCCTGGTTTTCCCCCACCTAGCCACCATTTTCACCCCCAAACAATAAACCACTTGCATTCAGCCAGCCCTGGTAGTGTGGCTTTCTGCTCGGGTCCACCAGCTCAGTCCGTGACACTGATCAGTTTGTTAAAATTCAGTTACTTTAATAAAGAATTTGAGATATGAAACCAAAACCCCAGACTTATAGCTCTTATCATTTATGTGTTAAAGGGCTTTAGGGGTGTCAATTTATGAATGTTTAAATTATATTGTGTCACTCAGTACTGACAAATTAATAACTTGCATGTATTGTGAGAAAGAACATTACATAAGGCCAAAATTTCTTAACATTTTTCCTTCTGTTTTTTTGCAATTTGTGTGAACACAAAATATTCTGAGAAATAAGAATTGTGTTCATCATTAAAAGCAGAAATCCTGCAATTAACTTATGGTAAATTCTTGTTGCAACACAAAATCAATATGAAAGATCCCTTCAAACTGTGTTTAAAGATATACTTAACAATGAAGAATGTACCACCCTATCTGCCATAACAAAATCCAGCAGGCCAACAGACTGATCTCCTCTTTCTCTTATCATCTGTGGCATTGTGCCATTTAAATAAAATTGCATTTTAAAGTGCCCTTTTATTGTCACTGATCAAACAAGTGTCTGTGTGGCAATCACACTATCTGACGAGGTTGTGGATTAAATCAGTGCTTGAGAAAAGCTTAAAAATGTATTTTTTGTGCACAGTTGGGGGAGTTTAACCACTGTTTAAACAAAACTATAGAAATCTGATTTTTAACCTTTTGTCCCCATGAGAAAAGAATGCTGTGTTTCAGTTTTTGGTCACTGCATGTAAAAATACTCTCATGTTATAAATTATAATTTTATTGATGTGATGAAGAGTGGTCAGTGGATCAGTGGTGAATGGTTTGGGCCAATGATCAGTAGGTCAGGGGTTTGAAGCTCCAGCACCACTAAAGCACCACTGTTGGGCCCTTGAGCAAGGCCTTTAACCCTGTCTGCTCCATTTGTACCTGGAAACTCCCAGTCGGGTAATTTAATATCATCAGTTTGCCTCTATGCCTCTTCTTGTCTTTTGTTTTATGTGAAATATGTAACTGCTAACAGCTTTGTGACTGTTAAGAGTTACTCATCTTGTGTTTTGTGTAGCCTCGAAGAAATGTTTGCTCGTTCTGAGGCACTCGTTTTTTTAGCTTTTACCTTGCACTAGTTTTTGTTATTCACAGGGATGGTCTTTTTTTTAGTAGCGGAGTTGATTTCTTTTGCTATTTTATTATAGCTAGTTTTGTAACTGATTTTGCAAACACCCAACAGTCCTGTTTTCTTTGCAGTTTTACCACTTATTTTTTGATTACTTAGATCATTGACGAAAAAAATGCTTTAACAAACACCTGGATTTATGTTTTCCCCTTCTGAATATGTACTGTGACCCCAGCTTCCTTAGAAGCTGGGATATGCAAAAACTAGATTTAGTGTAATGGAAATGCATAGAAATATCCTTGACATATTATGACAACTTGTTCAACCACTTTGTATATAAAGACTTATGCAATGAACGCCTAAATGTTGTGGGGGGTGAGACTATTCAACAGAGACCCATTACAATACATTTTGATCAACATGACATAAGCAATCGATAATGTAGGAAACAGCAGAGAATTGTACAGAATCATTTGCATGGATGTACCAAAGCATTTGCAACTGCTTTTTTGAGAAACTACTTTTTTGATGTGCACAAGTGACACAATGATGTGAAGATTGAACAAGTAGTTGAGAATTTCAATTCTGATCTGAGAAATGTACAAAGCGACTGAGAAAAACTGTAAAAAAGTTGGATGAATATAGTTTCTGCAGAGGAATTTGTACAGTCATCATTAGTGACTGCACAGTGAAAAGAAGATAAGCCTTTATTAATCCCAATGTGAACAAATTTGCAGTGCTACAGCAGTAAAAGATCGTGCAACCATTTAGAAAATGTAGAACAAAAATTAAAATAAGCCAAAATATTTCTATGACTAGTATTTGTATGTATTTTGGTTCATTTATATTATTGTATATAGATCATGTATGATAAATACAGATCATAATCTGTGCAATATTAATGCTTCTCTCAATATTTATATTAATGAAATAATCTATGCAATACTGCTGACATGTCAAATACTGTTATTTGTATGACTAGTATACTTATGTATAACAATATTGCACGTCAGTGGTATTGCACAGATACTTTCATGAATGTAAATACTAAGAGAATATTGTACAGATTATGATCTATATTGCACAGACTGTGCAGAAGTACAAAAATACCTATGTAGCAGTATATGTAGAAAAATAGATATTGCAATGGGTTTTTAAAAATACAGAAAATTCCTCCTGAATGTCACACATCCAATGGAATCAGATTGAGCAAAACTGATTTTTTCATTTTAAATACATCTGCAAAACAGATATGTGTTTGCAAGAAGTAAACAGAGTGTCCTTTTGCTGAAGTCTATCTGGCCAGCAGTTCTGCATGTGGTGAAGCTGCAGCATCTCCGGAAAAGGAGGCAGGCAGGAGAGGCGCGGACGTGACGTCGGTGATAAGTACGTCTGTAACCGTCCACCTTCCGCCTAACAGCCCAGCAAACCAGTCTAAATCGCCCCTTGGATTTCCTCAAACAAACCCCGCTTCTGGCTGTCACCCCGGGCCAAGAAGACTCCGCTCCGAGAGGTAAACACCGCGGACTTGAAACCGTGAAAAATGAACGCAGCGGCTGCTTAGATGTGTGTTGACTCGCTGAGCTCCAGAGGGCCTTGTTTACATCTCAATCCCCGGACTCGAGTGAGTGAGGAGGCGGCGGCTCAGTGGAAAAGGAGCGACAAGGAGGGGTGGCTACCTGGTCGGCTCTTAGGGTGTAAATTCATGCCATGGAGTAAAATTAACTTTTTCTTGTAAACTTTTACGAGTGTATTCCGAAAGTTTAACTCTCGGGAGGAGTGGCTTTGGCATGCCGTTACTTCACTAATGAACATAAGTACCAGCACGCTAGCCAGGAAGCTAATCCGGCTAACGATGAGTTAGCTGTGGATTTACTACCGTTTTTAGCTTCTGTTGTCGAAGTCGGACCCAAATGCCAATGTTCTGGCTACAGTCAAGCTTTTGTGTCTGTTTTTACTCGTCCCAAATACAATACTTCTCTTCCCCCAAGACCTATTATCAAGCCTGTGCTGAGTCGCTGTAATGCTTTAGCCTAGCGAGATGTGTGTCACCCAGTTTGCTGCCTATTTTTATCCTGGATCGGGCGGAATGCGAGCATTCGTCTGTTGCCGGGCTGGCACCGGAGGCCGGCCGGCTGGCAGGTTTTCCCGGCTATCCTCGTTTTCCATTCAGGTGAATACTTGCGAAGTCATATTTGGACCCCTCGGTGCCAGACAACGTCTTTGATCCGGTGTTTGTTTACCACGATGAATGCAAATCACGTTGAGAAATAAGCCCACTCGGGGCCTCTGTGGTATCACGGATCGTGTCATCTCCACAGTGTACATCCCGTTCAAAGTTAGAGGAGTTTTTGACCTATATTACACGGCGGGGACCCACGTTTTGCAAAAAGGGGAAACACAAAAACACAATATAGATAATTCTTAAACTGTGTGACTGCAAGGGGAACCCCACTCCAACAAGAACTTCCACATTTACACGATAGTGCTGGTACAAAACAATCTCAGTAACCTATTCCTTCTTGAAAAAAACATTTTATTGCTCTGCTACATGACTGGTTGATTTTAGGAACCAGTATGGCAATACATGTAGAAAAATCTCCAGTCCAGATATGAAGTTTAACTCTAGTACTGCATTCAGTTTTAACTGTCTCAGCAATCTAATCAACAATTTCAGGCACTTATTTCTACAATGCATTTCTGCTTGAAATATATTTTATTGTTCTGCTAAAATGCTGGGTTGTGCTTTTTACCAATATGGCTGTACATATGGAAAAAAATCCCGTCCATGTATGAAGTTTAACTCTAGTAGTAGTTCAGTTTTAATCCTCTCAATTATTTAATAAACAATCTAAGGGACTAATTTCTTCAATGCATTTCTACTTGGAAATGTTGTTGTTCTGCTAAATGAGTGATACCAATAACCAATATGGCAGTACATAAGGAAAAATCCCCTGTTCATTTATAAAGTTTAACTCAAGTACGGTATTCAATTTTTAACCCTCTCAAATGTTTTGGAAATCAACTAGAGGAACCCCACATCAAGAAGGATTTGCGGTTTTGCATGACATTAGTGCAACACAACAATCTTAGGAACTTATTTCTTCAATGCATTTCTACTTGGAAATAGATTTTATTGTTTTTCTACAAGACTGGATGATACTGGGAAATGATATGGCAGTACACATCGAAAAATCCCCTATGAAGCTATGGAGTTTAACTTTACTACTGTGTTTAGCTTGAACCCTCTCAACTATTTAATAAACAACCTAAGGGACTTATTTGTGCAATACGGTTCTGCTTGTAAATAGATTTTGTTGCTCTGCTAAATGACTGGGTTATACCAGGAACCAATATGGCAGTACATATGGAAAAATTCCCTGTCCAGTTATGAAGTTTAACTCCAGTGCTGTATTCAGTTTCAACCCTCTCAACTTTTGCAAAAATCAACAAGGGGAACCCCACTCCAACAAGAATTTGCCCTTTTGCATGACATTAGTGCTAGACAACAATCTTAGGGTCTTATTTTTTTTTTACAGTGCATTTGTGCTTGGAAAAGTATTTTATTCATTTGGGTGATCCTGGGAAACAACATGGCAATATATGTGGAAAATTACCTGTTCAGTCTTGTATTCATTTTTTGCCAACACTAATATTTGGGAAATCCTCCCATGAGAAATTAGTGTAATAGGGTTAGGGTTAGTAGAAAAATATAATAAAAAAATAAAATATACACATATGTTGGTCGACCTTATATTGTCAGTTTTAATGCATCCAGTCGTAAATCGCTGTCTTGCTGTTATGCACTTGGAGTTGTCTTTGTTTAATTCCAACCCATACTGGCCTGTTCCTGTTTTGTATCGATATGTAACTTCCCAGTTTGCCATCAAGTTAACCACAGTTTGCTTGTTTTCTCTCCTGCTAGAGCTTAAAGCACCTTCAGTTAATCTACTGAGCTGTAACGTTCATCAAAATTCATGTCTTATATCCAACAGATCTACAATTGTAGAGCAGAAGCAGAAGTGTAGAGGTAGAGATGCAGAAAAAGGATGCAACAAATGAGATGAGGGCTGGCTAGAATGGCAGTTTCTGGGCTCCGGATATTCGACCCCGATTAATGACGGATATTCGGATCGGATCGTAACATCCGATGGGAGAGGGGATGAAGGGATGAGTCGAATACAGATTGTGCGACATTTTCCGCCACGGGGAAGACGAAGGGACCAGCCCTAAATGAGATAAGTGGTTCCATAGGGAGGAGATGAGGAGAAGAATTTCATCTGTTTATAGCACAGAAAAGCAGTTAAGTCTGATGGTGAGTAGGATAGGTGTAGTTGAACTGCACATACAGAGAGGGAGGTAGGAACCTTGGACCTAATCCAGTCAAAGCTCATGGCCTTTAGATCATGGGTAGCTTGTCTTCAGGCCAATCTGTCATTAGTCTGCACTCTCTTGTAAATGCACCAAATCCAGGGACTGGTATTCACTGGTTTATGGTCCGAGCTGTGATCTGTAATGAAAGGTCAGCTGATAAGTAGTGAATGTAGATGAAGGTTTAGCAACGACTGGCCGATAGCTTGTGCATCTCTGCTGCAGTTTAGGCCTTCAGTACTGTGCAAATATGTGTAAGACCTTGCAGTTGCAAAGCTTTACAGTTAACCAGCTGCCAAACTCTCCTCCACTCAAAGTGTAAGACATTTTACATGGTTAATTACCACAAAATATTATTTTAACAGTCTAATTATGTTAGATAATGGGAATATAGTGTGTGATTGTGTCTCCCAAAGAAGGAATAAGGAGACTCTGTTTGCTCAGTTCACTGCAAAGAATTTTTTTTTTTTTTTAGAAAGTACGTTTTTACCTGTTGTGCTCATGCAGTATGTGCAGTAAAGAACTTTGGTACAACAAGTTCTGTATGTGAAAGTTTATGAATAGTTCTGTTTCCTCTTAGAAACATTTTCAGACTCGTTATTTTTCCTCCACCAGTAGAAAGGTTTTGATAGATTAGTTAATATTTGCTTTAAGTCAAATTGAGGATGACTGACTGAAATACCTTTTTTTTTTTTTTAATGTCAGATTTGCTTTAAAAGGCCTGGGGTGCCCCATTTTCAGATTTTCTTTTAAAAATTTGTTGCATATACAGCTAGATGCACTGCTGTTATCAGTTCCCCTTTTGTGAATAACGGCTTTATCTCGACATCAATGGGCTACAATGTAAATATAGTCAGATACATACATTATTCGATTTATTTTTTTTATAAATTTTTAACAAACAGCATAGTTTTTGATGATTTTTTTTCACAAACGTGGCTATTGTGTGACAAGACATTTGTTAGCAATGATACTTTGGTACTATGCAAGACTAAATGTAGAACTGAACTGACTTATAAATTAATCAGTCAGAAGAAACAACTTGAAAAAATCCATCCATCCATTATGTATACACTGCTTAATCCTCATTAGGGTTGCGAGGGCAATTTGAAAATTGATGTATAATTTAAATAGATTAGTTGATAATGAAATTAGTAGTTGCTGTTGCTGAGTCATCTATTTGTTACAACATTTAATGTGCTGTGCTACTGCACTGTGGCAAATATTGAATTCGGAAACCATATAGTTAATAGTTTGGATAAAAAATAAAATGTCATTTGTAGAAGATGTGGATCAAATGTGGGTTTTTAACAACTCCAGTTTTATATATAATTTAATCTTGCTGGTGAACCACAGATAATAGATTTATTTATATTAGGACTTTCGTGTAATTTATAAAAGCAATCAGCATGAGTAGTTCACTAATGCATATTTTTTTTCCTTTTTGACTCTCTGCTGTCCCTTTCCGTCCTCCTCTTTTGTCATCGCTTGCCTTTCCTCCTCTCCAGTCGTTTTTCCTCCATTCTCAGATTGTCCTGTAACCAGCTTTCCAAATGAGTGACGGCGAGTGTGACTTCTTCTGCTTCTTCCGCTGCTGCTGAGCGCGCTCACTACGCGCCTCAGACAGACAGGAAGCCTGGGTGTCTGAACAGTGACACGAGCAGGCGGGGAGAATAACGGGGAGGGGGAGCTTCAATCGAGCCATTTCAGCTAATTGGACCGCTGGGATCCGACAGGTAGGCAGGTCGTCTACCTGTCCGGGTGATTGATTTAACTGACTGGATGTCTGTGGACATGAACAGCCAGGCGTCGGACAGCAACGAGGAAGACTTCGGGGTGAACTCTGAAGAAGAGGAGGATGACGACGATGGCGGAGAAGAAGAGGATCAGGGTGACATCGCGGCCTACTACGAAGGAGTGGCCAGTGACGTGGAGCAACAGGGCGCTGACTCCTTTGATCCAGAGGAGTACCAGTTCACCTGTCTGACCTACAAAGAGAGTCAGCGGGTGTTAACGGAGGAGGTTAACACTGTGGCTGCTGCGCTGAAGGTGAGTGTCACAGTGGTTTTCAATGCTGCGCTGTTGTCAACTTAAATAGAAGTTGCTGTTTCAGCATTTGCAAAACCAGGATTCATATTCGTCACTCAGCAAGACCTGAAGTGTATTTTTAAAGGTCATTGTTCAGATCACTGCACATTTTATATGATCACAAATTAAGCAGAATAATATCAGACAGACAATAGGGTGTGTAATGCGCAAATCAGTAAGAAGAACCACATTATGTGCTGATGAAAATGGCACAAAAAGTAGCACAGGAGTAGTCTGGTTATTCCACATGTCCTCAGCAGTTAAAACACATTAAGTGTTGTAGTTGTTGTTAGTTTCTATGATTACTGATGCTGTGTCAAGCTGAAGGCTTATCTTAGTCATTCTCTCTGACAATTTTTTAGCCTCTGTCATCAGAGGCTTACATGAGTAAATAGATTACAGGGATTTGATTACATTCTAATAGTAATTCCTGCATCAAGAGTGTTAATTAAATCCCTCTTTCATGCGTTCAAAGTTATTTGAATAAGTGATAAATGGAAAAATCATAAATGACTGAAATCTGCCTGAGATTACATTTCTGCAGTATTGTACATAAATGTGTTTTTAAGTGTGTATGACATTCTTTTTGGAAATTGTGCAGAAGAATAATAACTTTTGAGTTATTGATTCCTGTGTGTTTTCTGAAAATACAGATTTTTGAATGTGTTTGTGAAGAATTTCAGCTTGGTTTGCTTGTCAGGGCTGAAACAAAACGGAGAGAAATAAGGGTAAATATGTTTTCTTAGAATTTAGTCACATAGTTTGGATAGGGCTTGAAACTTATAGGCCATTTTTTAAGGTAAGAGTGTCTGGTGTACCCAAACGTCTTTCCAAGTGTCTCTTAGTGGGTGATGTGAGGTTGTGCTAAGGGCCCATATAGAACTGGAGTTCTGTCCATTAATCTGATGGCATCTGAGCGTGTCGGCTTAATTTCTATATGAGCACCCCGATCACTTTTACGTGATAGTTGTGGTGTCAATCTTACTCGGACTCAGTCATGTTTGCCGCTTCACTTTCAACATGGCTGAACTGCATATCGTCCCATTTGCAGATATGCATACATGAGCAATATACTTTGAGATGTGTGAAATGATTTAGGAGAGGCTATTTTCACATTTTAGCACCAATATTGGTCCACAAATATCACAGTGTGGGGAAAAGACACAGCTCCAATCACAAATCATCTTTGACGTTCACTTCGACTACAATTTCACATCTATTACAAACTAAGGTATCCATAAAAATTTGACCCTGAATTAAGAAACCACACAAATACTAAATAATAATTGTATAACATTAACAGTAGCTGCATTTACTTTGTTGCTTCCAGCTATTTGTGAGAGTGTTTCTCAGAGTTTATTAAATAACTGAAGCATCAGAAAGCACCATGATTCATATGAGCTTGATGAATTTTATAAACTTTCTCTTACTTTAGATTTAGTCATTTGTTTATTTGTGTATTATTATGAATTATGCATCACTTAATGTACTGCCTAATGTCGCATGTGTGACAAATATAGCGTACATACTGTTGCTCTGAACCCAACAATATGTGTCCCATTTCTCAAAAGGGCTTAATTTGATTAACTAATAGAAATGCGTCTCAATCACAATGCCGCTTTTCATACACAGTAACAGAAGGTCATCTATAGATGTGCTGAGAGTCCTTATAGTACCCAAACTTCTAGTGTTTTTGTGAAAAAATAAGGACACAGCAATGAAGAAAAGATTGCTCAAGGATTTAGTGCTACATTCTCAACTCAGAAAAAAAGTCCTCTGGGCAATTTGTTAGATTTGTCAAACTGGGAGATATTTTTCCCCACATCCTGTTTAATATACAGGGAGTCCCTAAAGTCTGGACACACAGGAAATCTCATTAATAATCATGTTTTTGCCTCCACTGATTAAATGTGGCTTTGTCGAAAGAAGAAAGAGTTGAACTGGTACTTCTCAGTGGACGTGAAGGATGGACATATCAAAGGATAGGGTTAAGGTTAGGGAAGTGATTTTCTTTGAGGCTAGCATGAATTTTAGCCTTGACCAATTGTTTAGTTTCGGCTGATACATTTGGTCGTTTAGAACGGGGTTCATGACACTGCCCGTTTCATTTAACTTTTTAACCACCTTTGTCATCATGGAAAAGCCAAGTGTAATCCCACTTGACTGACGTGCATTAAATTCATCTTTCGACACGTTCACTGAGAAGTACCAGTTCAACTCTTTCTTCTTTCGACCAAGTCATATGTAATCTGTGGAGGCAAAGAAATAAAGTTAATGAGATTTCCTGTGTGTCCAGACTTTAGGGACACCTTGTACATTCATGCATGTACCAGTTAGGGTGTAGGTTGAGCTTGGGTGTATTAAAATGACCAGCTTTAAGTAGCTTCATTGAGGACGCTGTTACAGGCAGCTAATTGTAGTCTTTGCTGATGGCCTACATTGTTCTGAGTGCACACATTAATATTAAAGCATTCTTACTGTACAGCTGGAGGAGGCAAACATTGATCAAGAGCTTATGTCATGTTGAATATGGCCTTTCATTCTTTACAGTGAGCACTTCTTTTATATACTTATTTGAGGTCACTTTGCTGAGCAGGCATATTGTTTTGCATCAACACATTGCTTCACACTCAGTCACAAAAAAACCCAACATAAGCACATGCAGAAGCTGCACAGTCCAGCTGCAGTTCTTTGTTAGCAGAGGTGTTGTGTGTTTCTCGATGGAGATAGGTAAAAGCCTTCTTTTAAAAGACAAAAAACATTTCAGTGATTTTGCTGGATTAGAATGGTGACTTGAGACTCTTCTAACTTCCACGACTAGCATAAAATCCTCAAAGTCTGGCCTATGATGCTACCATAATTCTAGATGCACTTGAGTTATCCTTTTGCCTCCCTCATATTCTCTGCACAGTAGCAGCAACAGCAGAGACATCCGTCCATCCAACTTTAGCTTTCTGTGACTTATAACTATTCAAATTTGTTAATACAGGCTTTTGTTTTGAAACTGAAGCATGAAGGATGATTTTTTTTATAAAATTTTATTTCTTAGTTTTCGCAATTACTGAATCTTTTTGTCTAGTAAATTTTATTACAGTCCATACTGATCTCTTCAGATATGCCGTTTTTGTTTTCTGTGAACCCACTGAACTCTTTTTCAGAGTGTTTGTGGGTGTCTTCTGTCACATTTTTACTCAATGCAGAGTCATTTTCCACTACAGTGTGAAGTTCTGCATCTTTATAGAAATGGCACAACCATGGTTAGAAATAGACAGATCCCTAAAATGTCTTTTGTGTAGTAGAACAGTTACAATTTCATAAATCATAAAAGCAAGAGTTAAATTTATTTGATTATTTGTTTTTCAAATACAGGAAAAACCTGGAATCAACATGTACATTATCTTTCCCACAGGTGTTAGTCATTTTGTTGCCATACTTTCTTTTTTGTATCTGCTCTGTGTAAGCGCTGTCTGCAGCTCAGCCCACTTCGGATGAAAAGCCACAGAATTCTTATCATACCACAGTTGAATCACTAACGGTTTTGCAGCTGCATAGAGGAATACTTTGGGGTTTTTTATTACAGTGGCTGCTGATTATAGGAAATGGTTAATTTGCCAAATTACTTTTATAGAATTATGTGATTTCGATGAAATATCACAGTTTTACACAGATGTATATAGCGATTCTGGGTTTTGGCTCTGATAAGTTGGTGTCATTTTTGACGTTTTTCTAATCTGCTGGTGGGTTTTTGGGTTCAGAGGGTTAATAAATGTGATAAATAAGTGTACTTAGACAGTACAAACCAAAAGAGCAAGGAGAACTTTACATTTGGGAGATTTTCTTTAGCATTTCTTACATATTTTTATTTGGTTGGAGAAGTAAAAATTATTTCACTTTTACTGATATGTCCTCAGAGTCCTTTATCTTTTGTTTATCTTTGTTGAGAACTTACTTCTTCTGCAGTGAATACATTGGTATGAAGAAAACCTTTTGTGTGGTCATTTCCTGCTCCTCTGCAGCAGTGGCAGTTTTTTATCCATTAGTCAAACTGCAAACTGTGTGCTATAACTGAGTAGCTCAATTCAAGACAGTCAAATTACACAGCTACATTTCAGGCAGCATTTCATTGCTTTTAAATAAATATAATTTCCTCTCTCTGTGATCTTTCTTTCTCTCACAGGTTTTACCAGCAGTAGCAAAACTGATCCTGGTGCATTTTCACTGGCAGGTCTCACAAATACTGGACAGGTTTGTATCATCTGCTTCTTCCCTATGACATGCGTTCAGTCTTTCTTTTCATAAGCTCATCTCTTTCTCTATAATCCATTATTTATTCTCATTATTCTCTGCTACTTCTCCCTCCTTGCCGTTTTTACCTTATTATCTCCCCGTATCTGATACCTTATTTTTTTCTTTTTAGTTCCTTCTGATATTCTCTGGTTCTTTCTCTCATCATCTTCTTCTTGTTTTTTGCACAGCAGTTTGCACTAGAGATTAGAATTCCATACCCATACATCACCGTCACTGATCTCTGATGAACAGCCTACTTGTGGCATTTCTGTTTTTCAGTGTTTTGTCATTCAGACTCTAATTTGTACTTTTATCTTCTTCAGTTCCTCATTTGACTCCTGATTCTGTCCATGTTTCCCACAGATATAAGTCCAACTCGTCTCTGCTTTTGTCGGATGCTCTGGTCCAGCCCAGCAGCACCTGCAGATCAGTCACTGTAAGTTTGGGTATAATCGGTACCTTGTAGCCGCTTGTTCCTGCTGGACACTGGACACAGCTAGTAATTAGTTGATTTATTTAAATAAATGGCATTTTTGATCATTATTCATAGCATTAGTCATGTTAAGGAACTTAACATAGTTAGGTGATTACAGTATTATGAAGACGGACTGAACAATTCTCCCATTGAGCATTACTTGGTGACAGTAGTAGGAAAAAAAACCCAACTTGCTCTTAACAGGAGGAAACTTCAAACA